>NC_085046.1:42521498-43179022 GCF_963662255.1 Cinclus cinclus | reverse complement strand
TAATGCACAGGTTTATGGCTTTTAAATAACTCACTCTCTTCCAGTTCTAAGGAAAATGTGAAGACCATGAACTCCCATTCTGCTCATGTGATAATACCATGAATAGTTTTTTCATTCCCGTTTTTATCAGCTTGTTGGTTTGGGGCCATTATCGAGTTTTCTGAAAGTCTAGAAATGGGAACCAGAATCAGGGTTTATTTGTATTCTATTTTAAACATTTTTAAAATGAACGGCATAAAGATTTAATGAACTAATAACAAAATACAGATATCTTGCTGAGAATCGCAGTGTTACACAGCAGCAATTTCTGCATATTGGATAATTTTAATAAACATATCAAAGGGAGAAAATTAAATAGCTAATATTTTTGATGCTGGATAATTGTTCTTGTTCATATTTATATTTTATTTAATTAATCTGTAGCTCAGAAACTTGCAGATACACAATTTTTTAAATATATCATGATGGGTTAAAAAATTAGGGATCTCTTTCATGTATACTCACTGGATGTGCTTGACTGCCAGGCTTACTGGTTAATTTTTATAATACTTATTTGAAATCCAGCTTCATATATTGACAGAAAACAATGAAATTTTAAATGTGAGTCCAAAGTCACTTTTCTTGGGATACTGTGAACGTGTGCACCTGAAATAAACTTCACTTTCTGTAGCAGTTCTAGATCCAAAGTTAAAAAATGCTGACCATAGTTTTTTCTTGAGGTCTGTACCCAAAATGTTTTTTTTTTTTCTAAAAGTTGTTTATATAAACTGCTTTCCACCCAAGGTCTTTCCTGTTAGCAAGTCACACCCAGCTTTAAGACAGCTGTTGGTATGGATGTATTGGCCCAGATGCCCTCCCAGAGTCTTCTAACATTTTTTAGGATTTTATTTTAAGGCCAACCAAGCTCTGACAGAAAACAGCGTATCATTAGATACAGTGGCACATAAAAAAACTCCAGGATATCAACAACTGATGCCTGGAAGGTAAGTTTCTAATTCTCAGAAGGGCAAGTGAGAGGTGGTCAGGGTCTGTACTAGAAATGGGCTCAGCTGCAAAATTCAGATACAGAATTCCTAAATCTCAGCAATTGAAAGTCTACATTTGGAACTCATTTGGACATACCTGGATTTCAGAACTATATAATTAAAAGGAAGAAAAGCTATATGTCTAATCACAAGAAATCAGTGTGAAACCTTTAGTCTACACTTATATTCCATTGGCGTTTTGGGCCCAATTTCACTTATCTGTCAGTTCTCTGTAGTGTCTACTCTGCAAATAAAATTTGGAGCATCAATTATCATCACAGTGTTCTAAGAACTTCATCACCCATGATTACAAGGTACCACCCAAAGGGTAATGAAAAAGTTCTTCATAGTTTCTTGTATTCTGTGCATTAGTGATGACAGATCTGTCTCTTCGGCTCCTGCTTGAAAGCATAAATTCAGAAAAACAAAGTACCTGCCTTTAAGCCCACTATGATCGATAGGACAAGACCTATTAATTGATGTGTCTAGGAAGACTCAGAGATGACAGTGGAAAATTACACCTGACTCTGACTAACCCTACCAAAGAGCAGAAACTAATGATGGGATGTACATATTTTAAAAGCCAGGAGGCCTGAATGTAAATATTTTATACATCCTCAGCTACTTCTGTGGTAATGTTCCATGAATGTTCTGGGTTGGAGACTGCTTCCATCTTGAATTCCTTGTTCTGTTCTTGCTCTTCCCAGCGGGGCACACAAAGACTTTTGGAAAGTCACTATGAATTTTCTAACTGGAATTGAATTCATAGTTCAGAGTGCAGACTATCTTTCCAGGAAGACATTAATATAGTCACCTGTTTTGAGTTTAGGGGATGAGGGCACTGAGCATATTTGCAAGTTCTTCTCTTCCATGAGAAAATACTGCGTATTTAAATGTGATATGAGCTATGGAGGCAAATAACTCAACATGCTGCTTTCCAGTTAATTATTAGCAGTACTTTCTCTTTTCTAACAATGAAATAGGAAATTCTAATAAAATTTATTAGTTAGTTCCCTTGAGAACAAAATGAGACAGCTTCAGGTCATCTTTATTTATTCTCTGACCTCATTCTTAAATCAGAAATTAGTTATAACTAGAATATATAAAGAATGCTATTCCATGATTAAACTGCCACAGAGATGTTGCTGATGTCTAGGAAACAACTTCACAAGGAGTCATTTCGCTAAATGAAGCCTGCATTTTATAAACAGATTGTTCCCATTTCAGAAGGACTTAGGAAGAGAGAGACTTTAAACGTATAGTATGGATGTTCCCAGTTAATGTTATTGTGCCATAACACACTATTCTAAAAATGAAATATTCCATCCTTTTAAGCACTGCACTCTGAGCTGTGAATTTGGTTCTGGTTAGAAAATTCATTGTGACTTTCCCAAACTCTTTGTGTGCACCACTGGGGAGAACTACATCAAAATTAGGGGTTCAAGATGCAAGCAGTCTCTGACCTAGGACATTCAGGGAAAGTTACTACAGAAGCAGCTAAGGAACTACAAAGGAGTTGCAATCAGAGCTCCCAGCTTTTACACTCACCATTGTCAGTGGGGGCAACACTAATCAGAAGGGTGCTTGCTGACTTAATGTGGAATAAAATTACCTCTTTAGAACCATTTGGTCTCTTCCTTGAAGAAGGAGCTGCAGAATTTTAATTCTTAATTATGAAGAGCCTAATTTATGTTGTTTTGAGCTCTCTGTCTACTTTCCAGCTCATCTCAGCCTCTGACAAGCTTCAGAATTAAGGGTTTTTGCAAGAAAACACTCTTTTTATGCTCTGGATTTTATTTCCATTTATTTATGACCATGTTTTCTACAGTTTTATTACCAACTCTTGAAGAATATTCTGGACTATCAGGCACTGAGTAGCTGGACTCTGTCCTATGCTCAAAAGCCATGATAGTGAGGAGCACAGTGAAACTCATTATACATTCTACAGTTCACCTTGATTTTTATTTCTGCATCTACAAACTCCTAGACGTTTACTGGGTTTAATGACCTCCTCTTTATAATTTGTCTGTATATGATCCCTACCTGGGCACAGATATTTACAATTTCAACATCTGTTTTAAAATCCTCCTTTACTCATTTTTTTTTATTTTGTTATCTTTTCATCCCCTATTATCCCTTTATTTTCCTGGATTTTTTTCTTCTCTTCTTCATTGTCATGAGTACCTAGTAACTTCATTCAGTTCAGTGAATTAAAATTTTTCTACATCTACATCATACTCTCACAAATCTTACTTTGATACCACTTTAAATTAATGACCATCCTGCTGTGGATATGTCCAGGTTTGTCTGCCTTTCAGTGAACATACCTTTAGTTAATGGGCTCTCCCAGAGCATGGGATAGTTTATCCAGTGAAAAGATAAAAGTAATAAGTAATTAAAATTCAAATACTGGTTGCAGCCATTATATATCAAGGAATTGTTGTGTCTAGAAAGGAGTGAACTGACTCATCCATCCAATAAGGTATTTCCACCCTTGACTCATGTCAGAGAATGTTATCCAAGTAAATGATTCTCCTTTTCTGAAGTATAATTTATATTTTTTGAGGAAGAATAAAAAGGCATGGTGAAATGAAAATAAACAATGATATAAAATATAGTGCTAGGAAATACTGAAGAAAGAAGCATGATTTCTACAGTGCAAAATGAAAGTGAAAGAATAGACCTCTTCCTTATCTTTCAGACTGTTTTGTCTTAGAAAGAAGCAGATTGCCAATTTCTGTAATTGCTGATCAATTCCAGGAATTTACCAGTTACCATAGAAGGGGGACTCTGGCTGCTAATGGCAGGTTCCTGAACAGATTAATTTTGCAGCAGTTTCTATTGACATTTTAATCGGCCTCATGCTAGAGATGTGCTCTCAGCAATGGCAATTAGCACAGCTCTTCTTTTAGATGAACACAATTCTAGTATTCTAGCACAGATATCCCTGTGCAGTGTTGTTTTATGCTCTATAGCTGCAGCCTTCTGGCCTGGACAAATGCTGAATCCTTTTATCACACACTACTGTTTTCAGGTGACTCTGTAATTTATTACTTATGTGAGACTGTAATAAGGACAAAAGCATTCAGAGCAGGATGGATGGATACTAAAAGAAAAGATGCTTCTGTCTGTAAAGGCTTTGAAGAATACCACAGAAGAGAAATGGAATTGTAATGTGTGGATTAATAATGACCCATCAAATGCTCCCCTATATAAACACATGCACAAAGACATATACAAACTCATGAAAAGCTTTTCAAAATAATTTTGCAGAGATCTTCCTGTCCACATGCTAAAAATAAAAGCAAATAAATATAGATTAGGAGAACCAGGAGGTAAAGCTAAAGGCAATAGATTAAAGACATGCTGGTGCTCTTTTATTGCGTCCTTGAAAATCTGAAGCCTTTAAATAGTAACTGTTTAAAAATAGCATTGAAATAAAATGAAATATTTTCTTTTAAAGTGTCCAAAGGAGGGCTACAAAGATGATGAAGGGACTTGAGGAGCTGCATGAGGAGCTGCTGAGGTCACTTGGTTGGTTCATCCTGGAGAAGACTGAGGGGAGACCTCACTGCAGTTAAAACTTCCCCCTTAGGGGAAAAGGAGGGGCAGGCACTGATCTTTTCACTCTGGTGGGCAGTGACAGGACCAAGGGAATAGCCTGAAGCTGAGTCAGGGGAGGTTTAGGTTGGATATCAGGAGCAGGTTCCTCACCCAGAGGGTGGCTGGGTGCTGGAACTGGCTCCCCAGGGAAGTGGTCGCAGCACTGACAGAGCTCAAGCAGCACTGGGACAATGCTGACAGGCACATGCTGTGACTCTTGGGGTGTCCTGCATAGGGCGACAGTTGGATGATATTTTAAAGAAATAGATTAAAATAGAAAAAATAAAACCAATAAAGAAACTCAGCACCTGCTTGGACAAGGCAGATGTAGTAACACAGCTAAGGATGATTTTTTAAGGTTACATTTATTAAGGTTACATTAGTACCTCTTTTAGTACATTGAGAAGTTTCAGGGAATTCATTGTCTTCCACTGGCTCTGCATAGACAGCTCTCTACCATCAGAAAATCCCTTGTATCTGACAGTTTCACAAGCATACTGAGACTCGACCTAAAGTGCATTATAATGGTCAAAACCGCAGTCCTACCCTGCATTGGTTCTGGGCACAAAAGATTTCAAGTTCTTTTCTTCTCTAAGCTTTAAGGTCACAGTATAAGAAAAAAAAATAATCCAAAATCCACGAAAAACCTGAGAAACTTCCAGATTAAAAGAAAAAAAAAACCAAAAACACATCTATCTTTCTGAATTTTGGTATCATAGCAAGAGAAAGAAAAATCCATCACTTTCCACTGGAAAAAGAGGTGGGCTTCTCACCCAGTGAGTCACGGTCTACATGTGACCTTTTTACAGGGCAATCAAATACAAAATAAAGCACACATTTATCTCTTTTTTCCCTTGGACATTTTACACTGTTCAGTTGCTGTATCTTCCAGCAAAATTACTGTTAAACAGATGAAAGTTTTAAATTTCTCTCCATAAAAAGCCAGCAAAGCCCATTGTCAAATCTCCATAGGTTTTAAATTATTTGGAGTTTATCGTCAAAACTGCATTTTCCAGTTCAGTGAATCCTTTTGATGACTATTGCTCCAATATTCTTGTTTGCCATTACCAAATGGAAAGTCACCATATGACTCATAATAACGTGGATTTAATTGCAAAGATATGACTTCGGTCCAAATGGATAGTATGGGAGGGTGGGGCAGGGAGGTTATTCCCTATTTCTAAAGCAATGATGAGATTTCTTTGAAATATGTCCAAATCATGCTCACCCCAGTTCTGAAAGTCCTTATTAGATTTCCTCCAATCTAAAATATTCCTGGGGGTTCTCTCTTGTGAAGTTATTGCCTAATAAATGGTGTGGAAACTTGGAATCTTTCATAAAAGCTCCAACAACATGAAAATAGTTTCCATAATGAATAGATTTTAATCTCTAACTCCCTCTGTAGAAATGTTTTAATCATGAAGGACAGAATGGAGTTCTCATGGGGCTGTTATTTAAAATAGCAAAGAAAAATATTTCCATCTATTATGCAATTGTGAAATATGGCTTGGTGCTTTGTTTACAACACACAAGCAGATGTTTATTTTATTGAAAGAACTGACTGGCATCCTGCATAGTTTTTTGAGAGGGAATGTATTTGTGCCCTGTGAAATCCTCATATTTACAATAATCTGAAAAATGATATTGTTCTGAGTCTATATCTTGATATTATTTGTAAGGGAATATTGAGTACTTGGAGTAACAAAGAACCTTTCGATATAATATTCCTCACATGTATTGGAAGCAAATGAATAGCTTATATAAATAGCAGTAGTCTGTCAAATGCAGTATTCTCCCATGGGTTTATGTTATTGCTATCTCCAGAGTGAGGATAGGGAAGATTTGGCACATGTGGATTTCTCATTTTCCTAACCCACATTTTGAAACACTGAAAATAGAAGGATTATCTAAAGGAGACCGAGTTTTCAGATACTGCTAAACATCTAAATAACATGAATCTTGACTCTACCTACTACAACAAAATTTCATTCCAGCTGTGCATCCTGCATTTATTAGCAATTAACATCATTTTGATTTAATTTCCAGCTTCTTCTATTCCTTCTTACATATGCAACATGTACCACACAAGCATTTGAACTTAATCTTCTTGTGCGAGTGATAAATATGGATGTGATGGGAGGTTCATGACTCCATACACAAAAATCCTCTGAGATTTGATTTTATATATAATTAGGTAATGAAAATATTACTAAAATCAAGGATAAGTTTCATTACTAATCTAATGTTAGATGCACAAGAAGGGAAAGAGTAACAATAGCCTTATTGACACATGGAGGTCCCCGTGACCACAAAATCCCAGGAAGTTCATTAATACCAACCAGTTTACTAGGTGATAATTTTATTAAACTATAGATGCATAGAGTTGCACAGTAAGAATCAAATTTACCAGAATCTTAAAACCAGTATTAAATATAGCCTTTAATTTATGTGATTTTTATTTTTTGATGTCAGAATAATTTACCATATTTTATTTTGAGGAATTGTTTAAAAAGGTTTTCAAGATCCTCCTGAATCAATCAGCAAACCAATTGAAACATGGGATAATCTAGAACAAAAAAAGGGGAGCAGATTCAATTTCCAACAAACACCAAACACTTGCCTGAGGGAAAAAAACTCAATAGCTTGGAAAACTGTTCTATTCAAAACTTCAAATTTGTATCATTAATTAAAAGCTTAGTGAGAGCAAAAGCTCTGCCAAGTAAGTGCAAATAAGAGAAATTTTTAAAGGTCAAGTTTTCTAACTTCAGTTTTCTAATTTTAGTTTGAAAACCATCAAATGCCAAGGGCTATAAAGGATTTGGTGCTGCACTGAAGATATTTCAAATGTAGGTGTACACATATACTGCAAATGACTCAAGATTGAAATGGCATCCCCTAAGCCAGAAATCATGCAATACTATCATATTTTAGGAATGTTTTGTATCTATTTCTCTCTATTTATAGGGTCTATTTAAAGGGGCTTTCTAAAATTTATGAACATTTTCTCATTTATTTTCTCCTTGAAAGTACATTTTGTTACTCAAGTATATCATTATATTTTAGTACTTCCCCTTATGGAAGTGATTTTTACAATGCCATTTAGAAAAACATCAATTTTCCATGGTGTCTTATCCTTTTGAATTGCCAACTAAAGTTCATCTAAAAATAAGGGGTTACATTAGGCATAATTTAAAAGCCCATGGGAAAAAAAAAGTGATTTTTTTAAATTAGACAAACATGATTTTAGCAATAATGTATCTGGAGGTTTTATTTCTGTTAGCTTGGACAAGGCTTTCCTGTTGGGGTATTGTATTGATCCCCTAACTCCTGCCAAAGTGCTGCATGTTACCAGACTGACAAAGAAGGCAGCAGGATAAAATGCTCAGGAACCTGTGAGTGAGCGATTCTGAAGAGCTCCACCAGGACCTATTATAATGAAGCAATTGGATGATCATATTAAATTGAAGGTAGAAAAGTGCAAGGCAGTGCACCTTGGAAAGAACAATTTAAACTACTCATATGCACTGATAACTTCTGAATTAGTTATAAGATCCTGGTGGGAAAAAAATAAAAAAAAATAAAATAGAGTCATCAAGGAGAACTGAATAAAGACATACCTAAAAATCATGCTAACATATTCGATTTCATTAAGAAGGAAATACAGATTTAAAGATAGAAGGTTAACATTAAAATCACTGGTGTAGCCTCACTTCCAATATTACATGCAGGTGTAGAATTTCGTCCTCAAAAACCCCAATACAACAGAAAGATAATTTTAAAAAATAAAAATTTCTATGCCTCATACACAGGTAAAGACTTTCACAAGACCTTTCTCAACAATAAGAACCTCAGAAGAAAATTAAAGTAGAGATAGAGAAAAATAAGACTCCAAAGTGTTTCCCTCCGTTTATAGGAATATTTGAATGGAAATGTCTGGTTCTGGCCAGGACAGGGTTAATTTTTGCAGTAGCCAGGATTGGGTCATGGCTGGGACACTGAGGCTGTTCTATACTCTCTCATGTCATTCCTGGGGTTTGGGAGAAGGAACTGTCTTCTAGGTAAAAGGGGTTCCTTCCAGTCAAGAAAACCACAGATAGATGGGGGGATCGGGTTAGCAGGATGCCAGTCCCAAGGAAGAGAGAGCAGTGGAGTGGCTCTGGATGCAGCTGGGTCAGGTCCAGCTCAAGGAGCATTTTGGATGTGAACCACTTTCTCTTCTGTGCACTTTTGTTATTAATGTTTTGGCGCTTACTGTTCATTTTCTTACATCATTGCCATTTCCAGTAAATTTTTCTTATCTCAACCTGTGATCTTTGCCTTCTGTGCCTCCAATTCTCAGCTCCATCCCACTGCAGTAGGAAGGGGGCAGGAAACATGGGAGTGAGAGAAAGGAGCAATGTGCTTTTGAAAAGTCTCGGTGGGGGCACTGAACTGGGGAGTACCATTCCTAACACACAACAAAAACCAAAGAGATTTTCATTGTGTGTGAAGAACCTGCGTGAGAAGGAGGGGAAGAAAAGTAGCAGAAGAGACTATGCCAGAAAAACAGAAAAGAATGTATGAAGGAATGTGATCAGACCTTCTAGGGTATCCCTCAAATCTCAGACATTAAAAAAAATTGAGTCCATTCCTCAACCCCGAAAATGAAGCTATATATTTCATCCTTGGCCACGACTTGTACTGTACAGCCATCCCAGGGGCATTAACATGATGCCAGCAGTGGTTTAGGCCAGAGATGTTCAACCCTCCCACCAAAGCTAACAAAGAGAGAAGATTCAGTTGCTCCTAGTTCTGCGGAATCTAGCACCTTTGGATAAGGCCATGGTTTGGACATTCAAAACTGATGACATTCAGATAAAATTTGACCACAGGCAGTATAATAAGTTATTAAATCTTCAAAAAAGGCCCAGTTAGTACACTGCACAGTGTCCAGATAAATATGGTGAACCAATAAGTAATCAGGAACTGCAACTTCTATACTACCTTGGATCAGTACATCCAGTCCCACAAGCCACTTCTTGCACAACTGGCATCTTTTTCCTAGGCAAAACAATATATTGCAGGAAATAAAACACAGCATGTTTCAGTATGCACTGTAGCATGCTTCTGAGCCAGTAAGAAGCTTCTACCCAGGTGTGAAATATCCTTAGTCACTTTTTGAGGTACCCTTAAGAAACCACAGTGGCAGGAACACCAGACTTTCAGAAGATTAGGTTAAACAAAACTAGGTCCCTTTCTATCATGAATTATTTTCACAATCACCTAAAGAAAGCTATAAAAATAATTTCTACTCAATCCCTTCCAAAGAAAACAACTGAATTATAACAGATTACAACCAGTACAATCTTTAAATAAAATTAAGATTTGAAAATAAAGGTTGATACAGTTATTTATTCTCATATTGACTTCTTTGCTTTGGTTCTTATTTTCTATTACCTGTCATTTCTGGAGCTACATCTTGGAAGTAACAGTATTCCATCTTATTTTAGGCTGAGTGGGAGAACGCGAGTGTCTTGATTGTCATTCCCTTTTGGAAGTTATTTGTGTTGACTGCTGACCAAGTTGTCTGAATCCTAACAATAGAAAGGCAGGAATTACTTAGTCACTGTCTCTTTTCTTCTGTGTCTGTTTCAACACCAGACATCTCTGCATACACTGAAGATGAAAGGATGTGATTATTTTCCTGTCTGGATACAGGCTCACGGTTGGTACAATATTTCTTTCCTATGTAGACAGATGGGTAGTTGATCTGTTTTATAAGGAAAAAGAAGCAGCAAAAGTCAGACTCATGCAAATTTTATCAATATCAGATTTTTAAAAACTCTAAACACAAAAAATACAATAAGAAAAGTTTGCTGGGAAAATCACGCACAAACTCTCCTCTGTTGCAGTTATGGTCTTGCATCAATGGATTTCTGAGAATTGCAGCTTGGGGCTCCAGTCACTTCTATACTTCTACTACTTCTTCTTCTTCTTCTTCTTCTTCTTCTTCTTCTTCTTCTTCTTCTTCTTCTTCTTCTTCTTCTACTACTACTACTACTACTACTACTACTACTACTACTACTACTACTACTGCAACTAGTACTTTATAATTCTTTTCCCAGGATACTTCATTCTCTCCTTTCCTTTGTTTGTAGGTTTCATGTTCAAAAGGATTTGCTTCACTGGAGTAAATATGAACAAAGGAGGGAACATAAGTTCTTATGTGCAAAAGAGACTGTAACCAAAGAAAATATTAACTGTGGTGGCACTGCCCTTATTCTATTGCCAGGGCAGAAGTAGCGTCTAGGGGAAGCTGCCTCTGAAAGACATAGATGCCACATAGATAACATCTGTTGATTTCTTTCTACTTTGCAAAAATTTGCTTTTGGGAACCTTTTGTTAAGTTACTTTATCTCAAGTTTTTCTGAAATTGTAACTCGAAGAGGTAAAATAGTAGTTTGTGGAGACGTGAAAAAAACATCAGTGAAGTTTGAATTTTGGTTTATATATCCCACTTATTTTGACAAATCAGCCTCTTGGTACTTAATATCACAGTTTTCAATATTTCCCAAAAAAAGTATCTTAATTCTTATTTACTTTGCTGGCAATCTGGCTAGCAAATCATTTGTGCTTGCCTCTAGGCCAGTATGATGCTGACACAGAATGCTTTCCTCAACTTCTATTATGTCAAAACTTACAGAGTAAATTTAATCTGTGTGAAGCCATAGAGGACTTTCAATATCTCTACTACTTGGCTGACCAGGGAAAGAAATGTGAGGATTAGCTCAGAAAGCAGACAGTCATCTGTGTTGATGGGAAAGCTGACCTGAAAGGCTAAGCTGGAACATATTTTCAAAACTTCTCTCCCTTTGTTTCTGTGGGAAAGTCATACTATTGCAACCATGGTTTTACTATCAATCAATGATTGCCTCAATCTTCAAGTATCATTATTTTTCAAGGCATTAAAATTCTGAATGTTTGCTAGCATAGGATAAAAAATAAAAACTTCACTCAGCTTCAACTAGTTTTCCTACAATAAGCTTTCCTCAAGCTGGTAAACTACCATGTTAATCATACAAGTATTTTTATAGACAGATTCAGTTGCAAGTACAGGAATGAGGTGGCAAAAAGATGGAAGAGATAGAAATAAAAGTGATCGTGCACATTAACCCAATGGTAATAATATATTTCTAAAAACTGCATATCAAAGCTGTAGGAGTATAATGATACTTTCGGGCAAATTCAATGGCACTTCATTAATTTCAATGGCATTCTTCCCACTTAGAAGAATAGCAGATCTGATACATCCACTTCTTTTGTCACCATTTTTCAGTTAATTGGAGAAAACTGTAACTTTTTCTGACAGCTGAAAAACAAGGCTAGAAAATTAAGACTGGGTTGATTTTCCCACCCCTAGCTTGCAGAATAAATGCAGAGAAGCCTAGAGAGATGGGAAGTTCCCTGCCATTACAAGTTTTAACTACAAAGTGTCTGGCCTCCTAAATGTATTTAGTGAGAGAATTACTAATTGTAGATTTATTATCTGTGCTCTGCAGTAGGAACTATTAGATCATCCAAATGCTCATTTTGATTCCACAGTCTAACCAGCTAATCCTGAAAGCAAGCCAACAAGTAGTTACACACATTTCCAATACACCCTTGCATGTAATTTTTGAATGTCTCCTTATGCTTTACTATTCTTGATGACCAGATCAGCTGAGCTACTTACAGAAGGCTGTCTTGGAATACCTACTTGGTCACCAGAATTTGTCAGCTTTCAAATTAGTTCCCTGGGGAGGAATAACAGATAATGGAAGCACAAGTAGCTTTAGTGCTATCCTTATTTGTATCTAAAGGAGTGCAAACTCCTGTTTCCCTGAACCCCAGTGAGTAATTCCATGCCTTACTGCAGTCAGTACTCAGCCCAAGACTGCATCTCCCTTAATTTTTTAGAGGACATTGTGATTTTGGCATCTTTGATTTTATTTGTCTGCGTTTCATTTTCCTTCTCTCCTTTCTCCAGCCAATCCTAGTTCCTGCATGTTTTATCATTTCCCTAGAAGAGGCGTTAGTCAAAATGGTTTCTGCTCATGCTTATCCGGGCCTGTGTTCTGCTTTTCCTATTTTTGCAATGGCTGAACAAAAGTGAATTAACTGTTCCTTTGTTTACACTGAATTGAAAGGAAGCTGTTTTGTATAACACCTTCAACCCAAACTGCAGTAAGAGTTATGTTTTTACACACACATACATTTCCTTTGAAGTTTTGTCTTTTAAAATCCTTTATAACATATGTTTTGTACATACTATATTTTGGAGCTGATTGATGACTGATGGAATCAAGCAGCCACCATTGTCACAGTTTGTATATGTATATGGTCTTATTTATAATAATTCCATCACAGCTTTACTTCTAGGATTAGGATGCTGCATAACACTTTAGCTATGTAGGACACATGGCTTCTACTAATGATATTTTTCTGTATTAAGAAGCAGAGTTGTGAAAAGTCAATGTACAGAGCAACATGCAAGTATGGATCACTGTGTGATCCATTCTGCACAACATGGATTTCACCAAAGACCATGGCTGAAGGGCCAGACAGAATGAAAACCATCAATACCATACAACTCTAAAAAGTAGTTTGTAGAAATTAATAAGAAAATTATCATCCTTATTAGTCGGTACACTTCCCTCTTTCTCCCAAAACAATCATGGTCAAATACGACTTCAAAAATAATTCTAATAGGACTTTTCAATGAAGGCAGGATGAAAAAACTATTTTCTTGGTTGCTAATTTAATTCAGGTAAGTTACACATCATTGTTAGATGGGGTTCAAACCAAAAGCCCTTTGAAGTTCCTCAAAGCTTGTCTCTTTAAACTTCTAAATACATCCACCACCAAACACATTGCATGACTGTACTTAAAAACAGTGTAAGAGGTTTATAATGCATTCACTGGTAATGCAAATTAACACCATCACATAACAGAATGTATCATTTCCATACACTGTGATGTTTCTCAACAGAATAGCTTCTGCTAAAACTATTACAATCTTTAAAGTGTCATCTTTTTACCCAATAGTCATGGGAGGCAAATCTGCTCTTATTTCAGCTACATAGTTGTACTTTTCACATTACAAAAATATTCAGAGAAAAAGATTGTGTTTTGAATATAGTCATATAGTTATTATCTTTAAAACAGTGACATCAATAAAAGTTATACAAAATATAGTCCTAAACCTTCAGGCCCTTTACAGAAATTTTAAAAAACTGTTAACAGTGTGTCATACATACGGTTGGGTTTCTAAACATTCATAAAGACAAATATCAATAGCTGTATCTTTGATTTTGGAAAGAATATATCACCAGCTGGCCAAGTTACACTGAATTGGAAAAGCATGCAAATATTGAATATTTCACAATTAAAATATAGCTAATGTTTTCAGCATTCAAGGAGATACAGCTTTCTTATTGAATATGAGTTCAGTGATGGCTAACATAAATCAAAAACTTTAAGTATATTTCTACCACTTGATCATGACAAAGAATGACAATATATCTCAGCTACAACAGCTACTATAATTTTCAGCATTTTGGAAAACATCTCTGTATTTGAAGGCAAGCAGGAGCAGAAGAAATCAAGTAAAGGACTTCAGCACTCTGCTACAGCAACTCTAACAGCAATTATGAAATTACATTCATAAATTTTATTTTTGGAAAACAGATTCTGGGAGGATACAACAGAAACCATAAAAAGCAAAACACCTCCAGATTAGTCCAACATCAGAAAATGAAAATGGCAGTCTCACACAGCAGACAGAAACTGAAAATACCCTCAAGCCAATTGCACAAGAACTAAAAACAACTTGTCTGGCTCGAAGAAATCTGATATCCTCAAAGGAAAAGACAAGCAAGGAGAGCTGGAAAAGACAAAACCTCAAACAAGCTTCATTGTCAAACCTTTCAAGAAATCTCAACTACATCTTCACTTGGCAGGGTCTTTAGTTTAACCATGCAGAAGTGATCTCACCGATATAAAGGCTAAATAAAAAGATACACACATGTTTTCCACTGACAGTGTTCTTCAGCAAAGCCTGCTAAATAAAAGGCTTGTCAACTACTGAAAAATAATTACAGCCAAATTAATCTAGAAATAAAATTATACCTTCAGGCTTATGAAAATATTGACGACAAGATGACGCACAAGATATTTTAAGTATTTAACTTTTCTGGAAAGAAGAACACGGAAACTCAAAATTATCTTGGTTTTCCAGCCAAGGAACTACTTGGAGAAAGAAAGCACAGAAATGAGAATTAATGCCATGATGGCAACATATTCGTGTCTGCTTTCCTACAGAATCTTTGAGAGTTAATGAGTAACTGACATTCTTCAGTCACTGTTCATTCCCCCGAGCTGACATGATTTCATTACGACTTGGGTATGCATTGTATCTTCTTACCAAATGCTTAGAAAGGAACATCTGTGGACCCTGAAAGACTTTTATGTTTTTGTGTAATGTGAGTTGTATCCATCATAAACCATCTCTGATTGGGGATATTAGAAAGAGATTACACATAGATCTCCTGCACCTTGGAATAGAAAGTTCCAAGTAGGATCATAGAATCATTTAGGGTGGAAAAGACGTTAAAGATCATCAAGTACCACTGTCAGTGATTACAAAATCTTCCTTGGCCCCATCTCTCTCTAATATCCATAGGCTGAATTTTTGGCACAAAACATACATAGAAGGAAAGTCATTTAGCTTGAGAAACAAAGATGGAAAATCAACTAGGTTTTGGAGCTGATATCTAAGTAAGAGCAGGCTTTCTTGTTGACTTGCATTTAAAATAGATATATCAGTGCAGAGACTTAAAGACTGTACAAACAGAATAGTATCTTTTGTAAAGACATTACTAAAACAGGGCAATGGCACACAAAGGAAAAAATAGGAATAAAGAAGGATAGCCCAAAATGCTCTTGAACTAAATACATTGAACTAAATGCATTGAACTAAAATAGATCCTGTTTATTCTTTAAACGATCATATTCATATGCTAAGAAAATGGATGAGAGAAAATGGACTTTAGAGGATTTAAATGCAGCACTTAACAATAAGAAAGTGAAATGTGTGTCCAAGAAATAAAGCTGTTTTGACATTTGCAAAATTTGTTTCTATCAACAATCATACTATGATTGAAGTGTGAAAGCTGAAGAAGTATTTGTATCCATAATGGTTTAAAGTATTTCTTAATGTTTCAAGTATTATGATTGAAAAGCAATAACAAAGGTTTCTCTGCTTAAAGACACACTTAAAACAGAGGCTTCCAGCTGTGTGTGTCTCTGCAGAAGAATCTTCAGATTCTCAACTGGAGTAAGTAACACAGTATAGATTACGGAAAAAAATTAATCTTTATGTCCTATTAGGCCTCAGAAGATCTTTCCCAAAAAGTCTTTTAGACGGTCTGAAGAAATTATACCAAGCATTCTTTGACACTTTTTTAATGCTATTTAAATTGTTCACAAGACTCTTCCCTCAAACATACACAGGCCCTGACCTTCCTTCTATGAGTATTTCAGTTATAATGGCACTATTTCAACAGGATCGTGGTAACTCTGAGGAGTTAGCTACTTCCTGGTCTCCAAACAGACTAATGTTCTCCCAGCTCCTATTTTTCTTCTTCTTTTCTATAGCTTTTGAGGAAGTTTTCAGAAAATGGAGATACAGATGTAGCAAGTTTTGTCAAAGCTCATATTGTAATTCTTAATCCATCATATAGGTTGCCCAGAGCACTCTGTGGATGGCTGCAGATGGATTAAAAAAAATCCCCTAGAATGATAATAAAGAATCAGATATATTCTATACCCATTCTACATACAGAACATGCCTCTTCTATTATTTTTTGAGCTGAACTGCTGTTAAACTAGGTTAAATATGCTTTTTGAAAAGAATTTCCACCTTGAGCATATATGTTGTATGCATCTGACCCTTCAAGGTCTTTCTAATAAGTCAAACTGTAAAATCATTTGCTAAATGCACTTGGAGTTAATGTAATTTACCATGGCATTTCTAATATATTACAAGAAATGTTACTTGAATTCCAATATGAAATAGATCTATTACCAATGCAATGAAATCATGACAGAAATTAACAAAAATACAGTTGTATAAAATCCTGAAAACCTGAGTAGGATAGTGGCTAAGACAAAAGAGAGAGAGTACTTCCATCCAAGAAGAGACAGGCACAAATTCCACCTAGCAAACAAAAGGGAAGGGAAATGTCCTGATCTACCACAACACTTTTTTAGAAGCTTTTTTTTTGGCACTCTTTGTCTAGAGTCATGAGTGAGCCACTGCTCTGTATATTGTGTCCCCATCATTGTTATGTAAAGTAACCGCATAAATTCCTTTAGGCACCACCTCTGTCCTTGACTGCCTTGAGTCACTTATTTGTAAAGTGGTTGGCTGGTTGACTTTTTCACGCGTGTCATCCACTCCTATTAAAACGCAGTCTGCTGTAGATTTGACCTAAGCAATACCTTCTCTCTGTGTATTCAGCAAACACTGAACACTTTTCTCAAAGAGATGTTGAAGCTTTTGATGATGCAGGTGCACAAACCAATAAATCAAATAAAGATGCTTTAATATTAAACTCGGTTTAAGATTCAAGGGAGTTGATAATGAAAAAAATTAGATCTTTGATAAATCTAAAATAATTAGTGAATTTTTTTTTTCAGGCTCAGAAACCATTTCCATAAATTATCAATCAATAAAAAATCCCCAAATCTCCTTAAAAATTTTCTCTAGCTGTACCTTTTTTGATGCTTCCAACACACTTTAAAATCATTCAGACTATTGAGAAAAGCATAGTCAGGACCTTGCAGATGCCATGATTCCTGCAGAGTTTAAGACCAGCTTCCTGCAGGGTAAACAGGTCTTGCATATAAGTAACTGATTAAAGCCAGTATCTCCTTAATAAGTTCAGTGCCTTTTTTACTCTAAGCAATAACTAGGCATCTGAAAATTAGAGGCAGTGAATGCACTGAACCTTGGCTGCAATACTGTCAGGGTGTACCTAAAATGCTGTCACTGTGCCTGCACATTTGGGAACTAGCTCAGACACCAACGATGGCTGCATGTGCAGAGGCACATATTTGGACTTTTAGACAAAAATAGAAACTGTGCTATCAACACCAAAATGAGTAAGCACAAAGCTAGCTCATATATGCCTCTGAGTGCTGTAGCTGTCTGAGTGCTGCAGGCACTGCATCAGGCAGCATTGTTTGGGATGGAAATGGAATGGGTAGGAGGAAATGAAAGATGAAGACAGACCAGAGGAAGAGGCAGAAATAAACTAAGGGGCTATAAAGACAAAAAGGGAAGCAGGTAAGAGAGATCAAAGAAAGGAAAGAGGGAACAGTTGAACAATTTTTGTCAGATTTCATATGCCAATGATTTGTATGCAATGATGGAATAACCACAGTGTGATGGAGAAATTATTTACAAAGGCTCTGCTACCCTGAACATACAACCCTCAAAGGGCAGAACCTACACAGAAAGGAGTTCCCAATGGTGAAGAGCTGGCTCTACCACAACTTCATGGAACAGCAAGTGCTTAAGGAAGAGACATCAGTGTACTCATTTCTGGCAGCTGAATCATTAGCAGGGATATTTGGTACATAAAATATCCATCACCACTGTATTTTTATTTTCTTTAGAGACTGAGAAGTTTCTTTACTGTCAAAGGACCAGCAGAATATCCTTTCTGACACACTGCCAGCTAAATAAAGCAGAGGCAGATAAAATAAAGACAGAGCAGACTTAAAGAACGTTTAGGAAGTTGTAGTTTTGATTTCTGTGAATGAAAACCACCCATATACATACAGCAAGCTGTAGCCATATTAATAGTGATACTATTTTTAGCGGCAAGGATACAACAGAACATTATCACATGCAGAATTCTATTTTATTTGAGATAAGGGAATTAGCTCTGAAAAAGTAACAGTTATAAAGCCTCCAGTTTCTAAGGGGATTAATATCAACCCAGAGAATATTGATACATACAGAAACTACATGGAACCATCCTGCCACAAATTAGGGTATTATTATTAGGGTATTATTCCTGAAGATAATCATTGTTTAAATCAACATTTTAGGTGGCTGTAGAGGTGTGAAAAGCACCAGAACTCTTTAGGCTCTACTGTAGCAGTACACAAACTTCAATTTGGACAGTAGACCAGGCTCTTTTTATTGTATGTGACAATCTTTAAATAATAAGATGGGGAAAATGAGAGAAATAGATATGATATTATGTTTACTGCTGAATAAAAGTATACTTTGATAGATAGTACTAAAGTTCTTGTTTATAAACCCAATGAGATATCTCTTTCAGTGTCTGTGTGAAAAAATGCCAAATCTCTTCCTAATTAAAGTGCATATTTGAGCCTGAAATGCTCAAATGAATTCCAAATTGTTGTACAACATCATATATTTCAAGATTAATGAAACGCTTCACTTAATTTTTTTTCTGTAAGGAACAATTTTCAATGTTGAAAGAAGGCAAAAACAAAACAAAACAAACAAAACAAAACAAACAGAAAAAAAGATGGATAAAAAAACACCTTGAAAAATACCACTTCCTGAATTCATAAGTTAAGCACTGAAAATAAATATGGGGTAGAAGGAAAAAAATACCTTTTTCTATGCATAAGCAGTTTTATGGTTCAAGAATTAAATTGGGAAAATAACTAACAGGAAAAGAACACCCAACTTCAGATGGATGCAAATATTTTGCAATACATCATAACACAATTTTCTACCACAAACAAGAATTTGCAACTGCAACAATCTATGAATGTGAAGAGCAGTATATAGAAATATAAACAAGGAGCTTTAATTCCTGGTCTCAAAACCATTCCTTGGATGAGACAGAGAAATCCTAAGGCTTTTATAAAGCCATACAAGCAGAGCACAGCTCTGTACAACATGGGTCTCACCCTGCCTTGTCCACCTGTGAAACAGAGACCTAAGCAACCCTTAAAGGAGGAACAACTGAAACACTAGTCATAAAACAGGATTTTTTCCCTTATTTTTCTGTTTTTCCCATTCTACCTCCCCAGTAGAGATTTATTCAGAGAGTACTTTCACTGGAAGTATAAATGTCTACCCTGACCCTGTCCAAAAGGTCCCACTGAGTTCTGCAAGCGGAGACGTACATCAGAGATCTTACACGCAGCTGCAACTTGGACACAGCTATGAGTTACACTGCCAGTCATCTATGTTAAATGGAGAAGACTAATAAGATAATGTTATTCATTTGAAAGCAATGAGAGGGTTTAAAGAAGCGTTCTTGTTTTCATTCTTAGATTGCATCAGAACTATTTTCTAAAACTGCAACATTTTCCCTCACATACTGTCATATAATATTTATAAGGCACCTCCACCTCCACCCCTGGGGTGCTTCATGAGCAATTAAAATGCAATCATCATAATAAAGAAATGAATAACCTTAATTAAAACATTGCACAGGAACCTTCCTCAGATGCAGAGCCAGTGGGGAGCTGTCTGTCTTCATGAGATTTTACATATATGTCAGTCTGACTCGAACCCAGATGCAACATTCAGTTTAATGGGCAACATTTTATTTATTATATCCCCTGAGAGTCATGGATTCATCTCCCCACTGAACAGAGGATTCTCAATACAGATTATTTGGTTTTTCGGTAGGATTTTTAAAATTGGTTGATTTTACTAATTTTTTTAAGACTTCTGGATTCATGAGCCACACACAATCTCCTCTAGTCCCCTGCCACCCCTCTTATCCTCTCTGTTTTGAAAACAAACAAAATCCTCAGCACCATTTCTTTACCATCCTAAGTTTTGTTTTTACAGCCAAATATGTTAGATTATACTTTTTTGTACTTCCTTCTATTATTCCCTCTTCAATGTTGTGTTTACCAGCCCTTCATCATTCCAGGCAAGGAAGAAATCTGCAAAATTTTCTTTCCCTACCCATCACCCACCAGTAGGCCTAGATTGTTCTTCATTAAGTTGTTTTAATCCTCAGTTTTTCAGTATAATATTCCCCAAAGGGAGCACAACACCACAGCAAAAAAATACTGCTCTGAAGTTTGTTACTTTCAAAAGCACTACACTGGCCTTTTCTGTGTATTAAAACTCCAACACCAAAGGAAATATAGAAAAAGCAATTGATTTATTTAAGTGCTTGGGCACAGAAACACTGTTCTTCCTGGGTCAAAACTCCTATTTGATAATACAGTTTGGTCTCCAACTCTCAAAGTAATTTTTTTTTGTGTGATTTAATTGGCATTTTACTTACAATCTTGATGCAATTTATCCACTCCTTTTAAATACTTTGATACATACTAAGGAAATTCTTAACAGTTTCTGATCCAGATTGTGAACGTTTAATGTAACTTACATTTTTAATACTCAAGCCAAGCTGCCACAGAACATGTGTCTAACTCTGTCCTCCTAGCCTAACACCAGAATATGCAAATGCTCTGACAATTTTGAAGAGCAGTTGGCAGCAGCCATGATCCCAGAATGGCCCTGCCTGAGATACTGACCATGGTGCCAAGGTCCAGGCCCTTTAAGGATGGTCATGTCCTCTACGAAAGCTGTAGCTGTGATGATGTCTATTTTCAATATAAGTGTAGATCTCCCATCCAGGTCCTTTTCCCAGCTACAAGTTACATGCAAATAGGCTGCAAGGTTTTCATGAAGATCACGGGAGAAACAGCATGACTGAAAGGAAGAGATCCCTCAATAAACACAGAGGCACAGAAATTTGTACAAATGGCTCTTGCCTGAAGTGAGTACATTGTTTCCACAGATACCAAGAAAGAGGTGTATCTCACCCCCTTCCCAATCTTGCAAGCTTTTTTTTTCTTTGAATGAAGAGAATTCAGCTGAGAGCTAAAATCACACTGCTGCATTCAGCTAATTCCATGTTTACACTTGAGCTATATATTATATTGTTCATATGCTTTGAGTATTATATTTTCTAATTGTATCTATACCTATTAGTATTCACTAAGGACCACATAGACTCATGGCTCTCAAGTTTAATATTGAAGCATTTAGATTCTGACTGATGTATTTCAATTTCAGGAGATCTCTCAAGTTCTAAAGAGGTTTCAGAAGAGTGAAATACAACAGAATAACATAATTTTCTTCTTTTCCAAGAGGAATTCAGGATATCTCCTTGCCTAAGTAATTTACTGATTATTTTCTATTATTTAGGCACCAGACTTCCTCCTGTTATAACTGTGTTTAAAGCATATTCTCCTTTTCTGAGCAGTCCTTTTATATTTTAGTATCTCCCCTGGACTAAAAGAGAATGAATGAAAAATAGCTAAGAAGTGGCAATATCCATAAAGGCAGAGCTTTTATTGTATCACCTTGAAACAAAGCAGCTTTTTTGCTGTGGTCTGCCTAATTTGGTGAACAAGCAACAACTCCTTTTGCAGATCTTCCTATGAGATTACCATTATGCTTCTGTAAATACTTCTAAAACTGCATTTCCTTTTCTGAATAGAGCTGTATTTGTTAGCTCCTGACGTTACTCTTCAGTCAGTTTTATAAATTAAAGTAATGGGCTGGATGATAGAAGGTGCTATAGGTTCAACAGGATGTCACATAGTGCTGCATTTTACTTCATATACTCATGAGTGCATATGGCACACATTGTCTCAGTGTGGGCTACTGCTTCCCCCTGAAACACCAATGCAAAATCCCACAAAACTTCATGTCACCATCACTATTCTCTGTGAGCCCTCCTGTCACCTCAACCTGAAGCAGCCACAAGGGCTGCAAGAAGTAGTGAATCCTCCATTCTGTCTTTTCAAACAGATAAAAACGTTCTCTTTGCAAATAGAAAACACAAAGCAAAAAGCTTTATTCTTGCCTTTTGTCTTTTCTTTCAGAAAGAGTACATGAATTGTCAAAATCAAAACAGTAAGAGCTATGAATGGACTCCAGTTGTTTTATACCATTTCATAGCACAGCCACTCTTGATCGCTCATATAAAAGAAATAATCAAGACGGGTGCAAGAGGAAAAAATAGAAATTCTATATTTTGTAGAATCTACATGGCAGAAATTTTTCTTCTTATGCTCTAGATATTCAGTATGTCAATAAAGACAAGACCTTAATACTCATAGTTTTTTCTTCAAAATGCAAGATTCTTCCAATAATAATTTCAGGTGAGCACAAGAGTCCCCCACATTTATGAGAGACTGCCCATTTCCTGTTTGTCAACTGAATAAACATTCCCGAAGAAGAATTTGTTATGGATTAGTGAAAACTGTAATCCAGATCACACTAGAAATGAGATTAGATTGAAGATGCATGATGCATTTAAAAATCCTACTGGATTTCTAAACAGCTAGACATTGATAATAGATTAGACCAGTCTGTTCCTGTAACCACCTTTGTGAGAGAATGAAGAAAAGTGAAGTTAGTTTTGAAATTAAAACATCACTCAAATTCAGTAACAGGTATGTATGCATGTAGAGTAAAATGGATTTCATAACAATGAGTAGGCAGAAGATCTCTTCACATCTTGAGATTCAGGAGCAAATATAAAGTTTTCAATTAGATCTTGTTATAGACAGCACCTTAGGTACATATAAAGGTATCTACAGATGCATATTTATATTCCCTATAAATATGGTGTTGGTGTATATGGTATGTAATGTATGTGAAAACAGGCAGAATTTTTGTAATAATAGCATTTGCATGAACAGAGGTGATTTAATGGGTGTATCTGCCCTTGTCTTTATTTATGTGAAAATTCATGGAATTACATGAAGGAGTTGCAAGACACTAGTGGCTAGTAAAATCTATTCTAAAATTAGCCTGAATATGGGTGTTTTGTTCCTCTACAGCCCTGTTTAGATGAGGAAGTTAACAGGTGAATTTGAAATTCAATAGCTAATACACTCTAATTTCCTCTGTTAATGCTATTTCCTGTATTTACACTGAGTACACAGAATAATAGAATAAATATGCAGAATAATGTTTCACTCGAAGTAAAGAGATGCCCATACTAGGAGACAGAGGGAATTACAATTTAAAATTACAGTTACTGGTACAAGTGAGTGGGATACAAAGAAAATTATCCTCTATACATTTTAATGGCATTCAAGCAAGTTCCATCAGAATAATTCCAAGATTTCCAACTTACATTTATTTCACAGTAGACTGAAGAAGAGTTTATCTCAAAGAGAGAGAAGTTAAAGGCTCCAATCTTATAAGTGAGATCTAAATAATTTTAGAGACTGAGCTCTTAAGTATCTAAATATTTTGTGTCAGCTTATATTACAAAAATTTTAATGAAGTCTTTATTGCTAACCTAATTTTAAAGTAATTACATGGTGACTAGCTTTATCTCATACTTTTAAGTCTATGAGTTCTTAACAGCCATTAATTAATAAAAATATTGCAAAAACATTTCTGAATGTGAATCAAATAATTTTTTCAGTTAAAATCAAGAGAAGTAATAATTCCTACATTCCCCATTAGTTGCATTGTGGATGCCCCCAGGTGCACCAATTGATTTGAAAATAGAAAAACAAATGCTTCTTTATACCATCTAATTTTACTCATGGCAATTTCTTCTTGCATTAGCTTTTCTTCAAGCAAAGAAACATCTTAATATTAACATCAAATTGCTATGTTAAAAATAATTGCTCCTTAGATCCATGCACAGTTAAGGCTTTAAACTCACATTTCAAAAATTGTATGAGTCAAAATATTGCCTCAGATAAGGTTATTAGCTGTTGTTGTCCTGCCTAAAAATTACCTGCAAATGAGAAGGGGAAAATTATTTTATATTTTGTCCTGTGGTCTGTTGTAAGTAATTTATTTCCATAAACTGGGAGAATTGCAAAGATTCATCTAAAGATTGTAAGAAAAATTACAGGTTTAATTTATTCTGTAACTGAATTACTGCAGCCCTAAGTATACAATGAGTGAAATAGGAATTCAAATTTAAACTTTCGTTCATGGTAATGTCTTAAATTTTGCAATGCAATACTTGAGTCATAGCTATAGTCCATATCCAGACTACTATATTTCTAAGGTCACTGTGAAATATGCATGATTGTTTTTCTCATCTCACCTGCAGATGGTCAGAATTTGTTTTACTGAATTTTTCTCTGTTGTCTTTGAAGTTGCACTGACTTCCAAAATATATTCTTGCTTAGAAGACTAGCTTGTTTCTTCAGACATTTTTGGGTTTAGTACTCAGTAAGGAAGTCTGTTTTAGAGCACTCATTGAAGGAAAGTAGAAAACAAATTTTCCTATTCTGTTTTCTTTTGGAGAGATTTGAATTTCAAATCTCAGTGTTAAAATTAGAAAGTCACAATCTTCTGGAAAATTACTTTTGTGTCTGCTTCCTTTCAAGAAATGAAATGGTGATCGACATAGCTGCAGAAACAAAGCAATAGTGGGTTTGCATTCACAATATTTAAAGGGGAAAATAGCAGTCAGCCTAAAAATACAATACAAACCAAAGTGATAGAGGGTATTCATTTTTCCATGCTTGTAAGAAGTCTCATAAATGACAAATGGCATTGACCCCTCCACCCCACAAGAGAAAACTAACAAAGTTGAGGCGTTTTTCCATTGAAATGAATATACTACTTTAATTTAACTGTTGTCATTAAGGTCTAATTTTCTCCTTTACATTGTTGCTGTAGATTGGTAACCAGTGAAGCAGCTAAGATGTTGATGGCAGTACCCACTATAAATTTACAATCCAATGATGATTTGCCACACTCTTTGAAAAACAAGGCCTTGAATCCACTGCATTTGTAAAGCTGCAGAATGCTCAAACACAATTACTGTGTAAGTGAAAACTGCCATTCCATGAGACAATTAAATCAAGTCTGTAGCTGGACCAGAAACCAGAACACAGGATTCTGCCTATAAACACTGTCATTTTAAAAATTGCCCTTGGAAAGACTGAAATTAAACCGAGGAATAAACTGATCTAACACAGAAATTTTTCTATAAATAATTGAGCTTACAGCAGTTATGGATCACTGTCAGACATGGGATCAGTTTCAGTAGCATTGCAACTTCCCAAGGCAACGCAGTTACAGTCTCTTACTTACATAAAATTATAGTAATCTATAAGAAGAGTGAAGCATCTTAAATCAAATTATTCATTTTGTAGTGAAACTGAAATGGCCATACAAAATATTTCCTGACAGTTTACAGAAAAAGGGAAAACTCTCCTGTCTTTTACCAATATAACTCTGCAACGAGGAACAAAGCAATTCATGCCCTTGCTCACAGGAAACACAGAGGGGTCACATATATTAATATGTGTGTGAAAAATGGATAATTGTGTGAGGAACTACATCCTTCCAAGCTACTGCCTTACAGATACAATCTTGCAAGACTGTATACTGTATTAGACCACAAAATATTGCCCCAAACTAGAAAGAAGAGGTGGAAAGAGGGAGAACAGAAGTAAAGCTGAAATATAAAACACTCCAAAAACCCAAGCAGTGATGCAAACCTGGTATTTCCTTTATTCCATTAGTTATTGTGTAAGATATATATATATATATTTATACTGGAATGACGGAAAATAAGTGTTTGCCAAAAGTCAATAAACCCTTCTTATGACACAGGTGCATCACATTAAATTTCTAATCTATTTGCTTTTTCCCTAAAACATCTGAACTACTTTTCCATATCTATGAATACATGGGGGGAAAAAGAATATATATAACAAATATCTAAAAGGATATTTGTTGCACACAAATAAGGTAACGGAATACCAAATACAGAACAAGTATGATACTTTTATATATCAGTTAAAATTTACTGTCAGTTACAGTTAAATGAGCAATCAGGATGTCAGATCAAAAGAGATATAATATGTAAGATACAACAAAAAGAACATTTGGTAAGTGTTGTAGACATTGAGAGACATGGACAGTTTCTTTATAGGAAATACTAAAGTACTATATTAGGATCTGATTCTAGCAATCCACTGAATTCTTCAGGAAATAGTTTGCTGCTGCTGCTGCAGAATTCTTTTCATCACTAAACTTGAGGAGAGAGCCTGAAGGACTGACTGTAAGGAAGCAGTGCTCTCCCAAGACATGCATTCTGCACAGATAGATAACAAGACACAACTGTGTTCTTCACACCTAGATTAGAAGACTCACAGATCTGTGCTTAATGGGTAATGGTGCCTGAAAGATTTATGACTAATCTTGAACAGTTGAGAAAATGTTTCTAGAAAGTCAAATAAGAAGCTAGAAGTAAAAAGACTGCTTCTGCAGTTAAAGGAGAATAAATTGTCTTTCTTAAGCTTAAATCAAAAGAAGAAAGTGATTTTCCTTTGTGAACCCTAATTAGGAAGTGTGTGTGTATATCTATCTATCTATCTATCTATCTATCTATCTATCTACACACACATAAGTTGCCCTGTACAGGAATACAATATAGTCAAACTCAGAAGAAGACCATCAGGAAAAGTGCTAAGAATGTGAAGGTCAAGGGGAGTGACAAGGATGGATTTTCCTTGACAGTCATTGGACAGTTGTCTTGACCCATTCAATTAGAATCATTTGTATACACCAAGGTTCCTGAATATACTCAATAACATTATCTACAAAGGCATCATTTATCTATAATATTGTTATTGTAGTTTTGAATTAAATAAAAAATGAAGGTTAATCTGAAATCTTGTCCAAAAAGCACTTTCTTAGCAGAAGCAAAAGTGAGTCAGAAAGCAGACACCTTGTGCTGTAATGGCCTAAAAACACTCACTAAATACTTTGTTGAGAGTTTCTTAGTCAAGATGAGAACAAATTCTGAAGTAGGTTCATCTGGACTGTCCTTCCAATCTTCTTGCTCCTACTGGACTTCAATGAGAGGAGAGACAGCTCAGCACTCTGTTCACTGCACCCACAGGGATTTGTCTCCTGCAAGCTCCATGTAACTTTGACAACTAGGAATCAAATTATTGAATCAGCAATGAACCCAGATGCAATAAAAAGGGTTAAATTTCTTAAAGTTATTTAGGTTTCTCATGCTCTGTAATTACAGGAAGTACTCTCTTAAATGGGAATTGTCCAGCAGTTAGTAAAAATAGCCTTATAAAAAACTCAGTGTAATTGTCTTTGTATAGCATGAAATTGAATACACTAAGGTTATTAACCTTCAATACTCAAATTCTGTTTTTCTATAATTATGTTTTCTGATCACAGGAACCTTGTGTATCAGAGCCAACAAAGCCCATGTTACAAAATAAAACAAAAGTTGAGGCCATAAGGTCAGTTGACCTTCACATTTAGAATTCATAAAAAAAGAATACTTTGTAAAGTAAGCATTTTTTGGTTTAAACTACTTACCCTGCTGCTAGAAGTAATTTTAAACTTATGAATTATGCTATTTTCCTTCCTTCACCAAGCTTTTTGCCCTTAACTATGTAATAAAAATGCTAGTTCAATTCTTACTGTATAGCGCATATTAACTGTTTTATTGCTTATGTTATGTTTAGAAATAAATATATATAAATCCAATTTATCCATCCTGTATGTTGCAATCTCACAGGATTATAGCCCTTCATCTAAAATTCTGGGTGTAGTTTATAGAGTAATAAATTGTTGAAAGTGCTGTACTGTTTGTGATCATCCTTTCAGAACACGTGATATCAGTTCTCACCATTACTTCCCATGCACTTACACTTAACTTCTTTTGTAATCTTTCTTTACATTCCAGAGTCAGGACTTGAAGTGCCTACAGGTCATTTCAGAAGAAAACCCACTCCTTCAAAACAGTTTGTTTTCTACACATTACTGTGAGAAAAGTGTTGGTTTCTTTCGATTTTTAAAATTCTATTGCAATCCAGTGTTACTAATAGTAGTCCAATATTATGGGCCAAAGAAATATTGTCTGAGCAAATGGCTGAAGATGAAATGAGAAGTACAAAAGGAAGAAATGTTGCAAATCACTGATCAACTTAGATGTCAGTATATTAAAGAAAAAAACACGAGGTGGTAGAAATCAGGTGGCGGAAGACCAGGGGTGTTAAATAAGAGATGTTAATGTGTAACTCAATTGCCCCACATTTAAACTAGTTTGTTTTGGGAAGATAGAAGAGAGCAAAGAGAGAAGGTGACATTAGCTTGCACAAGAATTTGCTCTGAAGTCTGAAATGTGGATGAATTCATTGAAAGCATAAGAACAAACAGGAAAAAGGGGGAAAAGGGGGGATCTGTTCTGGAAAGGTTACTTATTAAGCCAAATCATCAAAATCAGATAAATCAAGATCTCTGCAGGTCTTTTGAAAAATCATTCAAAACAAACTTGAGTGGTGGGAATGAGAGATGTTGGCTTGTTCAGGCATCTCTCGGGGAAGGAACATGTTTTGTCTAGTCAGCCCTTGAAATGCATTGGACAGAAAGAGCTATGCAGAACTATTCCTCAAATTTTGTTTCTAATAATAGATATCAGCTACTGGAGAACAGTGAAGTAGACACAACTTGGTCTTCAATGACTCATAGGAGCATATAGAGAAAAAACATTGTTCCTATGAAGGCAGTCAAATACTAAAAGAAGCTGTTCAAAGAGGCTGCAACATTTCCATTCTTTGAGATATTAAAGACTGTACAAAGCTGCTAGCAACCTAGCAGCCTCTCCTTGGTGGGCATTGTTTTGAACTTGGGTTTGAACCAGGGATTTCATCCAAAAGTTCAATAAAGATTTTATAATTTCCTTGATTCTATGATCATATATGAAATGGCAGTGTTCTCAGTCCTCAGAAGGGAAAGAAGAAATGTGAATATACACTGAAACTGAACCTCACTAGCTTGAGAACCAATACTGGGTTCAATATATACTTTAAAATCCTACCTTCATCAGTGACTGAACAATTAAGTGAAGTGACTATATTATTTTTGCATGAGAAGTATGGAAGATAGCCAATATGGAAAAAAGGTCTGAAGGAGACATGCAACCTGCAGCAAAATCAATTCATATTAGGCATTAGAAACATATTTTAGTGATAAAGATAGTGAATCAATAAAAGATAGCTAAGTAGCAGAAGTAGGTAAGTTGCAGAAGCCGCAGTTTTGGAGTTTGTTTAAGAATACATTGGACAACCATGTATTCACCCAGTAAGATTCACTAATAAGAGTTAAACTGAATCACTCAACTTTCCTTCTGTCTCACAGACTAACATGAGTAAAATGAAGAGTTTTTTGCATTTTCTTTTAATCTCTCCCTTCTCTTTCCTTTGCCAATCACCAAATCTCTCTCATCAGTATTCACTACAGCAGCTGATCACTACTTTGGAGTTAATCTTCCCTCTAAAATTCTCACACCCATATTGCATCTGAATCTCAATCAAGTTAGACACTTCCACTCCACCTCTAAGATTCTGTGCATGCTATCGAACCATAGGATCTGAATCTAATTACCTTGCAATATTGCAACCTCCTTTCTGTTGGTCCTGATCAGTGCAGGCTGCCTCTGGTCATACATATCCAGAAAGTTGCTTAAAAGGTAATTTCCCAAGCTCATATTTTAACTGCTGTTTCTTTGCATCCTTTCATTGGCTGCCCTCTCTTATTACAAGATATCAGAAAAGGCTGGTATGCATTTTCAGAATGTGTACATGTATCTCTACCTATCAAACAAATTTTACTATCATGGTGATCTTTAGACTTACTAAAATGAACAGGCAAGCAAGTAAACAGCAACATAATTTATGCTTTCCTTCCTATTGTGTATGATACTTTGGGCATATGTTAACCTTAACATCTGTATAGCTTCCCTTTTATTCTTACATTTCTCTTTGCTGTACTTGTGCGCTAACACAATGGACTATCAGATTGAGCAAAACCAGCCCACTGAATTCTTGTCCTCCCTTTTTGGTCTTCATTTACACACATTTTATAATATGTAGAATTGTATTTAAGATTTAATTTATAGGCTAAAAGCACAATTCTTCTTTTTTTGTGTGCACAGTTCTCAACAAAATGAGACCCATAGCATAGCAACAGTCTTGCTATTGAAACCTGGTCTCTCAAACATGTTTTTCTACCTGAGGATGTAGGTCTGAAAAATCAATAGTTGCTTTTTCTAGCATTTAATGTCACACAATAAACACAAGGCAAGTGATTTCTTAAATGCTCCTTTCTAAATGGGGAAGCTACAGACTCTCCCTCTTTCATTTGCAAATAATTAAAATCTTCTGTTCAGGCTGTAGTGTTAAACCAAGGTAATTCAAGTTTAAGCTTAGGTATTGTACCTTACTGATGAGTATGCACTACTTACACTATTTGAAAACCTTTTGCATGAGGATATAAAAAGTAAGTGTAGATAAACAAGACACCTGGCTGAACTACCAGAGCACAAAAAACAGTGAAAAATAAATCATTTTTGTAGGCATATGGCAAAGTTCTCAATGTCTTCCTTCAAGGAAGAGATGTGCAACTCTGGTCTTAGTTACAGCTGGTAGATTTCATCTGCCTGCAGGTGTAATTTCCTACCTATCATGATGAAGAGAGATTATGATAAGAATGATCTCTTCCCCCTCTCTCTCTACAAGGAGAAAAAGCAGTGTTATGAATGGTGCACCTGAAATCAAGAACAGCATTATTTTCATTTCATTATTTCCTGAAACAATATTAAAAACTCTGTTTGACACTGACCTTGTTTTGTTAAAAGGGCAATTTTTGTGGTATCAACCTGTTCTTTAGCTTGCCCTATCTTTATGAATTGTATTAAGCCTAGTTTTACATAATTAGACACTTGTGGTTTTCTAAAACAAATAAAACAGATGATAAACTGTGATTAAAAAGCACTCAGGTGTACATCAATGACTTAAAAAGGATTCTTCATAGATACAGAAATCTGATACAGCTTGGATACAGCTATCATATCCCAGTCAAGGGTCAAGGCCTCACTGTTGGAATTCCATAGGGATGCTGGGCAAACTTTGTATTAGCAGCATTTAACTTACTGGACAGGCACTGAAAAGAGTTTTGTTTCTCATTCCTGTGCTTTACATATATTGAAGCACCCTCCTGAAGTCAAATTCTTTTTAAGAAAACTGAAGTCATTACAATCAAGTGGTTGCCACTCCATCTAATTTTTATCATTATGGAAAAGGACTCCAAATTTTAAAATATTTTAAAGTTGATATTTCTCCTTTATTTAATTTAAAAGGTACCTTATTAAAATACTTCATACCCATATATCAAGGAGACAAAACATGGTGGCCTTTTCCATATATAGAAAATGCTATTTTAAGTATTAAATTACACTATATTAATCAAAATATTGTGTAATGAAATATCACAGCTATCATATCTAAACACACTGCTTCAGTACATGCAGCATAATAATTTTAAAATGTGCAAAAAGATGCATCATGATGGAATACATAAGAATTTTTATTTCAGTGAGTTATCTGGCATTCACATATCTCTCACTATACCGTGCCACAACTTCCACATCAAAGTATTCAAACTGAGGATGCCTCATTTTAAGAGTTGTGAACATTCACCAAAGACTTTCAACATCTGATAAACAACACTACAAATTTGATGTTCTGTGAACCACTCAAGTTACTTTTCTATTTGAAGATAGGATCAGCAAAGATTGTTTCACCTTAGAACATACAGAGGGATGCAGAACAGTTCATAGGGCACAGCTTTCTTTGATTTTGCCTTTAAACAAAACTGCTTTTAATTTTGCATTATCCACTGTTGTATGACATTTAAGGAGATGACTGCTGTCTAAAACACTTGGTTGGGTCCTACTTTGCTGATATGAAAAAACAATAAAATTAGACCTTTTTCCTTCAAAAGCTTACTGCATATGTTTCATTTTAGACACTACAAACAGTCTATACTTCAACTGCTCCTGCCTGCTGGGGAGTTATGAGCCTATATAAGCCCAAAGTTTAACAGTGCTCTTGGACTTTCTGTTAAATGCTTACTAGTGAATATGTTCTCTGACTGAATATGTTCCAGTGAATATATTCCAGACTTTGCTCTGGAAAGCTTTATGTAGCTGGACTCTTTCTTTTCACACAGTTTAAAAATATGGAAATAAAGTCCCTTGACAATCAGCCCCAGAGATTGCTTTTGTTCCATACAAATGATGGAGGGAAACAGTTTTCAAAAGGCATAAAATCAGCAGGGGGAAAATGCAACTGTCAAAACTCTGATATGGTTAACCAAAAATATAAATTAGAATCTATGGAGGTATTTCAATATTCCATTAAGTAAAATTAGAAAGGTTTGAAAATCACACTGTACTTGACTGTGGTCAAATACAATTAATCTTAAATTTGTAAAGAGGAAACTTCAAAATATACGTGGGTTTTTGGGCTTGGGTTTGCTTTTTTAAAATGTTACCATTTGGCTCTGTAGGACTCTCATTAATTTTAAAAGTCAATGCAAATCAGGAAGTTGCATTTGTACCTACTTCATCAGTGAAGAAAACTCTAACTCTTCATGCAATTTTAGGACTTTGAGCCATTCTTCTTAGCCAAGCAGTAGTAGTAACCCAGGGCACTCATTGAAAGCCTGATATATTTTGTAGCCATTTAACTCATTTCAGTCTGTTAATTCTTGTATGATCAGTGATAGTTTATAGGTCCTATCTGAGGAGGATTTGATTCAAAGCTCAGAAATGTCTGGAGAAATTCATAGCCAACTGCTGCACAAATTATTAAAAGCCTTTTGATACTATCGAGAAATCATACAAACACCAGATGCCAATTTACTAGAAACTTTGGGGAAAAATGATATGTTTTTATTGAGTTGTTATGGATCCAAAAGAACAAGTTCAAATAATATATATCTATCTAATTAATACATGTCTTTCATTATAGGATGGGAAATGGAGTAATTGAACATAGTGAAATTATCAAAACTACAAAATAAGCCAGCAGATTGTTGTTCTTATCCACTGGACAATTAAATTCATTGCCATTCCTTGATGCAAAGCAAAGCAAATGAATATATGAAAGTTTTTTCCCCTTGGTAGAATCAAGGCATGCAGTTATGACCTGTTTACAGGACTCTGTGGTCAGCATACATAAATGAGCTGCTCAGTAAGACAGGAACTTGCACCTACCATTTAATAACATTTTTACCCAGAAATCAGATGAGTGTTTTGTAAAATGAAGATGTCTCATCACTCAAATTTCTTTTCTGTTGCATTACTCTTACCCTTCTTGGCATAGGCTCTCAAACACTGTGGCCAAACACCTGACCTAAACTGAGACTTGGATGGATTTAAGTCAGAGGAATGATGATATTTTGTATCAGCTAGAAATCCCTTTATAAAAATCAATTTGGCACTACAGTGAAGCAGTGTTTGCCATCAGAAGATGCAAAGTAATTCATCAAATATACAGCTGTTGTGTTATCTAATGACAAGATCTATTTATAGCTAATTTGCATAGTAACAAAGCTGATACATTTCATTTGGTATTATAGAAGTAGCTGCACTACTCAAAATGCATTTCACAGCCTGCTGGGCCCTAGGAATTTCTTCATTTTCTTGTCCTTTGATTGGTATCCGGCAAAAGAAAGATGGGATCAATTCAGCTCCATTTGATGGAACCAGTGTACCTGAGAAGTTGAAGGCTTGGGCAACTAAGTGCAAAGCTTGGTTCTGATGAAAATGTGCAGTGTAGCAAATTCTTTTTCAATCATCTCTGCCCCTTGCACTTGCTCTTGTGGTCTGTCTGATACATTCTTCTGACTTTCTGAAACCGAATGCTCATCTCTATCCTTCTTTATCTCATCTGTTTTATACTTTTCTCCTTTCATGCCATTTTGTCCTCTGCCTTCATTTAGTGGTTTCTAACTTTGATGCCCATGCCACCTTCCCAAAAACCTCCCCCCTTTTCAAGGTGCAGTATCCATGAAGAGAAAAGACCTTACAGAATTTACAATCATGTCACTGGGCACTGGGATTAAAAAAAAAATAATTCTCCTAGATAGTAGAATCTCACTCTTCTTCCAGAGTATTCAGAGAGATATTAAAACTCCTAAAGAGGTTTTTGTGTTCAAACCCAACCTTGTACAGTGAAGTTAAAGAAGCTGCATTAACACAGGATTACACTTTCTTTAGAAAATTTATGATGTGAACTGCACAATTGAAATAATCCTACTTTTTCTTTTTGAAGGTTTCCTTAGGAGAAAATTTTTGTTAGGTTTTTATGGAAATGTAGTTTTCTGTTCATATCTTTTACTATGATCAATGATATTGCTAGTAATTCTTTATGTTTTTGTGAAATGTTCTTGAGTTTTTCAGAAGCATCTCTTAAGTTTTTTTAATCTGCTTTGTTAAGAAACACACATTTGCTTGCAAAGTGGGTATGTATTTCAGTGGAACGCTTAGGAATAACTTCTTTAGGAGTCAACTTCTTTTGGATATGGGGCTGTATGAATGGGTGGTTTAAAAAGGGAATGCAGTACTTATTTTTCCATAAAGTTCAGGGGGTTTGAGTCAAAATATGAATAAGCAATATGAACATTGAGCTATCACAATTCAAGTATTTTAACACAGTTTTTCTTGAAAGAAGTGGGCAAATAAAGTAGGCAGTTTTCTACAAAATTATGAAAAGTGATGAAAATGGTGCTATGTGTGATACTATACTACAATTCTCATATATCCTACAGAATGTGTAAAAGAGTTATTTACATCCAGGCTGAGCTTTTTCTCTGTAGAAATAAGAAACATAAACTGTAGAAAGTCCTTTCCTGTCACAGCCTCACCTCAAGATGACATGTCATCTTTGGAACTGTTTGGGCTCTGTTCTGTCTTCACTGATTTTGGGCTAATATGGGTCTGCAGGAATTACTTCTACAGGAAGAAGTAGGAAGGTTCAAGAACTGACAGTTGTGGATTGCCAGCCCTGTTAACTGCACCAGCTTTGCAGAAAAGACATGGATGAATGACTCTTACCTATGTCTGTACACAGATGTTTCAGTAATATTTGCACCACTCAAAAATGGAGATAAACAAGTGCTGTTGAAACTACATCTGAAGTGGATCTATTTTATCTCAGGACCAAAAGCCCAGAGAACAGCTCAAATCCAAATAATATGTAATCTCACCTTTCTTTATAGCTTTGTTATACAGTATGGCTTGTCACCCAGTAAAGATGTGCCAGCAAACATATCAACCACATTAAGATTTTCCTATCTTCCTAAAATCTTCCAAATTTATTTCATATTTCAATTCTCTTTAATATGTATTATTTTAAAATGCTTACCTAAAGGATTATAACAAAGTTAAGCAAGAGGCACTGAATAAAAAGATTCATTCCCCCCCAAAATAATTTCTTTCATCAATGCAAACATAGTATTTACAACAGACATTAGTGAAGATTTAAAATGCAAGGACCCACAGTCTAAGTAAATTATAATGTAGACTTTTAGGATACAAAAATTAAGAATAGAATAATCTGCTCAGAGATGTTATGGGTCTAGGAAAGAATCATGTAATACGCAAAATAATTCTTCAGGGCACTCAATTTCTTTCACCTTTGGTTTCTCCTTTACATTTTTAGCAAAATTCCTACTTTGTTCTGCCAATACTACTGCTTACTCCTCATTCTCACAATACAGCCTAAGTGATCTAAAGAAAAAGAGCAGCAATAATATTTCTCATTTTCTAAATTTTCTAACAAACACTAAGATTCTTTAAAAAAATAATTATGGCTGCACATTCAACACTTGGTACACATGGTATTTAGGCCCCATTTTTACAGTGGTTCAAACAGTTTAAGACCAATTCAACATTGTACTAAGAAATCTGATGAAAAAGTAAGTTCGATTTCTAAGCCACGTAGAGGTCTTTTTAATATTTTACCTTGTATTTAATTACAATATCATGACCCAGATAGAAAGCACGGCTCTGCTTCATTGTGCTATGGTCTGGAGTGTGTCTCTGAATGAATCAGCTCCAAGCTGTAATAGGAAAACATGTTTCTGAGAGCAGCAAGCACACAGCTGTTTAACCATATGGAAGTGTAGCTGCTTGAAGCTCTGTTAATATCCACTTCTCACCTCACCACTTATATCCAAATGTGTTGCCCTCGGGCAGGCTCCTACTTCCACTTTTGCTCCCCTGCAGCCTCCTACTCTTCCCATCCTTTTGTCCTCCTGTAATACTTCAGCTGTTCTGAGAGCTACTGCAGATCACCCAGACACATGACCTTGAACACTGACAAGCACCCTACCAAATACACCAAATCTTGCACAGTTGGTTTAGATGAACTCTAGATGTCTCAGGTAACCAAATATACATGCATCAATTACTAGAAAAATCAATCAAATAATTTTATGTTCTTTCCATGTAGCTGGAACCCTGCAAAGAGACAATATCAGTTTGCAGGGGATATATGCTGCTTCTATCAATCACTCTGAACAGATTCATCCATTATTATGATATCCTCTTAGTTTTTAAGTTTTCTAGAGCAAAATTTTACAAGAAGATATTCAGGAACAAATGTACAGAACTCTATGCTTTTAAAAACTAGATCATAAATTATGCATGTGACAACTAATGAGGAGCAAACATATAAAAGCAGATAAACAGCTGAATTAATATCAGAAGCATGAACATGCATAGATAAATTGCCTTTTCCTGATAAACGTACTGATAGGTTTTAAGTTGACAAGAAATTTATTTACCACACAGAAAGACTGACTTCTTTCTTAGTTGGATTTGTCACAGATTTAAGTTAATTCCTCATTAATTAGCACAGAATTGGGGAGGGAACCTTTTAGCACAGACCTGATTGTTTACCACACTTGTTTTTCACCAATTTGTTTTAAATAACTGGCAAAAGACTCCAATTCTTCTCCCTCAATGACAACATGCTATAAGAGACCAAGATACTCATACATTCAGCAAAATTTCCCAACAGTGTGACTAACTAAATAGGTATCGTCTTGAACCTCATGAAAATTCATGACTGCACTGAAGTACAAAATCAGAACCCACTACCAAACACAGTCTCTACCCAACCATCATTGAAGAAAACACATGCTCAACTCTGTTGCTCATTCCCTGTGGGCTTCAGGCACTGCAACCCATCTGTGCTCTCAACATTTGTCTGTGAGCTGCATTCTTAGGCTGGTATTCTGCTTTCACACCCTTCTAAAAATGCCTGGTGCCTAAGGAGACACTTCATATGGAACATGTATTTGCCTGTGTTCAGAAAAACAAACCCTAACCACTTAAACAGCATTGTATGTTTCAGGCTAACCAAAGGCACACACTGGCCTTTGAAAAGATGTATTGAAACACTGCAGTATCCTCCCCAGGGTAGGTCCTGGTCTATGGCAAGTTGAACCTGAGTTGGCAGTCAGGAGGGCCAACCCTGTCCTGGGGGGCATCAGGGACAGCATCACCAGCTGGGCAAGGGATTGGATTGTCCCACTCTGCTGTGCACTGGGGCAGCCTCAACTCGAGTCCTAGGGGCTGTTTTGGGAACCACAACATAAAGACATTATTAGAGAGTGTCTAAAGGAGGGCAACAAGGATGATGAAGGGTCTGGAAGGGAAGCCTGACAGGAGTAGCTGAGGTCACTTGGTTTGTTCAGCATGGAGAAGAGGAGACTGAGGGGAGACCTCAGTGTAATTACCACTTTCTCCTGAGGGGAGGACGAGGGGCAGGCGCTGATCTCTTCTTTCTCCTGACCAGTGACAGGACCCAAGGGATGGCCTGAACCTGAGTCAGAGGAGGTTTAGGTTAAACATTAGAAAAAGTTTCCTAACCCAGAGGGTGGTTAGGCACTGGAACAAGCTCCCCAGGATAGTGGTCAGAGCACCAGCCTGACAGAGTTCAAGAAACAATTGGACAATGCTCTCAGGCACATGGTGTGACTGTTGGGGATGGTTCTGTGCAGAGTCAAGGCTTGGACTCAATGATCCTTGTGGTTTCCTTCCAACTCAGTATATTCTGAAATTCTGTAACATTACTCTGTGTTAATATCATGCCCTAAACCGCCACAAGAAGAGAACAGAGGCATGATCTTATTACCATAGCACATTCTGCAGGGAATGGATCCTAGAATGCAATTCCAAAAAAGGCATTGCCAGTAGAAGGAATTTGGCGACATTTGGTTCTGAAACCAAGCACATGAGTTTGCTATTTACTAGATACTAATGCCCCACCTTGGTACTCCTGATTCCCTGAGGAAGCAGTGCCACAACAGCTCAAAGCAAAGGTGCTTCACTTGCGCCTCGTTAATTTCTGAGCTATTCAAGTGTTGTGGAGGAAAGGAAAATCTCATTGCTACATGAATCCCTGACGCAAGATGGCCCTTAATCCAAAAATTGCAGTTAATTTCTTCCATCATCTGTGTAGCAGGAAGAAAGTTGCCCTTGCTCTCAATTTCTTTTCCATGCGTATTAATTTTCAAAGAAAACTCAGAATGTTTCAAGAAGCCTTAGGCATTTCTTTAGGAGGTACAAGAGAATGGAGTGACAGGCTTTAGGGAGGATGGGGAAATAAAGTAGTATTTTGAATGTTTCCTTTACTGTTAGCTATCAGTACTGTTTATTCTAACATATCCTCTATTCTAAAGGCATGTCTGTCAATGGAAAGACTTCACCAGAGACTGCAACAAATTGTTTACTCAATAAAGGTCATTCAATTGGTGCTGTTCATCATTTAGTTCCATTGTGAACATAAGCTCAGGTCTGACATTTAACAGCTTAAAGCTAGGTAGGGTTACTGTTTTGAAAACTAGTCTCATTGCCAGACTTTAAAAATTCTTTTGAAGATGTAGTGGGAAATATTTCTTCTGATTCAAGGGCAGTATGTTTTTGACAGGTCTGAGCTATGTATTCCATGGATTTATTTGCCTTGCTTGAGAATAAAGTGGTATTTTGCTGTTTATAAATACATTGAAAATGTACATGTTTTATAGCCTGGTTTCCCCTTCAATTCATTATGGTTTTTAAAGGTCTTCAAAAGGACCTTAAAAGGTCTTTAAAACACTTAGGAAAAATCTGCCTTGTTTGTTCTTCGAAACTGACCCAGGGAGTTAGGTCTCTCTTCTCATTACCACTTGCTTTCTTTGTGCAGAGTAGAAACTTTCAAAAAGAAGTTTAGCCCTCATGACTGCAAAGACTGTTTTCTAACACACTTGAGATAACAGCAGGTATTAAAGATTGTACCTCACACCAAGCACTTTGCCTTGTCTTTTCTCCATGATTTGAAACACCTCTGCTTCCTACCACAGAGATATTGATGAGAGAGACTGCAGTCTTCTGGTTGCCAGAACATACTTTCATCTATGTTGACTACAAGCCAAAAAGATACCTCTCATGTTTTTCCCCTTCCTTTATCATATGTGATGTCTCTTCGAACAGCAGTTGTTGGAGTTTTTTTTGTTGATTTCTTTTTTTTATTATTTAAAGAGACAGAAGACTAAATTAGGGTCTGAGGGCATGAAATCAGATTTGTGGTGCAGCGCAACACCTAAGAGAGTGAAATGTCTGGCCATTGCAGCACTAGTACTTGAGTATCAGGAGTGAAGAGGCCCTGCTAGTGTCTGTCTGGTTGTCTGACTGTTCCTTTGGCATGTACTGAAAGATGGAAGGAAGAAAAAAATAAGTTTGTAGAGGACAACTGGAATAATAACTTTTCAGCAATGAAGTAATAATTATGTGGTATGTCCTTTCTTTTGAAGTCTTCAAGGCATAAGCTGTAACTTAATATATATCAGACTCCAAAATTCTTCTTCATTTGAGCCACATTTTTAAAATACCATATGTTTAAAAGGGAATTTGCAGTTCCAGTGTTCTCCAGCCACTCCTATTCTGCAACGGTTATCTAATCTTTCTGTATGCCAGTCAGGTATAGCCTCAGGATGTTCAGAATCTGCCGCAGTTAGAAAAAGAGAAATGTAATTTGGTTTAAATACATGTCTCATATAGAGAATTTAAACACAATAGAAAATTAAGTACTAAAAAGTACTGGAGTGCTACCCCAGTTGTAGTAAAATGTGAGAATTTTTTTAGGAAACTACATAAACTAACTCAAAAATATGACACATAATAGTTTAGAGATAAAATTCTACATCATGCAGTTACAAGTTTCAGCTCATAAATGCAGAACTAATGTAGCACACAAGTAACTACATTTTCTATCTAATAACATAAACTCCATGGAAAATACCTAACATTCTTAATTCATTTCAGCAATTTCCACACTATCCAATTAATTTCTTGAAATTGTATCCTGTTTAGCAGTACACATAATAAAATATAGCAGCACCCCTGCAATAAGCACTTCAAGCTACATAATTAAAACTCGAGGAGATCAATTAAAAACTAAAGGAACTTAGCATTTAGTTTTCAGCCAGATGAAAAGGACCTGCCTCTGGAAATCCAGAGCATATAATCCTTTGATGGGACCCATTCAGATCTGAAATCAGAGTTACAAATGTACTAAAAATTTCTGGGAAGCATTCTAGTATTTATTTTCTTAAAGATGGGATTCAACATCCCACCTCCCATGCCTCTGCTGGCACTTCTACCCTACCCTAACAATGCAGGAATTTCTGAAGAAACTTCTCACAGGATTTCAACATAATTTCTTTTGCATTTGATCAAGTCAGAAAAAAAATATCTGTGGCTGTCCTATGACTCCTAAAACCAAAATTGCTTGTGCTTGAATATAATGATGACAACCAACTGCAAGAAAAAAGCATCAGGAAGGAATTAGCCCCTTGGATTTCAAAGTAAATACTGACATGATTACAGATTAGGCATGATTAAGGACACTGCTAAATTGGTACCTTAGTGAACTGCAACCATTTGCATCACTGAATAAAGACTATTCTAGAAAGACAGTTAAATATGACATCTTCTAGCATTGTCACACCAAATTTTCAGCCTCTTGCCCTGACAATGCACTCTGATTTCCCCAGAGACTACAAGGACAGAGTCACACTTGACCACAGACAGAATACAGAATGACAGAGACAATAATTACCTGAAGGAATTATGAAGGATGATTATGGTTTATACCTGATCACTCTTGAGATCTCTGGTGCTTCCCAGAATCAGGCATCTAAAATGAAGTAAGAGCTCATTTCATCCTCATCTGGGTATAGCTGAGTACATCTAGAGACAGAATACATTTTTATAGCTTGCTGGAAGCAAAGAGGAATCCTAATCCCTGATTTAGAGACTCGTGATTCCTATAGTTCATCATATATAGTTAGCTATGGTCCCACAAAATATGCACTCTCTGCTGCATGACATAGTAGTTCTCCCCAGACAGCTGCAGAAAGTCTGAGCCCAGTCCTGCCTATAGCCCCTTGGTCAAGGCAACCTTCTGGGAAACAAAAGATGCAGGATCTAATTGCTCCAGGCTAAAAAAACACTGGCTAAAGAACTCAGGTACCAAACTTTCATATTGGCAGTGTCATTTCCAAGTGTTTTCAAATAAAATTTTGTTTAGATTTAGGATACCTAATTTGCAAATCCTAAACAGGGTAACTTATTGGGACACTCAGCTCTGCCAAGAAGGCAGATGTTCTGGGGATGAACAGTGCAGCACGAAAGTACTTGTGAAATTTCACTTGGGTCCTATTGAATTCCACATTCCCACTAACACAAGATTTTGTAAAAGAGCACTCCTAAGTGATTGTCAAATTTATTAGGTGGAAGCTTCAGCATATTTCTCTATATTCATCCCTTGCTATGCACTACTGTTGTTTTCTGACTCTAGGCTGAAGCAATAAAGAGCATGGTAACATCAATTGCTTGTCATTACTGTGTCTCTGTTTTGCTGTTTGTTTGGATATTTCCTTCACTTCCACCTCACCTTTCTGGTGAGCAAGATTAGTTGTTCCTCAGCCTTGTGATCATATACATTAATCCAACTGGCCTGAAATAAAATGACCATGAGACTGCAAAATCTGGTATGTCCTTCTCAGTTCAGTGATGATAAAATAGATGTTCAAGAGCTCTTCTTTCTAGGATTATAACTCACTGTGTAATTTTCAGTTAAAACTCAATTCAGATTTATAACAAATGAAGGTCACTTCAAAGAGGTTTTTGAACTATTAATTGAGAAATATCACCAAGTGACTTACCATAAAGATGAAATAAGTTTTTCTTGTCTGACATACTGAAGCCATGAAGGTGAAAAGTTTGATATTGGTTATGACTTGCACTGTTCTGGATGCATTTCCTATAGCATGTTGAAACCTTTAATGAGACCTCGCATTAGAAGTTACAGACATAGAAATTATTTCAGTAATAGGTGTAGAGGCAGAAGATTATTTTTCAGTGTTCAATCTATTATTTCCATTCTAAATACTTGTAAGAACCTTTTTACATAAGGGTATCTAATTTATCAATCAAAAATCAGGAAACCTATGAGTTATTTAAGATTTCAAAGAAAAGCTCTATTATGGCTGAAATCAACACAAAACTATATATTAATTGAATGGAAACAGCATACAGCCCTCAAAGCTAATTAGTATTGTACTTTTCAAACAACATTATCTATAACTGGTCAACGAAGCACTACATTAAAACTTCAGCTTTTATTTATCTGCCTCCTTCGTATTTTGTCTTGAAATATCTTCCAAAACTGACTCAACCTTTAAGAAGATTGACTATGCCTAGAAGTATGTAACTTTTGAACTAAGGCTTTCTTAACTCTTGTGTAAGCAATTGCTCTCCTTTTCTCTCATCTCCTCGCACAACCCCATTTTCCTGAGGTCTTGCTGTCCTCTAGTGGCAAAGGGCTATGACATGTAAAGTTGTGGGAGCATCTAAAAGCAGATGTCCTCTCCGTTATGATTTTCATCATCTCTGCTCCAGGGAACTTTCAGGCCTCTCAGCAAATGCATTCTTGAAAGAAGCTGATGATTTCAGCTTGCTTTGTAGCAAAGTTACTGAGTGAAACATAGCAAGTTCAGTAGCTACTTGAACTTAGAACTATGCCCCAAGGTTGAACCTGTTAAGCAGTCTACAATTAATCACAGATATTTAATTATTTTTAGCTTGAAAAGAAAAAGCAGATATATTAGAGACTCTCATAAACATGCCTGTTGAAATAAATTAGAAGTCTTTGGACAGAGTTTTCAGCACATTTCTTCAGACCTCAGCTGTACAGTCCTACTTCTAAAAAAGTTAATGACAAAGTCTTGCTTATGAATGTCAATTTCTAACTTCTTGAGCTAATGATGAACTGTAATAAATTTCTTATTTACCCTGTTTCCCACAATCACAGCACCTCAAATGACTCAAATCCCAGTTATGCAATTTCATGTCAGGTCACAGAAAGACTGCAAGGTGTAAGCCAGTCATAATAATGGACATAGCCACAGCCATGCTGCAACACATGAAAAAAGGAAGAAGACATCTACCTCTCCACCATCCAGCAGCCATCACCTCAGCTGCACATTGCTCCAGAAACCTACATACCAGCCAGAGTGGCTGGTTAATCATGGAACTGAAAATGATTAGCATGAAGGTCTCTGAAGAGGACAGAGGCAGATGTCCAGATGTCTTTTACACAGATGAACAAAACACAGATGTCACAACAGGGCAAAAAACAACAAAGTAATTCTAAGATTTGGCAGTTTCTGGCTTTTATGAAACAAATAGTGTGCCAGATTCAAAACAAATTTTCTCAATTGAAAATCATCAGGCCTCGTTATATAAAACAAAGAAGCTGAGTAAGTAGATCAGCCCCATTTGGCTAATTCAGACTTGCACTCTGTGCTCAATGTACTGTACTGGGCAAAGACAACAAGTTAATAAAGAACAGCCCAATAGCAAGTTTCCTTTTAGAGCTTATACCACAGAACCACAGACTCAAGAAACGGTTTGGGTTGGAAATGACCTTAAAAATTATCCAGTTCCAACTGCCAACCATGGGTAGGGACACCTTCCATTAGATCTGGTTGCTCAAAGCCTCATCCAACTTAGCCTTGAACGAACACTGCCAGGGATGGGACATCCACAACTTCTCTGGGCAACCTGTTCCAGTGCTTCACCACCCTCACAGTAAAGAACTTCTTCATAATATCTAATCTAAATATACCCTCTTTCAGTTTAAAGTTATTACCCCTTGTGCTATCACTCCATGCCCTTGTAAAAAGCCTGTATATTCCAGGACAAAACAAAACTTTTAAGAATTATATTCTACACCTTTCAACTCTATGTCCTCACTAGAATTCCCTTATGTTCCATCAGTCACAGACATTTTTTAAGAATGAATGAGATAATAAAATATTTTCAACTCCCTTCAGTGTGGGCAAAACCAATTTAATACTGATTCATGAAGGATTTTTAACACACTTTGCTGATGTCTGTAGTATACATCCTTAAAAGTCACTCCAGCCTCTGGACGTTATGCAGAAGTTTGGTCACTTCTCTTTCATTTAAAGCACCTTCTGTTTTCAGGTCATTATCAGCATTCATTCTAAACAAAGCAACTTTCATTTTTACTGATTAATTAATCTGTGTCAACTTATCACCTTCAGCCTTCCTAAGCTTCCCTTTATCTTGCCATATCTTGACCTTGTACACTAAATTTTATTAGAATGCATAGGTATCAGATATATTATTTTATAAAACGAACATCTGCTAACTTGGAGCTGAACTTAATAATACATGTAAAGCCCCAAACCTTCTTGCAAAGGTCTAATTCGTGCAGCTGTATTTTTCTCTATGGGACAGATCTTTAGATCCATAGAACTTGCCAACAGTCACCAACAACTCTTAAAATGAAATAAATTCAGGAGTAAGAAACTTCAACAATACATCATGTAGTAATAAGAAGTAGCCGAGGTTAATCCAGCATGTTTCACTCTTGGAATGTTTAATAAACTGTCTAAATTATGTAAATAATGGAAACAGTAAATAGGAAGCTGCTCAACTATCCAAAACTTCATGACACAATACACCCAGCATCAATATCCTCAAAGGACTAAGGATTGGGTTGCTCCAATTGACATTTTGAAAAGTAGCACAACATGAAGAGAATTTTTGAAAGAACTTGTTATGGTGTTTTCTCCACCAAATGATTTTGTGGGTCAATTAATTTCTGAAAGCGAAGACAGCTCATTTTCAGACACTGTTTCCAATATTTGTGCAACAAACAGTTGGATTGCTTTCTGAATTGTCCTAATCAGTGATTTAAAGCAAACTTTGTTTGTTTTAAATTAGATATTGAAGTAAGCTATTCTAATCTCTAAACATTAGGAAAACCAATCCATGAAGCAATAGGGAAGCAGTGTAATTTTTCTGTTTAGAAAGGGTTGTGTTAATATGGTCTTTATTATCCATAAAAATTCCATAATGCACCCAGGGGCAGCATTAGAGAAACAGCATTTACAGTTCTTCCAATCTATTTGTTAATGTCAAGTGGATTATTAGAAGGAATCCAAGAGCTCTTAATATACTACGCTTTTTATTCCAGGCTTAAAGATTTTGATATTCAGAAACTCAGAATATAAAAATAATTCAGTTCAAGCACCAGCATGAATGTATTTTTAATTATTCCCAGAGCTCAGACAGCAGTGAAGTGGAGAAACTGCCTGATATCAACACACAATGAAACCAAGAGCCTTGCTTTGTTACAGATCTACAGACTTAATTGCTGAATCACCTAATAGTGTGCAAGCGATGTTACTGTCAATATTAGAGAAAACATAGCAGCACTCTTCCTGTTCCCTCAAGTCACATATTCTGTATCTGTCTTTGTCAGTGAAGGGTTTAGGTGGAATAGATCACCAACGTGATTTATCAATAAATTATATTCAGACAAGGAATTGTGTTTTTCCTCAGGAAAATAATGGGGTAAAATCCGGGGTGGGATGGGGGTGGGGTGGTGGATGGGGTGAAGTACATATTCTCCCAAAGTTTTTTCCTAGGGATAAAAAAAGCAACATCTTTTGTCCTATTTCTACTACTGTACACAAAAGTAACTTCCCCCTCCAGTAGATTTTGAAACTCAGGAATGTCTCATTGGAAAGACATCTATAAGATTTTTTTTTCGTCATTGTTAAGAGGAAATGGCTCCCTTGTTCATGGCTAACAAACGTGGCACACACACGAGGCAAAATCTGTTTTGAAATAGTGACATTTTTGTCATTCACACCAAAGGTAGGGCAGATTCTGAGATTTGGGAACTAATGGATGCTCTCCTCAGCCACGGGGATCTGTTACACTGAATTCTCTATGACAGGTGAAGGAACCAAACAGGGTTTTTTTAAAAAGACAGAGAAGGAAATGTCATTAAGATAATTTACGGGACTGATCATCCATGGCTTCCTTATTCTTCACAGGAAAGATCTTCGAACAGGGAATTCATAAATTTCATGTGAAACACTCAGGATGCGAGCACTGACCTCGGGCACTACACGGCACCACTGCCCAGCGCTCACTTCTTGGCGGCGCCACTACCAGCTCTTCTCAGTTCTTCTTCCTCGGTGAGTGCCAGCTGGTCTCAGCGGTCTCAACTTCCGACCGGTGAGAGGTAGTTCCCTCTCCAAGGTCTCTTCAACACCAAATCTTGAGGCACCACCTGCACGTCCCTGTTTGCCCAAGGACAACAGGGATATATAATCGTGCAGACCAGCCCGGGATGCGGCACAACCTGAAGGCTCCGGGGCAGGTGACAGAGAGAACAGAAATGGGCATTGGAAGAGAAACAGATGCAGCGAAAAGAAAATGGGCACGTTTTTCTTTTTGCTGAAGCATCCCTGGTCAGGCTCAGACGGTGGCAGCGGGGATGGGAAAGTTTGCCGTGACCTCACATGAGCTAACCCCTAAAACGCCGTCACTTTTAGCTGAGAGCATCAAAATCCCGCCGCCAGCCCCTCCAGGTCTCCCTCTCCGCTTTTCCCCAGCCTCTAGGGCGGCCGGCGATGCCCCGTCCCGGGCTGCTCCAGCAGCGCTCCCAAGCCGGGAGCCACCGCGGAACGGGACGGGGCGGGAGCGGTAGGGAGAGAGGGAGAGAGGGAGAGAGAGAGGGAGGAAGAGAGGGAGAGGGAGGGAGGGAGGGAGAGAGGGAGGGAAAGAGAGAGAGAGGGAGGGAAAGAGAGAGAGAGGGAGGGAGAGAGGGAGGGAGAGAGGGAGGGAGGGGGGAGAGGCGGCCAGCGGGGCAGCTTCCTCTCGCTTTCCCTTCCTCGTCCGGCGGCCGCCAAGAGCGGGACCATGGCCCGGAGCCACCGCCGGGAAGGCTCCGCGCCGGGCACGGCTCCGCCGCCAGGTCCCGCCAGGGGCACCGGGCCCTGGGCTCGGGGTTAGAGCCTCGCCCGGGGCGGGCGCGGGGCCATGGGCACGGCGTCGTCGCTGGTGAGCCCGGGGGGCGCGGTCGGGGAGGTGATCGAGGACACGTACGGCGGCGGCGGCGGCGAGGCCTGCGAGATCCCGGTGGAGGTGAAGCCCAAGGCGCGGCTGCTGCGCGGGTCCCTGCGGCGCGTCGGCGGCTCCCGGCCCGGCGGCCTCATCGGGGCCAGCTTCAAGTCGACGGCCTCGGTGCAGGAGCTGGAGTGCGTGGCCGAGTACGAGCGCCTGAGGAAGGAGTACGAGATCTTCCGCGTCAGCAAGAACAACGAGGTGGCCTCCATGGTGAAGAAGGAGGCTAAGCTGGACAGGGAGAACAAGCGGCTGCGCGCCGAGCTGCAGGTAGCGCCCGCTGCCCTGGGGGTGAGGGCGCTGGGCAGCGGAGCTGAGCCTGCCAAAAACTCGTCCCGCTTCCTGGGGAGAGCTGTGGCTGGAAAGTGACGGGTGCGAGTGAAGGCAAGGTGCTGGGGAAATGGTGCCCCGGTGCTCTCCTGCTGAGCCTTCGGGATGCCGTCAGAGTGCGCGCCTGGGGATGGGGTCCACACCCTGGGCGGCTGTGGTGACCAGTGACAGGGAATGTTGTGCCAGGGGGAGCTTAGGCAGGATATTAGGAAGAGGTTCCTCAGCCAGAGGGTCTTGGGCGCTGGAACAGGATCCCCAGGGAAGGGGTCACAGCACAAGCCTGACCGAGTTCAAGAAGTGTCTGGACAATGCTGCCAGGCACATGGTGTGACTCTTGGAGTGTCTTGTGCAGGACCGGGAGTTGGTCCTTGTGGTTCCCTTCCAACTCAGAATATTCTGTGATTCTCCCTGCCCTACAGTAAGGAGGGATGTCGGGTGCTGAGATAATACTGTAGTCAGACCTGGAAAGTAATCTAAAACCTCTTATTGGCAATAAAACTCTGAAAAAAATTAAATGTTTTCAGGCACTTCAGAAAACATACCAGAAAATACTTAGAGAGAAAGAAAGTGCATTGGAAGCTAAATACCAAGCCATGGAGAGAGCTGCTACTTTTGAACATGATCGAGACAAGGTCAAAAGGCAATTCAAGGTATGGTTTGATTTTTCTGTTCCTGGGAAAATGACTAAAAAGGGTGGATGCCACTTTTTCACATTCCCTGAATGAACCCTTCTCCAATAACTTTCATGAGGGCCTCTCCTTAAAGATAGCTTAGAGTGTCATACTTGTAGCTGCCTATTTATATTAAAATAATACTACCAGGACTTCTCTATTAGACTAAAAGGAAAAAAAATCTGAAATAACTTTATAAATATTAAAAGGAGAATACATCATAAACTAAATTCCTGCATTGAATTTGAACACAGGATTATATTCATATTTCAGAGTGACAAGAAAACATGAGCTGCAAATTGCTACATGCTGAAGGAATGTATAAACACAGAGTTCCATTATTTCTGAATAAATTTTATATAGTGCGCTGTAAGGTGTAACACCTTTAGCTTACTTTTTAAAGTGTGTATTGGTGTCTTTTGACTGCAAAATTATGATAGTCAATTAGAGACAGTTTTCACTCTCTTGAGGGATGACTTGAAAGGCCAGGCAGATGTTTCTGCTTTTCCTTTGCCACAGATGATACTTTTGCTACCCAAAATAGGGCAGTAAATCTAGTTTTTCACTATTTTGAAGATTCTTGATGTCCTTAATTTTAGTTGTCTGTTGCTATACGTAGTTCATATTTGGAAGATATATGAAAAGAGCATTGGTTCTGACCTTATTTAAGAAAATGAGACTTGAAGACTACTTCGTTTCTTTGAATTTAAAACTAGATTTGTGTTTTCTTTCTCACATGATGGTAATAAGTTACAAACAGGACAGCTGGAGATGCTTGATCAATTTCTGTCATAGGAAAGTTAAATTTCTGCAACAATAAAACATAAATACAAGATTATATTTAATTGTAAATAAATACATGGAAGAATTAAAGAGAACCTTTGAAAAATTTTTGCATGTAGCGATTTTAGAAGACAATAAAATTTAAAAAGTAAAAAGAGTTGTTTTTTTTCATTTTTAATGAACATACTAATGCAGGCTTCTTTCAGAATGGTGTGCTAAGGTTTATAATGGTAAAATTTTAAAACCAGATAATTTTAACCTATGGTTTCCTGCTTATTTCTGATTTGTGATGACTTCGGGTTCACATTTTCATGCCCTCATCTGGTAAATGAATTCTAGAAACTTGCTTTTCCATTTGAAAGTAGATAACAGAATCTCAGCAACAGATAATGAATGTTAAGATTTTCTTTTCCCTTCCTGCTGCTAGATTTTTAGAGAAACTAAAGAAAATGAGATTCAGGACTTACTGAGAGCCAAACGAGAGCTAGAAGCAAAACTGCAGAGACTCCAGGCCCAGGGAATCCAAGTGTTTGATCCTGAAGAGTCTGATTCTGATGATAATTGTACAGATGTTACAGGTGAGAATTTCATCCCCAACCCTTTATGTTGGCACGTGACTGAAGTCTCCAAACAGTAAAGAGAAGACAGGTATTTATATTGTTTTGACGAAAAAGTTTTATTAATCCAGATGAAAAGCAACTCAAACTAGTTTGAAGGGTAAAAGCAACAAAACTTGCAAACTTGGTTTAGATTGTGGTAAACTTAAATTTCTGGTGTTACAGATTGATAAATGAAGGTAGAGTACTGTCTAGATGCAGTTTACTTGCGCACTTTTAAAAACTTGTTCCTTGAACTATTCTGAGTTTTCTAGTCTTTTCTGAGTGTTTTTAATCTAGATCTAAGGATGATGCTCCAGGATATCCAAAAATCACACCTGAAACTAGAGAGAGGCTTAGATAGAAACTTTGGCTGATGACATGTGCCAGTGTCAGCTGCTGTGTGTTCCAGAACAGCAGAATTAGATCTTTAACAGAGAAGTAGGTACAAAACCTTGTATATGCTGTAAGAGTAATTCAATAACATGGAAAGGGTTCAGATGGGTGTGTGAGCAATCTATGTAACAGCAAGTATTAGGAAATACCCTCAGCCTGTGGTGTCGTGGTTTCTCATTAACTTTGGACAAGCAACTATTTAGAACTACAGCACACAAAGGTGTGAGGAAATCTGCTGAAGGAGAAAAAAAGTCATGCGCAGTGGCATGTGGCTGTAGGTTTTAGCTGGAGTATTTAGGACTGATAATTTACCTTATGTAGTGACAATGAAGAGGGGTTTTTTGTTTTCCAATTTTTAGCTGCTGGGGCACAGTCTGAATACTGGAATGGAGGAGTGTTGGGAAGTGAGCCATCCATGGGTAGTATGATGCAACTTCAGCAGTCTTTCAGAGGGCCTGAATTTGCTCATAGCTCCATAGATGTCGAGGGACCATTTGCAAATATAAACAGAGGTGAGTAATGGTAATTGATTTTCCTGGGATTGTAGGTGTCTATGGAATTTTTCCAGCTATGGTTAAGTAACTCTGTTCCTTCTTAGATCCTTTTCTGTCCACTCTTGGGTAATTTAATTAAAGGATTATTAGAATTCTTTGTAAAAATGAAAGGAAATGTACCTCAGTTTTGTTTAATATATATGACTATGGTGTGTGCAGCAGTGATTTTAGCAAACAGCAGTTACCAGTGCTTTGTTGTATGTTCCTTGTTGACAATAGAAGATTGTGGCTTCTTCTTTCACTATCTAGATGTCCTTTTTTCCATTTGTATTCATATTCTCTACTTCCTGAGTATGAGCATAACATTTGTATTAGAGTAAATTATACCCCTGTTTTACTCATTGATTTTGCATGGGTTTTGACTCTGCCTAGGGGGTCCCTTGCAGAAATCTGATTGCAGGACCAGGGTGTATGTGTTGTTATGCTAATCAGGGCTTCATTTTTTATTGTCAATAATCACTGCTTTTGAAATTTGTTTCCCAAGTGGCCTCTTATAAATTGGCTTCTGATACTCTGCTTTCCTTCACTGACTCTGGTTGTCCTGGCTCTGAAATCTCTCCTGCATATAGTTGACTTTGCTGGCAATTTCTCCCTTTCTAGTTCAATCCTTCAGGCTGTCTGATTCAGAAGTCTGTGCCTGCAAAGTGGAAGGGGTGGGTCTTCCCTGTCATGGCTCCAGCTTCATACACTATGCCTTTCATCAACCTGGGAAGAGAACCTCTTCCTATCTTGAAAGAATGACCAGCCACAAAATGAAGACTCTAAGATTAAAGTTTTAAAACTCATTGCTCCTGTAAGGAATAAACATACAATGCTGCAGAAAGCAATGGATTTTTTTCTCCAGAAGAGGAAGTTCTTGCAGTGTTTTGCTGTCATTTATTCACATGATCTAATTGAAATTCATGTAGATCTCAAGGAAAAAAAAGTGTTTGGTTATGTGTGAATTTATTACTCCTGCATATTGTTACTTATTTTACAGATATCAGTTTGATTTCCTGAAAATATTTCATCAATCCTTTTTGGAGGAAATATGATTATGATGATAATATAAATATATTCAACACTTTTATTTTGCCACATTATCAAATTGTATGACATTGTCAAATGGTATGAGTTCTCAAAAATTGTAAAATTTAAATAATTGAGTAAAAACCACTACCACTATTTTAAATAAAATGTAGTATTCAAGATGTTAAGAGGTGATAATTTATCTGTTATGCAGTGTAATGATATGTGAAGGACTCTAAGACTTCATTTTAGAGTTTTTTTCCATTGGCAGATGACTGGGATGCTGCTGTTGCCAGTTTATTGCAGGTTACTCCTCTGCTTTCCCACTCTCTGTGGAGTAACACAGTAAGATGTTATATTATCAGTACTGATGAGACTCAGCCAGACATGACCATCTTCATTAGAGTGAGTACCTCTCAAACCTATGCTCACTTACATGCTGTCTTGTTTCCAATGTATTGCTGGTTCAGAAATTTGCTTAATACTTCTTGTAAGCTTTAGTAGGTGTAGTGTGATTTCAAAAAAATCAGCGAAAGTATTGTCAAGGGCTTCAGGGGAACACACTGCTTAGAGAAAAGAAACTGAGATTTGTTTGATAGGTCCTTAGTGCTATGCATGTTTATTAATAAAGCACTGTTGCTCACATTTGCTTTCAGAACTACTCTCCAAAACTCCAGAGAGTCTGTGAAACAATGGGGTACTTCTTTCAAGTTGTTAATTTTTCAACAGAGAATGAAAGGCCTCTTCAGGATGTAAGAAAATGGGAAATTGAAAAAAGTTCATTAGTAATTTTGCTCCTGCATTTAACTTTGCCAAGGTGAGTATTTTCCAGGCTGGTGAAACAAATGGCAACTGGTAATTTATGCAGAGTGCATAGCTTGTTAAAATGTATGGGATGCTTTGCTTAGTATGTTTCCTAAGCTAGTAACTTCAAAGTGATACTCCTTCAAACTTTAGGTTTACTAGTAAAGAAACTTAAAAGAATGTATTAACTTTGTACCATTTTCTTTGTCTTGTAGCTACAAATTCTCTTAAGATACAGCTTGAGTGATGTCTTAATAACATATAGAAATGTCTTGCTTTCCAATAGCAGCTCTGTTTTGTGCATGTGGCTGTCTTAGGAATTCGAGATGGCTGATGTGAATGTCCTCAGTGTTTTTCATTTGCTTATCTAGCCTCACACCTGTCTGTAGTATTTGGGGTTTATTCTATCATATATTAGTTCCTGGCTTTGGCTGTCTTTCAGACTAATTTCATGGCTCTCCTGTGTCTTACCTTATGCTAGCTTTTGACAGCTTTGATTTACTGAAGTCATGATGTTTCATGACAAATAGTGATGGAATGTGGTCTCTTTGTTCAGTGAGTAATTTCTTAACCTTCTAGAAGAAGAAGCATGATTCACTAAAGAAAATACAGCAAAGAAGGATTACCTTTTGAATTGTGTTAGGAATGTTACTGTTATGTGTTATATGCTGTTGCCAAATAACCCAGTTTTATATATGTGGAGCACAGATGTGTAAGAACAAAATGTGCAGGGAAAAGAAACACCGAAAGTATTAATTTAGATAATTTCTCTTAGAAAAACTCTGAGGAAAATTGCAGTGCCTGTGTAAAGATGGTAGTATTTGAGCAATTCTCTCTGCTGTTATCAGCATCCCCAAGTAGTATAGTTCCTTCTGTGGAACAGCAATAGATACCCATAGGTATCATTCACATATATAAATGCAAAGTGCTTTTGAATTTGGAGGTGTCAAGTTCTCCTTTTTAAATACTATAAATTGAAAGGCTGTCCCCCAAGACATCGGACAAATACTAAACAGCTCTTCCTAATAAGATCAGAGCTAGAACAGAACCTTCAGATACCTGACAGCAAAGCATATATATGATGCTTATTAATTGTATGTGAAACCATGTTCTTTCCATGCAAGGCAATTACCTTTCACTCTGCATATTGGTATGATGGGAAAAACAGCTTTAAATTTGCAAATAATAATCATAAAAATTAATAAATGGTTTTACTGGTTTTGGTACAAGTAGCATAAATCTCTCTCTTAGCTTTTTCTTGCTTCAGGATTTTTCTCAAATTCTCTGTTGAAGTAGTTGATTGCTTTTTGCTATAAATAGATATGACTTTTGAATTAGATTTTGCAGTGAAACCCATCTTTGGAGCTTGTGTTGATTGAACTGTTTACTGCAGCAGTGTAATATAGCACAAGAATGCTGATTTCCAATCTAGTTGTTTGTTGGAGGACTGTGAAGAAGCCTTCTTGAGAAATCCAGAAGAAAAGCCCCGGTTAATTTACCACAGAAGGGAGGATGGCAGAGTCAGTTCAGTCACAGTTCAACAGTTAATTGAGCAAATTTCTTGCATGAACAAAGCAAAGGTATGGTGTTTAAAAATTGCTGTAAGCAACACTGCATGCTAATAGTCCCAGATTTTAGAAGAAATTGCATTGCGCTCATTGCTCTGGCTGCTCATTCTGTGTGCAGATTGATGAAGCTGAAATTTATGAATGTTATTAAATTTTCATTAGCAGGGCGAAAAACAATCCACTGCATTTTCACTGGAAAAAAAAAGGGCTATACTATAAGGATAGAATTCTTAACTGTGTTTAGGCATTTAAATGGCAATGTTGTTTATATGAGGTCCCTCTGCAGCCACTGAAGGGAATGAAATGTACCTCTAGAGAGATTCCGGCTGCCTGAAAAATCAATCAGTTATGATTTATTTTTCTGTACAGAGACAACAGTTGAGAACAGCTGAAACTAGATGCCCAACTTTTAAAGTTCTTAGGCCAAGTGAATCTTACCTAAGGAAGGCAACAGAATGGAATTTAAATGTGTTCCAGAATGTTTTTGTTGGAAGTCTTAAATACTGTTCTCAGTTGGATTCAGAGTTGTGTCATGCTTTGACATTTACTTTTTCAGATTATTGACCATGCTGGAGGTGTGGAGGAAGGAGCATATGAAATCTATAATTGTGTGGAAAAAATAATTAAACAGGTAAAGTATGTGATGCATTTTAGCTTTTCATGTGTATGCTGATTTATGATCTTAAATTATTGTCAGTGTGATTACTATGTGGTACTTAGATGTGATTCAAAGTATCTCTCTGTTTTATCATTACTATCTGGCAAGCAAGGAAATGTGCAAGTGGAAAATAAAACCCCAAACTGAGCAGCACTTTTATGCTTAAAAACACAGGACCACAGGAAAGGGTTCTATTTATGGGCCTAAACTAGCTTTTAATTTCTCTTTATCCGTATCATAGGTATGTTCTCTCCTTAATCTTGTGGTAAGTTGTTTCCACTATGAGATATTTAAAATCAATGTCATGAGACCTGTGCATTCAGAGTTAACTTAGTTTCATTTAATTGCTTATTTATTTATGTCCTCTGCTACCCTACAAGGAAATGAGCATTTTGGTGTTACTAGAGCCACATACATACTGAGACTAACAGCAAATGTGCTTGCACTATTGTTGCAGTTTTCTCCATGTTATTTCTTTTGACTTAGGATATACTGGGGTATGAAATGACAGACCTAGAAGGCAATGATTTGAGTAATAAGGAAGACTCTACTGCTCCTGAAGAAGAAGTTTTTGGTGATGTATTGTGGGATGCACACGATGAGCAAGAACAGATGGAAGCTTTTCAGCATGCGTCTCATTCAACATGTGAGCTGGGATTTGAGAAAGTGAGTACATTATAAAAGGTATATAGATGAAGAGAAAGTCATCACTCACTTCTGTCCCTTGTTGGGCAAGATGCACTTCTACAGAAGAAGCTGTGTCTGAGAGCATCCTTAAGGCTGTCATTCCTTACACTGGAAGAAGCCATATGTCTGATATAGATGGTATATTTCTTTTCTGGGAGAGATGCCAGTTGGTGTGTTGTTGAATGACATTGATGAAGAAGTAGTTGTTGTGCGTGCACTGGAGAAAAGCACTATAACAGTGTGCCAGAAACAGAGCATCCTATTAGAGGTTGGTCATCAATAGAAAACACTCTGAGTATCTATCTTTTCTTATTTTATTTTTTTATTTATCTTTTATTTTTCCCCAAGGAAATCCAATCTCTTTCTTGACACCTGGAGTTAGGTCTTTAGGAGATGGATAATGAAACGATTTTATCTCATCATGCAGCTGTAAAAGATGAGCAAAGGAAACTTTATAGTGGAAAGCTGCTGAATAGCTCAGTACTTACTCATTGCTGGAAATAAATATTTAAAAACATTTCAAGTTGTGAGTATCAGGAACAGTTATATGGCAGGAAGATATAATGAATGTAGGAAGATAAACATTAAAGTTATCACAGAATTGGTGCAGTAGTTCATTTGGGCAATATACCATAAGCATGCACTTTCTGTTACTGTATTTAAATTCTTAGTACCCCTATTTAAACTTTCTGCATGCCTATTTTACTAGCACAATATTTTCTTTTACTTCACCAGTCCTGTATTGGTAATGGCTTGGAGGATTGTTCCGTCTCTACTACATTCTAGAAAAACAGAATAATAGAACATTAAAGAAAAAATACCTATGTGTATCTAAATGAACCTTTTATTTTAAAGACAAAATATTTCTCCCAAGCGGGTGAAGAGCATTTTGCTTTGGTTTATTTTATCATCTGCTGCAACATTTTTGGACGTTCATATGCTGAAAGAAAGCCTCCTTTTGTATGCTTTTGTATGCTCAAAATAGTAATTCATGGCAGATGCCAACCTTAACTGGCAACCATATCCAGTGCAGTGGAGCAGTGTGGGGAAAGAGGGGCAAGGAAGCTTGAACATAGAATGCAGTTGCTTTACTGTAACACTGATTAAGTTTATTAGCACTGAAGATTCCATTCTAAACAGAGTTTTGAAGAAAGTGTTAATTAATTTTACACTTTCTAAAGAAGAGATAATAAATTTGTGATTTATGTGTTTCCTTGCAACGTTTATTTACACTTGTATTGCATTTGAGTAGTTGCTCCTTTACCTTAATAAATTGGTACATGTATTTTGAATCTAAATGGTTTACAGTACCAGGCACTATATTTCTTCCTTAAACTGGAATATTTATAATGATTGCTTCTTTTTTATAGTATTTTGAACGTCTGAATGACCTAGTAGCAGCACCAGCACCAATTCCACCATTGCTTGTATCAGGAGGACCAGGCTCTGGGAAATCCCTCCTTCTGTCAAAATGGTAGTTTACTTTTTTTTTTTAATATATATATGAATTAAATTTAAGGAAAAAGTTTCCTTTACATTTCAAGCATTGTGTCAGTAATAAGAGGTAAAATGGGGGCATTTACAAAGCACTGAAGTTATTGAACCATCCTGGAAAGATTTATGATATTTAAGTAGCTAATTTCATCTGCCTTTAGCAGTTCCCTGACTCCAGCTGCAACACCTTACAATAAGGCATCACTTGTGTATCTTTCTTTGCACAGCATTACAATGTGGTTTTGATAGCTCAATAGTCTTACCCTTCTCTGATACACAGGAAGGGTCTGAAATGAAGAAAGAATCCTCATAATTTACCATAAGCCATAGAATTTTATGGTCACTTGTATGCTATGACAAAATTTGCTGTCATAAAAATAAATTGATGGTGTCACTGCTTTTTACAAGCTTAGTGGCACATGACTATTCAGTGCCAGGATTCAGTACTTGATAATTGCTATCAATAATGGTGAGAGCAAAAATGGAATTTGACATTAAAAGTTCAGTTATAGCTCAGGAAATGTCTATCCTGTTTTGTACGATAAACATGGAACACATCTAACTAAGATACCCTATCTCCTTTGGCAAAACTGATGCTTTTTGTTTAAGAGCTGTTTGCAAAATTAGTCTATTGAGTCTTTTTTTCTTCTTCTTCTGTTCTTTCATTAGGATTCAGTTACAGCAGAAGCATTCACCAAACACACTAATTCTTTACCACTTTGTTGGGAGGCCCATGTCTACTAGTTCAGAATCTGCCTTGATAATTAAGCGCCTTACTCTAAAGGTAATGCTGTACATGCCCTGCATTGCATCTTTCTGTGTGTGTGTGTGTGTGTGTGTGTGTGTGTGTGTGTGTGTGCAAAGATAACATTTTCTATAAATTTTTTAGCATCAGTGAAAAGTAATACAACTATAGCAGAAAAATATTCAGGTTCACATTGGTCAGGGCTCTAGGCAACCTGATCTGGTTGCTCATTGCAAGGAGTTTGACTAGATGGCCTTTAAAGCGCCTTCCAATCCAAAATCTTCTGTGAGTTTTTGAAATGTAAGGCAATATAGAATGAGGGGAGTCTGATCCTATGCACTTAATATAGCTCAATTAAATAGCATCTCTGGGATGTTCGTAATTGATTAGCATTAGCAGTTATGTTTCCAGTGACCTATATTGATGACTTATAAAACCATATAACCTCCTTCCAAAATTCCCTGCCATTTGACCAATGAAAGAGGCAGGTGGTACCTCTTGTGTCTATGTGCTTAGAAACCTGAGGCTGTATTGGCCACTTGGCACCATCTCGTTCCTAGACTAGGCTCTCTCCTATATTAATTTATTTTTAATTGGGCACTAAATACATGGGGAACAAGAAGGATCCTTTTTCTGCCAGGGTCTGAACTTGCTTTTTCCATCCTGGAGTGGCACTAAGGGCTTTATAGTACTAAAACCTGTAGAAAAATGAATTCAGTTGTGCTTGCAGTTTTCTCATCTGTCTTAGATGTTTAATCTATGAAACTTCAAGTCCTTTAAGTCTCCATATTTCTTGTCTATTGTGTAAAGGTTATCTCTCTAGAATTTAAACACTGACTTCAAGAAATATTTTTTGTTCTGCATATGCCAACTTTCTGCATATACTAGAAGGAAAAAACTCTGTGTGAACTTGACTAGAAAAATTGCCCCCAAATCACATGGAAGTTTTTTTGGGGGGAGGGTGAGGTAGGGGGGAAGGAGTGTTTTTGGTTTTTTTGCCTTTTGTGTCTATATGACTTCTTTCAACTATCCTAGATGATTTTAAAGGTAGAATTTCTTGTACATGTTTATAATTCTGCAGCTTATGCAGCACTCTTGGTTAGTATCACCTCTGACTTTCGATCCAGCTAAACTTCTGGAAGAGTTTCCCCGTTGGCTGGAAAAACTTTCTGCACGTCATCAAGGCAGCATTATTATAATTATTGACTCTATTGACCAAATACAGGTATGTTTTCAAAATCTTTGCCATTTGGCAGTCTAAGAAGAATCTTGACTATTGTAATAGATTCAGCCATAGCTATGTAACAGAAATGTTAGTGTTTGCTTTGCTCTGAATAGAACGTATAGATAATAGTTTTGTAAAAAGTGCAGTTGAGTTATTTTTGTAGATAAATTTTTTTGGGGTTGTTTTGATTTTTTTTTTCCTGCTGAATTTTATCTTTACACCTTAATTTTTGAGCAGTCTGGTTACACTGCCTATCCAAAGATTCAAGGCTACGAGCTGACTTTTGAGCATGTAAATAGACTGGTTTTTATGAAGTGAACATTTCAACAATAGTATTCTCTCTGCTTCATTTAGTGTACAGTTGTACTGATACATATAAATGGGTCATTTAGCACTGTCTAGAGGACCAGATCATGAAAGATTTTAAAGGACACTGGGGAATTTAAGACTCCTTTCATTGGGTTGCACAGTTAATGAAACATAGCAACTTCTGGCATTGTTTTGAACAACCTCTGTGTTAAGAAATTAAAATTTGTTTTAAAGCAAGCTGAGAAGCATATGAAGTGGTTGATAGATCCACTGCCAGTGAACGTGAGAGTGATTGTATCAGTGAATGTAGAAACATGTCCGCAGGCATGGAGGTATGTTATATTTCTGTGATGTGTCAGAGTATCCTGGCTTAGGATTATTGTTTTAAATTGCACTTACTCACTGAAGAGCAGACAGATTTGTCAAGATGTGGAGATTTAATATAGTAAGATTTTGCAGGCTATGAGGAAAATGAGAGCTTCTCTATTGAAGCTTCAATGACAGATTTTAGCTGTTGGAAAACCAGATTCTTATTTTACTGTGATGGATCTATCCACATGACTGTATGAAAGACAATATTAAATGCAGTCAGATGCACATCAAGAACTGCAGTACCGTGATGTAGATTCAGGATAAGGCTAAAAGTGGAAATTTTACTTCAGATGACTAGAAATTCATAGTAGCAGAGAACAACTTCAATTACTGCTTTGATATAAATCTTTAAAAAGCCCTGGAACTCTGATGTCTTTTTTTTTCCCTTTTGTGTGCTATTTAATAAGGTTCAAATATGACTTTGTTCTCTCTTACCAAAGGTTATGGCCCACTCTTCATCTTGATCCACTGAATTCCAAAGATGTTAAATCTCTCATTAGTGCAGAATGTAACTCTGCAAATGTTAAGTTGACTAAAGAGCAGGTATGTCTGTTGCAGTTTTTTCTAAAATATCTTACTCTAGTATAACTTTTAATAAAAACATGGATTAAATAAGCCCAGCTGCCAAAATAAAGAATTATATTTAGCTAAATAAATATAATTCAAGATAGCATTAAGTTTGAGTATTTTTTACCCTATGGCTTATAGCACTGAAACACAGATGGAACAACATACATTTTTAACAGAAGAACTGTGCAGTTGCACATACGGCTGTAAATGTGTTATTCTATTTTAGATTACCAGAAGGTTTAATTATGTTTTAATTAATTATTGTTGCATAATACTGTAACAATGATTGACAGAGTGGGAAAAACAGTATTTTACCTTTTCCCTTGAGACTGATTATGTAAGATAACCTTCATGTTGAGATATAAAGTTGGATCCTAACTCTTCATCTTAAATTCAAATGGGAATTTTCACTCATATGCTCCTATAGCTGGAAATGTGCGCAGTATTTTGTGCACTACTTACCTTGTTATAGTCTTCAGTTGTTACAGATAGAATAATATCTAGAACTTCTGTTTTCTTATCAAACAGTGAACGTTTTATTAGTATGATTAGTTTCATCTCAGTTCACAGATTTTATTTAAAATGTTGCAGGAGAAGAAGCTTGAGAGACATTGTCGTTCTGCCACAACTTGCAATGCTTTGTATGTTACTCTCTTGGGCAAAACCATTGCTTGGTAAGTTGAAGTGTTTTGGAAATTACTATGGTCATCACTAGACTAGAAGACTTCAAATAGATTAGCCTTTTGATACACTTTCATTTTACACAGAATGAATCTTGTTTAGAAAAAAACAGTGGAGAAGTTTAACCCTTCACTGGCTCTGAATGCAATGGGAACAGAAATCAGAGAGTATACAGTCATCGGTTTGATACCAAGTGAATCCAAATAGTTGTATCTATTTGTTTTAAGATCTTCTATTTGTATTTTATTTTAATTTGCTCTTCTTTATGGGTGTTAAGTTGCTTCAGTGGTTTTTAAAGGTATGTGGAGAATGTTGGTATTGTGTTGTTAAATAGTTAAATTCAGGAGTATTGTATTTACTGATGCACCAGAGAATTTGCCCCATAGATTTTTAAGGCTACAGGGAAGTTCAACAACTGTTTAGTTTAACATCCTGCATATGGTCCTTAGCCTTGTAATTCCTGCTGTGGAGAAAATTAATCTTCCCTGTTGTGCAAGAGAATACCTAATAAGTGCATTGGCTTCTTATTAACCTAGACTTCATCTTGTTGAGAAAGATGCATTTTTAGTTAAGAGACTCCCAGAAGATGATACACTAATTGGTAATTTACTCTGGGTGACTGATTTCATTATTTTTGTTCACATTTTATGTTCTAGAAGACTCAATTGTTCCTGAAAACATGATTTGAAAATTCATTAAATGAAATAGCAGCATGTGGTATTATCTTTATCCATCCTGATGTTTTACTTGTACTCCTACTGGAGAAAAAAACACTGCAGCATAGGGTTTTTAATAAAACTGTTGTAGCTAGTTAGAAAAATCAGGCAGTATGACAGAAACTGGCTCAGAAGAGCTCACCTCTTCTTTGTTTAAATCTCATCAGGTGCTGTGCACCTTTTGAACCCAGTAAGAATCCAGAGAGTATTTGAGATAGAGCTCTTTTGTAGCTTCAAATCAATCTTGCTCAGAAAAAATTAATATTCTAAATCTTACCCTTTTTGTCCTTCTGCTCAGTGTTGGAAATACAGGAAATATTGATGAGATTCTTCAGCAGTGTTGCCAGTGCCAAGACACAGTGTCACTGTACAGGCTTGTTCTGAGATCAATTCAGGAATCATTGCAGAGCGATAAAGAGAAAGGTCTTTTGAGAGAGGTAAGCAGAGAATGCATTACTATTTCTACAGGAAATGAATACTCTTCCCTGTAAAGAGTTTTTCTTAACTTAAAAGCAAATTCAAATTTATATTAGTTCATATGTGTGATTCAGATATTACTGTGTATTATTAGTATAGAAGGGACAATTTAATTTATGTAATTACATCTGTTGCATAACTATAGAATGTATGACTGTTTTGTGTTAAGTATCAACTTATTCTGTGTTGTCTCACAGAATAAAGCAGGGCTTTTTCACTATGATGTAATACAGAATTAGCACTTCCGTGCTGATCACTACCACGATCTAGTGATTAACTACACTGAGCATAGTAAATGCAATCAAAACATGGTGTCTTGTGAATACAGGCATTGCTTATTACATTTCTGACTCCCCTTCCTACCTTTGCAGAATTTCCCTCTTGTGCAAAATATTTTTTTAATTAGGACACAATACTTCTACTTGTTGCTTCTTTGGTTCTGGCAGAATAAAGACCCTCAGCATGTTTTACCTTGATGGATGGATTTTACTCATGATGATAGAGTTACTCTCTCCCAGTGTTTTAGAGGAAGGTCTGAGGAGGCATTTGTTTGTCTCAGAGTGTCCCATTTGGTACTTCATCTGTTAGAATATTAAACCATTAACACTGAGGTCTCTTCTTTGAGAAGAGGGAAAGGGATTGTATCGGCAGGGTGCTTTCCTTTAGCTTTAAAGTTGTCACAGTGATAAACATTATTCTTTTGAGATTTCAGTGTAACTAAGTTCTCCAGGAAATATCACTAACTGTGTGAAATCTTGTTTTCTGCTTCACACAGATACTGTGTGTCATTGGTGTCAGCCATAATGGGATGAGTGAGTCAGAGTTGATGGAGCTTTATCCTGAGCTGACTTCTGCAGTGCTGGCCTCACTCCTTCACAGCCTGCACAAAATGTGTCTGCTGACATATGGCTGTGGTTTGCTGAAGTTCCAGCACCACCAGGTAAAGTTTGTTATTCTAAACATGTGGAAGTGAAACTCCAACTCCTAACTCCAACCCCTGTTTTTTAGATAAGTTCTGCTGTTAGCTAGTAGGCCTTGAAATATTGATGTTTGCTCATCCATTCTCCTTAACATCTGGTCTGATTTAGAAACGCCTTGAAAACTACCAGAGCTGGGATAAACTGGTATTGCTGAAAATCTGGCCTTTCAAACCTTCATAAATTTCTAATATATGAATTGTTAACTCCACGTATCCTAGAGAACACTGGCTTCCCAAAAAAACCCAAGAAGAATTGAAAGAGAAAGGAATATTGCTTGAATAACCAGAGCTGTGTTCTAAGGGAAGGCAATTTGTTTGTAGTGCCTTTTTCATTGAAAGATTTGCAGTTCTACAAGATGAGATGTGTTTCATCACCCTGTGAATCATCAGCACTTAAACAAATTAAATGCATTCTCTTTCTTTTAATTATACTCTTTTTCAGGCTTGGGAGATGGTAAAACTAGAGTATATGGAAGCAGGTGAACGTGTTATTTCTGCCTATAGACAAAAACTAGTGGAATATTTCACCATGCAGTTAAGGTAGGTCAGAATTCTTCAAGTAGTGCTCAGTTGCAGATTTCATGCCTCATAGATATTTTTGTTTTCTTCATATACCTGAGTTTAGTAAATTATTATGGCAGAATAACTATGCAAAATTGTCAGTTTGGAAGTTTATTTATTGATATGTTGCTTTTTAATCTTGGAAAAGAATGAGATCTGTGAAGGGGAATGGGGATGTGATAAAGTGGTAATGGGGAAATGTAGGGCATGAATTTATAACTTATCAGTTATTTTTTGGTCTCCAACCCCCCATGGATTTTTGACTCCCAGCAAATGCTAGGAAATTTGAGTTTGCCTAGGACTTGAAGCAGAAAACCACTTGTGTTCAGCAAGCAATTAGCACATAGATAAGAGAAAGTCCAGTAGGACAGCTGAACATCTGCTAGTTCATATCCAGCTTGAAAACTTGCATTTACATCCTGAGTTACTGTGTCCCAGCTGTGGACTGCTGCTGTTTATTGCTCCTCCAAGCATCCACTGTTGGGTAGCAGGAAGCCAAGAGGGCCGCAGTGTGCCAGACAAAGGAGACACAGAGGGACAGTGGGCTGCTGCAGGGCTGCAGTCCTTCTGGCAGGTAGAGATTAGCCTATATGGGATGGAGAAGCAGCTTCCTGGGGGGATCCAGTGCCTTCTGAGGTGAAATTAAAATGAACATAAAAGAAAATGGAGTACACAGGTCTTACAGTAATCTGTCTGTTCAGACAATCAGGTATGGAAATTGTATGCTTGCCTGGTTCTCACATCAAATTGACAAGATGTTAGGCCTGTCAGAGTTTTAAATTTGATTTTTTTTCTTTCAACAGTCAAGACCGAGTGACTTGGAGAAGTGCAGATGAACTTCCCTGGCTCTTCCAACAGCAGGGTGATAAGCAAAAGCTGCACAAGTGTCTTTTGAATCTCTTTGTGTCCCAAAACCTTTACAAAAGGTACAAAGGTAGCAACTGCTTTGGCCCTGATAAATATTTCATAGTAATTTTTTGTCAATATAAATAAAAAATTGACAGATTGAAATACTAATATAGTAGAGGCTGAAGTGCTAAATGCTGTTTGCATATAAATAATGTATTTTTTCTGTTCTTACACCCTGAGGGGTGGTAAAGGAATAAATATTGCTGTTGAATAGTGTTAGTCTCCATGGATTGTATCTGTAGATGCTGCAGCATAACAAAAACATTTGTGCATGTAGGCCTTTTTTCCTAAGCTAACATCGGTCTGAATAGAGGGGTATCAGAGATAAGATTCTTTTCCTTGTTAAAACAGGGGACATTTTGCAGAATTGCTGAGTTACTGGCAGCTGGTTGGGAAAGATAAGAGCTCTATGGCAGCTGAGTATTTTGACTCTCTGAAAGAATATGAAAAAAGCAGTGAGGGAGAGGAAAGTATGATCTGCCTGGCTGATCTGTATGAGACTCTGGGACGGTTTCTTAAGGACCTAGGTCTTCTCAGTCAGGTAAGTACATTTAGAGATTGTTGTAACAGCAAAAAGGCAAAGAAAGCAGAGCTCAGTGTGTGCTTTCTATAGCAGTAGTTAAGTTATTGCAGCATAGAGGATGCTGCCTGCTGCCCTCACACTGGACTTGGCTGTTACAGGCTGTAGCTCCTCTGCAGCGCTCTCTGGAGATTCGAGAGACCGCGCTGGATCCAGACCACCCGAGGGTGGCACAGTCACTCCACCAGCTGGCAGGAGTGTATGTTCAGTGGAAGAAGTTTGGGAATGCTGAACAGCTGTATAAACAGGCACTGGAAATCTCTGAAAATGCCTATGGAGCTGAACACCCTCGGGTGGCCCGTGAACTTGATGCACTTGCAACCTTGTACCAAAAGCAGAACAAGTAAGCTTAATTATACTGCTGGATGTTTTTAATGTGAAGGTAGTAAAAAAAATAGTAACAGCAAAAGTTTTCTTCCTGAAGCCATAATTTTTCTTTGGTTCTTTTTTTTTGAGTTTCATATGTTCAAATGCAAGCATGAACATCCCCTCTTTACTTTTGTAGCAGGTCACATAGGAGGGGTCAACATTTTGCTTAGTTTAACAAAAATCTTGTCGAGATAAAAGAGAAACATTGTTTGTCCCTAATAATTCTGTAAATTTTATATTTGAAAAAAAGTGGAATTACTCTCAAGAATGGTAAATTTTCAAATCTGTACACTGAAGTAACTTAGAATCTTTTCAGCTTGCTTATTGATGCTACATTTGACATTCTTCTCACACTACAAATTACTTTCAGATATGAACAAGCTGAGCAACTGAGGAAAAAGTCCTTCAGAATACGCCAAAAAGCAGCAAGGCAGAAAGGCAGTCTGGTAAGTAAGTACTTGATATTTAAAAAGAGATGCAGGGCATGTTGCGGCAGTGCTAAACAGATGACAGATTGTGTCTGCAGAGCTGACAATGCTCCAGGGCTTTTGAAAACTGTGGGCATAGGTAGTGAAGTACCTTAGCAGCAGATTTGGTAACTGCCCTTTCAACTCTGCTGGAAGTGGAGATGTATCAGTACAATGCGAATGGAGTTGAGAGAAGTGGAAAAGAAAGAAGTGGATATATATGTTTCAGAGGTGTGGAATTACAGCTGATACGACTGTGTGTCAAAGTGATAATGGAAAAAGGTGTTCTCCAGAACAGCTCAGGCATTTATCCTACTAGTAAATACAGTGCTTACTGCAATGGAAAACCCCAGTAAAAACATTAGGTGATATACAGAGTTTTTTTCCCATGTTTTCTTCTTCTGTGTTGTTTTTCAGCTACAGAGTTTCCCTTGTCTTTTTTGAACTAAGGGTCTATCATGTAATGCCTGTTCTATAAGTGTCCAGCTAATGGCTCCAGAGCTCAAGTTGTAGCTCTGATGAAAGTAAAAAAAAACAATAAACATGTTGATATTTCCACAGTGATTGAATAAGAATGAATTTGGTTCATGAAGATTTGGTCTATTTCTGTAATGAGTTCTGCAAAAATATTTTTATCAAGACTGCAAAAATAGGTAGAGTGTGTAAAAACAGCTGTACCTTTTACTTTGATTTGTTTGTAAGCATTAATTTGTCTGTCCATTTTAAAAAGATTGATGTGAAGCCTTGAGTAGTATTTTATATGCATTTGTATGTTGTGTTTGGGATTGGAGATTATATTGATTTTAAGTTTTGAGCTTATAAACCTAAGAATTTGATCTGAACTGGTTATTTGAACTGTGAAGCTTAAGCTAATTAGCATGTCTGATACAGGGAGAGCAGTGTGACAGCACAGTAACTTGTATTGCCTGGAAGTTTTCACCAAAAATTCACTTTTTTTTGTGCAATTTGCTGATAGATTGTAAGTAAGCACTTGCCATATAGCTCAAAAATAGAACTTAAGGAGGATTATTGTGTTACTTTGGCACCAAACTAAGTCTTTTGGTTTTTCTGTCTTTAGTGTTAAACTTCAAAAGTACTGGTGACTGGCTTACATCTCCTTCTCTTTGCTATAGCGTGGCTTTGCTCTCCTGCGTCAAAGAGCCCTGCAACTGGAAGAGCTCACATTAGGCAAGGATACACCAGATAATGCTCGAACCCTCAACGAGCTTGGAGTTCTCTACTACCTGCAGAATAATCTTGAGTGAGTTGTACTGATTGTGACACATCCACTGAGTGTTCTCAGATGTCTGAATGGAGGCAGAGCATGGAGATCTAGCACTTAATGCAGACACATGATCAAATGCTTGTTGTAGTACTGTCCTGTATTCATTCTGCTGGGTTTTGTTCACTGTGAAATTTACTTCTATTTTCTATTTGGTGCTGTTGATATGTGGGTATTTACCGAGTCAGTGCGCTTCCTGCATTCAGAATTGATATTCCACAGTTAGCCTTTGTTGCAAATACCAGTTCTTTCTAAAATTTGTGCCTCCTCTACTCAGCTTCACTATTTTGTAGTGAAGTGGTCTCTTTTGCAGTGCTCATCTTTGAACAGCAGGATTGCTGTTTTTCTATGACAGTATTACAAGAAGTCATGACCTAAATATTCATTGTGCTTGTAATCCCTCAGATTTTACCCTGATGTCCTGTTTAAAACCAAAAAAGGTCAGAACAGCCCAAAGGTGTTCTAAAAGCAGAGATAAAAAAGCAAAAAAGCACAGAGTGAGTTCTGGAAGTATTTTTGCTTCCAGTTCTTTGTGTACCTGTATCTGATGTTTGAGGCACCTGTAACTTTTGGATAATTACAGAAGTACATAATTATTTAGGATCTGCATACAGAATCACAATCTCTGCAGTGAAGGAATTGATTTTTGCCAGTTGTTGGACAAGTGGAGTTTTCATCAATCAGTTTACCCTCATGAAGTGACTGATTATAGAAGAGCAATATTTTGTCTAATCTCATACAGGATTGTTTAATATTCCATATGTTTTTCATATGTAGTTCCTGTTAAACATAACATAATTCAAGAGTAGATGTATCTCCACTATTTTGTAGGTGAGAAAAGGTATAAACTTGCTTCTAATAAATGTTTGAGGAGCTTTTAAAAATTGATATCCCTGCTCTGAACCAGCAAGTCCAAGAGTTCATGTAGTTAAAATGAAATCAGTGGCAGAATATGTCACTTAATGAATAAATTGAATGAATAATGAATTTATCGCATCATCCTCCAGCTCTTGCATAGAGTGAACATCTTTTGACATTTCTAAGTCTAAGAGCTCCAGAATTGAACCTACAGTTCTGTGTATAAATAGTCTTTTTTTTTCTCTCTAATGTAAAATGGATTTTTCTGATTTACTAAGCTGACCTCTTGAGAATAGCATGACAGGGTTTGTGTCGATGTCAGGATGAGGAGCTGCCTAGTAATAATGGATGCTAACAGTCTTATGGAGGGATCACCTGTAGTTTTGATAATGGAGTTGCTGTAAAGCTGTAGTGGAATAGTAGCACCCTACTATAGAGGGATAAAAATGTGTCTTTCATTTCAGTGGTGACATTATGGAGTCTTTTCCACTTTGTGAGATCCAAACAGATTCTGCTATGAGTATTTGTTGTTTCAAACAGGCACTTCAGCCTGTACAGATGTTACCAGCTTTAAAATATTGATGAGCAAATATGTCGTGTAGGACAGCAGAGCTTTTCCTGAAGCGCTCCTTGGAAATGCGGGAGCGAGTTCTGGGATGCGACCACCCAGACTGCGCGCAGTCTCTGAACAACCTGGCAGCCCTGTACAATGAGAAGAAGCACTATGACAAGGCTGAGGAGCTCTATGAGAAAGCTCTGGACATCAGGAGGAGAGCCTTGGCTCCAGATCACCCCTCCTTAGCTTACACTGTGAAACACCTGGCAGTGCTGTACAAAAAGATGGTGAGCACACACCTGTTACCTCTTCTGATCACCTAAATTAACTGTAATGTCTTTGTCTTAATGGAAAAAATAAGGTTTTAGGGGGTAGGAATAGCTCTGTTTACACAATGACCTTGAACTTTACAGTCAATTTAAGGGCAACTTTTAGAATTATGAGGGAAAGAGCAGTTCACAAATGAACTGTCTGGTTGAGACACCTTCTGCTTATGTTGACTCAGTGAAAGATGAGCATTACTCCTGTGCAAAATACACTGCGAGAAGTAAAATCAGCCAGAGTATAAACTTCTCCATTTCATAATCTCAAAATGTATTATGAGTATTTTTGTTTGTAGATGGTTGTTCTAACCATTTGCTATTATTAGTGTAATACTGACATATTCTTTCCAAGTGTTGAACCAAGATCAAGTTCAGTGGATTATAAAACTTTTATCTATTTTATATTTTCACATTTTACTGTTTTTTCAAAGAGAAAAAAGACCTTGAGGATAATCTCTTGGATCAAATTTGCTCATGTTTTTGCTAAAACTTTTACCTGCTGTTGAGTGCATTAAATGGTTTTGGGTCACAGTATTTTCTGCTCACTTTAGCTTCTCATTTTCATACTGCTAGAAACTGGAAAACCACTCAATATTTGCATCAAAAACCTCTTTGCTAGTATGAAGGAGCACAAATTAAAAGTCACCAGAGTAAACTATTTAAATAAAAGTACAACTGAAAACTCTTTTTACGTTCTTCTCAATGAGACACTGGTGGATAAAAAAAATTAAGAAAGGAAGAAATAGACCTAGCCGAGAAACACATTAGCTGGGAGTTGAATATGCCCAGTATTTTGGAAAATTAGGTTCTAATAAATATTCATGATTAACAATCTGTGCAGAAAATATCTATTAACTAACCATAGTTAACCACTTATTCTAGAAACAGTTTGATCTTCTCTAAGGCTTTTGCTTAAAATACTCCTTACTGTTACCATCTTGATACAAGAGAACCAAATTATATTTTTTCCTGCTATTTCTAGGGAAAACTTGACAAGGCTGTTCCTCTGTATGAGTTAGCAGTTGAAATTCGACAGAAGTCATTTGGACCAAAACACCCGAGTGTAGCAACTGCTCTCGTAAACCTGGCTGTCCTTTACTGTCAAATGGTAAGTTTGTCATGCCTAACGTTTAGTTTTCTTGCCTTAGGCTTTTTTATTAATTGTGTCCAAATGAAACAAAGAAACTTGACCATATTCTAAAGGGAAATTCCTTAGAGTACTTGCAAATTCTCAGGTTCCATTTTAAACATTGAAAGCATATTTGGCAAGGGCAGTGTATACAGGGAAAAGATAATTGCTTTGACTGGTAGGCACCACGTTGTATCTGGGATGCATTGATACTATGCTGGCAAAAAAAAAAAAAGCCAGTGTAATACACACCTACATCAAAGAAATACACATCTGTAACAAAAAAACTTTCTGCTGCTCAAAGAAAAAGCAGATTGAAGCTTTACCTCTCTATGAACGTGCACTGAAGATTTATGAAGACAGCTTTGGACACATGCATCCTCGTGTGGGGGAAACACTGAAAAACTTGGCTGTGCTAAGGTAAGATCCTATGATTTAACCCTATAAATGCAATTACTGCATGAAAGAAAACATCTGGGCTTGTGTAGTTTCTGCGAAAGCAGAGTTTTAAGTACACTAAGTAAGTTGATAGTATGGTGTATATTTCAGTTTAAAGTAATTGAGAGATTTGTTTTATTTTCTTTTTTCAACTTTGTTATACTCTTTTCCAAAGCTATGAAAGGGGAGACTTTGAGAAGGCAGCTGAACTTTACAAGAGAGCTATGGAAATAAAAGAAGCAGAGACTTTGTTGATAGGTGGAAAAGCAACTTCTCGACACTCATCAAGTGGAGACACGTTCAGCTTAAAAAGTGCATTATCACCAAACACTTTGCTGGAACATGGACAAAGGTGATACCAGCCTGCCCCAAGAAAGGGCAGTCTCCATGGATATTTTCAAGTAGATGTAAAATGACTAAGACAAATCCATTTTTCCGAGGATTATGTACTGTTTTGGGACTGACATTTGTCTTCATGAATTCTGCCTTAACTTTGCAGACTAAATGGTACAGGGTGAGCTTTTTTCACTGTATATGGGTACACACATGAGTTACTAGCTCAAGTTGTAGCTAATACCAGAAACATGGACTTGATGGCTCTTAGGCTAAGTGCCAGGACTATAACAAATTAAGCTGAACCACTTGCATAAACTCTTAAGGAGCAGTTCTTATTTCTGTATTGTAAAAGCATGGTTTAGAGGATTCGTGTATTTTTGTATCATCAACCCTTCCTGCCTTTCTACAAGCCTTTAAAGTTGTTTCTGAAGAAACGGTAATTTTGAAAAATCTTTGAAAATACTATTTAACCTGAAGTTTTACCTGCAGGGTTACTTCAGCCTTAGGCAAACTTTCATTCAAGTGACTTGTGCAAAATTAATTGGTTTCCTTGGGAAACTAGGGTATCTAAATACATCATCATCTACAGTTAAAGCTGTTGTCAAATTCCACTCTGTTCAATAAAAATACTTCCAGTGAGCAATCAGAATGATGATTATGCCCAGATTTCCTGTTCTTAAACCTTAAGCAATACTTTCACTATTTAATCTTACTGAATCCCTTAAAATACAAGAATGTTTGTATTAGCTGGGAAAACCTAGTGATACAAAATAGTTTGCCATCAGATAAAGAAATGTTAATAAAATCTACCTGCCTGTTGTATTTCTGAATACCTGAGTCATTGAAAGAATCAGTCTGAGTTCTATTCTCACTCAGTCCATAAATGCATGCATCAACTTAAATACATACCAAAAAGACTTTTTACAAAAAAAGAAATGTAAGTGGGGAATTAATTCAAACTCTACTATAATATTTCAAAGGCAACTGATGTTAAGATTAATTTGATTCAGTTTCAAAAATGCAAATGGCCTTCACTTCAAAGGAGTACTTGCCTTCCACAGTGTTTTTTCTCTTTTATAGTAGAATTAAATATTATTACTTTCAGCCCTTGTTCTGATTAGGAAGAATTTATTATTTTGGGAATGCAGTAACCTGGCAAAAGAAAAGGTATATAAAACTGACAGGAGCAATACACAACCCAAATTTGATTTTTAAGATTTAGTTGTAAATAAAAAAATCAAAAGTAGTTCTTGAAGGGGTTACAGTAGAGCACTAAGAGTTAACACTTTGTAATAGCTCTCTGGATATTTTCCTCTTATTCAGAAAATGGGTTTGTAAGCAAGGGTTTACCACTCTGTTTCAGCCAGCTTGAAAAGTTTTGAAAATTGGAAAGTTCTTTGCAGGATTGTCATCAGCTAAGAAGAGCAGCAAAAGGAAAACCACACAAATGCACACAAAAAACCCCAAATAAAAATACCACCCCCCAGCCCCCCCAAAATCTAAACCTACTTGCCTTGTGTGTGTTTTTGTTGACTGATGTTCTTAGACCTGGTAATTCTCTCCTCTAAAGAATTACCAGACGTCTCGTCTAGCTTGTCCTGTCCTGATTTTATCATGTAGAGTGGTACATCTTCCCTCCTAAATAGTGTCCCTTATAACAGTAAGGTACCTTATAACAATAAGGTAGCTAGCTTAAATAAGAAATTACTTTCTAGACCCTCAGCGTTACTGTTGCTGAACTGTTAATATTCTTCCATTGACCAACTTGTCTCCAACTTTCTCATAGGTCGCAGGGTTGGTTTCGGAGTAAGAAAAAAAATTAAAATAAAAAATTGGTCCCTAAAATGTAGCAGATACCAACCATCCATCGTCCTTTAGCAAAGAGGGCAAGGAATCCATGTGCCTACCCTGTGAACCCAAAGAAAGCTTACGAGACAGCTTCCATGGAGCTGTACCTCACAGACAGCAAGGAAAAGTCATTTGTATATATGGGATATGCCAGATCATACTTCTGTGTAGGAGAGCTTCACCTCAAAGCAGAGGGTACCAGTTTCAATGGAGATTTAATTACACTCAGAATACCAATATATTAATAATGTTCATGAGACACTGTAAAAACTGAACACTTTTATAAGACTGCCAAATAAACAAAGCTGGACTTAATCACAGCAATGTACTTTGATTTGTTAGTTTGTAACTAAGGAAGCAGTAAATATTCTATTATGTTTTACGGTTAGGCTACATGATACTTGTAAATATATTTTTAATTTAAAAAAAATCCTTAACACTGCTTTCTTAGATGCTGTTTATTTTTAAATAATTTTAACCATTGACACATACAATCAACCTTTGTATATTTCCTGATTATTTCAAGTTCTTGTATATACAAGTCAAAAGTCTAAAAGAAACACAGGAACCATTCTGTGCACTCTCTAACAGGGCATACAAAAGTGTATTAATTCCCTCATGTAAGTGTACCTGAAGTTGCCTCTTATAAAGCTGTCAAGCCTGTGATAGCAGTCATGTCAACCAAATAGTTAAGAGTCAGGATGAACTGAGCTGTTGTAGAAATGGGTCAGCCATTTGCCTCTCCAGAGCCAGCTGTGTGCCTGACTTTTATTGTTCCCAACAGAAAGGTGAAAGTCACAGGGGAATATAAGTAGCACATACATTGACCAAGCTAAGGTAGACTTAGTGACACAGATTCAAGTATCTACCTTTCTAAAGGTAGATACTTTCCTATCTTTCTTTACAGCTCATTTCTAAAACCTGGTTTCTCCAAAACAGAACTCAGTCCAAAAAAGCCACTTCAATTTTACATATAATGCCCCGCATTCAAAATGCACGCAAAACCTCACTGGTTTCAGAAATTATTTTTCTGTGTATAATATAATTTGATGTTACCTGTGGGGGAAACTGATTTTGAATTTTGTAACCATTCCTTAAAATGAAACATTTTGTAAACTAATTATTACTCTAACAGGTATTCATTCAGCTGCCCTAAGAAAAGAAGCACCACCTTAGTATTGGTCTCTCTTTACATTTTAGTGGGATACTACTACTACCATTACTAGCTAGCTCTGTGTTGGCTCCATCACATTGTGGAAAAGATTTTTGAAGAGCCCAGCTTGGAAATATTTGTATTATACTGCTAAGGCTGAGATAGTTACAAAGTTCTGGATAAGATGCCCACTGCAGTTAAAATATTTGAAGTTGATTCTTCCAGTTCTGCAGGGTACTGGCGCTCCAGGATGCAAACATTTACAGGTCAGTTTAACAAGTGGCCATTTAAAACGTTATAGACTTACTAATGTTGTTTATGAGACAAATACAACAGGTGAGCTCTACTCCAATTAAGATATTTGCAAAACTAAAAATTCATAGTGTCTAATTTTAGAAGACTTTCTAAGCAAACTCAAACATCGTAGCCCATACGATTGGGAGTGATCAGAATTACAGCTAAACTTCCAGTAACCAACAAAAATAAAATATTTAGACTTCTGAAAAGGTAGACAAAAATCTACATTTTTTCCAATGTTGTTCATAATTTTGTCATGAAAAGCATCTGCCAAACAAAACAGTGGCACACTGATATACATGGTAATGTAATACTAACAAAAGACTTTACCTTCTTACAGTATTCTCAAAACTTCACATACAAAACATAGGCAGCTGTATAAGGAAAAGCAGTAGTAAGATACTGATAAAGAAAATTCCATCACAGGGATATTTAAGGCAGATGAAAAGGCTTAGATGTTCTCGTTACTCAGAAAAAGTAGCTACAGGATGATCCATGCCAAAATATCAGACTAGTGAATGACAACCAAGTACAAGTGCCTGGAAAATCAGGAGCAGTAATATTACCATTTGCCCTTCACCTACTCAGTCCATTCCAGCAGATTTCATCTTTCCTTTACCCTGTTCTATGTGCTATTCTCCTGCTTTTTCAGTTTATCCAGGTGCTTTTATTTGCCACTGAATATCAGGACACTGGCAGTGCTGAGAAACTAAAATTTACAGTAGCACAACTCTATCTGTTAATAAAGACATGATGAGAAAACAGAATATAAACAATGTAAGTTTGTGTCCTTCCTGCCCCTGTAACAGTTGTGTTTCATCAGAAAAGTTAAGGTGAACTTAAATGGAAGTAAAAAAAAAAAAAAAAGAAAAAAGAAGTCTGGTCTTCCAATAGTCCAATGTCCATCCAAACTCATGGAAGTTGTACTTAATATTTGTTTTTCTACATGTTTCTCATTTTGGCCATGAGTTCTTCTAGGCTTTCTTCAGATTCTGCTACTGTCTCCCCAGTTATTAAATTCTCTTCCTGTCAGGAACAGGAAGAAAAAGTTGTCAACAAAAAAGTACACAAAACCCCCCCAGAGATCAGCTTTATTGCTGTTACACCACGCCATTTCCCCAGAACTAGGCACTCAGTTGTGAGATTAGGCCTAAGTGATTATAAGCTTCAACTGTAAACTATATTGATTAGTAGTTAGAATGTTCTTACTGCAATAGACTCTATGTTCCCCAGGTATACTCATTACTCTTTGACTACATACAGCTTTAACAAGATACGCATCGTAAAAATTAATTAGTCACCAAAATATCAAACTGAGAAATTCACATTTGCTGTCCTTCCCCCTACCCCCAAATGCATTAATTCCTATCTTGTCAGCAGTACATTCACATTAACATCCACAAATAAAGAAGTAACTTTCCTAGGAACACAAAACTGGACCATTAAAAGGAATAATCAAATGAACTGAGGTCAAGTTTCACTGGACTTGTTCAAGATGGAATTCTCTTAGGTTTAAAGGGTAATCAAACTGGCTGGTATTAGAAATTTAATCTAAAATGTGTATTTCAAAATTTCATAAAGAATAAATACATTACCTTGTCTGGGATAGTATATGCTACACTAATTCCTTCAGGAAGCTCAGGTACCGGGCCAGATGCAGCCTTTAGCTCATCTTCTGAAATTTCAGATACTAATTCAATGCCTTTGCATTAAAAGGAAACAAGAACTCCATTAAAAGTTAGAAGAAAAAGTTCTTCAATCACCAAGTTATCACAGTAAGAGGAAAGCTGCAGCTGCTTTCCCAAAACAGAATAAAATTAAAGCAGAAACACCTTTGATTTTAACAACTTCATTCTATTAGCAATATAAAATATTTCCCCTTTCAAAACCTGTGAAAAGCAAGCAGTAATTACACAGTGTAAGCTACAAAATGTAGGAATTAGAAGAATTCCATGTACCCTAAACTGGGTTAACCCAAATTGAATCTCAGTATTGGGAACATGATTTAGTCTCCAGTTGATGACTTACCCCAGTCGTTGTCTTCATGTACTATTTCTTCTTCCTTTTCAATTACTTCTTCTTTTGGTCTTGCAGCTTCTTTTTTCTGGAGGGAAAACACAAAAAATTAAAACCCTCAATAACCAAAATTTACCAGTCCAATTTCCAAGCACAGCAAAGAAGTTCAAGCCTAATAGTTACATTTTTTGATATGTAAGATAATAAAGTTCTAAATGGTGACTGCTTAGGAGCAAAAAAGCAGAATACAAGCAAGTTCAAAAAAACACCAAACCATTAACACTCAGAAACATACGACTGCCAGAAAAGTTTGCATTCAGTTAAGCAATATTTTCTTCTACATAATTGCTCAGCCTTTTTCCTACCCTTTTTTAATGTAAGTACTGTATATTTAGAAACATGTGCAACCATCTGAAGACGACTGCTGCAAACTGGAGAAGCAACCAACATTTTCTTTTACTACAGATTTGCAACTTGCTTTGTTCTCTAAGAAAAGGGAAATTTAAAAATCTACCCACAAACCCAAATTGTTTTTACCTTATAATTTTCTTGCTGTTTTCTGCAATTGTGGTCACTACACTGGGGGTTTGGTTTCATAGACATAGTTGGGAAGAAATCCTGCATCGCATTGTAACCAAGATAATAACTCACAGTACCAAAATTTAACAGGTATCTAGAAACACAGAGAAAGAAGGAGCTTGTAACACAGGTGCAAACCTAAAACTTCAGTTGCTCAGGGAATAATTTTTCCTCAAACAACTTTTAGAATACACTTTCCAACTCATGGAGCTGTAGAGTTATTGTAATTGCCTTAAATACAGTTACGCTGTAGTCAGCTGACAAGAGAATAACTGGATCAATATATAATCCCATTTTCTCAGGGCGTGTGAGAATAACTCAGCTACAGGCAAGAGAAGTAATTTATTCTTTGTCCATATACAAAATTTCAAAGACAAGTCAGCATTGTAGCATTTTTTAATGTATAAGTTAATAATTCAAATCAGAACATGTTTAAATGCAGAAGTAAGGAAAAAACGTGCACGTGTGTATGCAGTAACGGAAATTCTTTAGAAAACATCTGAACTCTTTCTTACCCCTGAAATGTTCTAGTTAAAATTCAAGCAATGTGTATTTTAGCCCTGTACAATGTTGCCAGTACCATTAGGAAACGAGCCATGAACATGTAAAAAGAATCATATCTGTCATTATGAAATGTTCCTTCAGGACTTCTTTTCTCATATTTTGCTGTACACATCAAATAGCAACAACTCAGTCACTTACTTGAGAACATTTTGTACAAGCATTCCTGCCACAACACCCATAGTTGTAGGAAGACTGGCTGCACAAACTCCTTCTCGTTTCAATGTCTTCTCATCAATATTTGCAGCTACTACCAGTGGAGGAGCACACTGAGGGGCAATAGAGAAATTAAGCTGTAAAAAAGCATTAAAGAAATCCCACGGAATTTTAAGGTACTGCATCAGCTGTGCCAGGATCACACTCACTAGGCCAGCTAATCTTCATATTCCCAGTCCCACTCTAAAAGCTAAGTGAGCAATTCAGCAGAGCACCACGTACCGCAAAACAAGCGGATTCACCAGGTATGATCAGCTGGATGTGCCCTGACACTGCATTTTCACTCACTCCAGACTCCATCCAGATTTGCCCAAGTTCATTGCAGGCCTTATAAACACAGAAACACACATGTCAGCACTGCAGAAGTTTAATGAAAAGGAGCCCAAACAATGTGATAAAATGGAAGTAGTGAAACACATTCAGCTCCCTGATTTCAGGCAAAAAGGCTATGGTCAGAAAAAGGGTCATGAAGAGATAGAAGAGAAATTATTTATCAAAGGACAAATCAAACAGCAAATTAAAGTTGCCCTCATGAAGCCAGCCCTTTGTGCTTTCCTGAGGACCTGAGATGTTTTAACAAATACAGACATTAGTGACCCAGTTACAGCACACTACAGAATATAATTTCACAAACTATTTTTAGAGGCTTGGGTACAGTGTATCTGTGTGCCTTCCCTGCCTGCAATTTATGGATCAAGTAAGCTGAAGGTTAACAGAAAACATACATTTGGCATATACCCTACATTGGCTGCTACTATAAATAAAAAGTTTGATTAAATAAGCAGCATTTTTAGTATACAAAAAGTCACGTAAAGTATATAATCAGCTACAGAAAATCTTTAAAATTTTGTAAGATTTAACCTACCAGCCTTTGAAAATACCGTTATACTAACAGAGCAATTTGAAAAGATGGTTTATGATACTTCAATCTTTTACTAACTATTAGCTGATAGTAACTTTAAAGTCTTCAGTGATATTTATACACAGAAAATGGGTTTATAAGACTGAGTAAAAGCTCAGATTCCTCAAGCCAAGGGGGACATTTCTTAGGAGATTGTTTTTAAGTTCCTGTCTTTTCTGTATTTCCACAATGCCTAACATTATTTGTAGGAGAAAACAAGACTTCCTGTCTTTGGTGGCCTTACCGTGTTAATTGCCATGCGAGCTTCAAAGTTGTCCACGCAGCTTAGAACAAGATCCACAGGCTTCCCTTCCTCTAGTGCACCATTACTGAAACAAGCATCAGAGGTTTACATGGAACTGCTAGCACAACAAAACACCAACATGGCAACCAACATGCTGCTTTAGAGTACAGGAGCCCAAGAAAAGTGAATTGCTAACAAAACTTGTGCAAATGCAGTACAGGATACAACCAACATCTTAGATCTGCAGTAGAAACACCACCATGCTGAAGCTGGGATTTAATATATATATGGGCATTTTAGATTGTTTTATGTAGTATGCACTCACAGTACAAAGTATTGGAGAATTGTATCTTTGTAGAACAGAACTGCAAATGGTATAAGTTATTTCAGATCTCTGTGAGATCCACTAATAACTACTTTCTTCTTCATTCTATAAATCATACCTGAAACTACCACAGAGCATTCAAGATATGATCTGATCTGTTTTCCATAATGGAAAGCCTAAAGTTTTGGTTGGAAATCTAAAGATGCACTCATATAAAAAATAACTACATAACAATAGTAATAAATGCCAGCTGTAGAGAACATATCTAGGCAGGAATGTCTTCATCTGCATATATTTCCCAGAGGTTTTCAACTGGAAGTTATTAAATTGAAAAAGAGCCCCAGTAAGAAAAATGTGAGGCTGTGTGGAACCACACATCAGCAGAAGTTAGCAATTTGCTAAAGTTCAGGGATTTTACCTTATTCTATCCATGAAGTGCTCAAAGTTGTCCAGTGTTGTGATGTTGTAGTTATGTACTTCAAACCGAACATCAGGATTAATTTCCCTTATGGAGGAAATAATAAAAGTCAGTAATAAAGAATACAATGATAATTTGCATTCTACTCCTTAACTTCACGAGTGTTGCTCTCTGGGAGACTGGGAAACAGTCCTAAGTTTCTAGTCTGAACTCTAGAATTCACCCATATTTGTCAAAAATTCAGATTAGATAAGAAAAAAACCCGCAACATATGGAAGTGGCATAGTTTATACCAAACTCTTGACCAAAACTGGGTATACTTAAAAAGTAGACTCATATTAAGGTTTTGGCCAGTACAAAAATATCTTTGAAGTATCAATCATCCCCACAAATATTTTATACTCAAATTCCCAAATTGATTATGCTCCTTTGCAAATGATTAAGAGTGAAACATTGGTTTTCTGGAGCAACATTCTGGCTAAATGCATTTTGATATCCACTTCTCCAAGTCATACCTCAAAGTATGTTCTGCTGCTTGCACTTTACTTAATCCAGCTTGATGAGGTTGGAAGAAGAGTCTGTTCATGTTTGCCAGTTCTACTTTGTCATAGTCAAACAAAAGCAGCTATAATAAAGATTGTTTTGACATGTGTGAAACTCTGCAAACAGAGCACTGTGGCAAGGCATTTTTGAACAACAAAACTAATTCTAAAAGCAAAACCACAGAAAACTTCCCCAGCCAAACTCCCTCCCTCAGAGGCCCATTCAGTTCACATACAAGAGGTACCAACATCGTAAGGACATGAAAAATTGAATAAATGTGTTAACACATTAAAATTACTCAATAAAACTTAACTCCTTATTTGATCTTGACTAGGAATATTCAACAAATTAGACTACCTGAACAGTATCACCTCTACAATCACATTCCTACTTGCTGCCACATGACAAACTAATGTATGTGATAAAGACAACTGTTTGTCATCTACTACATTTCAGTTGCATGATATAAACTTGGTTCTTATAAGACTATATATTTTATGTGAAATACCACCTCCTTTTTCTTTATTTTGTTTTCATTTTGCAGTAATCCAGCATGAAGATCAGGGAGATGGGTTCACATAAGAATACAGAGGTGACAAACATCCAAACAAGAATCATCCACATGATACAGGATTAAGCCCTAAATAAATCAATTTTACCAGCGTAATAAAAATACAGACTCTTTATGTGCAATATTTACACAAGTGCTATTCTTGAGTGCTTTCGTCACAGGATATTTTTATTTGAGTAAAATCAAATAAAATTCTTCATGAAGGGGACTGGTCCATCTACTATAAAGATATAGAAGAATAAAAAAAACCTCTCATTACCTTACCAATGCCACACCTTGTCAGCATTTCAGCAGTCACACTGCCAACGCCCCCTACACCTACTACTGCAACTGTGAAGGTACGGATTTTCTGTAGAAAGAAATAACATATGGATCAGTATCACAGAAGTTGTCCTCCCAGGGAAAAAATGCAGTGTTTCATTATGGATAGAATCCTACCTCATAGTCTTTGACAATTCCCATTCTTTTTAACGCCATCAAGCGACTACAAAGAAAAAAAAATGCAACGTTACACAGAAAATGTTATTTATGTTTCTAACAACAATTTTGCTTCTCATTTAAAATCACTTTTGCTTTAGAAATAACCTCACCAAGCAATAAACTCAAGCCTGCATTTTCCACTGCAGTTGTGCCTGCCAGCTAAGCACAGTCTGAGTTACAGAACAGATGCTTTCCTATTTGCACCAGAGTCGTAAACCTGCAGAAACTCATGCACCTATTCCTCTGATATGCGTAATATTGATGAAATCAGGAGGGCTATCAGCTATTTTTGTAAACGAATTCCTAATTTACAGAATGGTGACACTTTTTTGTCATAATGAACCATATGGCAGCAAACTAGTGAAGACTTGAACTGTTTTTTAACATAACATTAAAACATACCATAACATTGAAACTATTTTTAACATAACATTAAAAAAATAGAGACTATCAGGTTTTGAATATAACTGAAAGGATTTTAAAGTAACTTGTTATCCCTCTACTGCATTTTTCATGGAAGCACAAGTATCAACTTGTATTAAGGAAAAATAAAACCGAACTCACACCAACAAAACAAAACCAAAAATATAATCAGATTTCTAAAAGGAGAAGGTTCTCTAAAGCCCAAGAATTCTATAAACCAACTTCTAAAACAGGCAATTTGGAGGAATGAGAATAAGACCTCATGTAATACCAAGACCTGTCCCATTTACTAGCAACTTAGCTGAAAAACTCACTAAGTTTCCTTTCTCTCTCTCTCCCCCCGCCTGTATTGTAAAGCAAGATAATACAAAATAACCCCGACATCCACCCCTGCCAGCCCAGCCAGGTGGGAAATGCAAGAGCATCTGTCCCCTGCTCCGCAGGGAGCACCTGCCTCCTGCGCTGCCCGACACCCTCAAGAGTACACCCAGCCCCATCCCTGAGATTCCCACCCGTCCGAGCCTCCTCCAGCTCCGCGTGCCTCCCCCGCTTCACCCAGCCCCACCGCCCCAACCCGCGGCCCTCCCTGCTGCCCATCCTGCGCACCCTGACATCCCCCACACCGCGCACCTGTACGGGTTGGAGTCGGTCACCTCGGCGCTCATGGTGTCGATGCGGGCCCGCGCCGCTCCCCGCCCACGCTTCTCCCGGCCCAGCTCTTCCTCCAGCTCCCGCACGCGCCGCTCCAGCCGCTCCAGGCGCCCGGGATCCGCCATGGCAGCGACACGTCTGCGCCCGGCTCCGGGAGCTTCCGGGAAGCGCCGGGGCGGGCCCTTCTCGGGGCGGGCCCTTCTCGGGGCGGGCCCTTCCCGGGGCCGCCCCTTCCCGGGGCGGGCCCTTCCCGGGGCCGCCCCTTCCCGGGGCGGGCCCTTCCCGGGGCCGCCCCTTCCCGGGGCGGGCCCTTCCCGGGGCCGCCCCTTCCCGGGGCGGGCCCTTCCCGGGGCCGCCCCTTCCCGGGGCGGGCCCTTCCCGGGGCCGCCCCTTCCCGGGGCCGCCCCTTCCCGGGGCGGGCCCTTCCCGGGGCCGCCCCTTCCCGGGGCCGCCCCTTCCCGGGGCCGCCCCTTCCCGGGGCCGCCCCTTCCCGGGGCCGCCCCTTCCCGGGGCCGCCCCTTCCCGGGGCCGCCCCTTCCCGGGGCCGCCCCTTCCCGGGGCCGCCTCCTCACGCCCGGCCCTTCCCGGGGCCGCCTCCTCACGCCCGGCCCTTCCCGGGGCCGCCTCCTCACGCCCGGCGGCGGGCGGGGGCTGAGGGGCGGTGCCTGCCTCCCGGGAAACGTCGTGCTCCGGGAGAAGGCACCGGACTCGGCGGCTAGGGGGCTGCGTAGCTCTTTCCTCGGCTGGACCGAGGTGCCTCCGGGTGATCCGGCCGGAGCGGGCTGCGGCGCGGCCTCCGAGGATGGTGGCGGAGCCGGGCACTAGCGAGGTGCGCCGGCAGCACCGCTTCGACCAGGGCAGCCTGGAGCGCTACCTGAGCAGCCGCTTGCCCGGCTTCCCTCGGCAGCCCGCGGGCACGCTGGCTGTCAGGCAGTACAGGTAACACAGGTGACAATGGTGACACAGGTGGTGGGGCCGCCCGGGAGGGGCGGGCCGAGGAGCCGCTCGCTGCCGCCTGCCAGGGAAAGCGGTCAGAGGTAGAGCCCTTTGCCGTCGGGACGGCGGGCAGCAGCCATCGATGAATTTTTAAGATGCATTCTGACTTAGTCCAATTAAAGGCGTGTCCCAACTCGTGCCTTGAGCTGCTGGAGAAGGCAAAGTTTGTGGTGGCGGTCGAACTGACCTTTGTCACGCTCAGTCTGTGTCTGGCTGTGGGCGGGCTGTGTGTTGGATGGACTTCCCGCTGTCCTCAGAGTACGCCCGCGATTGTTAAATTGCCTACGCATAAATCACAATTGATCTGCTGCATCTTTAATTGCGCAGCAAGTAGTAATTTTCAGAAGTACATACGTGCCTTAAGAAATCAACTAAAAGCGTTTAGACTGCCACCGGGTAAGTAAATCCACGAGAAGAGCGTAAGGATGTGCCGAGATTCCCGTTACTGCCCGGAGAGCATTATGCAGTGCGCAAGGGAGGTGCTATACCCGGGCTCCAAAGTCTCTGCTCCATGGAACACTGAGTTCGTTTGCATTCAGCAAATCGGTGGTGTTGCTGCACGACTTCATGTCAGGAGCTAACTATTAGAAGTAACGTTATTCTAAAAATAAAGATTAATTCCTTTGTAGGCAGGCATGACCTTGACTAATTTATCTGCAGCTGTCGCTGAGAAACAGTGAACAATTTTTCATTGCCTTCTGGTCTAAATACAAAACATTAATTCATTCAATATGCCCTAATCTTCCTATGTACCTCAGCTGAGAAGACTTTAGGAGAGGTCTTAAGAGAGTAGCTAATAATAAAGTCTACTAAAATTTTGTCAGTATTTATGCTTTTACTTCTTTGTCTTGTAATTATAGTTCAAGGCTTCAGCTGGCCTAAATTTGTTTTGTTCCAGGTAGAGTATTTGTCAGTTAAGCTTTTTAAACTATTACAAACTGTGTCCTACCTGCTTTGGGGAGAATGGAAATGTAATGGGAGGAATGAGGGCAAAAGTTAATTTGATTTTGATTTCCCAATAGTTGTCTAATCATTTATTGGGCTAGGTCAGAATACATCTTAATAATGAACCCGAATAAGGAGAGAAAAGCAGGCAGACTAACACAGAGCCTTGAGGAAAATAAGGATCAATGGGTTTGATCAGAATATGATAGACAAGGTGTTATGAAGGGTTTAACTGGGTTGTCCTCTTTTACACATGTGTGATTGAAATGTCTCATTTTCTTTGTGACTCCAGCATGCATTCTTTAAAATTTTACAGTTGTTGTAGGCTGTCCCTAAAGCATAATCTTTGGACATGATAATCAGGCTGGCAAACAGTGGGGTTTGGTGCTAGAGTTACCAGTAATTTAATTGTAGAATAGAATCGTAGACTGATTTGGGCTGGAAGGAACCTTCAAAATCATCTAGTTCCAATCCCCTTGCCATTAGCAGGGACACGTTTCTCTAGACCAGGTTGTTCAGTGCCCCATCCAGCCTGGGCTTGAACATTTTCAGAGGTGGGGCATCCACAACTTCTCTGGGCAGCCTGTTCTAGTCCAGATTTGAAAAAAAACCACAACACAGACCAGCTCTGGAGATGATTTCCACCATCCTGCCATTTTGTTCAGATCAAGTCACAATGCATTTTGCAAGTATCGTTTCTGTTAAAAGTTTAGAAATTTATAAGTACTTGAATTTTTGAGTAATTATAATCTTTCTCTTTGCAGCTCAGGTCAGTCAAACCCAACCTTTTACCTTCAGAAGGGTGGGCAGACTTTTGTGCTCAGGAAGAAGCCCCATGGTCCCCTTTTACCTGGAGCACACAAGGTAAGTTATATTCTTCACTGAGCTCCAAACACTTTGTTTTGCAGGTGACCAGGCTCTGTGCATGATGGTCCAGCACACTGATGAATGTGTTCAGAAATGCAGTGAGTTGCTGGATTATTTCCTATGTTCTGTGCTCTACATATAATGAAACAGTCAAGAGGATTCACTGTGCTCATTCATGTTTGGGAGGTTTTAATTGAACCTAAATTTCTGTGTCTTCCTCAGGTTGATAGAGAATATCGTGTGCAGAAAGCCTTATTTTCAGCTGGGTTTCCAGTGCCTGAGCCCCTGTTGTATTGCAGCGACGTTTCTATCATTGGAACAGAGTTTTATGTAATGCAGCATGTGCAGGTTGGTCCTCCCATGCGAGAGATTCTTTTCTTCACTCTACTACCTGCTTTTAAATTGTCTAAAACCTTTCTGTTATAGCCTTACCCAGCACAATTTTGTGATATGAGCATAAATAATCTTTGGATATTTTAAAGAAATGATAGCTATCAGTAATTCTCACATATTTCAGCTTCTGCAGGGCTTATTTTGCACTTCGCTGAAATTTTTTAGCTCAGTATTTAACCTCTTGTTCTTGTTTGAGCTCTTGGAAGGATATCTTGAAATGAGGCCATGTTGGCTCTGTGAAAAGCGTGCACAAGTCAGATGGGGAAAAAATCAGTCTGTAAACCGAATCTTTGGACATCATGGAGCCTGTGTAGTATTGAAGATAGGAACTGACATTCACTCATCTTTTCTTGAAAACAAAGCAGGATTCAAGTTCAAACACTAGTTTTAAGAAAGAGCACAGCATATCTCAGTCTGTGTTCCACCACTCTGGGGGTGCTGTAGCTGAGTTGATAGGCTTTTTGTTAGATTTTGGTGATTTTTGAGCAGAAGTTTGCTGTTCTGTGTCTTTTTTTTTTTTTTCCCTTCCTGTGGGAGGAGGAGTTGAGCTCAGGTCTTTCACTTCTTCATTGCATCCTATTCTATCATCAGGTTTTCTGGGAAACAAGAAATGTAAGTTTGCAGGCCAGTTTCTGAAGATTAGACTAACCTTCCTACAAAAACTGTATATCAAGGGTAATAGAAGGCAAGGGCTCTGAAAAGTTTGAAACAGATTTCTTACATCAAAGACAGAGAATTTTACTGGTTTTGATAAGAGCCAAGTGATTCCTTAAAAGGAAACCTTTTTACTTTAAGTATGTAAATGTACGGTTTGTCTGTTCTACATCATCAGCACTGCTCTTTTTTTAATAACTATAAAAACGTTTGAGTCTTTGTACCCACAACCCCACCCATTCCCCTGCCTGCCCCTCCTTTCCCCTGGAATCTTCACTGGCATTTTTTCTGCAATTTATCTTTTAAAGACAATACGGTAACATTGTTTTTCCCAGTACTTTTAAGTTTGAGGATACCTGGATTGAGTGATCCAATTCAGAATTTCATCTATAGATACACCATATACTAATGACCTGGGTTTACTGTGAATCCCTTCATCGGCCCTGAAGGGTGAGGAATAAAATAATTGAGGAAGGAATTTTTGATTGCATAGGGAGTGTTGGTTCACCACATTTGTTTTTGGTTGTGAAATGTATAGCTTTACTTCTTTTCATCTGATGTGTACATCCCACCAAATACCTGACTTGTGGTATTTCTAGGGTCGCATTTTCCAAGACATCTCTCTGCCTGAGGTGGGCCCAGCAGAACGTTCTGCTCTGTATCTTGCAATGATAGAAACTCTGGCCCTGTTGCACTCCTTTGATTTACAGTCATTGGGTCTCCAAGGATATGGTAGAGGACCAGGATACTGCAAAAGACAGGTACAGCTCTTAACACTCTTGTTTTGTCTGGTCTTTGAATGTTTATTTGACTTGCAAGCTAAATTGTTAATTATCAATGATCGTATTTTAGCTATTAAACCTTCACTTGGTTCAATTAATTGTGCACAGTCTGAAGCCACTACTACTTTCAGATTGATTCTGTAATGCTGCACTTAGGGAATGATACACATTTGCTTTTGGAATAACACTAGATATGGGCTATGTAAATAGGATTGAAATAGATGTGGTCTTCATTCCATCTTTTGATATGTTAGTTCGCATTTGCAAATGCAGAAGTACTGGGTTTTACTGAATTTTCAAGCCACATGGCGATAGCCAAAGCCCAGAAGTATGTGCTTCAAAATTTTATACTCTTGAAAAACTTGTGAAACAACTGAAAAATCTGTTGGAGTGTTTGTATTTTTTAGGTATCAACTTGGAAAAAACAGTATGATGCAGCTGCTCATACAGATATTCCTGCCATGAACAAGCTGGCTGAGTGGTTGGCAAACAACGTGCCGCGTGATGATAATGAAGAAAGCCTGATTCATGGGGACTTCAGAATAGATAACATCATCTTCCACCCAATAGAGGTATTTGAAATATGTTTGTACATTTAGTAGGCTTTGACCCTCCATCTGTTTGTACTCCTATCATGTAATGGCACACTTATATGTGGATTATTTTTGTGTATGAAACACCTTTGAAAGAAACAGTAGAAAACTGAATTCTTCTCTATATTCTGTGTAAGGTGTTTAGGTACCTAATACAGTCCCGGCTTTCATTGCAGGATCTAGATAGAATCAGTGGAATCACAGAATGGTTTAGATTGGAACTGACTGTAAAGGTCATCTGTTTTCAACTTGTTGGCCATGGGCAGGGACACCTTTTAGTAGACTAGATTGCTCAGGACCCCATCCAACCTTGAGAGATACTCTATTCATTAGTTCTAGTCCCTGCTTCAAATTACAGGAACAAAGGGTTTTTTATGCATAGGTCCTATTGGATTCAGTGCAGCTGAAGGTTCATGTCATTAAATTACATGAGCTTCTGATCCAAAGCCCACTGACATCTGTTTTATGGCTTCAGTTAACAAGGGCTTTTGGAGCAGGAGCTCAATGTATGATACATGACACTAGTGGGAGCAAAGGAAAATCTGCCAAAAGCTGTTTGGAGCACATGGAGATCAGAGACCCTGAAAGTTCCCCATTCATCTTTAGGGAAAATAAGATTTCTTTGTTTGTTTCTAGTTTATGGTATTAAATATGTGCTACCTATCTACCAACACAGTTACATTTTCATTACTTTTTTTCTGTGCTACCTGCTGTGTTGTGACCAGAAGACATGCCTGGAACTTGTGATCATGACTGCAATGCCTGCTTCATAACAAAGCAACAGAACACAGAGATTCCTAGAGATTTTGTGATATTAGTTGATATACATGATTTGTAGGCTTAAATGTGCTAATTCATTCCCTGAACAGGGAATTTGACAGTCTTGAGGACCCTCCTATCTGTTCCTGATGCAACTGAAGGAATTGGCCAAGTTGTACATAAGTAATTTTAAGTCATCTGTAGAAACCATTCCTGAATATGCAGGACTGACCATGTAGGAAAGACTTCTTTGCTTATTTCAAGCAGCCGTGGATCATGAGTAGGCTGAAGGGGTCATTCAGGTTGACAGGATAGCTGGATTTTAGGAATTTATCAGAATGACACTGTGGGGAGTTTCAGGCCACTCAGCTGAAGACATCATTGCAACGATGCTTGGAGCAGGGGCTCATTCTGAACAGTGGTTGACTTCCTGTTTAAGAAATTCAGTTCCCCACATAAGCGTTAATCTATGGACAGTGTTGTGATAAATTAGGTATTCTGGTGCATAGTCTGTCTCTGAATTTCTGTACTAAAGGACTGTGCAACAGGACTGGAAAAGAAGCACAACAACTCTCATTACTACTGTTCTTTAGGATATTTTAATTCAATCATCTTTTATACTAGAAGAGTTTGGAAGTTTCTGACAGGAAGAACACTACTCAAAAATGTAGATTTAAATCAGATTTTCTTTGGAAAAATGCCTAGCTTTCTGTCCCTATGTGAATGTTAATTTCCTGCTAATCTTTGGATAGTGCCAAAAGGAACTCTTTTTCCTGTAAACAGCTACAGTGTGTGTTTTTCATTTTAAACTTAAAGTAACCAAATAAAACACTTGGATATTGAGTGGGTTGTGCATTTCTGGATGGAGAGAATGTGTCTTCTAGCACTCACTTGAGGTTTTTTGTTTTTTTTATTTAAGGCTCGTGTTTTGGCAGTGTTGGACTGGGAACTTTCTACTACTGGTCATCCTTTAGCAGATTTAGCATATGCCACTCAATTCTACTTTTGGCCTACATCTATTAAGGACTTAGGTCAAGGCTCTATCTTGGGTTTCAAAGACACCATAGGTATGAAACTATAATCTTTTTCTTGAAACAAATCCTAGGCTTTATTTCTGTTTGAAATGTTATAGGAATTAAATGGTAAATTTACAAGCATATAGTTTTGCAGTTATAAAGAGCTTTTCTATATTTTTTTTAATTGCAGCAAACATGTGGATAGTGAGGCTTTAAGTAGTTCTATTCTACCAAGTTTTGTCTTAGCTACAACGTACTATTTCTGTAAAACCTTATTTTGAACCTTTCGAAGAGATAATGGAAGAAAAAATAAATTTAAATATATAATTTGTTTTTTTTTTTTAAAAAAAGTCCTTTTCTCTCCTGAATTAAATTATTTGCCTAACTGGAGTGGAGACAAAGGGAAGCAGGAAGTGGTAGGGTTATCTGAAATTCTGGCAACTCCTACTTCCTTTGGTCTTTCCATATCACAGTTATGTCATGAGAAATGATAAATCATAGTGTTTACTATGTAAAAGAAATACCTCATAAAGTTTAAAAACTGTTCAAATGTTTGAAGAATAAGATGAAAAAAATCATAGAGAATTATTTTTTTGACTATTTAAATGAGTATTCTAAACAAATCTGTTCTATTTTGTTGTAGAAATGCCTTCCTTTGAAGAACTGGTTTCTATTTACTGTCGCTGCCGGCGTATCTCCACTACTTTATCCAACTTTAACTTTTTTCTTGCTTTGTCCTATTTTAAAATGGCAGCAATAGCCCAGGTAACACCCTCACATTTGCTGAAATGTCACTTATCTTTGTGTGTTTGTGGATGATTCATCTAGTCATGGTTAATAATCTTATGTCCATGCTGTTTTCAGTTGGATTGAGGAACAGGCTGGTCTGGTTTGCTGTATCATGTGCAGACATTTGTTTTTTCTTTATTTTTTACTTTTCCTCTACTACTTTTTGTGATTTGCCTTTTGTTTGGTTTAGCTGGGATATGGTTTTAACTCTTGTGCAGCAAGCATCTCCATTGTATCAAAAATGTACCAAAACCAATATTAGCATATCCCAGTAAGGTTTTTTCTTTTAAGACTATGTGTATTTAAGTGTTACTTTTATATTTGAAGAAGTTACGAGTGTGTTACAGAGACAATTTTAAGTTCATAATTATACTGTTAATGGCTTTCTTTTGGTTTTAGGGTATATATGCCAGGTATCTTATTGGAAATGCTTCTGCAGAGAATAGTCATGAATTTGCAAAGCTTGTAAAGCCTTTGGCAGAAAGAGGATTAGAGCTCTCAAAAAGGTAAGAGTGGTCTAAACTACTGGTCAAAGGCAAGGCAAAGCTTTTCCAACATGTTTATTTACTTAAATGCCTGTCTAAGGCAGCTTATGTTATTATGAAGGAAATCTTGTCTTGTTACTGCATTGAATGTTCTTCCCTAGATCATCCTTCAGCAGCACACAGCACAGCATTTCTGGAGAGCTCTTCCATCAAAGTAGAAAAGGCCAAGAAATTTTGCTAAAGGTTAAGCAGTTCATGAAGCAGCACATTTATCCAGCTGAGAAGGTAAAAGCATTTCATTAACCTGTTTATAAAGGAACCTTTTTTTAAACTTATAACTTTAGATTTCATAAACTTTATAAACTGTAATATATAACTAAACTTTATGAGCTATAAACCTTAACTTTAGATTTTATAAAAATGTTAAAGTACGTATAGAAGTCATATCTTCCTGTATTTTTCTTTTTTTCTAAAGTGGCCTTATTTTCATGCAGTAATGGTTGAGGCATTACAAAATATTAGCAGAAATCATTATAAATTACATTATTTCTTTTCAGGATTAAAATTTTGTATGCATTTTTAATGAAAGTTATTTTTTAAAAAGTAATTTTAAAACTTTTTAAGTGTAAAAATGTTTCTTTTTAGAAAGAGTTACTTTTAAAGGAAGTTGCCAAAATACTTGTTAGACTAACAACAACCTAGAACTCCTAGATACTGAACCAAAAGTCACCTATTTTAAAAAAGAAACTGCTGATTTTAACCATATGAAGCTGAATGTTTCTTGCTTTTTAGGATGTGTCAAAAAATCGGATTGCATAATGTGTCAGAGTAGCCTCATTCCTGAACATATCTAATACCAATGACGGTTTGAAATCAGATAATGAAGTATATACAAATCCACAGTTAGTGGAAGGGAAAATTAGATGAAGTAGTTTACTTCTTATCCTAGGAAAGATAGGCATTTCCACTTAGGAAGCTGGTTCAACTTTTTTAGCCTTGTGGAAGTACAGATGGCTTTTGTTGCAGAATTTGTTGTTTTGGCTTTCTGAATTTTTTTATTTTTTTTTTTACATGTCAGGCAGAAATGCAGAAAACATCTTGATCTAAATGATTTATTAATACATCTGCCTATCAAAAGGAAGGGTCAAGGGCAGTAACTTTTGCCATGCAAAGTTTCTTAAAAAGTATGTCTTGTGAGTAAGTTTGGTTTGTAGTTTTGGATAGTCCAAGAAAGCCTTGCAACAATTCAAGTATTTGCTTTAAAAAACAAATGAACCACAAATAGCCATGCAGTTTTTCAGATGAGTCATGTTGTGCTTGGAAGTTATTTCTGGTAACACGGATTGTGAATCAGGACATGTAAATTCTTCTTGGCCATTTGTCTTAATTGTATTATTTTCAGGATTGGGCACTACTTTTTTTGATTTTTATAACTAGGTCTGGGCCAGATTTGAAGCTCTGTGCCTCACTAAAACATGCTTGTGAAAATACTAGTATTACTGAATGTAGAGGTTGACTTAAAACTGACTGGTGCTTGGAATGACTGCTTACATTATCTGTTAAGGAATTATTTTGACAAGAAGATAAAATGTATTTTTTGTGGGTTTTTTTTTCTTTTCTTTTTTCAGTTAACAAAAGATTATCTGGGTTATCTGTCTGAATCTTAAGGGTCAGTACATCAGGGTTTTATTTGTTATTTTACTTTTGTGTTTGTGCTTTTTGTGTGTACTGTCTTATCCCCAGAAAATACTGACCACCTAGTGCCATTGTCGCATACTTTAAGCCATCCCAAATAGTAGTTAAGGTACTGATTAGGGTCATCTGATGTTTAAAGTCTTGCAAAATGAATAGATTGCAATTGAACTTTCAGTTATATATTTAATTTTATAATGCAGCCAACTGTATAATATAAACCTGTGTTGAATGCTTTTTACTTGGTTCCTTGGGTCATAGATCTGGAAAAGGTGTATTATTACTTTTGTGTTACATGTGTTCTTCATTTCAACAGCATCTTTTGTATTGTTTCTCTAAGGAAATAGTAAAGTTTTATACTGAACATAGAAATACTGAGGACAAATGGAAGAAACCACCACTGCTGGAGAGGCTGAAGGTATGGGATAGAAAAAGAGCACAGGCACAGAGGATAAGAGTGATTGGTGTATCCTGCTGGAGAAGTTGTTTTACAGGGAAAGAAACAATGTGAAAAACAGTGAAAAGAAAGGAAGAGGGAAGTATAAAAAAAGTGAGAAAACAAATAAGAGAGAAGAAAAACCAAATGAAGTCTGAGAGGGGTATATCTGAAGTTTATGTCAAAGACTAAACCTACAATTTCAGAATAGCTATTGAAAAAAGCACCAGATATATTGGACAGTAAGATAGGCAGGAGTGAAGATGTGTTGTAAGCCAGAATTTAATTTTATTTTTTAAGACTTATTGCTGATATTTTTTATGTTGATTCTTATAATAGGAACTGGCCAAAGCAGAAGGTCTGTGGAACCTTTTCCTCCCAGCTGTCAGTGGTCTCAGCCAGCTTGACTATGCCCTAATAGCTGAGGAGACAGGGAGATGCCTTATTGCTCCTGAGGTTTTCAACTGTCACGCACCAGGTTGGCAACCCTGTCCCAAAACTATGGCACTGAGAGCATTAAAAAGTTGGGCATCTTACACCTTACAGGCTGTGTGTCTCGAGCAGTAAGCATGACTGCTGATTTTTTATAGACACAGGAAACATGGAGGTTCTCCACATGTATGGCACTGAAGAGCAAAAGAAAGAGTGGCTGGAGCCTCTCCTGGAAGGGAAGATTAGTTCGTGCTTCTGCATGACAGGTAAATTTTTCTCCAGAAGAAAGTTAGAGCCAATTGGTTGGAACTTCATATGGTGTATGCACAGAAAAGTAGAAAACTGCAAGTTGTGTGTTGCAGTGGACATTTCTGTACTAATTCAGTTCAGTGAATGTGTTTGAATATAAAATCTTCTATGAGGTGAATGCAAACTGGAGCAGCCTTGCTGCCTTTCCTGATAGTTGCCAATTTTCATGGTTACAGTAATTAGTATTTGCTTTCTATATATATTTTAGTTTAATTTTTGTACTGGCAAAACACAATTCATAGTACTGAACAGGTTTACGATAGAGTTTACCCTTTGTTGTCATGTGCTGTAGAGTTCTCCAGACTTGCATTATTGGGTCCAAGTGTGATTATTGTGATTAAAGTCATGTGGTTTTGTGGTGTCATAGATTTTTTTTTTTTTAAGATACAACCCATAAATAACTTGCTTTATGTCCACAGCTCAGCATGGTATTTAGTTTTGCTCCTGAAAACTTGTGACCTTCAGCATCTCTGAAAAGTCTGGCTCTTGCTCTAGGGAGGTAGCTTTTGGAACATGTGACGTCAAAATCTTCTGTGTCAGGAATTCAGCCTTGCAGACGCTTACTTTGCGAATTCTGTTTTACTGTTTCCCAAGAGGAAATAGATACTTTGTTTTAAAATAGACACCTATAAAAAGAGTTAATGGTGAAAGGAGAGAGGAAGAATCTTTCCTGTTCCAAAAAATCATTGACATTTTGCTGACAACTTCATGTAGTCTATTTCATATACAGCCACAAAATTATTTTCAATTTCTGTTTTCACTGGAGAAGAACCCAAGAGGAGAGAACAGGCTGAGGACAAATATGACTGTTAGCTGTAAGTACAGTGGAAGGATAAAGGATTTAAAAACACAAATAAAAGAAGAAGGCTGATTTGCAAAGGGTGATCCAAGCCCAAGGACAGGTACATTTGAACTGGCTATGAATAGCAGACTGTTGGAAAACAAGAGGTCTTTTGACCACCGGCAGCGAGGTTCTTCAAAGAGTTTTTCTACTGGTAGCAAAACAGTGTACTTTTAATAGAGTATATCTAGAGCCCTATATTTGTGGTGGTTGTATTGCCTTTGTATTAAATATAGTGGTTTTTTTTTCTTTTAACACAGAGCCTGATGTGGCTTCAAGTGATGCCACCAATATGCAATGTACCATTGAGCGAGATGGGAACAGCTACGTGATCAATGGCAAGAAATGGTGGAGCAGTGGTAAGTGTGGAAATCTAACTAAGAATGGCTAAGGGTAGAATTTTTCCCAAGAGCTAATAATACAGAGGTATTTGTGCTCCATTTCTGAGACAAAATTTGTCTTCTCTTGCGTAAAGGCAGTAGAATGCAAAACAACAGAATTGAGATTTTGTTCTATGAACTAATGTCCAAGATTCAAATCCAATTTGAGGGTTTGGGCCCTTTTTGGAACCTCTGAATTTTGTTCACAGAGTGAATGCTGCTATTTTCTTTAAACTCTACCCTTTTTATCTGTTAACTTACACATTTATGGCTTTTTTTTGTGAAGCTGTCTATGGAAGCTTGTGTGAGAGGTTTAAGAGTACTGTGTAGCTTCAGTAAAAAGTGCCTGCTTTTAAAGTAGACTGTGATACTGTTGGACTATTACAGGAGATTTTATGTTATAACTTCCAGTAAAATCAATGCATTGCACTCTAAGTGGCAGCTGTCCCTAATATTGTAGTTCTGTTACTTTTTTGCCAAAAAGTGTGATAGCAATTTGAAAGTCATCATTCCCTGAGAGTTTGGAATGCAAGTAAATAAACTGATTTGTTAAACTTGGATGTTTCATTTACATTCACTATTGTGACAGCTACCTGCTGATACATGCTTATGCAGTACCTGGAGTCACCAGAAGATAGATCTCTCTCTCTGTCCTACTCCTGTAAAACTGGCAGCAAAAAGAGGCATGGAATCTTGTCTCTTGACCCAAGAGTGTTGCTTAACTGCTGGCTATTTAGCCTTTGCTCTGGGTCAGTGTGTCCCAGCTGTGCATTGCAGTCCCTGAGGAAGTAACAGGAAAGTTTTTAGGGGGTCGCAGACACAAAATACTATTCATAATATTAGTTATGTGAATTATAAAAAGGAGAGTAAACATAAGACAGCATGATTTGTTTTTTCTTATTTCTAATAGATAGTTAGGGGAATCAGATTTGAATAAAGACAGATGCATAAAAGGCACTGCAATTCTAAGAAGTTTGAGAAACGTGTTTGTTCAGCTCTGTGTTAGTCAGTCTCTCTTTCTGCCAGGCTGGGAAGGTGGTTTTTTGTTTTTGTTTGTTTTGGTTTTGGTTGGGGTTTTTTAACTTTTGGAGCATTAAAACCTTGAATGTGTGGGAATTACAGAAGCCTGACAGCCTAGTCAGAATGTTACTCTGTATTTGTGAAGACAAGTCATAAATCACACATGCAAGGAGCCAATTTTTACTTAATGGAAGAAGTGGGGCTTCTTGTTATGCTCTGCCATGTGTACAGTAAATCCAGAATGGTTTAAATATATCTGATTTATGGTCTATGTGTAGAAAACTGGTCAAGCACTTTTGACTTATCTGTTTGCACCTTAGTATTTCTCAAAACACTGAGCAGACATTCTGTAAGCTTTTGTCATCCAAACGGGGAGAAGAGGCTCACGTCTTGTTTGTGCTAGTGTTGTTTCTTGTCTGTCATTTTAGAGCTTTTTATTCCAGTCCATAATTGTGTAACCAGGAGCAGTATCTAAAAATGAGAGATTATTGTTGGCTTTCCTAATCTGTAGATGAGACATTTTGTCAGAGCCCACAGGGTGTTTGAAGAGAAGGACAGTAACACCACTTCTTCATTTTGAAAGCTAAGCTAGTATGTCAGTATGTTTGAAATGCTTCCGGTGACTCATGGAAAACTGCTGTTTTCCTGAAATCCCCGCCAACACTCTAGCAGGGGATGGCTTTGGTAGCTCTCTCTGTAAAAACTGTAAATCCATGAGCTTCATATGGAATAGGAACCTGTCTCTTTTGTCAAGCAAGCCTCTTTCATTTGCTAGTTGGTAAATGCCTATGATGAGAGATGTCAGTACCTACTAAAATGAATCAAAAATAAAGATAAGAAAAAACAAAAACCAGTGTACTTCTTCTATTCTTTGATTTTATTCTATCTTCATGTTTTAGCAGATACAGTTATTGCAATGTTTGATTAATTTTAAAAACTCTGAATAGAAAATCCAAGCCTTGTATCTGAAGATTAACTGAGTTTTTTATTACATTTACAGAAATCTAGAATGTGCCACCCTTAGAGCACTGGTCTTGTTGAAGTTTAGGGTGAGCAGAAAAGAGATGAAAGGTCATTTTTTCTGGAGTTATAAAAAAGGAGTTGCTGGGATGTGTTTGTGGAAGGTGTTGTTGCTGATATACATTTGTAGAAACACACAGAGAATGGCTTTTCCCACCTCTTTCTCCCTCTCAATTCTCAGCCATAAGCTTATACTTCATTTCAATCTATGGAATGATAGTTGAGTTGAGAAATGGAACTGAAATGTTAGGCAAATGTTCTAGAGCTTTACAAAATAGTTGGAGAAACACAAGATTATTAACTTCTGGTACAAAGGTTCCTGTTGTTTGATTGCTGATGGTTTTTTTCCTCCATTTTAATTACATGCTTAGATACGTACAGGTTGTTCATTGCAGAGTTACTTAATTGCCTAGGACTCTGACACTTCAAAATTTAAATCTTGGGGGTGTTATTAGGTGTTTGGGTTTTGTTGTGGTGTTTTATTGTTTGTTTGTTTGGTTTTTTTTAGTTCTTTGTTGTTGTTTAGTAAATATCTCTGGTTATTTCTAGGGGTTTCAGTATTTAGTTCTTGCTTGATTCTGATAAGCACATTGCGCTTTGAAGTGCTCTGTAGTGTCTTGGCAGGTTCAGAAATTCATCTGAAAGTTGACTTGCAGAGAAACAGCTGCAGAAACAATGCCCCCCCAGAATTAGCTAACAATTCCCTTGGTTATGTAAGATGATAGAAGAAATGGAGGACTATATAGTGAAACTGACTGTTTCTTCAGTAGGGTCATCATAATTCATAGAAATTTCTTCAGGTCTTCCATTCTGCTGTTGTCTTGTCCAGTACCCATAATTTTTTGCGATTTTCATGACATGCATTTTGAAAGAGGCGCCCAGAAATGTGTAGAGGAGGGGGTTGAGGCAGGTGTGGAACAAAGCGATGCTTTTGGTGACCTGCAGTGCCACATCCATGGTTTTACTGGCACCGCAGTCTGTAACCAACATGTAGATGATGTCTATGGCACGCCACAACTTCACGATGTTGTAAGGTAGCTGGGTGACAATGAAAGTAGCCACCACTGCCAGCAGAACTATGAAAGGCCTGGACTTCTTAACATTTGCTGACCTAAAGATTGCCCGAGCAGTAGCAGAATAGCAGATCAGCATTACTAGGAAAGGAAGCAGAAATTCCAGGATAATTTCCAGGATTTGAATGGTTGATTTTAAGAGTGTTTCCATATTCATAGGAAATACAGGAAGGCATTCATTCCTCTCATTGTGTTTCTTGACTTGATTAAATATCAGCTCAGGGATACTGAGGAAGATGGCAGCCAGCCAGACACAGATGCAGGTAACACTGCAGTGTTTGCCAACTCTTCTACAGCCCTGGGATTTGGAAATGGCCCTGTATCTATCCATGCTGATACAGGCCAGGAACAGCATGCTGGAGCTGAAATTCATGGTGTACAGAGAAGAAGTGAGCTTGCACATTGGGTTCCCAAGTTCCCATCCCTGCACTGCATTTGCAGTCCAAAAAGGGAGGGTGAAGAGCAGGAGCAGATCAGCGATGGCGAGGTGCATGATGTACACATCCGTCTTGGTCTTGGGTTTCTTGCAGTAGGCATAAATTGCAACCACTAATGAGTTTCCAGCCACTCCAACTGTGAAAGCCAGTCCATAGAACACTGGGAGAAATAATTTTCTGAAATTTCTCACATCGCTTTTTTCACAGAGAAGCTCATAGGTATTGTAATCTATAAGAGGGTTGAGATTATCATCTTCATCCTCAATCCAGTAATCTGTTGAGTTATTCATATCTAAGACTCTGGCAAAGCTACAAGACACAAAAAAGTAGGGAGAAGGGAACACCAAAGAAATAGTATTTGGTTTAATTCTAAAATTTATGTTGAAACCTAAACCCTTCTTCAGGGCTGCTTATATGTCTCAAATTTAAGAACTTGGATATTCATAATGCATTTGTGAATAATCAAAGTGAAGCTAGGCAGTAACAGAGGCAGAGCACACCATCTCAAGTTCTCATGTGAAATAGGGTAGCTGACAACATCTGTGTGGGCAATACATGTAAAATGGATTCAATTGAAAAGCTTTCCTTACCCTTAGCCTTTGAGATTGTAAAATGCTTGGAGTGCCCCTCACTGATTTCTGCATTTGAGTCAAGGAGCCATCACTGTTTTTACTGTTCCAACTGTGTTATGTTTGACAATATTCCATTGCACATAACTGTGCCTGTACCTTTATAGGGTTGGAACTATAGCTTCCCCTGTCCAGCCTCTGTAAAGCGAAGGAATCCCAGCTGGAGTCTGTAAAAGCTGTTAGAATCAGCTCTATAAGGAATATGAGCATATTACACCTGAGGCAAGTAGCTGCCTGCTGTTATAAATATTCAGGGCCTGCTGTTATAAATTCTAACAAATTTTGGATATAAGTATAGTACAAGGAAAGTGTTTGTTTCTCAGGCACACTGTACATACCCACTACAAGAAGGACAGCAGGTCAGATGCTGAACAGCAGTGGAACAAAATTTGTTTAGTCTCCATTCCACACAGCAAGCCACATTAATGTGGAATTTCTTAGAGAAGCAGATTGCTGTGGGTACACTGCATATTTCAGCTGGAGGCTTCTCAGGATGTTATGACAGAAAGGAATTTTATCATGTGTAAACTGCCCACAAGTACCCAAACAGCTCAGAGACTCTGCTGGTTTTTAAAGTACAATCTCATGACAGGTTTGCTCTGTAAACACTGAGGCTGGCTTCTCACTGCCAGCTTAAGGGTTGAAGTTTAAGTGTTCGAATCTTCAGATTGTGTCTGAAGCAAGTTTGTGTCCTGCATTATTTTCTTCTTTTCCTGTAACTATGTTCACAAACAAATGTGCTGAAATTCTGTCTGTTGTAAAATATAGTCTTGCAGTACCCTGTTTTCTTGAAATAAATGGGATTAAGGTTTCTTAGCAACACTAGCAAAAATCAGCTGAGAATTAAAAACATTTTGTCATCATACGCAGTGTTCAGAATTTGAGGTCAACGTGGCTGAAAGCAGATTGCTGTCCGATATTTTGCCCCAGAGATACAGTTTAGCTTTTTCAAGCCCGAAAGAAAAATGCAGATACTGTTTCTGTTTCTTAGACAATTGTTTAAATGAAGGGTTGCCAAGTATCTTCTAAAGCTTTTTAAAAATATCTGTCTACTAGGAAAAGATAAGTTACTGGTTGATCTCATAATAAGGGATGTAGACCAATTAAATAGAGAGAAATTAATAAGTTTTATTTTTGTTTGATTTTTTTCGAATTATTCTCCCAGTCAAAATTTTTTTAGCCTATTAGTTTGAAATTAACTATCCACTTTGGCTCCATCTTTAATTACTTTGTTGTATTAATCTGTTAATGTTTCAAAACACTCCCCATCAAACTTTAAAAAATGATTACTTCTATTTTAAGTCTTGCAATTTGTTCTTTATTGTTGCTTTAATGAGATGTGTAAAATGGAAAAGTACAGTCACTCTACTTAATACTTTAGCAAAGGGATGTCTGTTCTATGCCTAACAAGCTGTGTTAGAAGGATTCTCCAGCAGCAGTAATGTTTTGCAGCTTTATAGTACTTTCAGGAGAGGTTTAGTTACCAGCAGCAAAAGAACCTTTTTTTATTAATTTTTTGAGTAGAAGAGAAAGTGCAGCAAGGTGAGTTTAATCCACTTACTGAGATTTGAGAAAAATTAGAAGTTAAATTAAAAGATTTGATTGTGGCCTTAAAACACTTAATACAGAACCCATCAAGGAACATTTAATCGAATTGGATCACTGGCAAATTTACTTGAAAGCAAGTAAGTAAATGTTTCAGGGCAAATTTTAAAAGTCTGTTCATGACAAAGCAGTTTGGCTGTGACTCTGTGATCCACTGTCTAATAAGCTTTTGCCTGCCCCAAGTTTGCGACAGGAAGAAAGCTATCTAAAATGAAACAGTTGACATTTCTCCCTTAAAAGCACAGTTATGTTTTGGGTCCCATATCTGTTTGCATTTTTGTTTCCTGCTCATGCTGTTTCTCAGGCACACGTGCATGTGCCCATTGCAAACAGCCAAGCAGTCCCATGGGAGCTGGGTACTAAAGAGTGGTGGAAAAGCTTAGTTTAGTCTCCATCCCACCCAGCGAGCCATGCCCATGGGGAATTTCTTACAGAAGCAGATTGCTGTGGGTACACTGCATTTTCCAGCTGGAGCTTCTCAGGATGTTATGACAGAAAGGAATTTTATAGTGTATAAACTGCCCATAACTACCCAAACAGTTCAAAAGTTTCTGGTTTTTCAAATAGTGTTTTCTAGGAGGTATACTAAGGAATATATTAAATCTACAAGTGCATATTTTTCTTGCAGAATTATTTGAGCCTTTCAGTCATATAAATGCAGTGTTTCTATTTGTTTAAACTTGATGTGTAATTGTATGAATGATGGTGAATTAAGTTAATATCCCTAGTTTAAACAGATTTTTTTTTTCCTCTGATAAATTAAGCAGTATTCTGTCCTGCTACTGAACAAATCTAATTTTGATACCAGAAAGGTGACCTGCCTTAGTGAAATGATATTTCTCTGTAAAGCCAACTTAACTAAGAGTAAATGTATGCAAAGAAGATATCATACAATATACAGAGCAATAAGGATAAAAACAAAACTAACCTCCTTTGTCAGCAGATGAGTAGCAGGTACTGCAGTTGAGATTGCCTCAGTGAAATGATGTGAATTACTCTGACACATTACATTTTGTCTTCAAACACCACACCCTCATGTGGAAGTCCGTTGCACTTTCATTTTGACTTGACAGTTTAAAAAAAAACCTCTAAAAATTGTGCTTTCTTGGAGACTCTTCTTGTGTGGAACATGCACACTTCCTAAATTCCTTCCGTTCCAACCAGATTGTGACTTTTCTTTGGAAGGTCAGGACACTCTTACTGCTTCTCTTTGTTGTTTGTGGTTTTATTCCTGGAAGCCCAAATGTTTTATACATTATCAAGAGGCTTTTATCAAATGACACATTAAAAAGATGAAAAGGATAGAAAGGAGGTCCATCTGGGGCTCAGTTACTGCCCCAGACACCATGGGGAGTCACTCAATTCTTTCCTAAGGGCATAACTGTGCTTTTGATTGCTGACTGTGTAAGGATCTAAGGGATCCCTATATCCCATCCTTAGGTAACTTTTTAGGGGATACAGTAGAAAGATGAGTTGCTTTGGGTGAGGTGAATAAAGCAGTTCTTTCAGTGTGTGAAACCAAAAAGATGGTAAGGAAAATATGTGAAGGCAAGTGGCAAATTGTCAACCAGAGTACAAGCAGATAGTCCTGCATCCTGGGGGAGAGTTCTCAGGGGCTTAAATGTTGCCAGTCAATCTCATAATCATATTAGTGACCTGTTTGAATTATCTTGAATCAAATAGCAATCTAATGAGCTTCACTAAATACAACATTGAAGCCAAACAACAGAGAGAGATATTGAGCAGACTAGAGTCAGATTTTGGGGTTTTTGGGCACTCATGATGCACCTGCCATGTCTGGATTAACTTTCTGTCTGTGCTTCAATTATTTTGAAATATGTGAAAGGAAAGATTCTTAAAAGTGGGTAGCTAAGAATGTAATGGGCAGATGTTTTCCATATGCTATATTTTATTTCAGAATGACTACATAAAATGGGCTGGGAGAGGAATTGCAGTCTAGAGGAAGAGTGCCTCAATATTTTTGCATATTTCTGCAATGCTTTCATCTTGAGTTTTCACAGTACTTTAGCAATGCTCTTCACAGATAAGATGTTTGGGCTCCTTCCCAGCCATCTCCTCACAGGTCAGGTCATGGCTTCAAGGCCTGAGCTGTATCTCTTCAAAACAAATGAAACTTTCAGTTCTGGATAGGCTTTGTCTCAACAGGGTCTCCAACAAGACTGAATAAACAGGCTAGAGCTGAGAATGCTCCCAGGGAATTGTGTGTTGCCTGCAGAATTGCCCAAGAGGTTCTGTGGGCAGGCTGTAGAAAGGCAGTTCATGTGAATCCTGCCTTGCATATCAGTTCCTCAGCTCCTTGTAACTTTCCAAAGGTGCAGGGAGAGCAGATCCTTCCAGTCAGAGTAAAGAAATAATATTGTCATGTACGTATTTCAGTAGGGTCAAAAATTACAAAAATCATTTAGCATGTAAGAGTGAATACAAAATGGATCTTACCTAAGTAAAAATACTTGTGGCTGTGTGAAAGTGGCATGGAAACAAGGAAAAAAGCATTCCTAAGATGAGCAGCTGCTCTAACTGGCACCATCAGAGCCTGTGAACTCCAGCTGGGAATGACCAGAAGCCACATTCAGGGGCAGGACTGCAAAGCCCTTGCAGCTGCACAGCCCCAGCATTGCCTGTTGGCTTGCAGCTACAGTGTAGTCTTTGCCCTCCCTGAACCAGCTGCCTGCAGTGTTAGCTGGAGAAGATGAGATAAAGCTGTGGAATAAAATATGCTGGTGGATAGAAATTAGTGCGGGCTCTTGGTGGGATGTGCCTGTGTGTGTCCCTTTTCTCCACTAGGAGATTCCCACATTCCAACAATCAGTACCATGCTGCCATCCACCCTACTGAGACCAGTTTTTTGTTGTAGAAGAGTTCAGAACATATGTTTGTCAGTGCCTGTCTAGGAAGCCGTCAGGTCTGTAAGCCGCCACAGACCTGTCACCTTTAGCTGACAGAAGTAACCTGCTGCACTGAGGGGTGCAGCAGCCAATGTGCAAAAATCATAGGTATTCAGCATTCAGGCAGTAGTTTATCTGGCCTTAGTCATCTTAGACAGGAAATTGAAAACTGAACACTGAAAAATAAAGAGATTGCAAGAATTAAGAAGTGCCGCTGGCTTCTGAAAGCAGACTTCATGGCAGCTTCCTCGAGTACAGGTGGTACTCAAAGGTTGCCACATTTAGTAGTCTCTCCACCATAAAGAACCTGTATAACTTGATTGTATGAAGATCAGTAAACTTAAGCATTTTATACCACTGATAGATAGCAAAGATTAGGCTTCTAATGGGATTGCAATCAACACTCTCAGCACATTTTAAAATATAATCTTTGCCTATGTGAGTGAGTACCATGAGGAGTTCAAAAGTATAAGAAGTTGGTTAAACCAAAGATGCTTGCCAGTGTAGCAGCAATGTGTTCTAAAAGTTTTGGACACGTTGTGCAGTCATATACATTGAAAACTTTATTGAAAGCTCATCAGTATGGAAATATGATTAAAACTGACCTTCTAAAATGTCTAGTGCTTCTTCAATTGTGAGTTTTCTTGCAAAACTACTTCTAACGCCTACCAAAATAATGGGCTTCTCTGATTCTACCCCTCCATCCTCCAGCAACATCTTTGAATTCAGTAAATGATGTGAAAATGTCCACTACAAATGAGATGTTTATTCCATCCAGGCTGTTTGCATTCCATCCAAAGCACTGGAGTTTTTCAGAGTGCATTAAACCAGAACTTTTTTTTTCTGTCTTTTATGGGTCAAAGTGACATAAAATTTGTTTTAGTTTTTCAGGACTTCAGACTGTAAAGAGTGGAAGGGCCAAGAATCTGTCATCCTTTGCTGTGCTTAGATATTAGATAGGAACAAGCACATGTGAGATGGAGGTATGATTTAGAACATCTATCCAGATGTCCAGCTCTCAGTGAACTCCTCACTGAGTTCAACATGAAAAGATTTTTTAAAATTTTTTTTTTATACAACATGGTTAAATTTGCCCTTTGTTTTGAAGCAGTGGTTAGTGAGGATTATTTACAAAACAGTTTTTCAGGAGATTCCAGAAGGTAAAGATATCTTTTGTTTTAAACCTCACTTGAAAATAGATCTGGTTTAGAAAATAGCACTTTTGCAATTCTTTACCTTCTGTGGAAAAGGAGAAGAGTCAAATACCCCTTATGCAGGGGTGACATTTCCCTGTGTGGGGTAGTACCCTGCAAAGCCTATGTAGGGTCATTTGGGGTTTATCACCTGCTTGTTGCAGTTGCCCAAATGAGCCAAGTGTTTGGGGTCCAGGTTTTTTTGTTTGTTTGTTTGTTTTGTTTTGTTGTGGTTTTTTTGTTGTTTTGTTTTGTTTTTGTTTTGTCAAGTTAATTTATGCCCCTGCCCAAAGTTTTTCCTGGGATTTTTAGCTTGTTAACTCATGGACCACTCTGTAAGCCCCCTCTGGAAACAATGGCTGAATACCTTATTGCAAAAGAGGAAAGTAAACAGCTGGCAATCCGGCCTTCCACACAGGCAGTGTTTGTCACAATTAAACAAATCTCTCTCCCACTTCCTGGCCATCACAGTGGCTGTTTAAGAGGCTCAGCTCAAAGCCAGGTGGTTGTATTGTCCAGACCAGAGAGTCTTCCAAGCCTTGTGAAGACAGCTGCCAGAGAGGTTATAAAGTTGTATTTGCTTCTAATCTCAGAACAAAAACAAGCTGCTACAGATCAAGCCTTGAATTGAATCTCTACAAAGCTTGTCATCTGCACTGAGATAGCAGTAAAAAATTACTGATTGCTACACCCATTGGGTATTTTCCCCAACTTTACTGTTTGTGGGAGGCTTTGAAAGGAATGAGCTTGCTTTGGTACTAAGAAACCTTTAAAGAAAAAGACAGGGATGAAGGCTTAATAAGTATGTCTATGTAAAAACCATCTCAAATGATGTTATCAATGGCTTGAAATGCTAGCAAGCTATTTTCAGTTTTCATTCTGATCTTTCTTCAAAGTGCAATCTAAAATAGTTTTTATAAAGGGGGAGAAATCCTACGTTCCAGAACAGTTGTGCTGAAGTAGTAAAGTTATCATGGTAACCCTTTGGTAGCCTTACCTGCATTATTTAGTTATAATGTGGTTGGTGTTTCATTCCCACACAGACCCTCCAATCTTTATAGGTTGAAGAAGTTTTTTTAAAAGTTTTACTTTTGAAGTGGCAGCATCTCACCTTGATAGATGTGCTACTGTATCACACTTATTTGCTCAGCTGTAGTGGAGAACAGAAGTAATCAGATTCCATTTCAAGTACCTTCTTGTTCCCTTTTCATGGGAATAGGTGATGGAGTTGGAGGGTTTGGATGTTTGCCTCTTCACGTTCCCCTTTCCCACAAGTCAGCTTCCTTTTACATGCTAAGTACTAATGTGTATTTTGTTTCAGTGTGATATGCAGGATATAAACACAGGAGTACATTGCATCTCCTGCATCACAAAAGGAAGGGAGTAGGGTTTCTTGTTATGAAACTTCATTTGATTTGACACTGAGATTTTATAAAAAATCAATTTTTGTGTTTGTCACTTTTTTAAGGTGCTGGGAACCCAAATTGCAAAATTGCAATTGTAATGGGGAAAACCAAAAACTCTTCAGCATCCAGGTAAGAATTCCTAGGAGACTCAGAATTCCCTACAACTTGCTCCCTGGAAGAGTCACTACTTGTAAAAATTTTCTTAAGTGAAATGCCATTAATTGCCTTGACCAGTTGGATGTGTTCCTAAATTAGAGGGATTTTTTAAAACCTCAGTATCTGTCTGTTGTAGCCTGAGTTCCTCTGTTTTGCTGTCAGATACTATTGACTGAGTCCTTCCAACCTTTCCACTGTTGCCATCTTTCATTGGCATGCTTCCCACCTCTCTCCATTGCACCAGCTCTAGTGTTTGTGCAGCTGTGTGATGAACTGGATCAGGAAATTTTGGGGGCTCCACTAGCTTTATCTTGGTCACATAAATTTTAGTTTGCATCAGTTGTTTAGTCTGCATCGACAACCAACAACTCTGGATTACAATTTATTTTGTAAGTGTAGTATAGAAAACAATTAAAACCAGGAAGAATTAAATAATAAATAGTAATGCTTAAATAATAAACCTAAAACTTTTCAAAGCTTCCCCAGACAGAATGGGTACAAGTGCCATATCAAAGACCTGAAGTTACTGATTAAGTTTTACCACAACATTATCTGTAGATACAGAAAGTTAAGGCTGAGACATGGGTGTTGGTAAGGTAAAGCTGTGTAAGCAGAGAGCATTGCACATCTTAAATCAGACTTACTCATTCAATTCCTATATGTGTGAATATAATCCTTTCTTCTTCTTTTTTGACATAAACATACCCAAATCTTGTTACCAAACTAGAATTGCAAAATTTTGCAAAAACTTATACAAGTAATGAATAAAATGCTCCATGTCTGGTGCTATTAGCATCACACAGCTTGTAATGCAAAAATATTGTGACATTTATATCTGAGATGGATTTTAGCCGAAATCCTGTGAATATCTGAAGTTTTTAGGTTTCGCTAGGTTCCACCAAGAAACAATCAGTAACTTGCACACAGCACCCAGGAAGGTTTGCCTGGGAGTTGTACAGACAGTGGCATCTGTTGAGCTCTTAGAAGCTGAAGAGAAGTTAATGGAGGGGATTATGTGACACTCCACTTGCTAGAACTGGAAACTGAATTCAGAGACCTGGGGCATCACCTCCAGTTCTGTGTGACTAACAACTGACCTTAAATATTTGGAAGGAATGTAAACATGGGGATGGATTTCTCTTTGCCTAAACTGTAAGCAAGACAAGATGATGATTCTGATAAATTAGTTTTGAGAACAAAACAGAAGGGTAGAGGGGGAGGAACTGACTGGGTGATACAGAACTACGTGCACAGAAGTGACAGCAGCAGGAGTTTCTCAGTGCATTAGGTGCCATTAATACATTTTCACTTGTTGACTGGTGAGTCAAGAAGTGTTGAAGCCACACTGTGGGCAGGATGGTGCAGGTGGTACAGGTAAATCTCAACACTGGCTTTGTGCAAGTCCTACATTGAAGATGGAAAATAAAAAAAGCAGAAGGGGTAGATGGAAGGGAGGCTCAGATGTAACTGTACCTTTTGTCTTGATCAGGTACAAGCAGCACAGTATGATTATTGTTCCCATATTGTTCCCTGTTCCCCAGGGCTGAAGCTGATAAGACCTCTCTCAGTGTTTGGCTACATGGGTAGGTGATCATATTTATCAGCTATATGTGTATTAATTTATTAGCAGGCTCAGAAGCTGCAGTTACACTAATAAATATTGTGTATGAAATAAATTAGTAAAATGGATATATAGAAGAAGTGTTAGGAACCGGAGGCCTGTATTTTTATCCTCCTTTGTTTTACCCTGCTGTTGTGTTTTCTATCTCTGTAGATGAGATCCATGGAGGACATTTTGAGATACACTTCAATGATGTGCGAGTACCTGTCTCAAATATAATACTGGGTGAGTTTCAGCACTGATTTCTTTTTAATACATGCATCAATGAACCAAGCTTTATGAAACAGTGGTTTATGTCACAAATCACCATGAGTTATTTTAAACAGATCTGGTCAGTTGAAGGGAGCCCACACTTTCTTTCACAGCCTACCTGTGTAGTAAGTAAATAAGTAGTAAATAAGTACCTTATTTAGAACAGAAGGAAGCAGGGCAGTTCTGGCTGTCATGCAAATATCACTGCCCTGAAGTACAGCAAAGCAAAGTCTGTAAGTGGTGTTCTCCCCTCAAAACCAGCTTTTGTAGACTACAGACTTTTAGAAAGACTGTTCTGCTGCACTCCATGGCTGGTACTTGGCAGAACTGAAAAAGAAATTAACAAGCAGGCCAGCACTGTGATCCCCCGCAGGGGAACTCCGCTCTAATTCTCTCACTTACTATAGATCCCGATTCATTCTGTATCCCCGCTGCTTCTTTTGTTTTGCTATGGGGCCACTTCTGCCTGGAGCCTTGGACCATTGCAAGGGGGAATCATGGAGTCTGCAGTGCCTGCTTTTCTTTCCAACCAGGTGAGGGCAGGGGGTTTGAGATAGCCCAAGGCCGGCTGGGGCCGGGCCGGATCCATCACTGCATGCGCTCCCTCGGTGCGGCCGAGGCCGCTCTGGAGATCCTGTGCCAGCGTGCAGCTCAGCGCGAGACTTTCGGCAAGAAACTCTATCAGCACGTAAGCTCAGTTTTGACTCAGTTCTCACACTCCATACCTTGACCTTTGTTTTACACAGCCTTGTGGTTCTGATAATGGACATGGCAACAGCTGTGCCCTAACCTTGAATGCCTATTCATAAAGCTTTGGGTGGCAAAGGGAAAAAAAACAAACTATATTGAAAGGCTCCCAAGGCTCCCACTTTTCACCATAATCTACAGCATCTTTTTTTTCCCCCTCCCCTTGCAATGTACAATGAATTGGATAGCCTTTGTTGTATTTGAATATGGATTTTGTTACTCTGTGTTGTTCTCTGATTTTCCTGATCAATTGGGACAGGTATTTTTTCAGGGATGCAGACTATGTTTCTGTAGTTGCAATTCACCATTTTTGTGTATCCATTCTGTCACCTGGCTGTCTCCATTCACAATCACTGGAGACACTCAGGGGTCTAAATTTCACTGCAAGTTTTATTCTGATCAAATACTTGTAGTTGCTTATGAAAGTACAGACCACAACAAGGGCAGATTGGAGATCCTTGCTCTTATCTTGCTCAGGATTGAAATACTATTTCATGAGCAAGCACTTGCTAAAATAATAAAAATATTACAGTCTGCTTTATATAGGAATCATCAGACTTCAGTAGTTGCCCTGCCACATTTCAAGTGTTCCCTAATCTTACCCAACAGCTACTATGGCTTTATTGGAAAAAACAAGTAGAAGCAATGGAAAGAGGAAATTGAATTAGCATCTGGCAGAGCAAATTGTTTGTGCAGATTCAGAGGGAGAAACTTTACATATCTATTTTCCAGTCGTGCAATTGCCCAACTTCCCTTCACCACCTAACCTCGGAGGACTAAGAGGTGCATGACACACACTCTGGTTCTCAGAAGCTTGTTGAAGTAACAGTGATGTTTGATAAAGCCACAGGCTTGACCTGGAGGCACCTGCAGAGCCCATGCAGGTTCTTCACAGTGAGGATGGCTAAGGACAAGGTGAGGCTGGCAGTTTCCTTGAGCCCCAAGTCTATAATTTATGACCCCAGGTGCTGTTGACTGAAGAGAACTGAACACCTCAGATCACCTTTGCTGGTACCAAGCAAAGCTTCCAAACTGTACTGAAGCAACATTTGCTTGTGTGTCCTACAAAATCCACAGCTCTGCAACTGTGTCCCTGAGGTTGGCCCAGGCTCCAAACAGCTTTTGCACTGACAAGCATCACGCATTTGTTTCTCCTGTGGTATGTTGGCTGCAGGGGGGGAAATTAGCCAAGAAGAGCAGGGAAGGGCTGCCAGGATCATAACTTCATTTTGGAACAAGAGTTACTAATTTATCATGTCAGAGGCAGCAGGCACCACCCTGCAGCTGTTTGCCTGTGTGTCACACACCACCCCCCCACCAGTTTAAGCAAACCAAGGAATTCCTCTCCCCTTTCACCCCCTATGCTGGGCTTATTATATGGAGAGAAGGCTGTGAGGGATGGTAAGAGGTAAAGGGAAGCAGGGAGAAAAAAGCAGGCATGGAAGAGCTGTAGGAAAATGGCCAGCATGCAGTGTAGTCTGATCAGGTGCCAGGATCCACAGGTTTTCCCTTGTTTCCTGGCAGAAGAATTATTCTGTCTTTAATATTTTTGTTAGTCAAGTGTTTTCTTTATTATGCTTCATATTAGATATGCTTTAATTTGAACATGACTGGCTGTAGGTTGAGTGAATGTGCACAAGCTGAGGAAGAGGGGCAGCTCCATGTGTGCTTGGAAGCATTAACTGATGTTTGATCTTGACTTTGGGTTCTGCAGGAAGTTGTTGCTCACTGGATTGCGGAATGCCGCCTTAGCATAGAACAGGCTCGCCTGCTCACACTTCAGACAGCCTGCAAGATTGACACGTTGGGCAACAGAAGAGCAAGGAAAGAGGTAAATTTTATTTTTTGGTAACCAGGACTTGGTGGGTGCAATGCCTGTGTGTTCAGCTGGTTAAAAGACAAGGTAAAACGTTTTGTTAAACATTATTCTAAGAGTAGAATATAACTTGATGTTGAAAACAGCCTTAAGGTATGATTTTAATTGTCAGAAGATGGGGGAGTGATCTGTCAGAAACAGAGATGAACCTGTTCAAGCATTGCTTGCTTGTCTCAACATGGTAAGATAGTTTTGGGTGACTGGAAACAGTTTTATCAGACCCAGGGAACAGGAACAGCAGAGCTCTTCCTCAAGCAGAGGAAGGAATGTACTGAGAGATACCAATATTCAGCATAAGTATTGAGTAAATATTTTCACATGCTTATGAAACTATTACTGATGAGTTCTTCTAACGACAGGTAGCCATGACCAAAGTGGTTGTTCCAAGAGCTGTGCTTAAAGTGATTGACTGTGCAGTTCAAGTGTGTGGTGGAGCTGGAGTTTCTCAAGATTTTCCTTTGGCATTCATGTGAGTAAAGGGAGATTTCCTGTAGATTCTAAGCATTTCTTTTACGATAATTTATAACACCAGTACATGCTGTTTCACCTCAGCATGAAATAATAGTGCATGTCCCTTTAAGCTATAAAATTTAAAACAATTGTTTTTATAGTGCAATTAGTCTTACAAAAAATAAAAGCTGGCACTGGACCTAAAATAGTTCTTATCAGCAGTAAAGAGGATGTGCTTCTAAAACTTAATGTTATCCCTTGCGGCCTTGGGGAGAAGCAAAACTTCTGAATTCCCAGTCTGCCCATCTCAGTCCTGCCAGGAAGATTTTGTTGCAGTATCTCCCACATGACAGCACTTTTCAAAGCAAGGAGTGTCAAAAGGACAGCAAAAACAGTGCTGAGAGCTCCGTGAGCCTCTGTGGCTGCTGTGACAGGTCAGGAACCCACCCCTAACTCAGCTCTCTCCCCACAGGTTTGCGTACATACGCACCTTGCGCCTGGCAGATGGGCCCGATGAAGTTCATCTCTCAACAATTGCAAGGTGGGAGCTCCTTGATCAGTCAAAGAAGCTCACTGCAAAAATCTAGTGTCAGCATAAAGCCTTCTTTAATGGAGGGAATATTTAGAAAAGTTTCGGTGCAATAATGGTATCTAAGGTAAAACTGAACGAATACAAAACTTGATTCTAACTGGAAGCAATTCTCTCACTATTTTCACTCATTACACTTTAATTATTAAGGGCTTGTTTTTAAGAATTTGCAGAACACCACATAACTTACTTGGGTTTTTTATAACACTAAATAAAATCTGTTTTCTAACAGGCCTAAAGTGTTCTCTTTGTTTTGAATCAAATCCTTTATCCTTTTATTATAGACAAATCAGTTTTGAGTCAGAAGTCCAACACAATTTAATTTATTGCAGGCTAGGCTAAACTTTTAATTTTGTTACGTGACAAACAGTGGAGGTAGTACCTTGCCTTTTCTTTTCCAAAGCTGAGCTGCAGTCCAACCCTCTCTGCTCCCCAGTTCCTGTTCTCAGTTGCCTTCCTTGTCACTGAGACTACACTCAGTCCTGCCCCCAGCTCTCCTGAAGTGAGGCTTGGGGCAGTACAGCAGGCTGGGGTCATGTGCAGCAGTTTGTCTGCTACTACTTGCTTATTGCTCTGCAGTGCTTCTCCAAAGGGATCTCCCCCACTTTTCCTTAATCGATGCCCCTCTTTTGTCTTCCCTTGCATCCTTCTTCCTGTCTTTCTTTTTGTGCACCCTCACAACCCTCCTCCTTGTTCCAACTGCTCCCACCCTTTCTTAAATATGCCTAAGCTCAGGTGGTACCTTCCTCCCTCAGGAGCTGATGTTTTGGCTGGCAGCAGCAGTGTCAGGGTGCAGGTCATGGCTTCTGCTGCTACCAAAACAGGCTCTGGCATTTATGCCTAATACACCTATATGAAGTTCTCAAAGGTCAGAGTTGCTTAGTTCTGCTCCTCTACCAATCCCCTTTGACCTGAGCTACTGCAAGAGAACTTGCCCGTGCAGGAACAGAACCAGGCACATCACAGCACACTGCACCACTGGTAGCTCTGCTGCCTGGAATTAGGATAATCACTTTTCAACTTACACAGGGCTGGTAAGTTAAGGGCAATGAAGTTAAGAACACAAGGGTTTACAGTCAGCATGAACAAACACGCTCCCCCATTCCAAGCTCCTTCCTGTTGGAGCCTGGGGAGAAAACACTCTGCTTGGCTCAGTCTTCAGGATGAGGCTGTGCCAGTTCTGTCCTTGAGCCCAAAGCAGAGTGCTCAGTTGAAAGGTGTCCACCTACAGGGGTCACTCGGGGGGTATAGTGGTAGAGTACCTAGAACTGGAAGCATTGTATGAAGTTCCTTACCTCATTATATGTAAAGACCAAGATTATAACTCTTTTGAGAAAGCAGTAATTCTTGTTTACATTTCCATCCAAGTTTCCAAGCAAGTTTCCTCTTGCTTCCTGCTAAGAACGTTTTCTAGGAAGCTGAGAGTGGCAAGCAGGTCAGTGGCTAAAATGCACTTCAAATACAAAAATACAAATACTACTACATGTGGTTCAGTCTGTCAAAACCTGCACAAAATGTTTTTTCAATCAAGAATGCCAGGATCATATTCAGACACATTCCAATTAGGGTCTCTGACTGCCCTCATTTCTCACACTTTCAAAGAACAGCTAGACAAGAACACCTTTATCTCATTAACAAGGCTCTTAATTCCCTTTATTTTAAAATTCTATGTACATATGAATGATCTGTATAATGTACACTCAATATAGAAAGTTTTTATATACTGGATAATGTATAGAACATTTCACAATTACACTAATTTCTTACATAACATGTCAACTTTTTAAGGTTTTTTTGCTGAAGCTTCATCAATTTGGTCAAGCCAGTTATACATACAAATGTCTAATGCTGTTTGATCCAAGGAAGAAGATAATGTTAATGATTAAGGACATGAGTGAACTGGTGCAGAGACAAACTCTTTCAGGTCATGTTCAATGGAAGTGATCACATCAGACTGAGAAATTAAGGGATGCCCTTTTAGTGGGGTTGGTGAGGTCCAAGTTATTTTAGCCCAATTCCTCTAGACTGTAGCTCAACTCCAGTCATGCTAATCCATAAAATATAAAAACTAGGAAAGTTTGATTCACAGTCTTGTAAACAAATATAAAGGAACAAAATGTGCTTATGTACAACAAGAAAAAAATTCTTGTGTACCCATTTCAGCTGATCCACAGAGTGCTTTCTTGTGTTACAGTGTGGTAGTTAGAATCACTGACTTTTCCTAGAAAAAAAAAGTCACTGAAAAAAGGAATAACACTGTCATAAACACCTGGCAAGGCAGTAAGTTCACTTCAATGTATTGGAGGAAAGTGCTGTTCCTCGTCACTGGCCAGTCTGCCTTTGTCTCTTCCACATGGATTTCCAGTCCTTAGCTGACATCTCCCACTTCGTTGTCTACCGGGGGTGGTACGTTGGGCATTACAGATGACGTCGTCCCTGCAGTGAGGTAACCAGCAACTCCAGGGCCTTTCAGAAGGAAAACAAATACTGATGATTACTTTTCCTTCTACTGGGTGACTGAACAGCTTTATTCACTGTGGTAACACTCAGATACATCATCTATGTCAACCAAACACCTTGCACAAAAATATTTTTCTTCAGATTCTTTAAAATCTAGGAACACTAGAAACTAAGACTTCTTAGTCTACCAAGTGGAATAGCTTGTGGGGGCCATTTTTGGGCTTGCTCAGTTTTTTTTCTTTTTTAATTCTGCCGAGTAAGTTAAAAAGAACCCCAACCACCTGCATTACCCATCTCACCTTCCATCATGGAAGCAGCAGTAAAGCAGGGATGCTCCTCCTTTGCTAAAGAAAGGCCCTGCCATGGAATCAAAGTGAGTTCAGGCATGTGTTCCACTACTGGGCTCCTTGTATATCTTTTCAGTGTTGTAAAAGTTTTTCCCAGCTGCATAGTTCCAGGAAGCACAATGGGCTGCCCCATGAAGAAGCAGAACTGCCTAAAGCTCATCTAACCAGCATTTTGTGCCTTCAGTTGGAATAAAGTGGCAGCATTCTTGGGATACACAAATGCTACACTGGAGATGTGGGGCTCACACCATTACTAAGTTTCCATGTTGATTACTATAGGGGCAATCACTTTCACACTGCAGGCAAAGCACCTCTCCCCCAAAGCCTGGAATTAAATATTTAGTCATATAGGAACTTTCAAAAAATGCAATAAAAACTTAGGTTGCAGCATGAGGTGTTCCACCAGTAATTTTTATCAGTGACTAGAAAACTGATCCCTCACAACACGTTCCTGCACCAATATAGCAATCAACTTGGTCTTAGATATCCAGCCTACACTGCCAATATTCAACATACTACTTTCTGCCGGATCCTGTACTTTTCCCCTTTAAGCCATCCTTACTGAATTCTCCCAAATTTTCTATTCCTTCCTGCCTCACCCTCCTTTCTCACACTTCAGCCCCGAGCCAGAACATCAGAGTTCTGACAAACAAGGCTGTTTGTCTCCTTGCAAACAGCCCCTACTGTTTACTCTTTCTACTACTACTGCGAGGCAGAGAGCAAAGTAAGCAGTGCCTCTGGCAATAAAAAGCTCTCCGATTGCAGGAGGGAACCTCTCTTGGCCAGCCCATCAGTGGAACCTGACAAGTCTCACACCCACTGTTACCCATCCTAGTGCAAAAGTTCCCCATAGTTATCTTGTGCCTCAAGCTTTTCCTTTATGGAGGATTCCTAATGTAGTTCCACAGTTGAATTCCTGTGTAGTACCAGCAAGTACCAGCCAGTGCAGTGGTCAGTGTAGTGCTCCTGTGTGCTCAAGGAAGGCAAGTGTGTCAGTGTTGGGCAGTTTAGGACCACGCATTTGTACAGCTCTAGGACATGCATCTGTTACTTGGAATGCAGCGAGCGCAGTGTGTGTTCTGCGAGGAGGTATCTACCTGCTTTAGAGAGCTACACAGAAGTTAGCAAGCTGCCTGACACAGCAGATCTAAAGCCCACTTCTCAGGTGAAGGGGACTGCTGCCAGTTAGAAGGGAAGGAGAAGAGACACCTGAGGGAAGAGAAATAAGCAAGGGAAGTTTCAAGGGAAGTGCAAATAGCAAAGCAATTTGAAGCAAGACATAAGGCAGAACACAAGTTAAGAGAGGTTAAAAATAAAGCTTGGTTTCCATCTACACTTTGCATTTGTACAGCACCTTCATTCTACATTGGCAAGCACTTAAAGATTAGGCAATTAAAAGCAGCACGGGCCTTAAGGCAATTGGAAAACTGTATTGCCCCAGTGTCAAGCCTGACCACATCTGGTAGAGTTTCAATTTTTGGCCAATAATCAGTCAGCATTTTCTCCCTATTTCTAAATTTATAGTATTTATGAAATACCAAGGAAATTCAGTACAAACTGAATCAGTTCCATTGTTCTTTGTCCAACTGGCATTGAACAGTACAAAACCAGATAACTCCTGTCCAGAGATAAAACACAGAGTCCTGTGTGAAAAAATGCATGAAGTATTGCTTGTATTATGAGAGTAGGTATTGCAACTACTTCTAGAGGGTGTAGTTCCTGACTTGAAAGGCTCTCACTTCATTGTCTCAAAATACACGTTAGTATCTTGCAAGAAAAACTGTGGCCATCTTTGATTTATACTTCATTAGTTTAGCTTTGCTCAAATGCTTTACCAAGATTCCTATACTGGGTTAGATAACAAAGTTCCGTGTGACACATGGCTGTGTCCACACTGGCTTGTCACAAAGGACTTTAAAAACCTCACTTGTGAGGCAAAGCTTTTAAGACCAAGTGCTCAGCTGATGGCTACTGAGGAGTCAAAGTTTGCCTCGTGTTGCTTTCGACAATTTGCTGCAATGTCATTATTTGCCACATCTGAAAATATGTGATAGTGATGTTTTGGACTGTGACACTGTGTCTGTCAAGTGCTGCTCAAGTGAATGAAAAACAGGACTTGATTTACAGTGACATAACTGATCTCGGATTATGTCTGCACCATACAAGGAAGCTCCCATCAGATGCTAGCCTTAGCATGCACACAGTGCACAGCACACATCTCCAAAATGCTCTTCTTAACTACCAGTGGGACTGGGGTGACTCTGGGGTACCATTTCGATCTTGGTGGCACCAGCAGGGGACTCACCCAAGGTGCACCACTGCTGCAGTGAAGTATATGCTGCAAGCGCCACATACAGGCACAAGGCCACCTTGGCAGGCCACTGATTCTGGCTAGAACACAGCCTCATACTCCAACCTATTAGCATTCCAGCTTTTCCAACTACCTGGCTAACACTAAAGTTGTGTTAATACACAGCCTAACTAATACAGACAGTCTGAGTGATTCTGAAGACAGCTTACACATCCCTCCAATTGTGGACAAACTTGAGTTCTAGAACTGAAGTAGACTGATCCTGAGAAAGCATGGAAAGCTATTGTCATTCATTAGTTTCAATTACATCTCTGCTTTATCACTACAGAGTACTTGCAAGTCTTGCCAGTGTTCAGATTCTGTTGCTAAGTATGTACAACAAAGACTATGCAGAGAAATACATTCTCAACCAGCAAGAAGTCCACCTTTTAATAAGTGTTTTAAAAACGTACTGTATTTTTACAGCACTGAATGTGTAGACCAGGTGAGGGCACTAGATCATGGGGATAAACAGTAACTCCAGAGTCCAGAGTGACAATTAAGTAACAATTCAGTTAAATTCAGGATATAAGCAGGAAAGAGTTGCTAACCTGTGAGGTATCCTGATGTTTGTGTATCAGAAATGAACAAGTCATGTTTCTGATCCTTGAAGGCACTCCACACAGAAGAACGGGACAGAATTTCATTTACCTACAATATTTGAAGAGAGAACACAGTGAGCAAGTGCCATGTGTCATGTTCTAGGCAAACAAACCCATTTTCTATTGCTAAACCATTGTGAAAGAATTACACCAAAGAACTATGGCAGTAGTTCAGGCTGTGATATGGAATTTGTGCACATTTCCAAGAAGACTTGCTTTTCCATGTGAATTGTGCAGCTGAACACAATGCTCAAAAGAAGTTATTTAGTAGCTTGACTTTATCCTTTGTTCCCCAGAAAGGTGACAAGGAAAAGCAACCCTAGAAACAGCCCTTGCCACTCACTGACAGCTGAGGGAGAATAGCACTTTTCCTGCACTAAAACCAGACAGGGACTACTTGGAAGAAAGGCCTATTCCCAGTTTCCTCCCCTTGAGAAAACTTTCAACAAAAGGGTAAGAGAAAGGCATTAAGAACTAGCGCAGTTATTGGGACAAATTTACTTAGATATACATCCATAAAGCTGCTACAGTTATGTATTTATTCAGGAAACAGAAGGGAAATTTACATCTATAACACAAGTTCTGAAGAGCTGTCAGTTAAAGCTAACCACCTCATAGAATAGTTCTGCAAATCTTGGGATTTGTCTTTTTTATTAGTGTTCTTCACATGCACTGAACCAATGACTTCTCCACAAGCAAGACATGAAGAAATTCCAAATCATAATCATTTTGCAGTTGCAGAATATTAACATTTTAGGTGGAATGATGCATGTGACAGCCAGAAGATTTAACAAGGGATATTCGGAGTTTGACCTACCAAGTGTCAAAGCCCAGATAAGGACTTGTGAGTACTCACCTGCTCCCCGTACTGCAGGCTGCGAGACATGGATTTCAGAGTCTTAACAATCTGAGCTTTTGTTGCAGATGGGCTTTCCAGGTTCTCAAGACCAACACCTTCAAGCAGCTTTAGAAGATAGGGGACCAAATCTGCCTTCAAAGCCTGCAAACATACCCAAATGAGTTGTTGTAACATGGACCAGAGAGTTCCACACAGATTTTTTAATGTCATTAGCATTAGTGTGAACCAAAAGTGCCAACACCTATTACTACAAATGATGAGTCCATTTTTCCTGAGCTGTATGAATACAAACAAGAGAAAGCAAAGATACTGTCCAGTAATTCTAGGTGTAAACTCAGTTGAATTAGTTGGCATTCCACTACACTTTCTCAGTGGACACAACACTACCTTGTGCATTAAGCTTCAATGCTCAGGTAACATCCTTGAATAGGTCTGCATTTTAGATAAGAAGCTTTTTCAACAAGAAAAGCACATCAATAAAGTGTCCAGGAGGCTTCCTAGATGCCATTTCAGTTGAACAGCTTAAACATACCACATTTTTACAGTCTGAGAATGTACCACTTACTTGGACTACTAAGTCAGTTTGTTCCTTCTGAAACATTCGATTCAGTGTTTCACAGGCTATCCCAACTACATCCGATCTCTTTTTCATTCCATTCATAAGAGGGCCAATGGTCTCCAGAGATGCCATTGCTCTTACACAAAGCTGCAGAGACATAAAATATCCTGAGGACTTTATCTTATGCCAAGTTCAATGGTTATTGCAGATATGGTCAGCAAACACCATAAATTTCTCAGTGTTTAATCTAGCAATTTTTCATTAATTAACTATAGGTCCCTGCTCACTTGCTACACAGTATTTATAGTTAGAATAACACTCTTTTTTAGGAACACTACTAAACAGTACAAATAACTCCAGCTATGCTTTTCTCCCCTCAAGCACTTAGGTGATTTAGTACCTCATTGTCTGACAATATGTGCATGACACGAATGGCACTTTTAGGAATGGCATTGTTCTTGTGATTCATAGCCTGGATTATCTTGTGAAGATGACCAAGAGGAGGAACTTGATCAGCTAGCTGAGGCTGGGCACTGAACAGGCACACAGTTGCTGTGGTAATGGTTTCTAAAGTTTCCCCCTGCAGAAAATTGAAAACCAACAGAAAGTACAACTCAGTAAAGCCTTATGTATCACCATAATATTTCTCACTTGCTTTGCCTTATAGATTTTTTTCCCTATTGCTTTTATGCCACTTTACTCTCCAACTGTTAAAACAACAAGGTAAGAACATGATTACCAGCTCCAATAGTAGCAAACATTCACTAGTTCCACAAAGACAGATCACATGGGAATTCCTAAGTACTATTTCCAGCATCTTGAGAATCCAATATCCAGCTAAGTTGCTTGGTGGAAGCATTGATAGCATGGATGTTCAGCTGACCACCTGAATTCCTAAATGATTCTGCAGTCTGTGCAGAAGCACTCGTCACACCTTGTGCATTCTGCATGCCTCTACAAACTGCTATCGCATCTTTGTAATAAAGACGTTGTACTAAACATGCTAGTTAGTTTCCATCCTGCAAGTCTAACACAGAATCTGAATACTGTTTAAAAATTTATTTTCAAACTGTAACACATTTGCTGTACACTAACTGTTAGGTGGCAGACTTCTGCAGGTCACATAATTTATACCAGAGTAGGAAGTTATTGTTGCAGAAGCACAACAGAAGTCTCAAGAGCAGAGAATTTTTAGGTGGTGTAGAACAAGTGCCATTTTTTTTTGGGTTGGTCAGTCATAGAATAATTAAAAGACACTTCATTTGTTAAGCTTTATCTCTAGCACTAAGTAAGTCTCTAAGACTGAACTGAAGCTAACTCTATGGCTTCATCTCTAGCACTAAGTAAGTCTCTAAGACTGAACTGAAGCTAACTCTATGGCTTCTGGAACTTGAAAAACCTAGACTCATGTTCACAAGTTGCCTGAACATATCAACAGCTTTTTACAGAAGAGTCAGAAAGCAGACAGAAAACCCCATTTATGATGGGAAGAAGTTAATCAGACGCTGAAAGACTGAAAACTGAAGAATGCTAAACAAATTCAAAGCACAGAACCAGAAAAAAAAATCATCTTACATGGGGGTTATTTTTCTCCAGTAGTTCAGTAAACTTTTCCAACAGTGCAATGAGAAATTCTCTTGGTTTCCGTAAAACCCAGGCCGGCTGGGCAATAAAAATCCTGAGGAAGACTCCCCCCACTGAAAGTTCACCTTCTGCCTCACCATATACCACAGCAAAGTCTTCAGGCAGCTGTTGAATTGTAAAGCAGAAATTACTGACAAGGGTATTTGAAAGATCTGAAACTGTTTCTCTAAATGGTCAGGGTCACTAAGTGTATTCTCCAAAATAGAGCTGTGCAAGACCAGTAAACCCTTCATCTTGAAAGAACATGAGGTAAGAACAGTGCAGTTCAGGCAGTACCACTACTGTGAACTTTTCTTTGAAAGAACACAAGTAACTGAACCTACAGCTGCAACAGTGACAAACCCTAGTTCAAGGGAAGCACCAGCAACAAGGCTGTGATGATGATACAACAGCCCTTTCCTTCCTTTGTATACTTCAGGGAAAGGTTTCTTACCATCAGTCTATGGAAGTTTCCAGTTTTCATCTGGATCGAAACAGACATCATGAAGGGTTCAGAAACTGGTTTGATGTTGAACTAGAGGACTGTTGAGAGGAAGTCATGTCTAGCTTTTCACAGATACTAGGAATCACTACATAGTGAAACACCTCACTGACAGGCCTGATGCAAGGGAATGGCTAAGGACCCGAATATTTTTTGAGACCCAGTGACTTATTAAAGTTACTCCACATTTACCAAGAACAAGCTTACTACGGCTATGTAGTGACAGGAATTTTTCCAGCAAACCAGTATTCTCCTTTGTTGCTGTGTTTTGGTGAGTTTTAGAATGACCTGAACTATCAGAACATTCAGAGTATACTGACAGTGGTTTTACCAGTGTCTAATTTTAAGGTGCAAGTAGCAACTAAAACACCAATTCAACATTAAACCAGTTATGTTTTCAGTTAGGAACAGTTATGTTTACAGCACAGCAGTGAACTCCTGTTAGTACTTTAAGAGAAAAGCCTGTTACAGTTCAATACATGCATCTATTATCACGTGGCTTACAGCTTTCCTGGACACACTCAAAGCAGAAACAGTATCCTTTTACCTTCCAGTTACTGTCAGGGTTGTCCCTCTGAAGTTTAAAGTGCCTTTAAAGAGAAAGTAAGTTTTAATGAGCAGTAAAAGAAGCAGCTGTCTTCTCTAGTAGACACCTCAGTCTCCCTCCATCATTGTCAAGCTGCTCCAGTTTCTAAGCCCCATTTTACCCCCACTGTATCCCTCCAAATCCTACAGCAGTGAGCAAATACATGGACTGTGCACAAACTGCACCTGCATCACTGACTTACACGTACAGTACACAAACAGTGAACAAGTTTCTTTCAGTGAAGTCTGGCTTGCGAGAATTCTACTTTTTAGAGGCAGAGCTCTGTCTCACAGTTCTTCTACAGCAACTCTGGTTTACTGCCATTAAGAGAGTGACTCAGTTAAAGATAACTGGGTCAGAAGGCTTCCACATACTCAAGCATCATTTCTCGAACTGTTGTTGATACTCTCTCCCTGGAGCTGTCATTCCAAATTAATTCTGGATTTTCATGGGTTCCCTCAAAGATATGAACAGCAGCTTCGGGGTTGTCTCTCATGGCATCCATGAAGACTCCAGGTAAAAATTTCATTAGTGTGATTCTAACCTAGAAGGGATGAACATAAATGACATTTAGTCAATTTTAGACAATCTAACTGACAGGACAAACTAAGACAAATGGAAACCTCCAAAATGTCCAACTGTCTTAAATGCTAGAAATGTCAAGTGCTAGACAACAGCACCACAAAATAAAATAGTACCATCATTTCAAATAGCAATAGCCAGTGACACTGAAATCTAGGTCTCTACTGTTAAAGTCATTACAAATGGAAACCAAACTACTTATACAAGTTACTGTACCTACAACAGCTTCTAGAAGTCTGGCTCACAGATTAAAAGTTAAATTATTTTGAAAAAGCCTGATTGCTCCTTACATGAGTATTTCAGAAACAGAAGAGGATTTTTTTGGTCATCTTTACAGAGATGCCAGTAATATCAGGAAAGTTCCAACAAGAGCTGTTAAGATTCTTACCTTTGGACCCACCAGCTTATCTGCAGTCATTTTGGCAAAAAGCTCTGCTGTTTGGGCTCGGACCTGTGGATGAGTTGAGTTGCAAAACATATCTAGTAAGTAGATTAATGCACCTGTAACAAAGAGATAGGGAGCATTCAATTTTATTTTTTTTTCTGTTCACAAGTAGTAGACATTCTCCAATTCCACACTGAATATTTTAAAGGGAAGAGTGGCCACTCTACGCATTTTAAGTCCATTGTTGCAGAAACATTTGCTTTCAGTGTAGTACTGTACCTTTTGCCATGGCCTCTTTAATTATCTTCGTGCTAGATGTCAAAGCATACAAAGTTTCAAGGACAAGCTGCCGACCTGTCAAAATAATGAGCATTAAGAACTTTGTTTCACCAAAAATGAATAATCAAAGATAAATGTAACCAATTTTAACAGAAAACTATCAAAACTGCAAAATAGCTTAGTACAATTACAAGCTTAGGGATTTCTAGCCACACCACGTAAGTTAATGAATGTCAAATCAATCACACATTTTAATACAGCAGAATTCTTAATCAGATGCTAATTAGCTAAATTCCCAGGAATAATTTGTCAAGGGAACACTACACAATACATGAGTAATCAGAGTACCTGCAATTCGTATGTTTCAGGTCACACATTTAAGACAAAAAACTGGTCACGCACATTTTTGTAAACCATCCTTGTTAGCTTGGGCTATGACAGTCACTAAGGTTTAATTGAGCAAACACAAGTGACTTTACAGTATATCATAGAGCCTGTGTGATGATGACAGAGGTGGTCTAAATTTTGCATTTGTTTGAAAAAAAAAAAACCTATCTATTTCTATTCCTGCTTCCTGTTATCTTTAAAAAAAAATGGTGATTCTTGTTTGGTAGCTCTGTTTTTCTTACCTAAAAGGGGAATAACTGATAGCTGAAGAATATTACTAGGATCAGGCACAGAAAAACCACGTTTCACTGAGCAGTACTGTCTTTACTGCTCTCATTAATAGCTGAGCAACTACAATGGAGCACAACAACAGTTAGGAAGCCTGAGGAAAGTTTTGTTCCAATATATAGGCGTTCTTAATGTAGTTTCTCTTCATAACCCAGCTCTCTATCCTATAAAGCTAACAATTTTAACCTAGAACTCAGTGCTAATTTCAGCCAGTTCAATTCTTACAAGTTTCTGAGTTAGAAACCCTCTGCCTTGCAAGATGGAGAGTCCTACTGAACCTACTTGAAGGCAAGGAATGCAGGAGCGCCAGTAAGTTAGCAAGAACCATTGCCTCGGCAATGTTGTTAACACATTCTTGATTACTTGTTACTATGTTGACCACCTGCAAAAGATCAGAAACAGCAGTCAATTACATTTCAGCTATTCAAACACTTTTCAGAAAACCCAGTGTATGAAGTCAGCCAACTCACTGGCCAACGTTGATATTTACAACATTTATTCCTGCAACCCAATTGTTTTGTCTCTTCAGGCAAGAAGGATGCAAAGACACAGGCACGAAATATCACGCGTTCCTCCAAGGAGGAATGGACACTTTAGAATCCCAATCTGAGTATTTTTTAGATGCTACTCTAACAGATACACAATCATGTTTGTTTGTGGTGATTATGTAAAGCATCCACACAGGGAGGTTGGGAGTTTGTGAGGGTTAGTTTGTTTTTTGATTGGTTGGGTTTTTACCTCCAGAGCCAACTGCTGCACCAAGCCAGCTCCATGAACACGCAAAAGGGAGAATATCAACTTAAAGTGCCCTATGCATTCACACTCAGAACCTGAAAGAGACCAAATAAGTTACTCTCCATGTTAACCAAAGCATTCACTGAACGCCAATTCCCATGTCCATATTTCACTATACAGGCAGGTGTTAAAGACTACACATCTGTATGTAGTCTGCCACAGTAGATGTAACAGCTCACATAGGGCAGCACCTGCTAGAGTTAGAAAATTATGAACTCCTCTCTAGTAATCTAGCTTCCGCAGAATTTCAGGTCAACAATATTTCAAAAACAGAGGGTAACTCCCCTCTTTAAAGAAGCTAACTGGTGTACTTCTTGGACTACCTAGTTACTTGCATTCTTACAAAAGAACTAAACAATTTCCATGATTTTATTTATCATTGACCATCAAAACCTATTGTGTTCAAATACACTTGCCCATTCAGAATGTCCCAGCTCAGAGCAGGGTTGCTATCTCAAGCAGGAACAGTTGCCTTTAGGTTTATAATTGCAAACACAGGGACCATCCTAAACAGCTGTTATTAGATGCCACAATAGTAACATGATTTGCTTTTAGAAGTAGGATATAATACGGTAGGAAAACATCCCAATTATTTGTCTTATGCTTTTCCAGTCTGTTCATTGATATCTGCTCATTAAACTTTGCTGCCTACTCTCAAGAGCATCTCCTCTTTTTTACTATGGCTCTAATACAGGTGCCATTAGGTGTTTACTAGCACACAGTACTCAGTTCAAGAAGGATTTTTTTGATGCAAGCAAGTTTAAAAATCAGTTGAAGATTCTTTGAAGGATTACAGAAAGTTTCTTTCAAGAGGTTTAAGTCTTCCTAGCAGCAGAAGGATCAAATTACAGTTAAAACCTAATGATTAAGAGATGAAAACAGGTAAGGCTTGAATTTAACCCAACGTTTTGCTACATCTACTGACAGTGTTCTCCAGGTAAGGAATAAAACAGCAAGTTTATATGGTTTACAAACAATGTTAGTCTGTCGTCAAGCAAAAAGTTTCTTTCCCACTGGAAGATAAAGACTACAGAGGTTCTGAGTTTTTAAAGTTGCCCACAGAAGAGTATGCTGGGGAAATTCAGTTTTAAGCCTACCTGGGTTGTGTTTTATGACGTTTCTCAGAGCCTCCAGGGCCATTTCAACTCTCCGTAAGCGATCTCCGTGTTGATTTGACTCCACTTTCCCAGTCTGAGTTATTGCCATGAGTGTATGAAGATACTGTGCTTGTGAGCCTACATAATCCAAGAGGCTTGCAGCAAATGCTTTAGGAAGCTTTGAAGTAGACATGACAGCATTTTTAGCTGTGTGATGCAACAGCACCAACAGTAGAAGAAAATATATCCAAATAACTTGTACGTTTCACATACTCCTTTCTTCCAGACAGGCAACACCTCTATGATCACTATTACATCTGGATCCCATTAAACTCTATTTCTATCTAAACATACACTTTAAAAACTGCTGCTACTACAATAGGTGTGTGCTTGCCCATATATATAGATTGATTGCAAAGCCAATAGGCAGAATCACCACCTCCTGGAATGATTGAATCAAACCAAGTGTCTGCATCACAAGCTTGTAGAGAGAAGTCTTGAAGACATCGGAAGAGCACATCTTAGGACACACTTGTTCTTTTAATTCATTCTGCTCCAGTAAAGAGATTTGTCATAACATGCTGATCTTAAAGGAAATTTCCATAACATTCTGTATTTTCCCCATTCTGTTTCCACTGACAGACAGATAAACAGGAAGAAGCAGCATTCCAAATACTAGTTTTAACAGGAAGATTTTTAGCTACATCTCACCTCTAGTTGGAAGGTAGGGACCTCATTGTAGACTCTAACAAAAATCTCTCCCACTATAAGTTCCTTTGCATGGTCACTGAAGACAAAGTCAGATCCATAAGTCTTGTCACAATCGCCCTTGAAGCAGAGATAAGCAGCACAAGCTCAGACAGAAAATAATCTTGTAGAAAGTGTAAAGCTATAATCCGATAATGAAATAGGCAATACTTGAACATAAAACTTAAAGCTTCAGCAGCTCAGAAGCTCAGACTGAAACATAGCACAAAATGAACAAGCAAAATGTCAGGGGTTTTGTTTTCTTTTAAAAACATCGGAATGAAGAAAGCAACTTTGGGGTAGATAACAATGGATACCTGTATAAACCATACAATTGCATCTCGAGAGGATACAGGAAAACAAAACAGTTTTTTAAAAAAACAATACTGGGATTTAAAGTAAAGAGTATCTTACTCTCTTAATCATGCTTTCTTGCTGAGATTCCAAAAACTCAAGTAATTCAGCTCGTGTCCCATTGTTCCAGATCAAGTAGGGGTTCTCTGTGTTACTGTTAAGCATCTTCAGAGTCTAAGAAAAGGAATTTACACAATGTAACACATTTACAACAGTTTTGGATCGTTATGCATAGTAATCAGCATGTTTCATGGTATCAGTCAATCCAATCTCATTAACAGCTAGACTAATTACACAAGCAAGTTTGAAGTGTAAAATTTCCCACATTGGAAAATGTCCTAGGTTACAATCCAGGATGTGCCCAAAATCTATTCTATCACCACCTTCATGAACTGTTAATGGGCCCATCAATGCCTTGCCATGACTCATAGATAACTCTCTCCAGGAGCTATCTCTGTTAATGGGCAATCAAGGACCTACTGCAGGACTCATAGAACAGATATCACCCCATTGTCATATGCTCCGCCCAGAGGGAGGAGCCAAGGATTCTCACCTGGATATAATGTGGGATTTGGGCCCTTACCCACTAGATCTTTCACAGAGGATAAAGGCTACCAGACCTTCTCTGCAAGATCACTGCTTCATCTGGACTGCTACCACGAGCTCAGGATTTTCCAGTGTTCCAGCTTAGTGCTCTCAGAGTTCCACACCAGAATCAGACTGCCCCAGGTTTAGTAAAACAAAACCCCTCAAAGTCCCTAGTTCTGTTTAGTTTTAATGCTGTAGTTATTATTGTTGTTTGTCTTGCTATACATATTAGTAAAGAACTCTCATTCCTATTCCCAGACCTCTGCCTGAAAGCCCCTTTAATTTTCTAAATTTTAATAATTTGGAGGTAGGGGATTCAAATTCTCCATTCCAAAGGGAGGCTCTGCCCTCCCTAGCAGATACCTGTCTTTCAAACCAAGACAGGAAAACATACAGGAAAAACAGTATGTGTAAGTTTTATGGTGAAGTATAATCTAAATTTTAGTTTTTTCTTTATTCTGCTCTGAGACACACTTCAGATTCTCCACCCACTTTTTACAATGAGCAGCAACCACCTGCTGTATCTCTTTATAGATTACTTCCTTGGCACCTTTAAAGAGTTAAGTTTAACCTTCGCTCTCCATCATCATGTTATCCTTAAACCTTGAACAATTAACTCCACTTTTTTGTTTCTGTATTTGTTTTGCAAATATTATTCTATAAAGCACTCTTGCTGTCCATTATGTTTGAGGCTGAACCAGTTTCTTTTCCCTGCAGTTACATCAACTGCAAGTAAAAATCACGCTGCTGTTCTCATTATCAAGAGAATTCAGTGTTCTAGAAGTGACCAGTTACTCCTTTTATAAATCACGAGAGAAAGTTTTGGCCAACAGATGCTTACCTCAGTAGGACTGACCACAGCAAGTTTTCTTGCAATGTAGGGTGTCAACATTCCAGCCAAGCTTTTCCTGATTGTTGGGTTTTCAGGAGTAGCTTGTTCATCAGAAAGATACCCTCCAAGGCGACTCAAAGCCAGGAGACTGAGCTTAGCAAGGCTATTTGCTACCTCCTGAAAAATAGAGAGACAGTTTGAGAAAACCTAGAGCTTTCTTCTAATAGCAAAAGTTTACTTTTATACTGTTTGCTATAGATTAAGAGTGTCTTGCATGAAGTCCTTTAGAAACCATGGGTTTTGGCAGCTTTAACAGTTAAATGCTTTAAAAAACCGAACTTGAAGAGCATTCATCACTATACAGAAACTCCCTTCTAAAACTCTCTGTTAATGTTACTCTTCATGCAATTCAATGATTCTAACAAATATTTGATTACACTTGGTCTCTTAGTAAGAGATGGCAAACAACAACCACTGACTACTGAAAGCACCTTGGCAACATTACCTGGTGGTTCGAATCTTCACTTTTCTGAATCCCGCTCTCCTCCAGCGTATAGTCATAGTTGAAGAGGTAACCCAGTAAGTACCACAGAACTCCAGCTTGGAACAAATGTGTTTGTAGCCAGTAATCTAAGGCAAAGGAGCTAACACACTCTACTCCTAAAGCAGCTACTCGTGGTATGGTCTGAGGGGAGAAAAAATAAGTTTGCCTTAATACCTGTAACCAAAGAATGCAAACTGGTTTCCGTAGATTTAAAAGTCAAGACTTGCTAATTCTGCAATACTAAGCAGCCCAGAGATGAAAAGTGAAGTAGACAATTTCTTCAGCTGAAGTATTTGGTAACCAACAACCTGGCTAATTAGTCAGCATCTTTCAAAGAGAAGTATACTTGAATAGTTATTTAATATGATTAGAAAGCAGCATTGATGAACTGCTGGAAAAACAATTCAAAACTGAGACAGAGATTCCCAGGTGAGTTTTTTATGGCAATACATGTGTCCTGTGGGGACTAAAGAACACACAAGCATATACAGTCAATTACTACCATCTGGTTTTAGTCTCCTGTTTTCACACACCCCACATGAAAAGTTAAAAACAAGCTTTCTTAATTCAGACAAAATTCGGCATTTTTATAACATGAGGCAAGTTCAAAAGAGCTAAGTGGCAAGAAAACTTCTTGAACACTGTTCCCAGAGTTTATGCTGATTTTAGAGTCTATTTGCTTATGCAAGGTCTAGTTGTAGTACTTTTATTTGCTGATTTAGTACAGTAAGCTAAGCTGCCTGATGTGTCACTTAGAAGGCAAAAGTAGCTGAGTCTTTAGAGTGGCTGCAATTCAAATCTACAGTTTAAATGAATTCAAATCCAAGCGTTGAAACAAGGCAGTTGAATTCTGCATCCCATGATTTGCTGGGATCTTACAGAACGGTTTGACCAGTCACTGCAACTATGAGGAAAGGCTGAGAGAATTGGGTTTGTTCAGCCTGGAAAAGAGAAGGCTTCAAGCTGACCTAACTGTGGCCCTCAAGCACCTGAAGGGAGCCCGCACAAAAGGAGGAGAGGGACTGTTTACAACTGTATGGAGTGACAGGACAAGAGGAGAAGGATTTAAGCAGAGAAAGTAGGTTTAGATCAGGTATGAGGAAGTATTGTCTAATGTGAGGGTGGTGAGGCACTGAAAGAGGCTGCCCAGGGAAACAGTGGATGCCCCATCACTATAAGTCTTCAAGGCCAGGTTGGATGCAGGGCTAGTCAACCTGGTCTAGTGAAAGGTGTCCCTGCCCATGGCAGGGGGTTTGGAATTAGATGAACTTAAGGTCTCTTCCAACACAAACCATTCTATGATACTACGACTGTCTTATCTGCCCTGAAAGTAGAATATTCCCCAAAACACTTAACAGTTAAACACCCATTTGGACAAAGAAAAGGAGCACTCGCCTTGCCATAATACAGTAGTCTGCAGAGGTCTTTAATTATGTTCGGCATTTCTGTAATCTTCTCTCTGCATTCCTCAAACTGAGCTGCTACACTGTAGCATTTACTAATGTATCCACATACCTACAAATCACAATATTTTATTAGTTCCAAGTGAAGGAAAAATGCATGTTTACAATTGTATTTTTAATATATACAATAACAGATCAATGTTTTTTTATTGTATATACACACAAATTTGTGTTTATTATCATATTATACACATACACACACCAGGTAGTCTTCTGAGAAGACAATATGCTCAGTTAAAGCTGCTGCTTTAAACTCACCTGTACAGACATATCATCTGGCTTGCTAGAACGAGTCAAGACTGCTACACAACGATTAAATGCTTCTTGCAATACCTGTGAGGATTATATGATGCACAAGCTCAGTCACAACAAAAAGAAGTAAAAGCCAGCAAAACCAAAACATTAGCTGGTAAAGTCATTTTTAATGGCTGAAGCTAAACATTTGACAAATATCTGCTGCTTGCATAAATGGTTTGTAGTGCAAAATTCCTTGTAAGTGGTAGTAATAACCTTTGATGCTTTAAGAGCTGCCAGTCTTGTCACATGTGAACAAATACCTCAGTCAGTGTGCAGACAACACTAAGTTGTGTGGGAGTGTGGATCTCCTGGAGGGCAGGAAGGCTCTGCCAAGGGATCTGGACAGGCTGGACCACTGGGCCAAGGCAAACTCTCTAAGGTTCAACAAGGTCAAGCACCAGGTTCTTCACTTGGGTCACAACAACCCCATGCAGTACTACAGGCTGGGGGGAGAGTGGCTGGAAAGCTGCCTAGCAGAAAGAGCCCTGGGGGTGCTGGTCAACAGCCACTGAACATGAGCCAGGGTGTGCCCAGGAGGCCAAGAAGGCCAATGACATCCTGGAATGGAACAGGACCAAGCATTGCGATTGCCTCCCTGAATCCAACACTGGTCAGGCTGCACCTTGAATGCTGTATTCATTTCTGGGATACCCCTCTCTACAAAAAAAGACATTGAGATGATGGAGCATGTCCAGAGAAGGGCAACAGAGCTGGGAAGGGTCTGGAGAAAAAAATATGATAAAGAACAGCTGAGGCAGGAGGAACTGTATAGCCTTGAGAAAAGAGGGCTAAGAAGAGACCTTATCACACTCTCTACAAGCACATGAAAGAAGGCTGTAGCAAGGTGATGACTGATCTCTTCTCCCAAGAAACAAGATACAGGACAAGAGGAAATGGCCTCATGTAGTGTCAGGGAAGGTTCAGACTGGATATTAGGAGGAATTTTTTTCACCAAAAGGGTGGTCAAACACTGGAACAAGCTGCCAAGGGAAGTGGCTGAGTTGCCATCCCTGAAGGTATTTAAAAAGGCAGGTAGACATGATATAGTGGGACTTGTCTGTTGGGATTAACAGTTGGACTCAATGATCTTCAACACCTTTTCCAACCTAGATGGTTCTAATAGTGTAATATGTCCAATGAAAAGGCCTTCTGCTCAAGTGACTTGTTCACATTTCTCTATTCTTTCTGCATAAAAAATGCAGCAGTTCTGTAAAGGAGTAGAGAAACTTCATATGTAGCTTGCTTATCCACAGTTCAATAGACAAGCCTAGGTACAGAAAAGGGTATACTCTGCAAGATGTTTCTCTTACTGTATCCAGAATATCTGGGACATTAAGAATACCAGGTTTCTCAAGACCAAAAGTGATTCTCAATTACATCTGATTTCCCAAGCATTGAGGATCTAAGACTTCTAGCTACAGAAAAGTTAAGACTAAAAGAATGCATTTCAACATATTTCTTTACATTTACCTCAATTCCACTTTCTCTCCTCAGTTCTTCTGCATTTAATGCTGAACAACTGACAGTATGAAAGGCAAGTTCTGTAGCGGCAGGCAACAGTGGAGATTCTTTGGAAAACAAAAGGTCATCTGATGTTTCAATGGTGATGGTCTTTATCAGCATAGGATAGCCTGCATACTTGTAAGGTTTCAAATCTGAAAGAGGAAATGAAGTCCAAGTTTATATATACACACAGTCTAAGCAATTTAAGCAACCACAAAATTACTGGGGGAAGATATATCAGATATATAAGGACTGGGAAAGGAAGCCAACACCTGGGGAAGCCAACACCCGGGGAATCTGGAACAAGACTGAGCAGTCCACACAATCTAACTCCTCATCACATAGAACTGCTCATGCTAGAAGCTAACAGAGCTTCACAGGGAGAACTCGTTTGAGATTGAAAAGGCTTGTCTCCAGCTCAGTAAGCCCCCAAGCTCAGAGCCTTCCCAGTGATGCTTGTCTCTTTCCAGAGAAACTCAAATATAGCTTGGTCTGTGTCTTGGGCCATGACTGACTAACAATAAGCTTGTAAGAATTTTGTCCAGTTTGACACAATAATTTTAAGTTTTAAATTGCATTTTTCATTCCTGTAGAGTTCAGCAATGCTAAATAATTTCATTTTTCATATGGAGCCAACTGCAAGCCAACACATTTAAGTCTATACTAATGCTGTTCCTAGCTCCACATAACTGACAGGACTGTGACTGCATGTGAGGTTCTTAGTTTACCATTATAATGTAACACACAGCAAAACAATGTGGGCTTTGCAAGACTTGGACATGGCAGCAGCTACCAGCCTGGGACTGTAGCTGGAGCAAGTGTTAGGGTGCTCTAGATATCCCTCTTTCCCAACTGAGCAGTAAGATAGGTCATGTTGCAGTACACTCACCCGAGGACTCTAACACTAATCAGAATTCCTGCTAGAATGGCTCATTATTAACAGCCAGAGGAGTGTAATCTCATGTATAAGCAGCATCTGGGTGAGGAATTTTCTGCATAGATGGAATTCTCCATACGGAGGAAGATGCAAACTGATTAGCATTGGAGCAGAGCACTTCAAAGAGCTATTCATGCTGTTTTGAATTAAGTTTTACTGAAGATTAATTTATTTCATGGAAGAAAAAGTCCTATTTTGAAGCCCTATACCACAGGTACATAATATTGTGGCAAGTCAGAAACCAGATCAACAGAGCACAGACTTAAGAAGACAGGAGATTAAAGCTAACTGAAATGACCGCTAAAGAAATCAACATAAAACTCTGAGGCAATATGCTTACCTTCCTTATGCCTGTTGAAGAGGATGCTTTGAGTTTTCAAGATCAAAATTATATTTTCTGGATCTGGCCCATCTATCACCTTGGCAGACTTTGTGCATAAAAACTCATATGCTTTATTAACTTTTTCAAACATATCCTGCAAATAATGAAAAACAGCTGTAAGTGTTGTTAAGAATCCCTAAATTACTAGATGATCAGTTTAAGTGCAAGTAAAATAAAGTATTGCAGGTTATTAGCAACAGCACTAGCTTTGTTGCCTCACTGCACTTCAGGAAATACTGCAAACAACACTGGTTCATGTATTAGTTTTCTTTTGTCTCCTGAACTCTGCCTTAGGTAAGAGACTACTGTCAATCATAGTATGACAAAAGCAGTAAGTACAGTTGGATTGTGAGAATGGGCAGAGGATGCAGTCTCTGAAAGGGGACAAATACCTTGTTTAGGTCCTGTGTAACTCTCTGAGATGCCAGTCTGATCTGACTACACCAGTTTACTGTAGAAATGCTAAATATTTGAACGATGCTAGTTAAATTATTAATCTGTATTCTTGCAATCATCTAGGGCACAGTTTTTAGAAGGAAGACAGACAATTTAAGTGTACATTTCAAAATTCTTAATGTATGTAGTAGCTGAATATACCCCCATTTCATTAAGACCATAAATTTGTGCTGTACATACCCTGCCTTCTGGATTCTTGTCTGGGTGATATTTTTGAGCCAGCCTGAAATAAGCTTTCCTGATCTTGCTTTCATCATTTCTACAATAAAACAAGTTCCATCAATTACACTTAATAACAAAAAACCAAAAACAGCCACAGAAAAACCAGCCTGGGGTTCTGACAACAGCACTACCAGTAACTGCAACTTTCACTTTTGAGTGAAAACTACAAAGCTCTCCTATTTCCTTTTTAAAACCCTGCTTCATCATCTTACACTGAATGGGGGGTTATCATGTGGTCAGAGCAAGAAGAAATTTTAGAGACTGAAAGTACCTATATTAGGTACTCTTGTACCTAATATACTAACCAGAAGGTGTTCAAAGTTCCTCAATATTTTAAATGAAGAATCTAAATGAGCTACAAGTGTTAAAAGTTAGTATTTCACCATTTGCAGTAAGTGCACTATTCTTGAAGGATAAACAAACAGCTGCTGTTTCACTTCTAGAAAACTGAAGTCAGAAACCAGTGGCAAGACAGGATGCAAAAAATTCTAAGGATATAAGCACCAAGAAATTATGATTAGGGCAAAATGGAGGAGGGAGAAGGATGATTACACAAAAATCTCCTTTGAACATATTCAAGTTCTGATATATTCTTTACTCACTATGCTTGAGTCTAAAGCTCGTTCTGTAAAAGAGCAAAGCTCAAAGCATTATTTTAGCCATTTTCAGCTTATCTAAACACTTTAATAATTGTTTTCTCAAACACTGGAATTGCAGTTCCAAACCTTGTTTCTTTTTGGCAAAGCAATCCTCCACTGTGAAAGAAGAGGGTGCTACACGTGACTGAGCTGGTATCACTAACTCTTCCCAAGCACAGAGATAAGAAACTTCCATTTGCTCATTGCATGGAGTTTATATAACAGTAGTTGTACAACTTTAAATCCTGAAGACAACTTACTGGCCTTGTCCTCTGGGTAGGTTAAGAACTTCATAAGCATCATCTATTGACATGGTAGGTGGCTTCTTCTCCACCTCCTTCTTCCAAGCTTCTAGGGTATCTTTCAACAGTTTAACCTCAAGAATTAAAATTTATTAGTGTTTAATTTATGCTGACACCAATATCCATAATTTTAATAAAATCCTGCTTTATTAATGAATCCTGTATTTTATTCAACATAAAAGCACCTTGAGATTAAAATGACTATGTAAGAGTCAAATTAGAAGATGGAGAAGCACTTAAATAAGAGACAGTTCACATCATAATACTATATAAACTGCAAAGCTGCATGAATAAATAAAGCTGCTTAGACAGATCTAGTCCATAGACTTGCACAAAAAAGGATCTCTTCAGTTAATGTACTGACACGTTAGCTTGGTTTCTTCTGCAGTGTGGACAAATAAGAACCCTAAAGTCATGATTTCCATTCCCTCTCCCCACCCCTAAAATAAGATTCACTGAAACACTCTCTGAAGTTTCTCAGGTGCTTGATTTTGCTATTTAAGTAATCACCACATGAAGGATACACTTATGGGGTTGTTATGAGTAAAGAACACTATGCTGTTTCAAGATAAAGTAGGGTTTAATGTATTTACTTGTGGACCAAAATTCACGAAAAAGGTGTTACTTGTAACAAACACAGCATTTGTTTTTGTTAATATTTTAGGACTTTTTGTTAACTTTAAAGACTGAAAGATCAATAACTAAATGAATCCTAAAATACTTCTTACTTACTGGATCTTTAATTGGCCAGTCTGGAAATCTGAGTGTATCACAAAGATGCTTGAGATAATAAATGTTACAGAACAGTTCATTTTCCAGTTGGGGATAATTGATAACTGGGATGGGACAGTATTGGTAGAGGGCTCTTGTATTGCTTTGAAGACGAGGGGTGAAGTCAGCAAGATGAGCAGCAATCTTCTCAATCATTAGACGCCTAAAAGTTACAAAGTTTAGTTTAACACTTGCCCAGCAGTCCTCAATCCTCACTCACTGTACAAGCTATTCAATGATTTCTTCTGAGAAGGTTTTCCTTAGAAGTTTCCCACATTTCTATAGGGATTTAGAATTGGATTATATTCCTATTTTATTAGAGAGCTATTTAAACACCATGAAAATTAGTTTATTAAAAACAATTAAAAGTGGAATTTTGCCTTTCTCAACACCTCTTTACTTTCTGGAAGACCCTAATATGTATTGAAATATTAGAGGTATATCACAGAGGTAAGTGCTGGTAACAAAAAAGTATATACAAATGAGTAAGTATAAAGCACTTCATATGCATAGTCAAGTCTCCACTAACAAAAGTAACTTGTGCAAGATGTTCAGGGAAATATTCCCCTTCCCACTGCCAATTCTACTCTCTCCTGCCCTGGTTACTTTCGGTTGAAGCAGAGCACAATGCAGGACATTGCCCTTGCAGAAACCAAACAGGAGGAAGCCATGGAATCCAGGTATTTTCATCTTTCTTGAAGAATGTCAAATACCTCTTCAACATAACCTACAGTTCAGATTTATTTGCCCCACTGACAGAAAACAGTTACCTCATTTCATTGCTCCAAATTGCTTCCGGAGTGTCAAATTCTCCAAGGAATATCTCAGAAAATTTTTCAGGTTCATAGTTTTCTAAATAACACACCATTGCTTCAGGAAGAATATGTCCAAGTATACTTCTTTGAACTATATCTTGACTTTTTGTCTACAGAAGAGATCATATGGTCATCTCGAAGGTAATTGAATTCTGTCTTGCTAACTAATTTGAGACCTAAAATCTCTCCCCCTTTTCCCTTATAGTTCTTAAATTCTAGTTAAAACAACTACAGGTAGTAGTCTGCAAAATTATTTGGAAACAAAGGTAGTTATTCTTGCAATCTACTCACTTCTTCAGACTTGAAAGCTTGTTTTGTATGTGTATATTTCAAAAACCTAGAAGAGAAACAGCAGTTATTCTCTTTTTGTTTAATACTTAGGTACCCTTGAATAGTAAGCAGACCAACATACTCCAGCTGGCAGGTATTACACATCTACCTTGAGATAAAAGAGTAACTGCAATAGTTGCATGAATCTTTGTACTATATTCATTAAATCCTTGAGAGCTTCATCAAGCTAAGCACTCCCATGTTCTAAATGTGGTTTTACAGTCATCATTTCAGTTTGAAAGTCTTGTTAATGAAAACTGGTTTTCTACACACACACAAAAAGATGCTGATAGAGACACAGACAACCTCTATGCTGTTAGATCACCACTGTGGGGATAAAACAAGATGATTTTAGACTAACTGCTGACAGTTCTATTACACCAGAGTCATCATGGAAGCATGCAATCGTTTCCCAATGCATTTCACTGTACAAAAGACTTAACTGGAATTGCAAGACAGCTCTTTATGAACTACTGCATTTAGAAGAAAAGTACTGAAATTAATCACAGTAGCCACCTGCATGCGCAGTGTATTATCAGGTAGCAGAGACTGATTAAACTGTTTTAGGCTTCAATATTGAAAGAAGCTATTAGAATTTTTAAGCCCTTTCAATAGCTGCCTATTATCAAAAGCTACATCAGCATATATGTAGCCTGTGTTACTGCTTTTTAGTGCTTGTAATGGTTTATTCTACAATAAGGTATGCTCAGTTGTACTGTTAGAACTACATTATCAGACATGTTCTCATTCTCTCTCTGGAAGGATCATAAGCAATTCACTTTTTAGTGATTGACTAGATCACATGGAAGCAATTCTTCTAGAAGAAGAATTTCATGTTGTTTCTAGCAAGCCACACTTCCCAGAACATGTAGAGACGTAAGGCAGCAGTCCTGAGGATGACTGGATGGATGGCTGTTCTTTATCCTCACCTTGCAATAGGAAGTACATTAGAACCTGTGTACATCATGATGAAGAAGAATACTCCACTCAGATAAAAACGAGGTAACTGAGGGTTGTCTTGCATTACATGAGAGAGCAATACAGCAACTTTTTCCACAAGGATAGGATCAAAAGTCAGTAGCAGCTGAAATCAAATACAAGCATTTATATTAGCCGCAAGTATGCAAGTTACCTAGCCAAAATTGAAGTTTTAACTAATTATTGAGACAACCCAGAAAGTTACAGGAAATACAGTTAAAGAAACTCTTTCTGCTTAAAAAGAGAAAGTGTCAACCAAAGAATATTTAAAGTTGAAAGGGGCCTCTGGAGACCTTCTTGTCAATCCCCTCTGCTAAAAGCACAGTCTTCTAGACCTGGTTGATAAAGACCATGTCCAGGTGGCTTTTCAGTATCTCCAAGGATGGAAATATTTCTTTATGAGATATTGGCTGAAAAGCATGAAATTTGCAACAACACCCTATGAAATGAACAACTGCTTGGTCAGAGATCTGTGCAATTTTACAGTTGTTCTTTGATGTGTCTGCCCCACCCAAAGTATTCACATGGGGAAGATGGTAGAGCAAGTCAAACTTTCACTCATTTAGGTATATTTTTGAAGAGTTATTTACCTGAGTGATATGAGGAAGGCAAGTACTATCTGTCAACAGCCTTTTCACTCTAGGCAGAGGTCTTATAATAGCATTATCTTGATCCCTAAAAAAATCAAGTAGAACAGCAATAAGCACACATGTGCCCTTTCTCTTCTTAGAACTAACCATTTTATTAAGCATAAATATTAGACTATTGAAGCCATATTCTTTATCTTTTTTTAACTTCAAAATTTGTTATTCGACTTGGTAAGTGTGGTTTAGTGTCCTGCATTAAAGCAGTTTTGTTTAAGTTAAACAAGAGCCTGTCTATAGCATTAGGAATGCACACAGCCTGTGCATTCATTCATGCAGTCCCTTTCACAATACTAGTATTGTCTCCTTTGCAAACTCTATTTGCCCACAGAATTAATTACTAGCATGTAAAAGACTCTTTAATAGAGTTCCTTAATGTACTTTCCAAGAAAAGCTTTGACAGAATTTATAAATTCATGCAGCTGCCAGTAAAGTTAACCCCTTCTGCTGAAAATCACTGTTTACCTGCTGGGAAAATATCCACACATGGTGATGAGCATGTTGAGGACAAGTGTGGCAAGGTCAGTCTCATTCAACACAGGCTGGCCGCTGGCAAGCAAGCACCACTTCAGCTGAGGGATGACCTGTAAGGGTCGCCAGCCATCCATACCCTGAGCCCAGCAACGAGTTTTTGAAGTCAGCTTTCCATTGTTCCATAGATCCTGCATCTATTGTAAGATTAGAGATGAATTTAGTTTATTCAGCATTCAGTCACCTTTGCTTCTAAACACTCACACTCATGACAAGCTTTTAACTATTGTACGGCTGACTATTATTTCACTATTGCGTGAAATTTCAATGTGTTTATAACTCTGTCGTAGAATCACAAAGTAGAAGGTGTCAGATTATGTTGGAACTAGTTGAGGCATGAAGGGATAGGCAGTCTTACCAAAAAGGCTGTAGTTCTTGGCACTACATGAAGTCTCTTATCTAGCTTTAATCCTCATTTAAAGTTACTTGGAGAACATTCTTTAGCATTGTTTATGGTCCCTCTCACTGTTTTAAACACACCCAGTCACCAGGACATAAATCATTTGTCAAGTTGTGAGTCTGAAGCTGACAGGTACCTCTTGAAAGCTGTAAGGACCACTCCTTTCTTTGTCAGCGTTGCCAAAGTACCATTCTTTCTCACTCTCCCTCTTCGCATCAGGTGCTGCCTCAATCACGTTGCTCTAAAAGTTGATGTTTACAAGAATAGCTTTAACTTCACAGTGCAAATATCACATTTCTATAGGAAATGTGAAAAGTACATTGATTTCTTAAGGAATTGTCCCTTTCATGGAGTAACATATGAGTAGTAAAAAACAAAGGCCCTGTACCTGCAAAGGAACTGTAGCTCTGCTCGTGTGAAGATGTGCCAGAGTAAGAAGATCTACAAGGATTCTGATACCATTTGAATCCATAAGGTCCTTCACATTTCTCTGTTAACAAATGAACTGAATTACCAAAAGCATTTTCTAGGTAAGTGTTGCTGCAATTAAGCACTGAACACTTTTATTCAAGTAAGAAGTGACCACAAAAAGAAGTCTAATCATTCTCTAGAGTGACTATAATGGTACAATCACCACCAATACCACGCATTTCCTCCAGCTCTCTCACCAGTAAATAACAGCTATCACATTACAGAAAGCTGTATCAAACATTGTTCTAAAACTTCCCCAATACTTGAATTTTTGTTCACGTTAACCCTGAAACACCAGTTCAGACTATTTTATACAGTCAAAAGACTGATAAACTGCTGTTAAGTGTACGTGTCCACCTTACCTTATTGAGGATCAGCTTGTTAAGGAACAGGATCAATCTGTCCCGCTCAAGCCTGTCAGTGCACTGTTGCAGCAGAAAAGAACAAGTTAGTGTTTCATAGCAAATACAAGAAGTTCCTTTCACAAGTCAACACAGTTTCAGCTGCAAAACCCCATATTTTTTTTTTTCATGCTCAGCAAAACTGCTGATTCGGTTTCATGCACAGCTAATAAAGGTAGTTTTCTGCCACTGAGGAGAAAAGGCCTTCTCGCTCACCAACACCACTGTTGCCCTGGATCAAACCCACTGTTCTGCCAAGTCTACTGTTCTATCAGGACTATGTTTGGATTCTAGTGAACCAATTAAGACGAACACAAGAGAAAAAGAGAATGCTTTTAGCCAGCAGACAGAGAGGGTCTTTGATGTCACATCCCTGGTGAGATTATCAAGGCTCAAGGCAAAATAAAAAGGGACTACACTGGTTCAGTTTTACTTGCAACAGCCAAAACCCATGCTGATGCAAGGAAAGAACTCCTCCTTCAGACTGCTTGGAAATTTAGTTTTGCAAGATGAATCAGATGACAGACATAACAGACGCTTAATAGGCAAAGCAGCTACTACTACAAATCTAATCCATCACGTGTGCTCTTCTAAAGCTTTCATTAGGTCTGGGGCTACAACTCAAAGTCAGTGCTTTGAAAAAATGTGATATGGAACAAGATTTTCCTCTCATAAAGCTTCTGCATTTTCCAAAAGCAAGCTGAAGCTGTATCTGCATTTTGTTCGTTTCAAAGCAACTAGTTTGAAATACCTCTATGATCAGCATGTTTTTGCGTTAAACTTCAATGAAACTGAAACAAAGGGAGATACTAAGAACAGCTGTTGACAGCACAGAAAAAAAGTATTCACATTCTGTAAACCCAGAACTTAGGTTTCATAGTAACTTGAAGGATCTGAACACATGCTGGACTAGCAGTATAGTAACTACTACATCCAACAATTAAAAATAATTCTTACCCTTTCTAACATTCCAACAATGTACTTAGTATCAGAAAATGGTCCTATTTCTTCATGACACCTTCCATAAACAATGGCCAGTGCTTGCAGACACAAGCATTTCATGTTCACTTTTGGGGTAAGCAAGAAGCGATGGTAGAGTTCATTGAAGAATTCATATCTAAAAAAGAAATGAGATTTTAGTAAACAAAACACACACGGACCTTAGGAATGAGATAAGGTTTTAATAATGTCTCACGATCTTTTGATTGCTCCACTCTCTTCAGTTTCATCTTCTTCCAGCAGCAATCTTAAATAATAATCCCCTATTTTTATTTCTTCAGAAAGGCACTCGTATTTCACCTGTAACACAGAACACCTTACTTAACAATACATACTGTTTCTCCTTCAGTAAATTTTTGCTTGCATAACAATAATGGTTTCAATTGCATCTAAAAACTCAACAAGGTTAGCAACCTCTCCTAAGTTGCAGGGAAGCTGAAATCTGTAAGTTTTCTGTTAAAGAAATTCACATCTACAAAACAAAATCCACGGGTTATTGCTGCCCCCCTGAAGTTTCTCATCTTACTGAAATCTCCATTTCCAGCCTTTAACTTACTTGTTTCTAATACCAGCTGGTTTTATTAATTAAACTTGGATAACACATGATGTATTCAGTGACTCATGTTTTAATAAGTAGTTATTCCACTACAAGGTATTTCACTCAATATTATTTCAAGTATGAAGCACAAGCATGACCTAATTACTAGTTACACTTGCTACTGTGCTGGATAATAAAAGCCTAGAGGCATCAGTTCACATAACAAGAAGCTGAAGTAAAATTGCACAATAAAAGGCATCATTAACTTCAGAGCAACTACATTAAACTTAACAAATGCCTCAATGTTCAGTGGTAACAAGCATTTGGCAAGCACTTTAATTAGAGGCACCTCTAACATACAACAAAAGCCACTCTATACAGATGTTTTGCTTATCCACAGTTTACAGATTACTGTCAAGAAGCCACAAAGTTAACTGCAGATTTGATCTCAGCATATCATACAAAGATATCCCACTAACTGGTATGCTTTTAGAGGAGTCTCAAGTCAGGATCCCCCTTAGCAAAGTGACAGGTTCCACAATTGATAGAAAAGCCTTTGTCACCACTACCTAGTTCAAATACTAACAGCATAGTTCCAGTAACATATTCATTACAATTTAAAAGCACATCTGTGAGACAGCAGCTGCTCAATCCAGTCCTAAAGTATGCAGGGTTGTAGCAGCAAGAATGCTACCGATACATTCCACAGCATAAAGCCACGCAGGACTGTAGAGCACATGGGGGAAGTCCATATTACTAAGTTTCAAGTCTATACTTCTGATTCTGTCCCAGTTTGCAGTGCTAAAAAGTTGGGATAGCAGACACTGTGACACCCAGAAGTCCTGTGCCTGACCTACACCTGAAGGGAACTTTGAAATATGGATGCCAGTTCAATAAATACCAGTCTAAACCCAGTCTTAGCTATTTATTGCATCAATGTAAGAAGCAACCTGTAGTGTGACAGGGATAAATATTGTTCTCTCATAATATTTTTTTTTCCTCATAAACCGTTGGCCTGATGTCCTGCAGTTCTTCCTGATTTGCAGTGTAGTCAGCTGAGAAATTCTCCAAACCAAATTTGTTCTCATTTTGCAAATAGTTCTCAGCTCAAATGTCACTAGAAACCCATATTCTAACAAGGATGGCAATGGGAATATCTAAGGACTATCTTGCAGTTGAATTCAAGGGTGGCCTTGCTTTGCTTAAGTGTTACACATTAATTAAAACCACATTGTTGTGTGGAACCACAAAAGATAAGAGAACAGTACAGGAAGTGTTTATTAGCACATTACTTGAAAACATCTTGCAAGATGTTTTGAGAAAGCCAATCAGGACCATAATGACGGCTTTGCATAAGCATCCAAGCTGTTTTTTTTTTTCCTTTAGGTACTGCTGTTCCTGGAATGGGATGACAGTGACCTTCACCTATGATTTACAATGCAGCATGTTTTAGCCCCACAACCTATTCATGATTTGGCAACCCAGTATTTAACAGACACAGGATTATTGAAACATGAAGGAAACAAAAACAAACTTGTTATCAGGAACAAGTTTCTTCTGAAACTACCCAAAACAATTCTGATAGAGCACTCTCAAAAACAAGTACGACTTATCTGGACAACAGTGTAAGGACCAACTGTTGTCTTATTGCAAGAATACTCCATGGGTTCTGATAAATGTTTCATCTCTACGGCATCATTTGCTAGATTAAAGAGGCTTATGTTTTGCACAGTGACATTGGACAGTAGTACTTGTTCACTGATTTAAGCCTTAGCAGTTGATTCCATAACCCCCCAAAAATTCTAGCTTTTAGTTGGGGATTATCAACAGAAGATTCACCTGTGAAATAAGAGACAGAAGTGACATTTCAGGTACACATATTTTACAGATTCAGTTTATCCTATGGTAGATAATTTACCTCAAACTCTTGGTGGTTCCACGAGATAACATTAGCACTACCAAGTTCTCTGTCAATATTAAATGCTCTCATCTCAGACTCAAGAGTATCTCTCAGTTCTTCCCGTGTTTTGAAGTTCCAAATCAAGTTTGATCTAGCATGATCCTGAACAAATCTAAGAAAAGTTACATAGTTTAAACCTCCCAAAACATTATCTGAAAAGCAGACAAGATTCAGCTGGCAAGCTAGGGAAAATTGCTAGCATTAATGGACCTTAATTAGAAGGCAGAGAGCAGTGGTCTCCAGTTTGTTACAGTAATTACAGTTGTTCGCTTGTATACTGTTGTCACAGCCATGGTGGCCAGCCTAGACTGTCTCATCCTTTTGGGCTGAGTTTGCCATCTACATGTAGCTGATGACCAGGAGACATGCAAGTGATTCACTGTAAGCCAATAAAGACTACAGGTAGACAATCCAGAGCAGCTGACATGCACATACCAGCTGTGCTTTAAACCAACAACAATATAAGAAAGTAGCTCGTGCAATAAAATAAAAGTTGATGTCTTAAGTGTCAGAAAACAGTCAGTGCACATTCTTCAGCAGCAGTTATCAACACAGCCTTTGGAGCCAAAGACTGAGAATGGGCTTTGATACCAAAGGTTTAGGAGCACACGAATCTTCCTTTCATGAAACGGTATTTGACATTTAGAAACATCAAACAGTTAAGGTTATGGAATTTCCCCAAGCTCGCTTACATATTTCATTAGCCAAGAGGAAGCCCCTCCCTTGTAAACTTTGACATCTGTAAGAACTCACAGGTAAGCAAGCTGCATTTAGGACCTGTGGTACTATTTGAAATCCAGTATCCATGTGCTTTCTCTTGCCCTGCTTTAAGCTATGTTTGTTCCAATTCAAGTTACAATATCTTGAGTAACTTACACGTTGATGTACCATCAAACTACAATGCTTTCCAGTGCTACTTCACTTGGCCTCCAATACCATGCAGATTTGTACCTGAAGTTTATTCACTCTTCCAGAATTATTTACTCTTCCTTTTGGTTCAAGGAAAAAAATTATGTAGTTTGGTAATATTTTAGAAGCTTTATAAATTCCTCCCTTTCCTGAACACAAGTGAAATCCTTAAGTATAGCTTTAGGGGGTTTTTAGTAAGTAGCTGTTGCAAGACACTTTCACTGTATCAAGGCAGGCAGAAATTGGAAGTCCCAGAAATTCAGAAGATATTAACAAAAATATCCAACCAGATAAAAACTTGTATCTGAGGCGACCATATCAACTTTAGTATTTTCACCTGTAATAGAAAAGATCCCAGTTTGCTTCTATTTTTATTCTTTGGCGCCGTTTCCTTAATATCACTGGTTTTTGAATAATGTTCTGCAAAAAAACCAACAAATTTCACAAGTTAGTAGAGGCACATACCTCCCACTTTTCCCTTTTAAAACAGAAGTCTGAATTTTTTACACTTCTTCCAAAACCACACTAAGTTAAGCCTCATTAATAATGTCTCCTTTTCTAGTGAGTAGCAGCAACAGACTTTTACAAGTGTTATTTGCACCAAGTTAAATCATGCCAGAGAAACTTTCAGCTGTTTGACAAATCATTTGTTTAGAAGCAAGTTATCACTGAGAAAAGCTTAATTCCCCCCACCAGAGGCATTCATCAGCTCCAAAGCTGATGGAGGTGAAAACCCACATGAAGAAGGTTTTCCTCTTAAAAGGAAAGAGCTAGAGGAAGTCACAAAAATGAAATCAAGCCTGACTTGGTCACTGAAAGATTCCCTATTTTGATGAAGCATGAAATCAGTGTTATCATCTACATGAGGTATCACATGCAAGCAGAAGTCTGAGCAACAGAGTCCACACAAGCGACAAGAGATATACAGACTCACCATATTGTTTCTGTCCTGATTATGAAGAAAAATTGGAAGAAAAAGAAAAATACATTTAACACTCCAGAGTCGCTGAAGTAATTCAAAGTGGTAACACCAAACTTGCTACTACCTCTTCCAAGCTACACTTGCACACATTTACTGTGAAATGATACAGCTCAGAACTCCACAGATAAAAATCACTCTTTAAACTCGATATCTAGACAAGTTGTTTGAAGTGCAATTTGACTTTTCACTGTTTTTCACATTTCTTCATTTCTCCTGTCTTGAACCTAATTCACCATTATTTCAAAAATATTGCTGTCGAACTAGTGCACCACGTTCTACATCAAACTTGAGCTAGATTTTTCTAAATTAAAGCTTATTACTACATCAGAACAAGTGCAAAGGCATTTTCAATACTCTGCATTGTGCTTTTCATCCTTCCTTGCATGTACAACAGATTGTTCAACTTCCAGAATGCATAAAAACAAGCTTAGTCAATATACTAAAGAAAGTTAAGGGAAACATCTTATGTCATTTAGAACATGGTACCATAACCAAAAGAAAAAGGAGACCAATAATAAGAATTCAAGCAGTGCTTAAGTGCTCCTCTTACAATATCAGACCAAAACAGTTATTTATGACTTCAGTCTCAATCATGACCTTAAGTATAGTCTTGTGTTGCTCTTTAAGCACTGAGATACCTATATTTAAGCAAATCCTAAGGTGGTATTCCGGTCCATGGCATGGAGAGTAGAACTAGATGATACTGAGGTCCCTTCCAACCCAGGCTATTCTATGATTCTTCAAGCAGGTCCGTAACTAAAATATTAATGGTACATAGTAATAGACAAGTACATAATTTTGAATGCAAAGAATATTGTTTCTTTTAAATATACTTCAAAAACTGGTTTTGCTACAAAATTTCAAGGTGTTTTATCCTGTGTAATTACCTTAGAAGAAATGCATATAGGCTGCACTGCAGTTTGGTAAGGTTGGCTAAAGCTTAACACATATGCTGAAGGAATTAATTTGCCTGCTTTACATTCTCCCTGGAAGCCATTTCAAACCCAAGAATAGTAAGAAGTAGAGAGTTTGCTAAAAGGAAGGAGAACTCTTACACCACAACATCTCTTTACTATTTGAGTGTGTGTTCCGACACTCAACTGTGACTTAGCTAAGTTACTCTAACAAAGAGTTTCAAATACTTTTACCTCTTTCTGAGCTATGCCCATTCGATCTCTCCAGTGCATCAAGACTAGATCCACCTTCTCTTTGGCAAATTTTTCAACCTCCTTTGCAGCTTTTCCAGCCAGTCTCTGCCACTCTGGAACCTTATTAAACTTGCCATACTGATCCTGCGGAATAAAACCAGTTACTTTACAGCTGTGTTTGCTGCAGGTCAATGCAGCAGACAAGTGTCTGCATTAGAAAAGTCACTAAGACTGTACATCTATATAATGGAATAGGTAAGACAACTACAGTTACTTACAGTTGCAATTTTTAAGTTATCTCTAACATGCATTCTATCAGCATCTTTTTCAGGAACAGGATCAGCACTGTCAAGGTATGCCAGCAAACCTGGTGGCTAAAAACATTTAAAATCAGTGTAAGCACACATGTGGCTAATGAACAGAAACCATCACATTAGGAAATAAAAATTTCTTTAAATCAGACTTCAAAACAGAATTCATATTCTACTCTAAAGTAAGTATGTAAAGCTACAGCATGTTTTTGCTGTGATTAGCAAAATGCCACCATCCTCAACACAATTGCTCAACAGAGACATATTACTGGCTTCAGTGCAGCAGAACTCTTGGCTATATCCCATTTCCTAAAGCAGCACTTAATGCACCTAAAGAATGCTGGAAGAAAAGAGTAGATCCCAGGGCAATACTGAGAGGATGAATAACACTAGAATCCATCCATATCTTCTGATATGGACTAAATGTTACATGTGATATTAGAGATGAGAGAGTCTTTTTTGACTAAGCTTTCCATGAGATAGTGACCAAGATCAGTGACCAAGTTTACTCTGCCAAAAAATTAAGGAACTGCTATTTTGAAATTAAAAGCTGGTAATTTCCCAGATAAAGTAATTTCTTACAACACTACTCATTGAACCAACTTCACTGAAGTAAGTTAAGCAAGAAACATTCAGGAGGCTGTAAGGGTGAAAGAACATATGAATGATCGGCATATGAACTAACAACATATAAATTTAACCAAGTTATAATCAAACAAAGTTGGACAGGAAAGGCATGAAAGCATAGACAGAACTCTTAATACCTCAATTTCTTATTGGCACAAGAAAGCATTAGAGACATGCTTACAATGTCTCCCACAATTTTGTCCTTTTAATCAAGGAAAAGTCAAGACACCTTATTTTAAGTTTTGCGCCAAAGTATTTTAAGAAGTGTCAGGGAAGTAACAGAATTTTTAGAATATGAGATGCTTTGAACTAGACATCAATATTCTTTAATTAGCAGATGCCAGACTGCTGATCTCCCAAGCAAGACCTTCCCCTTGAAGGGAAAAGAGAATATGTTTATACTATATAGACCATCCCAACTTTGATACTGCAAGCTTTCATATTTTATTTTTTTGCTACTCCATATTCTACTTTTACTTACCAAAATACGTTTCAACAAATTCATAGCAGTTTTGTTCTCAGCTGTCCAGAGGCCAACCAAATGTCTACTTAACTGCCTGAAAAAGCCATTGAAATTAATAAACTGCAAGTCAGTACTTTAAACAGATTTTTAAACCACTAAACTGTGACCCTTACCATGCTGATGAAATGGAGATGAGCAAGAGATTTGTGCTCTTGAGTAAGCAAGAGCACACAGCACTACATCGTTCAAGGATATGCTCAGCATGCTTTAAAGTGTTGCCTTTAATAAGTTCCAGTGAAGTTAGTGGAACAGTAGAAGCACATGCTTTTTTGATCTAGACCTCAAAGAACACTTGAGCAATAGAGCAGAAATATCTAATAACCAGGTGTAAGTTTATTTAGCCAGCCTTACGGCATTATGTTACAGCTAAAGTTAAGAGGCCAGAAGCCATCAAGAACTGCTACATGCTCTACTTGAAGTTCTTAATCCAGTTATTGGCTAGAAAAGCCTTACTGGGAGCCTGCCTTCTATGTCAACCGATGCTTTCTGCCAACATTTGTCACTAGGATTCTACTGCACTGAACTGAAGCATTGATACAAACACATTGTAAGTAGTGGCACCAAATAGAACTAACAGGACAGATAGTTTCATACCAGCTCTCTCCTGGATGACACAAAGTGGCAAAAAGTTCCACTTGTCCCTACATTCCTTAGCAACTCTAAGCACTTCAGGAATTCACAGCTAAAGCCTCTATAATCATGTATTTGGGTGGAAATAATTGAATCACCACTCATCCGCCACAGCACACACTCAGAGATCACAAGTTCTACTAACTGTTGATTCAGGGAATAATTTCTGTGAGGAAACTTCTCTCTCAGATAGGATGGGTGACTAGCTGCATGCCAGATGTCTGAGATGTGCACATCGATTTTTATACAGTTGTACAAGTTGAAACTTCTTAAAAGTTCCAAACATTCTACTTGCCTTTTCTTTCCCTGAATTGTAAGAAATAAAAATCAAAACTTGAGCCATTAACTAATAACCAACCCAAGCCCACGTCAACAAAAAATAATCAAGGGTTTATTAAGTGGCTGCAGTCTGAAGCTTGCTCTACTAAAACATACTAGCTGCTAGAAAATACTCTCCTGATGAACTGCAACTTTTCTTCTCTGACCTCCCAGTGTTTGCTAGGTCATTAGAGAATTTTTTAAACATGATATATCAAGTGAGATGGACATACCTATTTGTAAGCATCCTCTGATCTGTGCTTATTGTAAACATAGCAGTGTGCAAGTGACGAGGTAAGGCACCTTCACTGAGGGCAAGATCTTGCATTTTGGTAGCAATCTCTTTGTCTCCTTCCTTTGGAAACAGGGCAAGATGATTACTAAAGAAAGAATCTTAGTTAAGCTGCTTTTATCTCAGTCTACAGTTCCAAGGCCTTCTTGACCATCAGTTATGCCAACTAATATTCAAAAACCAGAAGCTAGAGTATGGTAAGTTTTAAGTAAAAGTTCTCAACAGCAACTGCTCAATGCTGTTGTAAAGCCATGGACCAGATAACTGGTAGTTACATCTATGAGGACAATAACTGAAGAGGACAAGATGCCCGTCTCCCATCATACACCAAAACGTTGTAGTAGAATTTTCACACTGCAATTATAAATTAGGATTAAACAAAGAATGGCAGCCACACATAATTGCTTGTTGCTTGACTTCTGCTGACAGTAACCATTTAGGATTAATGGCTGCTGTTCAGTTTAGGCAGCTACTGTCACTCAGTCAAGATACATTAGTTGCAAGGAATAAGAAAAAGCTTTTGCAATACTTTTACTCATCTAAATGATAGGACTTTTAATAAACAACATAGTAACTTTTAGCTAACATTATCAGGTATATTGCTGCAAACTTGAAGATTTGGAATACCTCTATTTCAAGTGTTCATTCACTTCCATTCCAAGAAAGTACTAGATGGATTTCAGATGCACGAGCCATTGTGATACAATGAGGCACCAACTTAAGCCCTGAATTTCAACCCAGGAAGTGTCAAGAGTCCGCTACCATGGTCACTCTGCAACAGTCATGAGCAACCCTTGAGAAGTATGGACTTGGCCCATACGTTATGTGGTATGGAAACTTAAAGCCAAAGCAAGAACAGAGGCTGACATCACTAGTCTGCTCTGGGACTGCTACTGATTGCTAATCCCAGTCCCATTCCATTGGCAATGCATCCCAAGAAATACGGCCTCTCCTCCTTGAGATACCCTCTAACATGCAGGAGAAGTCTGGTGGCTGTGAGGTATGTGGCTGAGCTAACATACAACATTTACAGCCAAATCTTGACTGCAGTATGAAGACATGCAAGGCACCACCTAATGTCCCAACTCACATGCTTTCCAAACCTCCAAGTGTAAAGATAAAGCAAGTTGCTATATTAAACCACTCACAATTAAGCAGTAATTTCCTCACCTTTCAACTTCCCCCTCCCCACTCCCCTCTTTGAGAAGCTAATATAACAAACTTCTCTTTGTAAGCAATTGCACTTCCAAAACAGACAATACATATTTTGCATGCTATCCCAGCCAACACTGATGAAAATCTCACCTCTATTATTGCCTTCATCACCAAACCTGCTCCCTTCACAATTGCCATGGAAGGGTGCTAGAACAGAATGTTAACAAAAAATTATCCAAGTGCAAAAACTGAAGATTAGATAATCTGTCATTCAGTTTCCTTAACTAATGTACATGGCTGTTATACCTCCAATTCAATTTTGTGAAAGCTAGCCTGAGGAGCTCCTATCCTCTATATTTGAACAAGTATCTCTCATGCAACTCCCAGACAGAATTCCTGGTACTGAACACCAGTACCTATCAGAGAAGCTGGAATAATGCAGAGGTAACCAGCTGACACAAGCTGATACCACGCAAAAAGCAGAAGAAAATACTATTTTTACAGTAAGAAGGCATTGCCGTTTTTGCTAAAAAATGCTGCAATCCTTACATGTTTATTACTGAAGTGGATGTCACTCCTGTTTTCTAACTCTTAATTCTAATTTATTGAGAAAGAAAAAAGAAAAGGCAGAAGACTTTCCAATCAGGGGAACATCTGTGCATCTGTTGAATCTATCTTAAAGTCCACATGCTATTTTACTGTGTTTCTGGAAACAGCTCTTAGGCAGTCTATTCTACAATGATTTGGCATTTAATTCACCATAGAATAATCACCTCAATCTGGTATCAGCAGGCAAAATAATAGACCACTAAAACATTCACCAAGATAGAAAAGATTTAGGCACATTAACCAGCTGAAGACAAATCTGTCTTTCAGGAAAACAAGAAAAATTTCATGCTCACTGATTACCTGAAGCATCTAATAATAGTGAAAAGTAAGTCTTACCTGAAAGAGTTTAAATAGTGTTCTTCCATTAGATGCCACCATTTCCAACAACATGTCAAACTGCTGCCCCTCAGTAGTCTCACTATATGGAGCACATAGGGCAAATGTCAGGAAGTCCAGAAGTGAACTAATTACTAGGGCACCTGTCCCATGATCCTGAAATTAGGAAGACATATGCAATGTCCTAATGAGCATGCAATTCAGATACAGTGGTCCAAGAATGTTCATGATGCTGAAGGTGCTCTTCCCTTTTCCTTCCTGTTATAGCATTAAAAATAGTCTGTAAACAAAAACTACCAGTTCAGAATACTCCATAACTCTGCGCATGACACTACTCTGGTAAGTAAGTAAAAAGCAGATCAGAGACTCAAACTATTTTTATCTAATTTAATCCCACAAATCCAAGTTACACAATTCTTTTACTCAAAAGAAATGTCCAGTTTTCATATTAAACATGCTAACATTTGTTGGAGGACATTCAAATTCCACAGTATTAACAGCTATGTCCTTAGCTCTCAAGATCCAAGCTTAATTAGAACAAATTTCAGTGCCACACAAAGCTGTATTTTCAATTGCAGGTGCAAATACATTCAAAGGTACAATTAAGTATGACAAAAGCATTTTCATTGCAATTAGGAAAGGCACTTAAAGAAGTTTAAATCTGTTTCCAAAATCTGACTTACCACATGGGAATTGAATTTCTCTAGTAGATTTTCTAGAAACTTCTTTGAAGAAAGAAGGGAAGCTTTGTTCAGCTGCTCCTGCCTCAAGTCATAGTCATCATGCATTGGCTATAAAAGAAGAAGTATTCACTATGCAGCCACATTTCAACCCTCAGTTCTTAACAGTTGTAAACCAAAAGCCACTCTCTCTACCCGCAAAAAGCATATTCTCCTTCAAGTTCAGCAAGAAATCACTGTATAACAAGTTATTCCATGTCTGAACACACTGCAAGTTGAATGGCCGTCCCTATTTCCACATCTTTCAGTAGCCTGAAGTTCACATATCCCAAAGTGAAAGAACCTGAAATGTAATACTTACACACATAAGAGCACAAAGCATGTCAATAGAGGCATGAGTTACTCCATCATTGTTCCTTTTGAGGGCTTTCACAACCTTCACTCCTAATCGTTCTCGAAATCTTTTGAAAGGGAAGCAAAACCACTAAGATCAGAGAAGAAACTCAAGTCGTAAAACTAGGATCAAATCTAGGCAGCAGACAGAAGGGGCATTTAGCAAGCAAGTAACTTAACACTTTTATAACTTTGAGATTCCTGGTAGGAAAATATTCCTACTATTCACTGTTAACAACATGCCAAGCACATTCATTAGAATAAAGATGTATCTGTGCAGTGACAGGATACTATTAACAGTGAAACAGAAGCTTTTCGTTTCCAGAACAACAGACAGTTTTTCTGCTGCTTTATGTTATTTAAGACAAACTCCAAGCAGTCTGTACTTACTGCAGAAGTATAACCTCCTAACATTGTTTAATCTTGTGTTGAACTGAAGATAGCAATGACATCAGCATACTTTGAGAATGAAATACTGCCTACTTCAAGGACAGATGAAGGTACATCTTAAAATTGTTTCCACCAGGAAAATCATTAAACTGTATTTGCCTCAAGGCAGAGTATTTAGCACAGGAAGAATGAACTTTACTTGCAAATGATTACCTGGGAGTCTCAATTTGCATGAAAGCCTGATGACAGCCTCACACTACTCAAAAAAATAGTATACAGAGTCTCACAGTCCTTTTCAGAAGAGAGTCCTAATCCCATTTCTCACTTTTAGACATAAGTTACTAACAAAAGCTCAAGAGCTATTTTCATCTACTATTTCCAAGCCTGAAGAGACTTTGCACTTACTTTGGAAGCTGAGTAAAGGCAAGGAAGCCTGCTTTTGAAGCCACTAGTCGTCTTACTGCTTGGAATTGGCTTTCAAGCTCTGCATTAGATGCTGCAGTATCTCCCTCTTGGGAGAGCAATGCTGTTATGGCATTATTAATGAGCTTCTCCTTGTTTTCTGAGAACAGACCCTGGTTAAAAAATAACAATCATTAATTTCTTTATGCATTAGCAACATCTAAAAAGGATAGGTAAAAGCTCTATTCTTACATCTTGTGTAACTGCATGTAGGACTCCACTATAGGAAACGTTAGCATTGAACCTGAACACAGCATCTGCAAAGTTACCATCTGAAAAAAGACATACCAAAAGTTAAGTATACAGTACCTGACTCAGTATCTGGATGCTTTAAAGAGCACAATAAACCCATGTAAGAGGCATTAGCTTACTTGGAGGAGCAGCCAAAAACTTCAGATGAAGACTCTCTACTTCTTCATCTACAGGCATACTGAGTAACCCCCAACGCTGGCCTTTGTGCGTGGAGGTCATTTTCACACAGACATCTCTATTACCAGAGGCTCTCACTCCATCCAACAAGCTAGCCAGGAGAGAATCTCTGGGTTGGGACAACGACACACAAATACAATTTGTATCAGAGAAGTGGTGTCAAAGAACCAAGTTATAAGAACAACAGAGGGGAAAAAAAAATCACATTGTGAAAGGCAGCAATACTTGGAATCGCTTACTAACACTACTGCCAACAGCTACACCTCCAGAAGAAACCACTAATTTAAACGGAAGAAACCACTAATTTACAGTGTTCCTTTATTTACTGTAAGGAGAGAGCTGACTTATACTCAGTATAGTCAGCTTCAGCCTTTCACTAATGGGATCAGTTCTAGATTATCTGTTAATGAGTGACACATGTTGTCAGCCAATTCATCCCTGTGCTTTCTGCAAAACCTCACTTAGCAGGATTAGACTGTATTATAACTGCAAGTGCACTCAGGGACTGTTCTGTTGGTTATTTTAAATAGAATCAACTAAGACTGTCTCAAGCAGAGAGCTCAAAGGGCTCACAGCCTTCACATTTCCCTATTACTTAGACTGTGCTTTCTTCCCATGTTTCAGATACACAACTTAACCAAGTACAGCATACACAGAACTATATAGCTTAGGAGAAACAGGCTGTATCTAACTGTCCAACACCCTTTCACGGTCATCAGAAAACTTCTGTAGAAATTTGCTCGAAGTTGGGATGAAGGCAAATGGGAGAGATTTAGTTCCTGTAACAAATCTTGATTTGTAAGTGGCAAACTGCTATAACAGCAAGTTCTCAAGTTAACCCCTCCAAGGGTCAAAGTTTATAGAAGATGAGGAACTACAAGCACTATAGTATTGACTTTCTGAATCTATAATGCACAGAATCTCCAGTTACCTTTCTGTTGAAGAGTATTTCCGAATTTGTCCTTTGATGAATTCAATGGTGAAAAGCTGGGGGTTTTCACAGTCACACACTATTGAAAATACCTAAAAATAAGGGACGAGGATCACATTCATGAAGCAGTGTTATTTAGCTGCTCTACAAATTAAGGCTTACATATACTGTCAATTCCTCCCTTTAAGAGCCTTTATTTGAAGCGGTACTGAGAAAGAATGCCCCTTACCTCGCCCAAAGGTTTCAAAGTTGCAATGTTGTAGGTAGCTGGATCCCTCTCAACTAAGCAAGCTTCTGTAAGAGCTAGTACTCTTTTCACAGGTTCCTTGTAAAACAAGAGACAGGCATGCTAGGAAGGAGAATACTTAGTACTTAATAGGAATAGGAAAGTATGTTCAGTCTGACAGCCTTACCAAGTGCCTAGGTGTTATTTTTTGAACAACAAACTCTGCTAAAGACGTTATAGATTCATCGTTGCTGTACTTTCCAAAGCGAAGGTTCAAGTATTGCTCAAATTCTAGGGATTCTTTCCTTATCCGTAGAGATATGCCTATGAAGTTGCCAGCATGCTCTATTGCACTCTTGATAATTTCCTCCCTCTGCTCAGATGCAAACAGGTGCTGCAAATTCCATCAAGAAGAAAACATTAACAGGTGAAAAATACAGCATAGCCAAAGAAAATCACGACTCTATAAATAATCCTCCTCTATATATCTAACAGTAGGGAATGGTCACAGCAGCTGGATCAGCCTTTGCTAAATGCACATAATAGACAGGAATTTATCACACAAGAGATCCACTATGAACTTTACATTTGCCTTAAAAAAAAAAAGGTTCCACAGCAGCTATTCCTAAAGGATAGCTACTACACATTAGTCTGTCATTAAAGTTATGTCTCCATGACCTGCCTGTGCACCCTTGGCAACAGACCCTGACAGCCTGGCTGGAGTGAGGACCCTGAGAAAGCAATTGGGGCTGCCACTGGTGATCTTCAAGGTTAGGGCAGCTCTAGAGCACCAAGTACATATTACTAGTTTTATGCCACAGAAAAGCATGCTGCAGTACAAAAGACATGGAAACCCTCACCAAGTCAGTTTTTGTTAATAGAGACTGAGTTCGTTAAGCCTAGGAATTAATTTATGGTTACTAATGTAAAGATCATTTTCAGCTGCTTGAAGTACAGTACACAGAAACCCCATCATGATTTTAGAACCTGTATTACACTGCAATACTTCCCAAGCAAAGCTGCCATGTAATCAGATCACAGGTCTCAAGAGGCAATAGCATCACCAATCAATCTATTTCTGAATTGAATCCCTCCAAAAGTTACATAGATTAGTAACACACTACCTGTCACTTCTGTAAATCTGAGAAATTACAGGAAATTCCACATCCACATTACATTCATATTTACTACCTGAAAAAACCAGGTATTTTATCCTTTCTAGCTCTTAAACATGCAATACATACACCACCCCCCCAAAAAAACAAACAAAACAAAAAGTAACCAAACCCATACAAAACTCTCAAATGTTTTAACTAATTTTTTTCTTTTTTTTTGGGATCAGCCTATAAGCCTTGAGGTTCCACAGCTGAGTCCCAAAGATGCATACACTTATATGCTCCAACTATGTTGAAACTGCATTATTACATATGCAGCTAAAATTCCTAAGGACCACACCAAGATATTTTGATTTAATACTCACCAATCTACTAAATCCTCCATATAGTATGCAGAAGCCTCCCTGATAGCCAGTAATATCAACAAAGCCTTCAATATTTCTGTAGTCATAGGAGCACAGGACCTTATTTGTTGCAGGATCAATTTGGTCAATACCTCCAGGAGTCACTTCCAGAATCACAGGTTTCCTTGTATCACTCCAGTGATGCTTATAGCAGTTATACCTCTGAAGAGAGAGCTACTTTTAGACATCTATGCACACTCCTTTACTACACAGCAGTAATTCTCTACTTAGCCAGCAAGTTCAAAAAAAAACATATAATCTTCCTTAATGCTCTTATCCATATTAAGAATACTATGAAGCAAAGGAAACTAGCTGTAGCTGTCAACTAGCAAGGAGGTCACAGCTTGAACAATGCACGTTGAAGCAAGAACAGAGTCCCAAAAGAGCCACTCCCAAAGGAAGTAAGTTCTCTTGTTGCAGAAGATCTTCTACTCACAGACTTCTGAACATTGTGGTCAGATGAGAAAATAGCATTTACACCAAATGCTGTTATTCAGCTAATTAAATCAAGTTAAGTTTGACACTGTAGTGAAAATTTTTCATCTCCTGCAATCACATTCCATTACAAAATACTAACTTATTTAACCCAGCAAAAATAAGAGATCTGTTTTAAGCCATGATAAGACAAAGGGGAGCCCCATATTCCAGCACTGTTACTATTCTCATGACTCAAGATTTATTTTATGCAATACTTCAAATTACTTAAAGTAACTTTAAGCATATGAAGTGCTATCTTCTATTGCAAAAAGACAAAGTCCAGCTCTGTAAACTGCATTGCTTATTATTGTATTACCTTAATTCAGTAAATGCTAATCTTGTCTGTAATTTGACCTGTTGAAATCCTTCTAGGGAGCATCAAATGTTCAGGATGTGACGCAGAAAATATTTAATTAGAAAGTAAAGCAAACATTGACTAATGAATCAATGTTTTTCTCCTCTCCAGATAAGAACTCCACACAGCACAGCCCTGTATTTCAACAGCAACATTCACAGTCCATGTACAGGTATAAGGCTCAGGCCACTCAAAGAGAGCTCAAATATTCTACTGGTAAAGAGGTTCCCACTGCTTTTGAACAAAGTCCATTTTTTCTTCTCAAAGACTTCAGATCCAAAGTCACAAAAGCTATTTCAGGTAGCACATAGAGCACAAGCATAAAATACATGAACAAAGTAGAAGTCTTTAGATCATTTCCTTAAACCACACATGATGCAGATAAGCCAGACACTCACCCGTCCTGTGATTTTTCCTTCTGAGAAGTCTGTCCTGAATCTCTGTTTTTAAAAAAAGTTAACAGTGAACAAATGCAAATATGACAACCTATCTATCCAGAAAGTTTACATTTTAGCTGACTCTGTTTTATGGGACTCCTATTAAGCCTCCTCAGAAGGCTCACCATTCCACTGCAGTTTAATATATTCAATATTTGTAGCTTTACTCACTCTTTACAAATCATGCATACTTGCTCCAACTGACACTAGATCAAAATCATTAACATAACAGCTCAAAAAACTTGTTTTCCTACTTTTTATGCAGGGAAAGAAAGCATAATAAGCTACTACAGATAGCATTGGTAACCAAGTACTTACTGCTTGCTTGAAGAAAATAAAAATAAAAATCTTACCAATGCCTCTGTAAGGAGTTCTGTTCTGTGCTCTGTGGAAAACTTAAGTGTCTCGGATTTTTTTCCACTCCCTTTGCGAAAAGTGAGGTTAAATTCTGTTCCTTGTCCTTTTCCAACAGGAGAAATACTACAGATATCTCCATAAGGCCACTAGACAATTGAAAGTAATTAGATTATACTGTTAGTAATTTTAAAGCTACATCTCTCCCCCTTCAGAACCCCTTAGAACCTATAATAACCCTGTAACAAGATGACAGCTAGCATGCTATGTGACAGCATGAGCTTGAGCTCCCTATTTGATACTGTGCAAAGCAACTAAATGTTCTGACTCCCTTCGGGGACACAGTTTAGCAGTGATCACACTTCTCCCAGTTCCTTCAGAACAGAACAGCCAAAGGCAATCTACTACTTGCTGGCCAGTAAAGACAAATTGCTTAAAAGGACAAAACCCTAATGGGTATTTGTAGAGTTAGTGAAGGCAACACAGACCTTCTGTTACAGGGGCTTTTGTACCCAGCTGCCACACCTTCTGCCTTTTCTGAGATCTTGTAGGACTAGATGGTTTCTTAAGCCTGAATGACTTTCTTAAGCCTTAACTATTCACTCTGGATAATGAACATAAGTCAAAAATCAACTTCAAAAATGACAGTTACCTGATTTGTAACTTCCAGCGTGTTGGGGTTGTATGTGGTGATGGCATGGGTTCCAACTGAAAAGACCCGCTTATATCTAGAATACACAAGAGTGTTAAATTTTTCCAGAAGTCACAGGAAAACCTGTGCTGAACTGCAAAAATGATCTTAAGAAGATATATACAGGTTTTTGTTTGGAAATGGATATGGAATTTTCTTTGTTGTTAGTTTGCAGTTTACCCTGATCATATGTTAAGCTCTTCTGTTCTATATATCCATAAAGGGGACATACAAGTTAAATACTACTAAATAGATTTACTTACGCATACCTTTTCCTAAGTTAGTGGTTAAGTCAGGATCAAAGAATGGTTTTGAAACTTGCACTGAAAGGTACTACTAGACCAGAATAAATTCTAAGAGGCTACACAGGCAAGGAAAAAAAAAAAACAAAACCATTCCTGCCATAGTCTAAAGCATCTGTCTGAAGCTGTCTCAGCCAACAGTTTTAACCTGAAATTCAATTTACACAACTGTTCACAATATTGTGCCAAGTCAAAGTACTACTATGGTCAAGCCTAATTTTCTTCATCTTGAAGGAAACCAAAGCTACCAAACTCTAGAAAGACTCAGATCACCACAGCTACAGTCACCGTACATTGATATCACAGATATATTAACTGTCACAGGGCTTAAAGAAAAGCAAGGTAGTTGTTGTGTTTCAGATGTATCAGATACAAGCAGCAGTGAGCTGAAGCTACAGAATTTAGATGCATCAAGTGCAAAATCAAAGTATTACCATAGCTTTACATCTTAGGTCATCTACAAAATATACCCCGAACAAATAAGGACTCTTCACATATTCCTGAATCTGGAAGTTTTGAAACATAACTAAGCAGAGTTTGAAACAGTAGATCACTAATAATACCTTATTACTTGCACAAACCATGTTCTAGGGTGCTTCCATCTGGAAGCCATCCGGCCCAAACAGTAATGCCAAACCTGAACCAGAGCCAATACTAGCAAGTATTCTCTGACTAAAGCAACAGCATCTGAACATGGATGCCTTTCTTGAACTTGAACCAAATAAAAATACTTTGGCTAGTTGTCCATATTAAAACTGATTCAGTGTGTGAATTTAAGTTTCAGTTCTGGGTAAACTGTGCGTTTGCTTGGAAAAGATTATCAGCCAGATGCTTAATTAACCTGAATCTGTGCCATGTTAGACTGCATCAAGAACCAGCAGGTCACTTCTTCCATCCTTCTCTGCATTCTTGTGCTGCAGTCCTTTCTCCTCTCTCACCTGATAGGTCTGCAGCACAAGCCATCATTTAGTCAAAGTCAAATTTTGCAAGGGCTTCGAATATATTCCGATCAGCTCTCACATATCCCTTGTGACAGAAAGGTCAAGAGTATCTATATGACAGCTAGGCAATCTCACAAACTTAATACCCTTCCATCCCCCATTATTATTCAAATAAACCAGCCTAAGTTGATGCCTTCACTGGCCCAGAGTTTACTTAGAAATTAAAACAAGTGCTTACTTTCTTCAAAGCTTAAGAACATCTGTATTGAAGTGATCTGCCACCTTAAGGATGTTTAACATATTTGCAAAACCTATTTGTTTTTTCACATAGTTGAAGTATCCTTATTTAAGATGCAGGTCAAGGAAGTCATGAAGTAATGAAGCAGAATGTTTGAAGCTACACTAGCTGCTAATAATTCCACTATAGTCAGCCTGTCAAAGAATGCGCCAGTTCTTAGTTCATAAAAAGCAAACAACTGTTCCCTCTCTTCTTGTTGTACAATTTAGGTAGGTATTCTGCCTTTATATGACTTATAGATAAGGTTCATTCAAGTTCTTTGGAACAGCATGTCACATATAAAAAAGCTCTTTATTACCTGCTCAAGGTTTTGTTTACTTACTTAGCCTACTATGAGCTGCACAGTGCTTTGTGGAAGAGTAAGGATTTGCAACCATTACATATAACTGAAGAGCAGCTTCTAATATCATAGCCTCTTTCTTTTCTCCCCTTATGCTCAAGCCTACATTTCACGATTCAGGAAACATTTATTATCCAGCATTCTTAAAATCTGATGGGACAAGGAACACAAGACAGAACAGCAGTCTTGTTGAGTTGCCATTTCCCTTGTTTCCTCTCCGTAGGTAAATTCAAAAGACCCAAGTCTTGTTTCATGAACAGAGGACATTCAGAAGTCAGCTCTTACACATAGCCTACTCTTGTTCAGTACCTCCCCTATAAATATGTAAGAAGAGTATTTGTACCTCCAGGACTTTAAGAGTGTACTATTAATTATCTCTCAAACTACTTTGCAGTGCTGTCTAATCCCAGACTGTTTTGAGAATAGTTGAAGCAAATGTCCTCTTCCCCATAAAAAGGCTATTACCTGTTCACTAGTTATTTCAAAGCACTGGAGAGATCTTTTTAATTGGAATGAACTGGCAGATAAATTTCATACCACCATACAAAACAATCTTCATTAATTTTACAGATCTACAGATTAACACTGGAGCATCATAATTTGCACTACTGTAAAATACTCTACCGACACACAGAGCCCATATTCAAAGTGATAAATTCTCTGAGTAGTCAAAATAGCCAGCAGTCAAAATGATTCAGGCTCATTTAGCACTACACTAAGTTCTAGGTCTTTTAATGTTATACATAGATTATACTAAGAATGTATAACTATGGACTGAGTGGACTAAAGAATTCAAATAGAAAATTATGAAGAGCCAAATAAGCTTCTGCTGCCACAAAGAAGAGGCAACTACTTACTAAATAGTTCTTTCCCCCTCACAACAGAACAATTAACACACCACTGAATTTTTAAACTAAATCAGTTCTAGACTTTAGACTAGTTTTAGAAGACTTCTGTAAGTGTACCAGAATGTTACCATCAAGGTTCAAGATCATAACTTCAAGAGCTCGCCTCAGGCTCTTTAATGAGAGGAGTTGGGCAAAAGAAGAAATCTGAAGTTTATGTATTTGATTTTCACCAACTGGCTCAAATCACATGCACACCAAACTTGCACATATGCCACAGAAAATTCTGAGGAAGAGACCAGACATTTTCTGTTGGGGAACAGAAAGATTAGGAGGAACAAACTAATATGTTCTAATATTCTACTGCAATGTAGTATCTTATTGTTACTACAGGAAGTAGTTTATTCATCCATGCCCACACGATTCCAAATGTATGGATCATAACTCAGGTAAGGCTCAATTTACACAAGTACCAGATACAATTCTACAGAGATAAAACTAAACATTAAACAATTTCTTTCAAGTCAATTAAAACTCTGACTTGGTAGAGAAAAGATTTTGCACTCAGACTGCTGAGTGATGCTCAGTCTAGTCTGGACTCTGAACTACCCAGAGCTTTAATTTTTGCTGACAAAAAAGCAGGGAGCTCTTATTGAAGCAACCTCATGGCTCTTCAAAGTACATCTGTGAAAGATGGGTGACTGCTGCTCCTTGCCTTGCAAGCCCATTCTCCTTTCCTTCTCAGTACTTTCAGCTTTTGTTAGGATGAATGTGTCACACAGACAAAAAAATCAACCAACCAGTTTCGATTTACTGGTCAAACAACAGATTTGGACAATACCTCTTCATGAAACCATTAGAACCAACCAGTTCTCATGATCCCAAGATGCAGATAACCCACTCTATTTGCTATGTTGATGCTTAGATAGCAAGGAAAAACCCCATTCTACAAAAATACTATGCACATGAAAAGGATCAGTGGGTAAGCATACCAAATAAAGTCCTATAACAGCTGATTTCAGACACAGCATAACAGATACCGGTTATGATAACTTAGTGGATAATTTTATTAGACATTCCCAAGCCTTTGCAGACAGAAGCATCACCAAAAATTCATTTTTAGATCTAAGACCTCCATTAGCATTAGGTTTATTTCTATTAGCAGAATTCTTCAAATTATCTAGGTTAGCAGTTTAACAGATAATCTGTTATACAACTTCTTAAGTGCATGTATGGACTAGTGATCCTCATCTATTAAAGTACGTAAAACAGTACTCCTCCATAAACTTGTCTGAGAAGAAACATCTCCACTTGAAATTTACTGGTTTATATAGTAAGTTCAAGAGACGCAGAAGCTGATAAGGTCAGGTAGTCCATTTCAGAGCTTCACTGCAGTGGAGGCAGTGTAGAGCATAAGCAGAGGAAGGCTAAACCACAAGGTTTAAAATCCAAACTAATTCTAGTGAAGATGCATTTAGTTCAGACACTGAGCAGCAGGAGCCTTTACTTCAATTTTCATTCATCAGTTGGATGAAGTTAAAACTATGTAATGAAATCAAACAACAGAGGAAAAACGTCACACAAAACTTCAAAAACAAAAAACCAAAATTAACGAACTTCAAACTACTTACTTTCCCCTCCATGAATGTTTTGTTGTGTAGAAACAAGCAAGATCTCTGTTTTCTCTAATTATATTCATTCTGTGCCAAGACCTGAAAACAAAGGAGACATCCTGTTAGCACTTGGGATTCTTATTTAAAACCAAAGTTCACTAATCATCAATATGCTTCAAGACAAAAATACTTTGTTTTAAAACTTATGTTTATCAAACAATACATGGACCAAGTTGCACAAGAATTATTAGTTTCTTCACTGCATTTGTTACACTAGCTACTACTTAACAGTACCAAGTTCCAGTAAGCTATTCCCTATTTGCCATATTACAATTACTCTACTTTCACTGCACCTTTGCACATTTAAATTCAAGTATATTTTATGCCATCTCCAAAAATGCTTTAATCCCAAAAATAGTATGATACAAAATTATTTGAGTAGCCTCTACCTGCAACTCCAGCTAAACCAAAGTTCTACTGCACTGCAATTCTGAAATAAGCAGTAAGGAGATACTTGGATACATAGAGTTTGTTTTCCAGCCTGAAACAGAACTTGAGGTTGAGAAACTTACTTACTAGCTAAGCACTGTGATTAAGGAGCTGACTAAGTATCATTCCTATGCTGTAAAAGTTTAAGCAATCTCACCACTAACATCCTGACATGCTTATTTGACACAGGAATATCTATTCCCTAAACACACACACACACAGAGGAATTTAGTGAAACTTGCCCACAGCTGCTTGAGTAGATCATTGCCTTAGGACCTGCTAAATTCTAAGGAAAGTTCTAAGTAATTCTTCTAAACATTACTATTTTCAATGCCTGAAACAAATGCATGTTGAGTTGTTAGGAAATTAATCTCCCTTTTACTTCACTATGCTGTTATGGCATACACAAGGAACTTAAACAGACATTCTGTGATTAAGTACAAGGGTAAAGTTATCACTCTTTATTTAGTGCTACAGCATTAGCTCTATTTTTAAATTTATTAAATCAGGCTTCCCCTTTATTACTTTCAGGTTCACACCAATAACATGGTGGTATCCCCAAAACATCACGCACTAATGCACTTGCTCTGTCTGCAAGAGCACAGCTTGCCTGAAGCAACTCTCAAGCAACCCAATCCCCGTCAGTACCCCACTGCAAGTTAGAAAACAGCCTCTTATCTTTTTACATTCAACTAGCTCTACTTGACTTTGCAAAGGAAGACTTCTTATTTTGAGATGGATGACCTATAACATATCGCCAATTTCTACCCTCTACAACCTCAGGTAGTTTTCTTTCTGAGCAAAGGCTGTAGCAGTTATGGAGTCACAAGCATGAAGAATGGATAACTTGCTCAAAATGAACTCTAGAATTCCTTCCCTCAGGTGAAGAACCAGCACAATCATCACTACCTACTGAAAGAAACTTCAAGTACTGCCTCTGGGAAGAGAGAAGAGCAGTACTTATGCGTTTCAATGACTCAAGTCTTTTGAGTCAAATCTTCTGTGTTAATACTCCAATCATGTGTGGCAAGTTAAATTCTCTAAAGCCAGTTTTTGGAAACAAAGTTTTTTGAGGGGCAGGACATTCAACAGTATTATTGCTACCGACTGCTGACATCACCTACCTGGACCTGTGCATTTGACACTGTCCTCTGCCTGACATCCTTGCCCCTAAACTGAGGTAACACATATTTGACAGATGGACCACTAAGTGGATAGGGAATTGTCTGGAGAGCTGCACTCAAGAAGTTGCAGTTAGTGGCTCAATGTTAAAGTGCAGATAGTGACAAGTGGCATTCCTCAGGGGTGAAGACTGAGGCCAGCACCATGTTAACACCTTTGTCAGCGATATGGACAGTGGACTCTCTGCAAGTTTGTTGATGACACCAAGCAGTGTGGTGCAATCAACAAGCAGGAGGGCAGGGATTACATCTAAAGGGACTCTGACAGGTGCAAGAAGTGGGTCCACGCCAACCTCACAAAGTTCAACAAGGCCACATGCATGACCCTGCACTTAGGCTGGGCCATCCCAAGCACAAATAGAAGCTTGGTGGAGAATGGCTTGAAAGCAGTTCTGAGGAGGATTTGGGGGTGTTGGTTGATGAGAAATTTGACACAATCCAGCAATGTGTGCTCACAGCCCAGAACCACATTCTGGGCTGCATCAAACAAAAACTGCCCAGCAGGCCAAGGGAAGTGATTCTTCTGCTCTGCTCTTGTGAGACCCCACCTGCAATACTGCATCCAGCTCTGGGGCTCCCAACATAAGAAGGACTTGGTCCACACCTTTTGGAGTGAGTCTAGAGGAGAGCCACAAAGATGGCCAGGGAGGGAGCTGGAGCACATCACCTATGGAGACAGGCTGAGACCTGGGGCTGTGCAGCCTGGGGAAAAGGCAGCTCCAGGGAGAACTTAGGGCAGCCTTCCAGTACATAATGGGACCGACAAGAAAGCCAGAGAGGGTCTTTGTGCATGCAGTGACAGGACAGAGTGACAGCTTTAAAATGAAAGAGGGGAGGGTTAGGTTAGATGTCAGGATTAAATTCTTTATTGTGAGCATGGTGCAGCACTTGGAACAGGTTACCTAGAGAAGTTCTCAACACCCATTACACCAGCCCTGGAAGTGCTCAAAGCCAGGCTGGACAGGGCTTTGAGCAACTTGGTCAAGTGAAAAGTGTTCCTGCCCATTGCAGCAAGGTTGGAGCTAGATGATCTTTAAGGTCCTTTCCAACAAAAAGCATTTTATGATTACTCCTGAAGTTCTCCATTTTGCTTAGTTAAACAACTAGTATTATTATTATTACCATGGATAAGAATCAGAACAGTATGCTCAATCCAAAATACACAGATCTTGCTGTACAGAAGCACATTTTATATCTAGTAATTTTGTTTTAAAGTTACCTTTCAGAACAACATGTGATATACTCAATCTTCATACCTCTCAAAGCATTTTCTTGACATAGACTGAAGTATTAGTAAAAATAAAATAAGAGGCTTATAACAAGACTAGCCTCACTAAGTACAGGATTAAAAGACCTATTTATCTGTAATTCCAGTTTCACCAATACCAGACTCCTCTATCAAGCTCTATTAGGTCTCCCAGACTTGAGCACAACTTGCTCTGGAGTATTTAAAGCAAGATGTTCTCAAGGCTGCAAATATCTAGTTCTAATAATACAGAACTAAGAAACATTAATTTCTGAGCTACCAGCAGCTTTCAGCAATTTTAACACCAGCATCTAACTAGAAGCAGTATACTGATGCATGAAGTATTTACTGTACTTGAAGTGCAAGTGACAAAATCACCAGACTGCTTTTTTGCTGAGATGACAACCACTAAAATAATTTAGCTTTGATACTTTACTCACTGTGCCTCTGGACAGTGATTGCAACCGTCCTTCCCACTGAGGAGACTAGCACAGGGGCAATATATGCCCAAATCTAGTAACAATTAATTCTTGTACACATTTTCCATCAGTTTAACAGAGAGAAAAGGCTAACAATAGCCTAGTGCTCTGAGCTGCTGTGGTAAAGCCCAGCAATTATTTTCCAGTTGTCTTGGATTCCAAAGCAAGAACAAGATGAAAACAAAATAGCTCATACCACAGACAAAGATATTTTAGAAGAAACCAGGAAGCTAACTTCCTTCACTCATTCCAGCAGAGCAAGTATGGCATCCCTCTTGTATTATCTACTGTGTGATACACTGTAATTTTAGCACCTAAGACAATAGGTGCCATTGACTTGGCAGAACACACCAGGCTTTACCATTAATCAAGTTTAGCCATATTGCCAGTGTAAGCTATAGAGGCCTGTTTAGTTACATATTAATTTCCTAAAAGAAGACAACATTCTTGTTACCTTTACCTCCTTTTCCCACATTCAATAGACCTTTACAAAGTTGACTGACTTGATACAAAAAATTGAGTGAAATTTGTTATCTCACTCATAAGAGCATCCAGGGCAACAAGGCACTAACTTGAGCAATCATCTTAGTGGTTCTGGGATATCTAGGAGTAGAGAAGTCAACAACTTCAAAGGTTATTTTGAATACTTCACAGCACAGCTATTGCATATCCCATATTGATGGTTTTCAAAGTTTTGATACTAGAAGAACACCCAGTTGTTCTATTTCCACTGGAGCAGAGACAAAAATTACTTTGAAAGTAGCAGTTTGTAAACATGATTTGTTTGGTTGAGAGTCAGCATGCTGAATGCAGACTGCAGTCAGTCCAAGGATTCTGCAGGCAAAGTACTGTCTACAACTTGCAACTTCTTTTGGGAGCCTAACTAAAGCACTCTCAAGAATATCCCTTGGATATTTAAATCATCTTTTTCACAGGACTGAAGTTCAACAATACTTTCCTATTTGGTTCCTGTAGTACTGTAAATAGCAGTGAAACAGCTTTAGGGGAAGAGCCAAAACCACATTTTTGCGTGCCTCATGTACCAGAAATAGCAACCCCTTAAACTAAAGGGCCTGAACTACTTCCAGGACTCCCCCTGCTTCAGTTTAAGCAACACAGAACCATAGAATAGTTTGTGTCAAAAGAGACCTTTTATACAAGTAGGTATATTACACAAGCTATATTCAACTTGTACTTTCCACTTTTCCAGGATTTCACATTCTTTAGACAAAAGCTACCATCTGGGAAAACAATCTATTTCAGGAAACAGAGACAAGTCAGTCTCAAACCAGCACTTGTAGAGTCAGAAGAAGAACTGTGACCCTGAAGACATCAAAGCAATAGGCACAGCTGTAATTACACATATGTTTCCTTCAATTTATTAAATAAAGTCAGAAGTTTGGACATGGGTTCAAAGTTTAGTGCAGAATTCAGATTGGGTTTTTTCCTGATTATATTATCTTTCTATTATTACAAAACCTCGATGTATTTCTTAGATAAAGGTTTAATAAGGTAGGATTCAGAGCCCCACACAGGATTATTATTCTGTTCCACTGCAGGGAGAAGTAAAAGAAACACTGATAAGAAACTGAGATTTCTTGGGCAAAAGAAGAAGAGAAATGCACATACGAAACTGTGATTTTGTTTTAAAGGTTTTATTTCAGCATGGCTGATTTTGAGTTCCTGGAATGTCTTTACTACACAGGGACAGATACTCACAGCAAGCTCACATGTGAGTTTTCTGAAAGAGAGAAGACATACTATAAGCAGAAAAACAGGGACCAACTGGAAAGAAATGAGAGCAAAGCACTAAAAAGCACCCCTAAGGTTCTGTAATTCTGTGGTTCTACATACCTGTCTGCTAGCTTAAAGTTCTGGAGTCTGATTTCCAGTCATCTACACCTCTGTAGCTTTAAAGCCATTATTTAAATAAGTGAGCTTTCCTGCACTGAAATGTTTCAGCTGTTGGTTTCAGTCTCCTCTCTCATTGCTTGTGGTCACTGACTGGCAGAGTTTTGCCTTCAGACAAATTCTTTCCAACAAGCATTAGTTTTTCCTCTTCCTTGAACAGTACTCTTCTCCTGAAGTACTGCAACCTAATTAGCTGTGGAAACAAATTTCATCTGTAGTATAGGAACTCCCAGGCCTTTTTGTAAGGGGAGAAGGAGATAAAATCCACCAGATCCTTAAAAGAAGCAACATGCCTCAGTGATAGCAGCAAGCTCACATACAGTGGCCCAGAAACAGAAGCAGACTGAGAATTTCAGCCTTACTACTACCATAAATGATGGCGACATCATTGGACTCTATCCTCTAAGTGACCCATTCCCTCACTGAGGACCAGTGTTGAGAATAAGAAAAAGTGTGGAAGATTCTGGACTTTTAAATTTAAATTAGCATTCTGCTTTACCAGTGAACCAATCTGATTCACCAGCTAGACAGGGGAGTATCAGAACAAAACTATATACTCACTAAGGGAAGAAAAAACAGAAGGTGTTCCTTTTAGTCACAGTTCAGCAATCCTGTCATATTTCTTCAGAATAATATTCTGTTTTATTAGTGAGGCAAGAGAGTTGTTAATTTTTTTTGCCACAAAAATAGTTTTTTGGAAGCAAATCAGGAAGCTAAGCAGTTGAAGGTTAACACTTCAAGATATGGTTGAATGCCTGCAGAAGAATTATTAAGCAAGTAAGTTTCATTTTCTGAGCTTCAAACAAATCAAAAGCAAAGTCACCTGCACAGTATGAAAAACAGATCTGGCTTTAAAGACTAAGCCTCAGCATATCACTTGCAATTTGGAAATACAAAGTGATTCAGTACCTCAGGACAAATATGTGTTTGGAAACTATGAAAAATGTCACATGACACCCAGAGGAGCAAGCAATACATACAAAATAAATCTTTTTAAGAATGTGTTCCAACAAGGCTAAAATATAAGGTTAAAGTTCCTGGAACACAGAGACAGAAATGCAACTCTGAATCCAAACACTCAGATATTTGCTGCAAGTGAAAAAAAAACTGTCAGCAATAATAGAAAGGCGCCAGTAACTTCTAGTTAAGTGGTCTGGCACTTGGCTGCCTGTAGTAGGCAGGAATTAGATCAAGCTGCATATCTATGAATTAAAGCAGGCTAGAGCCAAGCGTAATTTTCACATCTGTAATACTAGTTCTGTTGTTTTGATTTTATCCATCAGTAGAGCATCTTCCTAACTCAATCCTAAAATGAAACTCAAGTCACTAGTAGTCCCTGCAACAGCCTCCTCCTTTCCAACATATCTCCCTACATATAAATAGCCTATGCAGACAAATCTAACAAGAAGAAGAAGAAGAAGAAGAAGAAGAAAAAACACTTCAGCTTCAGAGGACTTAAATTCTAAAACAAGCAATATTTTCTGAAATGCAGTAAACTCTAAACAGCGCTAAGTAACCTGAAACAAAACAATTATCTACTCAATTTCATTTACTCCAACCATCACAGATCTTACTTGTGAAAGACCACAGGAGAAAAAGAGAAAACACATTTCAGATTACATTAACTTCAAAAGCAGCCACACAGCAGAGATTAAATGCATTCACAGGAAGTCTCTGAATAAACTTCTAGGCCTATGTTTCCCCCCCAAGCAGAATGCTCAAACACTCCCTTAGCTTGAGAGCACCAAGCCAGAAAGAGAAAAAAGACCTCTCTCTCCTAAACTGAAATGCTAAGACACTTAACATGGCCCAGAACGCAGCCCTCAGTAGAGGCACAGCAATATAGGCACAAGCTTCACACCACTTGACAGGAAAATCTATCCCAAAGACTGCTGGCAGCTCACTGCAGACAGAAAACCATCCAATATAACTACTTGTTTAGACTTTCAGAAAACAAAAAGCAAGCTAAAAGCATGCATGGAAGAAATTCAAGTGCTCTTGGAAAAATAAGAGCATTAAGAGTAAATTTTCTGGAAGATGCATCTAATTCTGTTCATGCTCTTCAGGCATACTGTTAGCACTCAAAAGAGAAATAAAATCTCATCTCTGTGAAAGTGTATCTCCACCACGTGTCCCACCCTTCATAAATTATTTCCCAAAGCATCTCCTGACGGCGTATTTTGAACTCATGGCACGAGGAGGAAAATAACGTGTCTTTTATTAATGGACACGTCAGTCCTCCTTTGAGAAAGAGGACGAATTCCGCCCGGAGGTTACAGAAGCCGCATCAGGTGAGGGGCATGCCGAGCGAAGCAGCGGGCGGGCTGAGGCTGGAGAATAACCCCAGCCCTCTCCTCTGCTCAGATACAGAAAGCGAAGGGCTGCAAGCTGCTGGTGACAGGTACCACGCTGGGGACGAGGGACGCCAGCTCACAGCCCCAGGCCCCTCACGGCTGGGGCAGGAGCGGGGCGGTGCCGGCGGCAGCATCAGCCCCCGGGCGGCAGAGCCAGCGCTGCCGCTGCCCCAGACCCGACCCCGCTGCCCGCACATCCCCGCGGGCCGGGCGCGCCCCCCGCCCGCCCACCCGGCCCAGAGCAGCGCCCGGGACCGTGGAAGCAGGCGGGGGCTACCGCCGCCCCCTCACCTCCCCCGCCGCTGGGATTTACCTGGCCGGGGAGCCCGCGCTGCCCGGACCTGCCCCCACCAGCAATGCGCCTTCCCGGCGATAAGGGCGAAGGGGCACTGAGCGGAGCTCTCACCCCTCACCCTCCGGCCGGCCGGGCGGGCGGCAGCCGCTACACCGCTCCCGCTGCCTCAGAGCCTGGCGCTGGAGGCCGCCATCTTAGCTCGGGCAGCGAGACCGCCCCCTCGGCGCAGCCGCTGTGCGGCCCGGGGCCGTCACGGGACGCGGTCACCTGATGCGCTCCGCGCTGCCTCCCCCTTCCTGCCGCCCTGCTTCCTTCCTTCCCTCCCTCCCTCCCTACGTCCCTCCTTCCCACCGTCGCCCCTTACCCTGCCCTGCCCTGCCTTGTTCTGCCGGGAGCAGACATGTCTCTGTGCGCACCCGCCGCGCCGCCGAGGGGCAAAGTCCCCGCCGCGCTCCTCTTGCGCGTCGCCTCAGGACTGTCGGTACCGGTGGGCTCCTGCCCGAGCGTCTCCAGGCCGTGAAAGGCGCGTTCAACTGTTAAAAATCCAGAGCGCGCTGTTTTAATTGTGTGCATTACTTACGTGACTATAAAAGCGAAGTTAAAATGCCACATTAAGGCTGCGGAGGCTGAATCACTGATTTATGTGGTTGGCTAACCACCCTCCAGATGTGTTATGGGACTCTTGAGCTGCCCGTCAACTTCCCCATATTCTGTGCCAAATGTAAGGTTTCCCGAAAGTGCTGTATACTGTAGCAGCACTTATAACACGAGTTCCTTAACATGCCTACTGATTGGCATAAATATTTCGAATGTTTTTAAAAGAGACTTGCATTCTTATACTATGGCCTTTCACTTCAAACAGTATCATAAAGTCTGCAGATGAGAGAAATGACCAAAAAAAAAGTGGAACTAACTATCTTGGCAGAAAAAGATCAAAACCACAGGTGTTAAATTATTAAAATATCCTTTAATATCCTTTTCATCATCATATGGACTCTAAGAAACACTATGAAGCTGAGCAAGGGGAGGTTTAGGTTGGATATTAGGAAAACGTTCCTCACCTAGAGGGTGGTTGGGCACTGGAACAGGCTCCCCAGGGAAGTGGTCACAGCACCAGCCTGACAGAGCTCAAGAAGCATTTGGACAATGCTCTCAGGCTCATGGTGTGACTGTTGGGGTGTCCTGTGCAGGGCTGGGAGTTGGAATCAGTGGTCCTTGTGGTTCCCTTCCAACTCAGGATGTTCTGTGATTCTGTGATAAACTATCTGTCTTATATTTTGCTTAAGGTACTTAAATACTAGTCAATCATTCTTCTGATAAATCTAGTCCTCTGAATCTGGGACACTGTGATAAAATAGCACTGATGGGGAAATAACATTACTTTTGGGAAGCTGATAAATTGCTTTTGGTTACAGAACTTCAATGGAGAGGAAAAAGAAGATTTAATGTTTTATTGATGTACTAGGAATTGTAGGAATCTAATTTCAGAGAAAGGTCATATGATTCAGAAAAGTTTCTTTGAGTGCATAGAAGAGTTTTTGGACAGGTTTGGAGTGATTTCTGGTTTTATTGATTAGTTTTTGGTTTGGGGGGTGCTGATTTTGTCTGAGTACTTGTTTTGCATTGTCAATATAGGTAGGTAGAATACATCAAGTAAAGCAACAGCTTGTTAGCTGTTTATTACTAGGGATCAAAGAATGAACTTGCATAACAAAATTGATATAACAAGTAATCAATGTTTTCATGGATGGATTTTAATTAGCATGGATTATATTTCAGTATATTTATTCAGCTGAAGCTAGTGTTTCATTAACTGTGTTGTCCACTATTTTTGGACATACTTTTGCATAAGTAGTGGTATTAACTTTGGAGTTTAGCAGTTCTGACAAGAATTTATGGAAATTATGTTGTACAACATGGTACAATATCTTTCACAAATTAAAGTAGACCAAGATTTCATTACTGTCTAGCTGTAAAGTATGCATGAAGTTACCTTGTGTGCAGAAAAACACATTCTAGTTTGCTCTGTCTTTTTTTTTTTTTTTTTGGTGAGGTGATGCTACTGGATATTTTTAGAGATAGGATCCAATTTTTCTGTTTAACTAAAGGTTTGTGGAAATGCTGGAATACAAAAATTGTATTTTAAACACATCAGATTTAAAAGTTTGCTGTTTTAATTTAAAAAGAAAGTGAACAAAACCCTCATTCCATTAATGTCAATGGCAGTTTTGTTGTTACCTGTGTCTGACACAGGTAGTGCTTTGTCCTTAGTTTTCCCAGTCACTTACGGAGTCAGAAATCATATCAGAGCCATTCTCATTATCACAATAAGAATAGCAAAATAGAGGTTTGATGCCTTCTTGAAAGATAAAATGTTAAATTGCTTCAATTCACTTTGGAGAAGCAAACCCAAGTTCAATTCTTCCAGATCTTTCACCTGAAGTACTCCAAATGTCAATCTGGCATTGGCCATTTAAATACTTCCATTTGCAAAGGAGTTTAGGCCATCTCCAGTCTAGAGAGCAAGGTCTCTCCTTACCATCCAATTATTGAAATCTGGAAGGAATGAAGAGTTCTAGTCCACCACTAAATAATTAATAGTCCACTGGCTATTTCTGTGATCAGCACCTATACTGAAAGACTGTGGTTTAGGATGGCTGAATTTTTCAAGCAGACTACATTACAGGTACTGTAGAGCCAGTGCTAAGATTCTCTACAGCAACAGTAAATATTATGGTTGTAAATGCAACCTATAATAGCAGAGATTCTATTACTTTCAACACAGATATATTATGGTTTACAGCAATAAAAAAGAACAGGTTTCTACCTAGCCTGCAAGCACCAAACAATGGACAAATTAACTTCCCTCCCTAGTACTGTCTCTAATGGTAGGGCAGAATTTTGGGTCACCTGTTTGGACAAATGAGGGGTTTTTCCACCCTTCTTTGTCTTAGAAGAAAATAAGTTCCTGCTAGAACTGGGAATCGTTACTTTGCTCTCAACTTAACTTTCAGTGTTGGAGGGTGCAGGACCATCCACTCTAAGGTCAACTACTGTTTTTCTGCTATGAAGTAATTAGGATCTATCCAGTCTTCTTAAAGACTGGATCTAAGAGGTACACCACAGCTTAATGTGAATTTAGGATAACTAAACATATAACACAAAATATGCTTAATAATTGTAATTTTTAGATGACCAAATAACAATAAGCCTTTTATGACTAATTATAGTACTGGACTGAGACGGGGTAGCAGAAAGACCTTGAAAAGGAAGAAGTAAATGTAAAAGTCCCACAAAAATCTAATTAAGTAGCATGTCTTTGAAAACGTCCATCCTGGATTTTGTCTCTTTTACTGAAAAATGGTAAAGTGTCAAAATGCAGGTTACACAGAGGGCCTTCTGGGAATCAGACTCACATTCCTGCATCAGTCTTTGTTGTATTCATTGTTATCCCAAAGATGCATTAAGACTATGCTGACAATCTGCCAGCTGTTCAAAGCTCACATCAAATTTTTATGTATCTTGACACATTTTGTCTAAAAATAAATGCAGATAATAACAATAATTTATCTTCTCTGTGACATTAATCAACAGGTAACTTTTGGATGCTCCCCATTAATAATTCTGTATTTCCTGATAGACTTGTTCAATGATTGCTTGTTTGTTATCCTAGCTAATAGCTTGATAATAAATCCAGCCTAAGATAATTAACTTTGTGATAAATTTTGGTAAATTGTATCTTCAGTACAGTGATGCATACCAATCTGTATTCATATTCATAGCATTCTTCCAATAACTCCTCTTCTGTTTGGACAATCCTCTCATTTTGGCATCGGTTTATGTGCAGTAAATACTCACATAATAACGTTTTATCTCTTAATCCGTCTATACCCTTGTATAACCTGGTCTTTTTGATGTGTCTTTTGAAGATAATGTACAGATTGTCTTGTAACTCTTTTACCTTCCAATAAATAAGTTCCAATATTAGTTGCAATCCAGTCTCAGTAGTTTATGTAGGTACATCTGGTGTAAGAAAAGTGAATATAACAGATTTGCTTAAAATATCAGATGTCATTCACAGTAGAAAGAATCTTTCCATGGAACTAAATAGCAATGCACAATGATGTGACACTAATGAAATGACACTGTTTAAAAAAATGTGTGGTTGTATTTTTTCAAAGGAAAGCATAGAGGAGAAATGCATTGTTTATTGCATGTAAAATGAAATAGCAACCAAGTCATACAGGAAGTCTTTAACTACCTTCTCTTTTGAGCGTATTTAGTCAGATAGTTGAAAAAAAAATCTGTACACATATGTTCAGTGGAAACCTTGATAAAATAACAGTGACAATTCCCATATACTTAGTTTCATCTTGGGAATGCTTCACCTTAGCATTGCAAGCCTGCTTAAGGTGTTTTGAAATATCTGACTCCTGGGGACCATTTTGTGATAAAAGGTACTGTGGATGTCCCAGGTGATATTTCTTCCCACTGTTGACACACAGCCCATGCAGAGTGGCTCCCTGAAACACAAAGAGGCATTGCAGAAGGAGCAGATTGTGAGAAAGGTGAAGGCCTATGCAAAGAAGAAATTGGAGTTCTGGAAGAGCAGATCTGGCCAGTGTGTTAGGAGTAGGCTTTGTGCATGAGACTCATAAATATCTTGAACAACTGAGAGAGGAGAGTAATCCATCAGCTTCTGCAGGCTTGACCTGAGAACAGGTGTTAGTCTATGAACATAGCTGTTAGCCTATGCTTTTTGACAATTTTACTTGAACAGAAGAAGTGCTTCTGTAGGGAGGACTTTTTCTCAAGAAAACTTATATAGGGAACTCACAGAAGAGTGAAAGCAAAAGGAGAAGAAATACCTAGATCTGGCCTAGCAAAACATTGTTAATGATGCAAATAGCTGGGAACAAAGACTAGGAATGTCTAGGAAGGAGACAGGAATTGATCTGAGGAATAGAATAGAATGATAGGAAGATTCCAATGTAGAAGAAGGAGTGGGAGAAAGAGCAACAGGCTGCAAAAGACAGGGCAAAAAAGGCAGAACCCGCAATAGTGGGTTATGCTAAACTAGAAACCACAGTTTTTCCAGGATAACTCAGGCTGGAAAACCTAATGCCCATTGGTATTTGACATCCTCTCTAGTGGATCTCAACTCTGTTAATTATTCTTAATACTAATTAGAGATCTTTGTTGAAGGTCTATGTGTTGTATATGATATTATCCCATGTCATAACTATGTGGATTTTAAAAATAAACCTAAAGAATTATGCATTTACATAATAAATAAATGTGCAGTATTGACATTGTAAATGCAAAAGTCTTTCAGAGTTAAAAAAATTCTGGAAGATTAGGATTGCCTTTGCAAATAATTGCATGCTTGTGTATAATTTTTATCCATGGGAACTTTGCTTTATTCACCCCACAAGATGAAAAGACTCATTGAATCCACATGAGTTCTATGCTGTGTTCTATTCACAATGCTCTGTTTGCTGGCCCAAGATTTATTTAGTGTACACTATACCAGCTCTATTATTCAAGTTTCAGAATATTCAAGCTTACTAATTTCCATATTGGCATTTCTGTGACATTGTTCAGTACACTGAGTGCTCCAGGAACATGAATTAATTTATTTTCACATCATCCTTCTGCTTCTAATATTTGACTAGTTGAAAGTACATTAGTGTTTCTTTTTCTGTGTCCTAATACAGCCTTTAAAGATGTGGTTTTTAGCAAAAGCACACTTGTATTAAAGAAAATTAAGATTGCTATTTGATCTCTCCCTGTCTCTTTTTATAGACACAAGAACAAAAACAGATGGCAGTATACCTTGCTGGCTTATTCAATGTATTGATCTGCATGACAGTGTGACATGTCAACTTTTACACATCTTACATATTTTAGTACATACTTCTATCTTATAAAATTAATGTACTTAAGACATTGCATTGTCAACTTCATTGTCAGTTTATTTACTGAAAGTTGATTTTTATTGAAAGTCAAATTTAAATTCTAGTTCAGGAGTAGGAATGCTATTCATTTGAGAAACTGGACATTAATGGAGTGGCTGAAATTTGTATTCAACAATTAGGGTAACAAAACACAAAAAATTAAAAAAAAAAGATAAAAATTATTTTGAACACTGAGGTATTTCAGGAGCACATTGAATTAGTGGGAGAGTAGGAAAATTCAACTACTGGAATCTTTTGATAGAACTATTCAGAATCATAGGGAGATTCCTGCATTGCAGGTGTTTAAATTTGGTCATCCAAACCAAAAGGGCCTTTAAAAACCAAGCAACAGATTTCCGTTGCTTACACAATACAGTTTTATCAACAAGAGTTATGAAGGAGTCACTCATATATTCTTGACTCTTCACTGCAGCCTGCAGAGCAATAGGGGTAGAGTAAGTACTAATTCTCTGATTCCCTAGCCTGGGGTCAAAACTCAGAAGTATAAGTAAGTGAGATTATAATGCCCAGTGGAAATAATTGTGGACAAAACAACAAACAAGTATTATTAACCTTGCCCACAGTGTCTCAGATGATCCTTAAAGTCCTACTATTTTTAGAGAGCAAGAATGTTCTTGTGCATGTCCAGTTTCATCAAAATTTGTTCATGAAGCACAGAGAAGAATAGAGAAAATTATGATCTCATAACTTGCAGGCCAAGCCATTGAAATTATAGCCTTTTGAGAAAGAATGTAAATCAGAAAGAATATTTTGTTTTTCCTTTTTTTTGTTTTTTTTTAAGCTTCCCATAGTCCAGTGGTATGCTTTTTACCATTTAGAATGACTGCTAGCTGCGCAATGAAGACTAACCATTTATGAATGATACAGCTGAATGGTGTTATCACAAAAACAAAATAATATTATATTGTCTAATAACATTCCTCAGTTATAATTCATCTATGAACAGACCACAACCAATAACAGCAGCAGCAATGAAATCTTCTGCCTGGAAGAAGTAAGTTGCATAATATGTGAAAGCTGTGTTGCTTTTATAACAATTTCATCTCGAGCATTATCTGTATATCTGTTAGAGACTCCCACCCCAATAATAGCTTAATGCCCTATTTGCATGACCCACAACTACAACTTATTTTCATGATGGATTTTGCAAAAACATATCTTAGTTTCGTAAACATTTTAAAGTACAACATAATGCAATTATCTGTTTGCTGGAAGACAAGAAATTCCACGTTAGTTCAAGAGCTGTTTCGTTGAGCTGTGTTCAATTTCTCAAAGCATTCAGAAGTTTTATTACGAGATTACACCAGGCACCCCTAGCTCCAGCACCATGGCACAGAAAAGGGGATGCCCAACACCTGCTGCTTTCCACATTTTGGATGCAGCTGCTCACTGTCTATTCTTGCTTTCCAAAGAAACTGCTTACAACTATTTCAAAAGTTAGTGTAACTTTGTGTGTATGTGGTTTGTAGTATAAATATTTTATTAGGCTACTTAAGCTGCTCTCTCCCCACCCCTGTCCTGTCCCTTTTTTACTATGAAAAACTGGAAATTAACTATAGTCAGAATGCCTAAAAAATATCAATGATGGTATTTCAGTATATATTCCTGTGTGTAGCTTTACACCTTGGTGTGACTTCCCACCACAAAGAATGGCAAACAAAGCCACCCTTTCCCTGCGTGGCAGAGCTGGCATGTCATACACTGATGGCAGAAGGTGCGTCTGACTTAATTGATATTTGAACCTGAAACTCCTGATGGAGCCAAGAAAAGCCTTGATCCTGGAAGCTGTGCCTGCTCCTCGATGCAGACAGATCTCAGATCTGAGAAGTCAGGTGCAATTACCCTGGAATCCTTGACTCTGAATCTCTAAACAACATCGTGGAGCTCATGAAGAAAAAATAAAGTGATTGAATCAGTAGAGGTGTGTGGTATTCCCTATGGGCATTTTCTCACCTTTATTGTTCACAAGCAAGAGGTCTCATCATTTATGTGAGAAAAGTTTTAAGCTCTCTGTGCAACATCAGTGATTGCTAGTGCTGATCTGAAGGAGGGTGGGGAATATTCCCAGGCAACACACCCTCTCCTTGAAAGAAGGCTCAGAAGACATGGGCACAGGTGCTTCTAAAGCTCATGTTATGAGCTATTTAGAGTGATAATCAGATTACATCCACATTAACAACAGAAGGTGGGTGTAGCATATACTGCAGTAATGCTGAACTGCATTGCAAACCGTAGACATGGAGAAGCTGGTACTTTGCCTTTCCCAATTATTGAATGACAGCTACAATGTAAGATGTTGGACACAGTGAGTCATAAAAAGAGCACCAGGAAGCGTGATTTTCTGGCTCTTTCCCATTTCCTGTAATAAGCAGAAGCAGTACTTTGTAAATTTCTGTTTTCTTTTGAGTTGGTAGATATTTTTTCTTAGATTAAGTTTCACCTTCACTTCCCTCATGCTGTTGCTGGTTTCGTTTTTCTCATTATGACCAAATCATTGAGTCCCTTACCAGTTTCTCAGTCTTGCAGGGATACTGGTATTTCAGATTCTGGTGATGAAAAAGTATTTTACCCTTAATATCCAGATCACTGGGTCATTTGGAATTAATGGAAACAGAAGTAGATGGATGTGAGAAAGCACAAGCAGCAAGGCAGAAATGCATGCAGTAAGTTAACACCTCTTCTAGAATCCATTTTAGGCAGTATATTATCCATATTATCTTCCCACTCTTTTCGCTTTGCTTTGACACAGATCGTGACCATCAAGTGATATATAAGGCATATGCTGTTGTTTTTAAGCATAAGCATATGGACAGTTATGTAATCTTATTTAGTGCTAGTTTGTTTTTGGCCAAATTCCCCTGAACTTCTGCTATCCTATTTTTAGTGTATGGTGGAGAGGCATGTAATAAAAGAAGCTTGAATATATTATCCTTATTTTTATCTCTTAATTTGTGGAAAATACAAATTGTAATTGTACTATACTAATAAACTGGTTGGGGATTATATGAATTATTCAGCTTTTTAAAAAATTACACAACAGTGAAGTGAAATTAGCTAGTGTGCTTATTGAATTAGCTGGTCAGCAAAGTAAGAGAGGAGGGTAGGCTAAGTTTAAAAATGCTTGAACTGTCCCTCAGTAGGGTTGATGTTATAAAAGTAATGAAATGGACCATGTTCCCTATTATAAAATCACAGAATTATTTTGTTTCTGCTTCTGGTCCAAATTGCATTTTGAAAGGAGGAATATTTTCCACTATAGGAAAATCAAGAATAAAATTCATTAATATATAAGCCAATTTCATACTTGCTCAAGCTTTTTACTGGTGGTTTTCACCCACAATCTGCAAAACAAGTGGTTTGTTAGCAAAAAAAGACACTGAGCATTTTTTTTTTTTTCCACTACTGATCATGTTCAAACATATTTTTTTATGAAGAGATAATTATTTACATAATACCAGATATGCTGATTAATTTTTTCAGAGTGAATTTTATCATCTGAAGTGACCTGACCCTTACAAGAAAGCTTTTCTCTGCACAAATAGGATTGAAGTCAAGTAAGGTATGGAATACTCTATACAGAAATAAACTAAAACTGAACTGTTAGTTTATTGTATTTGAATAAATGAACATTTTGGTAGTCATTAAGGGAAAATGAAACATATAATTGATTTATTTGGTGTTCTTTTTTATGTAAATTGACTAGCAGTTATGCCTTTGAATAAAATTTGGCTTTCACTCTGATCAGTGCTTAGAGAGCTGGTGCACCGAGGCTTTTAGGAAAACTAACATGGCTTTTGATAGAAGCACAAAGTGATGACTTAGCACATGGCAGAAAAAGGACAAACTGTTCAGTTGTGGCCCTAAATTTATTTTAGTTCAGCCAGTAAACAGGGACACAGCTTGGACTTTGCTGATTAAAAGCAAAATTAAAAAGCCTGAAGCTGCATTTGACAGTGTTCCAATTTACAGCCAGCTCAACACATGGGATTCTGCTTCTCTTTACTTTGTGGCTTCCGGCATCCCTATGCAGAATACTACTGTTTCATTGTGGGTTTGTGTATTTTCTTCCCCCTAGGAGAATTTGTTTCTTCCTCTCGATTTCCTAGACGGACTTAATACTCTTGCCCAAAATCCAAGACAGTTGCAGCTTGCCATATTTTTCCTTGTTTCACTGCTCCTGCCTTTACCATCTAGAAGGGCCTACCTCTTCCAGCCTTTGTTTAGGTGAGTGCTCTCTCTGTGAGGGATCAGCCAGGGGAACTATGCATGTGTGATGAGTAATCCCACAGGTGAGGATTTCCAGGAGGTGGCTTCAAGGCAAGTGTTTTGCATACCTCCACATTTTCTTTGCTATTTTTGTCTCATATGTACCCTTGTGCATCCCTTCTTCATGTCTTCTCTGCATATGCTTCAAGCAGCATTGCTCTGTACTGCAGGAGGCAACACAAAGTTAATAATTAATTTCTGATAATTAACTTAATCTACCTCAAGAAGTACCTGTTGAAAATCTGAATACTACTATTAAAAGCAGTATAAATCTGTTACAACAATAAAATTGCTTTCAGTATATCATTATTTGTTGTACTTATATCAGTACAAGGTCTTGAAGGAGAATTTGGAAATGGGAATTTCCTTGCCATGAATTATTTCTCAAATTACTATAATCTTACCCATAATAGCTTGGGGTTTTAATATTTTTATGTTGTAGATTTTCCCAGAATTAAAAATATACAAAGTTTCAAAGTTGCTAGGCCCTAAACATGTGTTTCCAGAACAAATATGTCTTGGTTGGTTTCGATAGAAAGCTTGTATCTGTGTGTAGCAACAGCACTGGACTTCAGATAACAAAGTTTAGAAAAATCCCCAGCTGAAATTCCCAGTGTTAGATGAAGTGGCTAAAACACAATGGGTTGGATTCATCACTGTAATCAACAAGAGATAAGAAAATGCTGGTGGAAAGTCTGTGGTCAGCATGGAAATTTAATATAGCACAGCTAAGCCTCTAATCAACAGCAAAAAGATGTTTTTCCTCTGTCCTTCCATTTAAGGGGTCTGTTGTATTAGGTGGCTATGGGAATTAAGCACAGATCAGGATGAACACAGGCTAACAGAGGTCAGAAAAATAATAATCTTCTGAAGTTTTGCCATTAAATATGACTGAATAGAAGTTCTTGTCTGGGAAAAAGAAGATCATGGGTTAATCCCTGAGGCAAGTGTAGTAGTGAGGTCTGGTATTTTCTGAGGCAGCAAGATCTGTTCATTTGACACTAATTTACCTATCAACTTTCTGCATGTTATCTAGAAGAAAATTGTTAATAATATCTTTTCTACTCCTTTAAAACAAAAGTTAGCTCTGGAAGGGCATAACTGATCTTTTACCATCTAAGGTGACTTCAGATTCAGAAGCTTCAGAGTGGGCTAGATCCCATTTAAAACAAACTTTCTTGTTTTTCCTTATAATTATGAAAAGAGGATTTCTGACGGTAAGTGGGAAGCTGCAAACACCAAGATCTTGTCTAAGCAGTAGGTGGCAGACTGCTCCCAGTAATCTGTTGCTGTGACTCAGCCCTTAGCGCCCACCGGGCTGTAGCTAAAGGTGATGAGAAGAGAGACCTAAAAGTGGGGAGAGTCCTGGGGTTCAAACAGTCTACCTAATTTCACAAAGCATGCCAGGGATACTCGAGTCAGCACTTGCCAGTCTGTTGCTCCTACACACTCCGTGTTATCAGTTCCCAAAGTAACTGTGGTGGTTACCCTGCCCTGCAGCAGCTGGGTGACCTTGATCCCATTTTGGAAGATTTACCATTGTTGGCAGAAAGCTAGCGCTGTCGTGGCTTTGGCACCTCTGCACAACAGTATGTGTATAGTTCTGTGACCATTTGGAAATCCCTCTCAACTCCAGAGACCCCAAGGAGTATTTTAACCAAAGAAGAGTTTAACACATGGAATTAGATGTCTGAGGATGTCTATGGATACACCACAGCCTCTACTGTTCTCTGCACACACAAAGTAGTTTCTGAACAGTATCCAAAAAGCTGGGATCCACTCTTTTGACAATTTTTTTTTGTGTTTACCCTTACCTAAACGATGTTAAGGTGGAACAAATATTTTCTCTTTATAGCAGATTTTATTTTGAATTGAAATTCACCTTGAGGGGTTTTCCCAATGCCCTGCTGCTAATAATTAATGTACTTAAGGATGCACCTTATGCTTTGGCTTTGTCTCTTGTGTTTGAAGAGAAGCCTGTGGTGCTTACACAAACTGCCTTTCCCATCACACTTGTTTCTCATGCCGTTATTTTACTGACTGTCAGAGACTCTATCTAGTGTATACCAAGACATTTCATTACCCACCTAGAACTAGGCTCTTGTATCCAAGTAGAGGACAGTCCACAGACTGCTGGAAACCACATAATCCAATGGTTGGTAAACACTTGGGGGAGCTGCCTAACTACTATGCAAAGATGTCGGATCTGATTTGTGGAATCATCTGCTTAGCATTCACCATATTATTTAGTACATCTTTTGTCACCAGACAAGATCTGAAAGCAAAAGAGTAAAAAAATATATAGATTTTCATACTAGGAAAGGCGTTATAAAAGTACAAAATGACAAAAACATATGGATTTTCTATTTTTATTAAGATTATACTAATTTTAGCTGCATCTATATTTAAGCTAACTTTTGAGACTGATCATTTAGGTTCTGCTGATGGTTAGTGGGAGATCCCATGGATATGCAGAATCATAGTTCTTTTGGGTTTGCTTTCCTGCTTAGGCTATGTTACATTTCTTCTGCATACTTTGGCTAGGCTAAGATTATGCCATTCATCTTCAAGATGCTTTCTCTTGCTTTAACCTTCCTTAAAACGTGATGTCATGTTTTAATTAGTTAGTTTAGAAATCATACATGATGAGACCTACAGATTTCCTGAGTTCCTTTCCATGTGTCATATTAGCTTCTTATCAGTTTTACATCAGTTGCTTAGTGTATAAATGAAAGATTGATTTGAGAAAGGGGTTCCCCTCCTTCCTCCCTCCTATGCATACTTGCAGACTCAGTGGAAATCAGGAGTGGTCTTGTCACAGTAACATTTACAAGGGCTTTGTGAACATGTAAGTACATGGTGGAAAACAAAAGCATCTCTGAAAAGAACAGAAAGAGTAGCTTCAGGACCACCCCAATCATTTCTTGACAGAAGAGCCCATTTTCAAAATTTTTATATTTCATTATTAAAAATCTCCCAAACCCATACCTATGACCATTCCTGCAGTATTTCCAGTTTTCTTAGAATTTACATGAATCACATAAGAGTCTGTAACATCCTTCTGCTCTGCAATGCAATTCTTTTTATCATTGTTATTTCAGGATACACAGCTTTTTCTTGAATTATCAAGAGCCTCATATTAGACTTTGTGTTTTCTCTGATGACAAAAATAGACTATATTCTAAAAATAGACCCTAAACCACAGACATACATAATTATAAATAGTGCACTTAAGAGTCAGAGGATGTCTGCACTCTCCAAAGTGGCAGTTACTTCACTGAAATGAAGAAAGTTTGTTTAGAGTGCTCAGTCTGTTTTGATAATGCAAGCTGTGGTTATGAAAATCTCCTTATATTTTGCTCAGAGTTACTTTCTTGAAGCATCAGGTGAATAAATATTAAGTAATTGTACTCTGGCCTGCAATTCTGCAGGATATAGGATTCTTCTTGGGGCTCAAGTCAGGCAGTCATTAATGATAACAGCACTTCATAGTGAAGAATGGTCTTTACAGGGGGTTGGTATTCAAACCACAGTGAAACCTCAAACACACAACCAGACCAAGCAGCCCAGCTAGTGGTTTCTGTTTTTATAGTATTGATATTATTGAATGTATGGTCAGAAAGGGAGAGAGATAAATCAACAGAGATTATACTTGGTGTATACACTGAGTTTCAGTGTGCTAGCTAGAATTAGGAGTCAAAGGGATTAATTACTCATTTGATTCATATATATGGCCAAATATTTTGGTCATTAAAATATGTAAAAGTAAGCTTGCAGTGCTCACTGTATTGATGTATGTATTGTTTAGCCCATCTCCACTGTGCTGGAGATGGGCTAAACACAGCATAGTATGGTTTAGTATAGCCTGTCTTTTCCCAATCCTTCTCTCCAAGCATTTAACTGAGTGAAGTGAAAATTAGGCCTTCATTTAGCAAAAGGAGACTTCTATGTGTTTACTTTAAGAGTATTCCAGATTACTGTGCTTTTTCATCCACATCTTCTTTTACCAAGAAAAGAGGAGTCTGTTTGTTGTGGATAATGGATTGATAAAGCTCTCCTCCACCATCATATTACAGGGGATACAGAAGATTCTCATATAGAGCTGCTTGTATCAGTAGCAAATGACCTAGTCTGTATACAAGTGTAACATGCTATGTCTGAATTGTTCATTTTAACTGCCCTGGAGGAGTTGGCCTGTACTGTAAAAGTATTTCTGTATACAGGTTCTAACAAAACAAGCAAAGAAACCATTGTACAACAAGTAGGACAGTAATTCACTAATCACATATATTTTAATCTTAAATGTGCATGTTTCAAAAATTCTGAACAAGGTGTAGGCTTCAGCTCTGCTTCAGCTCTTGCTGCTACCTGAAGAGCAGCCAGAAGAAACTGTGAGAATGCCTTAGAATGAAAAGAATAAAGGAGCTCCACTTCCAAGAAATACTGGCACTGTCCTCAGACAGCTTAATAGTTGTGGGTATTATGGAATTTTGCTAGTCTGCCTGTAATTATTGATCCAAATGCTGTCAACACTTGCTTATTAGAGAATGGAGAGCTTACCTGTTTGGACCTTAAATTACAGTCCACATTTATTCTCATCTTCCTAAAGAAAAGACTTCATGATCAGACTGCTTTTTACAACTTTTCTTTCCATAGGTTTAGTTTATAGAGTATATGAGCTAAGAGGATTGCTGTGTCCTCTGAAGTCAAGGGCACACTGTAGGAAGAGAGCAAGAGATTTAGCTGCTGTAAACAGAGCACGAAGAAATTAACTTTTTTTTTGACATGCACATGACTGCAGCTAAATATATACAGAGACAAAGCCAGGACAATTTCTTTTGCCTCTATCTACTTTGAACTGATAAATGGCATTATTCTGCTCTCTACAGATTTTTTAAAAGACCACTGGAACCTCAGTCTGCAGGATGGAAAAAAATTATAATGCACTGAGTCTCAGGAGAAAAGGTAGTGTCATTCTATTAAGAGAAGTTACGGGAATTAGCAAAACAGGACTTAGTCTTTTTAACTGTCTTTCCAGCTGTACCTGATCTCCTACACGCCATCTTGCAGGTCTTTCCAGTGCTCTAATCCCTTTGGAGGTGAAGTTGCCAAGTCATAGAAGAAACCATGTTATGTAATAGTTCAAGTGATAACACTATTATTTCGATAACAACTCATGTTTATCTCTTTGAGTATTAATACTTGGCAATTTCTGATGAAGAAGCATTAGTGTCTAAATCAGTAGTTAGCTGTTTACAGGTAAATGTCCATCTTTCATCCTGATCTTTATAAGAAATGCAATAAGGACTATGGTAGTTTAAACTCTTCCATGCCAAGAATACAATCCTATGCAGTACAGCTGACATCACCTTGGCATGGATTTGTATGGGCTAAGGTTATGTGCCTAAGAATAAGTGTGTTTCTACTCTCATCATCATTCTTGAATTCCAGCATGGTGAATCATTAATAATCTTTGTAGAGTAGAAGGAAAATATGTTACAGTGAAAGGAAATAGTGTCATTTGGATCCAATGTCTCTACATTACTGGTACAAATGAACATGAGTGCTCCTGGCTGAACTGATGTTACTCAGGAAGTCAGATGCCTATTCTGTGCTGACCCACTGTGTGCAATATTCAGGCCTGTGAAAAAAGAAGTTCCCGAATAAAATCAATATGGTGACAGCAGGTTGTTGCTGACTGAGGTGAAAAGTGCTGCATGAGCACTATTGTCTACCATAGGCACCAGAAAACCCTGCTGCAGAGCGTCTAGTTGCTACTGTAATTATTGTCACTGCTAGAGGGCAAATTGAAGAGCTTAATGTCATCAATTTTATTCATATCAAAGCAGGAGAGCTTTAAAACCTGTTTTTACAAAAGTAACACATCCAAACATTTACTTTTGTTTGGAAATTCTAGATGTACTGAAAGCTCCATTGTTTCTCAGTAAGATAAATGGCAAATGTTGAATTGTTTCTTTAAAGTACTTTATTGCAGTGCCACAAGTTTCTTGGAGACAAGATATTTTCTAATTGCAAACAGTCTGCAGATTATATTAAGCAAATTGTAAATATGGCTGAAAAAATAAAAAAGCTATGAACTTGTCTACATGTACAACCTTTTACTCCACTGGAGAAATTTTACTTGATTTAAACACAGCAAGACAAAACATCTTTCTTATAAGTGAGATTCAGGGCCTGCTTTTCTAAGGTATTATATCTAATGTACCCTTATGAATTCTGAAGTTACATCATCTGAACCTGTCATTACATTCTCTGTAACTTGTGTTCACTGGATCCTTTCTAAAAGTGCATATTCATTTTCAAGTATGACTGTTAGCAGAAAGGTGTCTCTACAATAAAACTCCTTCCTGACAGCTCCCGTTTCAACAAAAATTGCCTTATCTTTTGAAATTCTTTGTTACAGCTTAGACTTGAGCAGTATAAATCAGACAAGATGTCTCAGACACTTCACATTTTACTTTCTGTCTGAATCTACTTCTTTTTGTAAGAAACAATCTTGGAAAAACACGTCCCATTCTGCTTCTTGAGGAGTGCAATTGACTGATTTTCTAACATTTCATAACTGGTTCTTACTGCACATTATCAGTCGATACATCTTCATTTGTCAAGCATCTGACTTCCTCTAATAAAAAACACAATTTATCCTTAAGTGGGTACCCATAGCATTATGGCTGTGGTAATGCAGAGCTCAGTATCAGGTAACCACTGACTGTGTATGTATTTATATATATACACACACATACAGGAGCCATGATGAGTTTTGCAGTTTGTTTTGAACCCTTCCCCACTGTGAGTACACTTCTAATAGTAACCAAGCCAGCTCAGGTTGTTTCCTAGACCTGCTTTAATACATTTGACTGCAATATAAATATTCCTTCAAGTTCTTGCATGAGGATCAAAATGACTAGTTACAAGCGGAAGCTTGTACATCTAAACCATCTGATTTAGGGACAGCCTTTCATCTTTTTGACAGCTTTGCGTCAACTTGTTATACAATAAAATCCTGAACATGTAAGACTCTAATCCATCAGTTGATCATGTTATTTCCTAAAATAGATAAAATGGAAATGTCATGGATACTACTAAAGCTTTTTACTGAGTGAGAAATAATTTTCAAAAAGTGGACACTTCAGTAGCTGGAGTTGTTACAAGAAATGCAGTATTTGGGAAGTGCTATATTCCCACAAGCATTTGTTACTCTGACTTATGCTATTTAATATGTGAAATTTAATATCACTATATATAATTATATCACATTTCAGCTGCAATATTGAGGTCTGATCTCTAGATCACTATCTCAGTGATAGTTTATTGAGACTCCTGGACTCCATGTTAAAACCCACAGAATGTGAGTGAAAGTCAGTCCATAAGCAATGTATTCATATTGCTGTGATGCTATGTCTGAGCTAGGCAACTCTATCCCTCAGTTTTCTCACTTTCTGAATCTCAGCAGGACACATTAGCTTGAGCACATAAACTTGAGCACATTATATCTGTTGGGCTGACCCTGCTGCTGGCACCTGTTTGTATGGTTGTCTTGATTTTTAAAGAGACTTCTCCGTGGTGTTGTAATTCACAGTATCATCTGCAGGACTACAGGATGAAAAAGTCTTGATTCAGTCTTGAAACATATGACAATAAGTAGGATTTTACACAGCAGTATTAATGCTTATTATGCATATAGTTTGTGACACTCAAGGACAGTTACAGAAACATATTCCCTGACATTGGAAGCTTACAGTCTAAACAAAATATATTGCACAGACCAGATCAACATACAAAAAGCAGATTTGTTTTTTCTTACTTTTAGTGTTCATCTTTCTAACATATAGGATTGTGAACAGAGAAAGGAGTTAAAGGAGATATTGTGATTTATAATAAAAGATAATGAAGAGAGTGATAGCTTGAGGAATTATTCTAAGAGTGGCTCAAAGAAATGCAGAGGAAAGGATCATTCATGACTGGGAGCTCAGAAAAATAAGAAAACAGTGGAGCAACAGAAAATAGATTTTAATATATTTACTTATCCATATTATTGAAGTTACAGACACTGACCAAGATGCTATTGCACTAAGTGTCTTGCTTGATGCCTGGATATGTGACAGATATTATCCCAGTTCTAGTCATTTCAGTGAGAGCTATAGAGGTGTAACTCCTTTAAAGAGCAGGCTGATGACTTTCATTAGCTGAAGGCCAAGGTTAAAACTCATGCATAAATTTGCATGAACAAATGCAGGAACATTATGTCCAAATGCTGGTATGAGTCGTTTTCATACAGTAGTTGCAACTTCTGCTCACTAAAACTAGTTATCCTGTGCATCAAACAAAATAGCCATTTATAGGAAGTAAGGTAAATATTACAGAATGCAGTTTTGAAGAAAGACTTGTTGAGCAGCAGAGCACTAAATGGTAATAGGTAATATTAAAAAAGCCATAGGCAATAGCATTCCTTCACCCCACTGGTTGATTTAAGACTGATTAATAGTAGAAGTAGAATAAAGATATAAATTGGAGTGATTCCATCCATCCAGAAATTCGTGAACTAATGTATTTCTACAGTATTTCTCACTGCAGATGTGTAAAATTTTAGGAGCTAGGCCACAGATACCTGAGCTGTTCAAGTTTATTGTATACGCTTTGGAGATTATTTTGACCAGAGCAAACTGATGGATATCAGCAACTTCAAGTGTTCCTTGTTGTCTAGATGCTCTTTCTTTCATTTTTTATCTCCATTTTAAATGTCTTGGTAGCTGTTTCTGTGCCTGCAGCGTCCATAATGATAAAGGAGGTAGAGCAGTACAAGGTTAAAAGTGGACAACAAGCCAACAGCAACATTAAATCCAATAAAAATATCTGTGAAGAACAAAAAATAAATTAAAAGGGAGTTAATTAAAGACATATATATACACCATTTTATATGCAAAGCTAACAGTCTAATTACATATATGTACAATGTTTCTGGCAAGATCACATTTACTGACATATGCAACATAAGAACATACACTTAAATCCTAGAAATGTATAGATTACGTCCTGTGCATAGGTAAGTCTTACTCCCAGATTTCCATACGCAGGAGGGACTATGTAGTTAATGAAGAAAGAAAAATAGTTTAATCTAGGATCAGCAAAATGGTGAATATATGCAGGACAGGGGAAATAACAGAATGGGACTATTGAAAAGTAACATGTGTTGCCTTGCTCTTCTCCTGCCTCCCAGAAATAATATTCAGGCAGGAAGAGGTTATCAGTTCTCAGCTGTTACTAGGTTATGGATCAGCTGCACTCAGTACAACTGCAGAAATACAGATGCATAAATCTTACCATAGACTTGCAAGTCATATTTGCTTTTCATTTGCAAGAAGTCTGGTGTATCTAATGTGAAAAGGACCCTCATATAGCACCCACAGCCATACTTCTCTAATACATTTTCAACAAGTGGAGATCTAGTCTTGATCACAGCCTTTAGGCAGCTCCTTTTGTGAATATGATGGTTTAATTTCTACTGACATTCCTTGTCCATAGTAAATCTGGCCCACACTTAAAGGGAAATCTATTGATTGTGTGAAAGGTACAAAGTTCAGAGCCACTGATAAAATATCTGCCTCCATGTATTATATGGAAAATACAGAACTGTTACACTACCTTTCATTTTATCTTTCTTCCCACATTCTTTTGACCAGTTTTCTGTAATCACAGGAGAGACTAGTTCAGCAAACTTCTCAAGTGGACAAGAAGAGGTGCACCCTGGCAAAGTGAGGAGATAAGGATCCTTCGAAGTGTCATTCCGATAATGCATTTCGATGCTATATTGCCTGATTAACAACATTGAAAAGTTTTTTAAAGATGGTTCTTAAATAGAAGGTTTCCTGCTTTGAGACAGCATATTTGAAATAGGTTCCAACATCCTACTCTAGATCCTGTTCTCCAAGAGTAAAGGCTTTGTAAAAGAAATCTACAAAGCCCACTTTGCCAAAGCTGGTTATTATATACCCAGCACTGGGTTCTTCTAAGCCAACTGGCTTACTGTGGGAGTTATGTCTTGGAAATATTCTTGCTATCATCTGAAGCATTAGGAAAATTTATTTTATAATTTTCTTCCCTTTTGTAAGGTTTGTTTTACCTCTTCTTCCTGTCTTTAAAAGTACACATGGACATCTAGAAAGTGTAATTTTCCCTAGTTTTAACATGACTTTGTGCTTATGGGCTGGACAGTGAAGTATCTGTTTAAATCAAAATTGTATCTTCTCAAAATATTTGAAAGAAAAATGGTTTTGGGGAAGAGGGTAGAAAATTCTAAACACTCTTTCTTGCATAGATAAAAAGATACTTGCCCTTTGCTTTCTTGGTAGAGTTCAAAAAACTGGCAAGCAGCATATGGTGGCAGTTTTCCATTGAAAATATTGAGAGCAATCTGGAGGGCCCCAACTGTGGTGTCATGCTATTGGAGAAAAAAAAATCCATCCTTTTCAGTCAATTAAGCCAACTAGCATTCATCCAGAGTTATGGGACAAGAGTAGAGAGGGAGTGGAAATCAAGATAAAAAAAACCTTGTGTATATTTGACCATAAAAATGTGTTCAGTATATTCACCATTGGGTGAAACATGTGAACTGATTACTACAGACAGCAGAAGGCACTTCCGAAGAGTTACTGCAGTATGTGTCTTATGCCATCTGGCAGGATTTTGGAGACAGATACTGAGGGAAAGCAAGATGCGGTTTGAGTAATAAATCTAGTTATTCAGTCCATTTTCTCTTTTACTTCCTTTGGTAGTGTTTTTTGGTCCAAGGTCAGTTTAAGGCAGTATAAAGTAGAATAATCTAGGGCATTTCAAGTAAAGGTACAAGTCCTTTTTTTTCAGGTAGTGTACCAGACAAATAGTTGTGTACAAAGACTATTCTCATTGCTTCCACTTCAGAATTTTTCCAATTGTTCCTTCTGTTTGGATTCATACAATGAACTTTCAGTTTGGCTTGTATTTTTATGGGATCAGTTACACACCCACATACAGTTTCTTCATCTACCCATTATCCCTGCTTTTGCAGGGCAAACACTTTGGTGCATAAATTTTGCAAGCATCTTTATATATATATATATATCTGCTAGACTTATTTATATTATAGTCTAGCAGCTATGGTTTAATTACTATTCAGGTTCTGGAATTTTTTCAGCTGATCAGTTTCAAGTATACTTGAACTCAGGAGATTAAAGTAGAAGTGAAAAATCTGGAGGTACTGCTCTTTCCTTTTCAAAAAGAACATGGTAGTACTAGAATCATGTAGAAAGGACAGTGAGAAAGATTTGAAGTATCAAGTAGTTTTGAAGTATCAAGTAGTTTCTGTAGGAGAAAAGATTATATAGGGTAGGACTCTGTCTTGGAAAAGGAAATATGGAAGAGGAGTGACAGAAAATAATAAATTCATTAGAGACCCAGAAAAAGTGAATAAAAGAGGGAGTACTTTTTTACTTTAACACACAAATTGTTGTCACAGGATGTTGCAGTCCAAAAGTATAAATGCATTTAAAAAGTTATTAGGCAAGTTAATGGAAGACAGTCTTACAAGAGATACTAAACATAGGGACAAATCCTGTCTCAGGAAGTCCCTAAGACAGATTGCTGGAAGGTTTTGTCACTCTCTGCTGGCTTTATTCTCACATTCATCCCTGCCTTTGTCCTTTGTTAGAGTCAAAATAGTGAATAAGATATGCAGGTCTTGGCCTGATGAAAGTGGCCCTCTTCACCCTCTAAAATAAATAAAATAATAATAGTAGTAACAAAAAAAAAAACCCACAGTGGAGAGGTTTGGAGGCACAGATGAAGTTCTGCTGTGTGCCAGTATCTTTGGAGCACTTCAGGAAAGATGCAACTAATAGGAACTGCACCATTAAGTTGTAGGAATAATGAATTATAAAATATATAGTTTTCTTTGCCAAATATAGTTAAACTAAAACTGAAGTGAGATCCATGCCTATACTGTGTTCTTGAAACTGACTGGTGATCAGCTTGTTAGCTGAATTAAACTGCATCGTATTATTTTTTCATTAACTTACTTTACTGGTAAAATCAAAGCAAGAATTATGAAAAATGAAAATACTCACTGCAGAGTAGACCTCCATTTTCCTTTGTGCTGAAGAATTGACAGCTTGTTTAATACTGTTTAAAATTATATTCACAAGGACACCTTAAAAAGATGAAAAATAAGGAAATGGAAAATGGAAGTATAATGTTTGAATGGAAACAAAAAAGATTAAAAAATGTGAGTATCAAATATAAAGACATCTACTCAGGCCTCATTCTCATATTTCAGTTTACTACAATTTTTTAACTACAGAGAAGATATTACAGAGGAGAAATATATGATTCATCATCCAGGTCAAGTGAAGAGGCAGGATTCACAGGAAATCATCTAGAACAATCCTGAGAACTGGGGATAATGACTCTTCCAGTTCTGTTATGCTGAGATCTCTCCAACCTTTTTTTGTTTGTCGTGTTGGAATAATGACAACTGTGCTGGTCTCTTCCTCTCTACATGCCAAAGAAATATTTTAACTATTTAATTCCAACAAGTTACACATTATTGATTCTTTGTTTTTTTCCAAAGCTCTTTTATACTTCTTCTCCAGCCCTAAAGTAGTCTAAACCCAATGGGTGAGGATAACAGAAATTCCCTGAAGTACAGTTTAGACCATTCTAAGGAAAGAGGATGTAACTGGTATGCCAGTGAACATTAGATAAGTAGTCCTGACCATGTGATGTGGTCATCTGCATGTGATATGCTCTATGCTCTATTTACTGCAGATTGGAGCCTGGAATACTATGTATTTGATCCAGCTATGTGTAGAGCTAGCTGATGGATCTGCTAATAATTCATTACCTGGATCTGGGCTGCAGAGTAGGTGCATTAGAAAGCCTAGCCTCAGATGTTCCAGCCTGCAAATATTCAAGCTCAATTGTTTGGATTTCCTGGGGATCATATGATTAATTCATAGATTGTGTCCTGAAGTAGTGTCAGAATGTGCTGCACAATCTATGTGCCCCAATTTTGGAGCTAAGCAGTAGTTCACAGTTCTTGTAGTTCTTGTAGTATAGACACAACTGAAATGTCTCAGCTTCTATTCTGGTCAGACTGTTTTGGAGCAGCTTTATATCACTCAGCTACAAATGTGTTGCCAGTGTTTTGACACGCTATATAACCAGTACATCAAAGGGAAAAACAAGAACAGGAAACAATTAGAAGAAATGTTGGAGAAACAATTTAATCTAACCTACTATAAGTAATGATCATAACCCTGAGGGCCTGATTTGTTCCCTTAACTTTCTATAATATTTCTAAAAGTCTTAATCCCTTAAAAATATGGAAAACTTGAAGATATTAATTTTTACACCTTGTTGCAGTATTTTATCCATGCAAGTGCCAATGTTCACTACATATTTAAATACTTAATACGGTGCCCAATGTCCATAGTTGCAAATCAAGGGTTTGTTTGAATAATTTTGCATTAGTAAAGTGACAGGATGTTGCATTATCTCCTCCTTTCTTAGAGCTGTGCATTTTTTAATTTACCTCCTTGTAGTCGTGATTTCTCTTCCCTTTTATAAACTCCAAATAATGAGAGTAAAGACAATTCTGCCAGTTTTTCCATCTTGTTGATTACATCTTCAGTGGCCCATACAGGGAGAGTGTAATTGTGAATATCCTAGTGATAAAAGAAAACAAAAGAATGTTTATCATTCACTGGCATCAATCATCCTATAGTCTACCCTCACACTACTTAGCTTAGACTTTCTGAGGCTGTCCTGCAATTCTTGGTATAGTGTGGTTTTACTCCAGGGCATGCCCTGAAACACATTTTGTGGGAGTGAGGATCAGCCTAAAATGAATGAATGGGCAGAGCAGGAGCACCTGTGTGGAGATTCCTTGTATGTATAATGTCTTCTTGCTATAGAGATGCATGGTTTTGGTGGGAAATATTGCAGACATATGTCTTCTTCTCTTCCTTTCTCTGTGTCTTCAGGTTATAAATATCTCTTCTTTTTTTTTTTTTTTCCTGCTTTCCATCCATTTGTCCACATACCAGTTCTATCACTGGGCAACTAGAGACAAGTGACATTCTCTGGTCATGTAACAGTGTCTTATCATGTTTAATTACCTCAGTTTTTAGAGGATATGTTCAAAATCCTTCATGCACTGATGGTAGTGGCTGGGGCCAAATGGAATTACCCCTTGCTTGGGGTTAGTTTGAGCTTTTTTTACCTGGTAACAATCAGCATCTCAAAAGTTTTTAACTGATAGGTCTTTCATCTATCATCTATCTATTCAATCTTTCATGATCACTCAAGTTCAAAATCTTAAGTATTTTGATGTTTACCTGTTGATACTTTAAAGCTAATAATTTCATTTCTCTGTTAAAAATCACAGATATATTATACTCATCATGCTGAACAATTCTGTAGCACCATATTGGGAAGGTGAAAAAGGAAATAACGGTAATGGTAACAGTTCTTAGAACATGAAATGGAAATGACAGTCTCCCAAGCTGTAGACCATTTTTTCAGTTATCTTATACCAATGTACTAAAATATAACTTAGATTCAACTATTGAAAAAAAAAAAAGAAAAAAGATAAAAAGAACATGTAACAGACAATACAACTCATTCCTGTGAAAATACATTGCCATGGTTTAACTGAAACCCAGAGTTGCAGAGTTGGAGTTATATTCTTCCCCAGCATCTTTTGATTTATTATTACCTCACAGTGTAGAGTATCATATGTATTCCAGAGCTGGAAATTGTCCAGTACTTTAAGGTGATTTAGTTCAAGTCCTGTGTTAACTGCCATTGTTTGTAAAAAATCCTGTGGGGAAAAAGTGAAGAGTATACCACAAATAATCACATATGGCACATACATGCATATAGATTCACTAATGCCCAACTTTTTCACAGAATTTTCACGGAATCACAGAATAAGTTGAGTTGGAAGTGACCAATAAGGATCATTGAGTCCAACTCCTGGCCCCGCACATGACATCCTTAAGACTTGCACCATGAGCCTGAGATCATTGTCCAAATGCTTCTTGAACTCTGTCAGGCTTGGTGCTGTGACCACTTCCCTGGAGATCCTGTTCCAGTGCCCAACCACCCTCTGGATAAAGAACCTTTCTCTAATATCTAACCTAAACAGGGGTTTAATTTTTTTCTATTTGTTTTTGCATTTTAACAAAAGGAAAAAATGCAATTCCATAACTTCTATAACTTATCTTCCTTTTTCTCACTTCCTGAGGTTTTTTGGCACTTTTTTTTTGTTTGTTTTTCCTCTTACCATGTATGGTTGTATTCTGTCTTGAAATTCTTTAGAAGTTTGTGTTTCATGCTGAAGTTCATCAAAGCGGGGACAGTTGGGCAGAGGAAAATTCAGTCTCTGAAACATGAAAAACAAAACTTAGAATAGTTCAATAATTGTCAACACCCCCTTTTTTTCTGTTGCTGAGATTAATGGTGTAATATTTTTTAGACAGATTCATGGCTGTGCTAGACCTACTCAATAATTGTTTGTTTGGGTACCTTAATCATAAATTCAGTTAACATAGGTGATAGACTGTGGTAACTTGGCTTTTCAATGGCTACTTGTGTCTGTGATAGCTTGATTTCCCTCAAGCATGGCAAAAAGAAATTGCACATGTCTGTCAGGGGATTGCTTTGAGAAATGGGTCAGGGTCCATGATTCGAAATTTTAAGAAGCTAGCATTTCCCTCTCATTTTTTGTATCCTCCAAGATGTAACTTAACTCACCTGGCACTGGAAACTGAATTGCTTCTCCATCTACACATCCAGGTCTCATCTCTTTGGAGATAACAGGTGGACTATTTTAAGCATTTTATGTACCACTTAACAGACAGAACTTAAATCAAGAGTGACGAATTTTTCTCCTGAAATATCAAAAGGCTATGAGCCTAAGGGCTCTGTTCTTCTTTAGGGATACTTTTAATTACCCTAAGTGTGTGCATTACAAGGTCACATGATAGTAGATATTTGATCTGAACAACATGCAGATGCATGCATCCTTCAAATTCTGAGCTCTGGCAAATATTGTTTATATCAATTGCAGAAAGACAAATGATACCTGATACAGCATAAAATGTCAGTGAAAAGCCATGGTGAACAAAACAAGCTTGTGCTGGTTCAGCACTTTGTGTCGTATTTCTAGAGCATTTTTGATGCAGCACTAATACCATCCTATAACATTAACAGACTGCACTTCTAGCATGTCTCCAGTGGGAAGTTAGCAGCAGCCACCAACAGATCCTAGCCCACTTTCACTTGGATAGGTTTCCAAGGGTGAAATTTTTCTGGAACAGCAGTACACTGGAGAATGAAAGCTCAAAGTTGCAATATGAAACTGGGGAATGTTGTTTAATTATGCAATAACAAATGTTTCTCTTGCTGTATGTCTTAATGACCCCTCTCTAGGTGTTATTAATTAAGCCACTCCCTTTGGCTTCATTAAACAGTACTCAGTGCTATTGCCTGTCAAGTCTTGATAGATCTCAGTGGCCTAAAAATAAACGGTGATTATGTTTTTTTACAGGACTGTACCTGGCTTCAGTTTCCCACTTTGTGTTGCTTGGGGCTAGAAAATACCTTCAAACATCTGTTTGGTTTAACAAGGGAACAAAGTTTTTTTCAAGGTGGTTTGCGTTATGAAAGGCATTCTGTGTTGCTGCAGAGGTGTGTTTGAGAGAAGCATCAATACCCACTCCTGAAGCAGCCACAGAAGTGATGAGGCACTAGAGACACCTACAAATGAGCTTGCCTTCCTCAAACAGGTTATTTCATTGCACTGTGGTTCCCCTAAGGGCTTTGAGGTATTGTATAGCCAAAGCTCTGACCACTTCGATGCACTTCTTGTCTTCTGGTGAAAGAACTTCCTCTGGTGTCCCACATTTAAATAACAATGACAGTGTTCTTTTCTATTTAGGAGCAGGGTTAAGTTTCAGGCTGAATCACAGTGTTGCCTAATCCAGTTTGTGGGAACCCTTTCTCTCTGTACCTGTTTTCAAGCATGGTCTCCAAGAGTGGAACAACATCAAAGGGAGGCAGGTGTGGCAGCCCCCTAATGAGTGAGTCCATCCTCTGATGCTGGTGGTGGGCAGTTATGTAATAGGGGGTTTGTACAAATTTCCTTAAAGTCAACTTCTGTCCTCAAAGCCAGAAGTAAATGAGGCTTTCTGTTATTACACTCAATAGCTTTTTGTCCTTGTTGGCCACACTGTTTTTTATATAGTCCTTGTCACAAGAGCAAGTGAAATTAAAATCTAAACCTGAGTCAGCCAGAGAGAGCTACATGAAGTAAAACTTCTACAGGACCTATTATGCAGGCAGTTCTACTCCTGTGATCTGCAAGAGAAGTACTAGGGTTTCATTAAATGTTTCTATAGCACTGAGCATAAAAGAGCCCTTGTCTGTAATTAGAATGCCTAAGCACTACCAGAATAGGAAGGTAATAATTTTGAGGTCATTACAGTGGCTGGTGAAAATTCAATTCCTTGAATAAACTATGGAAGAAACTAGACAAAGAGACAAGGTCTGTGTAGTTGAGTGGTGTTTAGAAAAGCTCTTGTTTTCTATAAAGATTTAAGGCAACTTCCCTAGAATACTGTACAAAAGTGTTCTGGTCAGAAGAAATTACCTTGGAGAAAATGGTAGTGTGTATGAAGATTCAAGTATTCTACAACTATGGAAGGAGGATTTTCATGTAGCTATTACAGTTGACCTATGACATACTTGTCAGCCAGTAGCTGCATTGGATATTTTCTATTATATAGAACTCAAAAAGCTTAAAAAATGTTTTTTAGCTATTTTCCTTTTTTCTGTTATTTTGCTTTGTGAGAGATTAAGACTTTATAGAATACTTCCAGCCACTACTTACCTGCTCTGTTGTTTTTTGAAAAATATGAACTGGAATGGGTTGCCAGAGAAGCTCAGGGTTCCAAATTTGGCTGCTACTTGGTGGAAAGAGGCCAGAAAGATATGACTGGGCACTCATAATGGTGCGATCATAATCTGTACTTTGGATGTAAAACTGAAAATAGAATGGCAAAGAATTAAAGATAAAATGGAAACTATAAAATAATAGGGAAATTTTACCCAACTTGTCAATACTGACTTTTTGTTTTTAGTTTTATATTTTTGCATAAAGTCAAAACAGTGAAACCATAACTCAGCTTTCCAGGGCCCTACTTCAGTTTCACAAATAGAATTGCCAAGGCATCTTTTAATTTGGAATCTAACCCTCAGACCTAACTGAAAGAATAAGACAGCATGATTTAAAAGAAGGATCTATATTTTGAGACTCAGAGGAATATTGATATATGTAGACATGGAGATGTGATTTAGTGTTGGACACGTTAACAGTTGAACTTGAAATTTATAAAGGTATTTTCCAACATAAATTATTCCATGATCTATCAGTGGTACTTCAGGAATGTTAAAGCACTCAAAAATATAAAATTCTCCTGAAAGCATAGCAATGGTCTTTCATACCTTCCTGTAATGCATGCCTCCAATACAGACCAAAATGTTACAGGTATCTTCCCTACAATGGATCTGTACTGTATGATAGGCACATCCAAGCAGCTGTTAGACCTCTCTGTTACAAGAGGAAGTGTGCAAACATGGCTCATCACACGACTGGACAGGAATTTATCTTTCAACAGGGTAAGACAATAATGGGTCACTGTATAAATTCCCAGCTCGTTCATCCTGGAGCTGTTCAGTTTGGGAAAATTAGGTTGTGAAAGACCCAAACAGAATGTAAGAGCTGAAAATAAGACTTTGTTCTGTGATTTACCTTGATATAGGTCTGACTTTCAAAAACATTCTTATATTATCATAATTTTTCCATTAATGAAATGAATATGTGCTTTTGTAAGTCCATAGTTCTGCTATGCCAGAGAAATGTACTGCAGACAGATCTGTTCTGTACCTCTCGCCGGTTGTATGTGCTGTTCAAGAAGCTGGAATATCGTTTCCTCATGTACTGTCCCAGTTCAAAGAGCTGCTGCATTCCAGTCTGTAAGGCAAGCATATAGGTGATTACGAGATTGAGGTGATTTGAGACTTTTAATGTAGAAGTCTCTTTGCTCTTTTTTTTTTTTTTTAGTAATCAGCTTTTAAGTTATCATTAACTGTTTGTACAACATACAGTTATTGTGGTTTAACCCCAGCTGGCAACTGAACACCTCACAGCTGCTCACTCACTCATTCACCCCTGGTGAAATTGGAAAGAGTAAAAGTGGAAAAACTCCAGGGTTTGAAGACAGTTTGATATGCAAAGCAAAAGTCACACATGCAAGCAAAGCAGAACAAGGAATATATTCACCACTTCATATGGACAGGCAGGCGTTAAGCCTCCAGGAAAGCGGGACTCCATCCGAGTTACTTGGGAAAACAAACAACATCAAATTGAATGTCTGCCCCTTCCTTTTTCTCCACCCAGTTTTATATGCTGAGCATGGCATCATATGGCACAGTACATCTCTTCGGTCATCTATATCCCCTCCCTACTTCTTGTGCACCCCCACAAAAACTCAGGTTGGTACAAGAAGCAGAAAAGCCCTTGAATCTGTGTAAGCCCAGCTCAGCAGTAACAAAAACATCCCTGCATTATCAGCACTGTTTTCAGCACAAATCAAAAACAGAGCCCCATACCAGCTCTCTCTCAGCCAAAACCTGAACAACTGTGTATGTTGCCGGTGATCTAGAATTTTTAACAGAAATATTCACTTATATCTATGAAGAAATTGTATGTTCTGAAATGCTAAGATTTCAACATCTGCTACAGAAAGGCAATGCCCCTGATTCTATACAAATACTATTTCCACAGTGCTGTAGATCCGTAGACACCAATCAACACTTACAATGTATGTCATTTAGTGACAGCTGAGAGACTGATTGACAACCTAGTATTTATCATTGTCATTGCTCTGTTATTTGTTCAGCCTTATAAATTTTTGGCTTATATTTCAAGCCTTAAGCAGCTTTCATTCATCTTTACCTTGGTGTGCCTGCAGTTGTCCTAGGTTGCACACTGTCCTTTCTGTTATTAATTTCTGCAGCCTGAGCTGAACTTTTTAACTTCTACTGTCAGAGAAGTACATTCCTACTACTGTTGTTAAAAATATAGCAAAATGGCAAAAAGCTCTCAAAAAAGTCATTGACAAAGCAGGAACATCTTAATACATAAGATAGTAATAAAATAGTAATGCATTGTTTCAGTGTCTGAATTTTACAGATATTTCAAGCCCCCCCTTCAAACATCAAACACTCTGTTTCATACTTCTGCATCATTATAAAGTGTTATTAGGTAATGCATTGGCTTCCTTTTTCTCCAGAGCTTCATATGTCAAATGCAGTCAAAGAGCTAAGGCTTGATGTTAAAATGCCAGAGCAACAAGTAGGTTCAGTGCATCCTAGTGAAACTCAGAACTGCAAGTGACCTTGTTAGAAGACACTTTGTCCCCAGAAGTAACCTTCTCCTGCAAGTCTTCTCTTGTTTTGTGACTTGCTGGTTGTCAGTCCAATGATGAGATATGGACTCCTTACTTGACTTGGTGGGCAGGTGTCAAGCCTTTGCCTTGTCACAGGGCTTAGCATTTAATGGTCATTAGAACTTCATCAATGTTAAGAATACAGTGTTTAAATTTGCTGTTTATTTGAAGGCAGACACAGTATCAAGAAGTTGTTGCTTTTAGGAACGTAGTTATAAAGCTATGATAAACAAGATTTCAATTTTACAATAGCTTAGTGAATAACATTGCAAAAATGTTTATTAATTCCCGGTATTGGTATTTGCTAATAGCAACTATCAGAACCTGGGATTTGCTAATGCTTTTGAGACACACACACACAAAAATCTTCCCACTTCATCTTTTATTAGAATTTTTAAGCTCTTCTAAGAAAGTCAACATACCTTGGTGAGTTGTCCAAATCCCTGGGGCCATTCACTTTCTTTGTGTAGGTCGGTTGGAAAGTTTACAATTGGTGTTCGGTCACCGTGTCGGAAAAGCTGGAAATGTAAGCAATAAAACCCCCTTGAGTTCATTACTGTTAACACTCCCTTCTTAGCTAACTAGGAGTCAAGCATACGTTATACTTCCAGTGTAATTTTTCAAATGAAAATATCAGAGAGTCTGCAGAAACCTGAACAAGTAGGATGTGAATATATTCTTTACAAACAAGAATATGTATAATTATATAGGAATTAAGTGGGCATAAGCCTGAAGAGTCTTCCTCCTAGAACATAAAATTAATTACCCAAGATGTTAGTGTTGGGATTGAGTTCAGAGCTAGGCATCTAGACAGGAAATGTGACTGAATTTTGGAAACTCAGCACTTCTGAATATGAAACTGGTTACTGATGTACTTAGATTACTATTTAATTACTTTGTCAGAGACACATGAAATTTTTTATAACCGTTTTTTCATAGCAGTATCTTTAAAACTAATTCTATGTACACCTGGATCTTATGCTCAATTTCTCAATCATCCTAAAATATAAAGATGAAAGAATATAAACATATACATTGTTAGCTTACTTAATTCTTAGCTAAGTAATACTTTTACATGGATATATAAAAATATTTTTAAAAGTCTGTAGGATTTTATTTCTGTCAAATTCAGTGAGACCAGAGTTTGGTTGCTTTACTATCCTGGACACTCCAGCATGGTATTAGTGTGATGCATTCAATCACGTGAGTTTTAACTGGAAAAATTAAATTAACCTTTCTGTATTTTTATGCCAGCATACAAAGGAAATCACAGCCCTAGATTAAATGATTCTGAAAAACTGAATTATCCCCCCTAAGCATTTGCTATGTGGGCTTAGAAAAATTAAATCCACAGAAGTTTCACAAGAAAGAAAATGCTGGAATACAAATTCACAGGGCTCCAGGCAACCTTCCAGGATGCTGACACAAATTGTTGGAAAAGTTACCTTTGCTTATCAATGTTCCCATCACCAACTTCATTCCTGACTTAGCACAATAAAATGACAATGTAGCAGCATGGTATATTTGTTAATAAAATGACATTTATGCCCTAATACCTCAGTGATACATAACTTGTTTATAATTAACACTCTCCATTTCCTCATTAAGCTACATCATTCTTGCCCAGACATCAGAGAGGGTTGTACACACTAGTTAGTTTGCCATTCCCACTGGGAGGTGTTTCATGTTTATATTTTCCAAAGTAAACATCAGCAGTGTAACTTAATGTTTTAATTGCAGCACACACCCTTTACATCAGCCTTCTCTATTAGTGCACCCAAACTTGTGCTAGAGCAGATACTTCAGAGGTGGAAAATACTGTCCATTAAAGGCAAATGCAACTGGAATTCTCCCTCTGTTCGTTTTCTACAATAGACAACAAAGTTTGCTAAAGTGTAAGTTACCATTAGAACTTGTAGAAGACTGCTTATTATGTTTTTTGTTTTGCTAGCTGAATTTCACTCTGTGGCCAACCTGAAATGAATATTTTGCACCAAATCAAGCAGGGTTTTCACCACCATCATCAAGGTTGTTGTTTGGGAGGATTTTTTTCCTTCTCTGTGCAGTTTTTAATCCTCTTTAAATCTCTTTTCTTACTAATTTGGAATCTCAGTTGGTTCTTTATAACAATTTCTCAGTGCACCTGTAGTGAACAGGAGAATAAATAAAGAGCAACATTTTCTGGTGGCTGATTCAGTTGAGTGCAAGAAAAATGAGTGAGAATGACTTTTGTACTGCTGCTCATTTCTGTATGCTGATGTACATAGGTGTCAGGTAGGACTTAGTAGTTTTTATGAACAAGCTGGTACCTGTGTCAGGAATGAAGGTTAAATTCCCAATTACAATATAGCTGCTAAAAGCTTTCAGTAAGCCAGAACAGAGTAGCATTTTATCTGAATAGAGGTTAGTGTGCAAAAATATCAAGATCAAAAGATATATTGAATATATGAGCAGGAGATACAAATAAAAAATATTTTATTTCTTTGTAACCTGAAGAAATTGAAGGAGTGGAGAGTGTGTGCTTCCAAAAAGAAGCACAGTTTCTTTAAGTCCACAGTAGGAAGTAATTCAGCTCCCTGTTCATATTTCTGCACCTTCACTGCACAGTGCCTCATGAATACGATATGAACACTAAGCTGGAAGCAGCAAGAAGGGAACAAACACTCAAAAAAAGCAGAACCCCATTTTTAAGAATTGAAGGAACAAAGCTTCTTAGCCAACTGTTTTTTCTGTGTGCTCAAACCTCCTTTCTACTTCTGGAAATGACCTTGCTTCAGCTGCAAATGAAACAATGACCATATGAACAACACCTTCACGTGAAAGACTAACTTGTTCACTCTCAGCTACATCTTAGGAGACTTTCTAAAATTTGAAACTGTGTTTTTCATTGGAACACCTGATAGGAAAAGATGGGTACCCCTACAGATCTTGCCTTATTCATCAATATGTTTCTCAACACTCATAATTTCAACTTTGTTAAAAATGAGTTGATTCATCAAATTAATTTAAAAAAGATGTGTGCTGCAGCATTAATAACTCCTGGTCTACAGATTTCCTTCCTGACCTTTTAGGAGACAGAACATGGCAGAGTGAGAGAAGTGGAGCAAGGAAGCATCATAAAAAGTAAAAATAAACTATAAATCAATAAGGAAGGGAATGTACACAAGAACAAAACAGATCTGTTTAATGTATTAATTTTGGCACTCCTTTTGAAGTGCTTCACCTCAGTTCCTAAAAGCAGGAGGTGGATAATTACCAAATCCATTACCCTCTCCTACTCTGATACAACTTGAATCTGATTTGTTGTCTGGGATCATCCATTCACTCTTGCTAACTTTGTGAGCATGATTACTTCATATGAAAATGGTCACACAACTCAGACTTTGGCCAGCATTTTGTTCCATTGTTGTCAGGTGAAAAATCATATTGGAGACAAACTGGTGCAGGGGAGAGTGTGCGCTGAGAATATGGCACGTGTAGCATACATGTATATACATAATATCTTCATTTAGAAGTGCCATGAATTAAAGTGAAGTATCTGCCTCTGAGTAACTGTGAGCCTCTTGCAGACATTTTTGTTGACAGACTTGACTTCAAACAAAGAGATTTCTTACTTTGAAGCCAGCAGTAGGAATGAAGAAACATAAGTGAAGTGAAACCATCATGCTGCCAGTTCAGGGAAACCAGAGATGTAGAAATAGTGAGCATGTTTAGTCAAGGTTTCAGATGGCTTGGCTTGATTAGACAAATCACGCTCAACACTTCCTATCCTGAGTTGCAGCAAGAAAGGCATGATGAAGCCACAGTGCCTCATAAACCACACCTCTTTGTATGCATGACAGGTTAAATGTTTGTGTAGGGGCAGAAGGGCCAGGTCAGAACTTCTTTAAACAGAGACGATAAATCAGTGTTTCATTTATACTTTGGGTGCCTGATAGTCCTACGTGTATCCTATTTTCTTCTTTCTTTAAATTTAAAGTTCAAGCTCTTTAAATTTAAATCCTACCTTTAATCTTAAATTCAGTGCACAGGAGTTATGGTATAAGCTATTTTTTACATGTAAGCAAAGCAATTTAAAAAGTGTTTTGGTACATTGGCTTGAATTAAAGCTTTTCAGAAAAAAGGGCTTGTGGCCAATAATCAAAACTCACAGAATCAGCACAAAATTGGAAGCAGTGAGGAGAGAGTGAGGCACCTTCCCAGGCACAGCACCATTCTATAAGTGAGCAAAAGTGAACCTTTATGTGTTTCTTCTCTCCTGCTGATGTATTTTATACTGTGCTGTTCTGCTAAGGAAGCTGTAAAAAGTGATTATGACAATTTTCACAATGAAGTAATACTCCCATGTGAAAACATAGTAACTTGAAGAGAGCAGCTGGACAATGGCTATTGAAGTAAGTCAGAAAGATGCCTTTTAGACCTACCTCGATTGTAGCAATACCCTCATTATATCCCACCATATCAGTGATATATATTCTGGGGTCAGTTCCTATGCTACTTATTTGTAGTAGCAATTCTGTTTCCATAAAAATCCAATCAGTGAGTTCAGAAGGAAAAATATCAATGGAGCATACATAAGAAATGGCTTGAGAAAAAAGATGTATATTGTGATAAGATTAAACCTATGGTAACATTTTATATGATTCGTAAGCCTAAGCAAAAGTAAAAGGACTAAAAGGAAGACACTTAAATGAAATTTACCTACTATTTTAATGTTAATTGTGACAGGCTACCCTAGAATTTTTTTTTTTTTTTTTTTTTTTAGCTGGCTGCACAATTATGGTAAGCACATGGTTTTGGATAAGAAGCCTCTCTCTCCATAATGGTATTCATTTCAAGGAGTCAATGCTTCAGTGCTTGCTGTCTGCCTGTTTTCATCTGTGTGTCCAGTTCTCCCTGTTATCATTGAAAAAACATGTAAGAATATTTTTATACACACAATGTTACTGGAATTAGCGTCAGGTCCCTGCTATGTGTGGTGTCTCAGCAGGGGTAAGAACTGGTTTTTCCTGTGCACTCTGGCCTTCCTCCAAGCTGTGCATCACAATGCAGCCAAGAGATGGCTATAAATGAAGTACTTTATCTAGAGTCAGATGATATGTTTTAGACACAGTACCTCTGCCTCATACATGTATGCACACATAATGTCTCAAACAGAGAAAGACTGAAGGAGGAAATTTTCAATTGCCTATTCTCAAATGTTCATTCCAATCCCCTCAGAAAATATTGTACAGAAAATATTCCTTTGGACTAACTATTCTTTATCATTATACCTTTTTAAAAAAACAACAAAAAAAAAATGAAAAGGACTATGGTTCAGCCTCCATAATCCAAAAAATTACATTGCATTCATGTCTCTTTTTCTAGAGGTATTTGGGAAAGTGACACTTGAAGTAGTGTTTAGCTACTTTGAAATAAGAAGTGACACTTGAAGTAGTGTTTAGCTACTTTGAAATAAGAAATGGCCCAGCAGAAGAATTATTACAGTCTGTTTTCAGCCTAACTGAAATTAATGCAACACATCTCTCAAATCTCTACTTAAAAATGCCCGTATATTTCTGTTTCTTAGTGTACTGCTGTGACAATTTAGTTATTGTGAAATGGAAAATATTTATTTTTTGTGTTTATGTGTGGTAACTTCTGTAACATCATAAGCTCCAGCTTCCAAGCATAGGAGAGGTAGTCCATAATCACCAGCTCTCACACTATGCATTGGAGTGTCAGCTAAACTGAGAAGAAAGGTAAATGTGGGCTTTGCATCTCTTAGCTCCTCTTCACTATGCATCGACCATAAAGTCAGTTATCTTGAAATAATAACTGGAGATTAGGAGATAAAAATTCTAATAACTAGAGGCATTTTCATCTTTCTTTAGGTAAGGTCTTTAAACTCAGTATGCAAAAGGGCAGCAGTACTTAATTCTAAGTTTGAAGACAGGCAAAGAATCTGTACACCTTGTCTGATTCAACAGACATGTAATTCTGTCCCTGTACTCCCCACAACAAAACAGAGAACAAGTTACTTACTACAACCACAAACTTCAGCTCTCGTGCTGCAGTAGTCTGTTGAAGCAGAATGAGAATAATGTGAAAAGAAAAACACAGGATCCTAGACAAGTTGGGAAGCCGTATCACACCCATCCTGACAGAAGAGGAAAGAAGACTTTGTAGCTCCAGCAGCTGCTCAGGCTGAACTGCGAGACGTCAGGCTGCACTTTCAGAAGGGGTGGAACTGCCGCTGGTGCATTTCAAATCCAAGAGGAATGTTGTGTGACTACACAACAAATCGCATCGCCCTTTGTTTTCAAATTACTGTTTACATACTTTTTAATCAAATCATAATTCAGTTCCTTTTTTCCCCTGTAATATTTTTCTCTTTTAGAACGTAAAGATGAAGTTAAAATACAAAGGAATTGCTAAGCATTCCTAATGCTTCTACCTACCTGTTCTGTTTCGATTTCTCAGTGCTTGGAATTTTTCCCAACTATAGCACTGCCACAAGGATGAGCTTAGAACAAAGAGCCAGGCAATACTGTTTCCCTTTGCTGCTCAGGTAGTCCACTTTTCAGCTTCCTCACCCTCCCTTTTTTCCCCTCTTCCACATGATCCCTGTGAAATCAGAATAATTATTTAAAACAACATTTCATGTGGGTTAAAATTGCCAGTCCCTCAGATAAAACACTTGAAAATATCTTGCAACACATATGTTCTTAAAGATTCTTGCTGGGCAGTTATTTGCTCTTCAATTTGTCTGTGTTATTTTTCTTTTCCCTTGGAGTATTCCTATGCTTCCCCTTTGTAACTGCTTGTTGAGATTTTCTTTGGCATCAAATCTTTAAGAAATTTATTGTGAACAAGCCCTTGATCTCACATTTTTATTATTACTGATTAAAAGTACTCTTTCAGACTGTAGCTCAGTGGCTTTGAGGAGATTGCTCAGCTTGTATCTGCTCACTTCCTCTCTATAAAATGAGAACAATACCTCTAGAGTTGATTTCATAAGCATTTTTTGAGTAATGAATTAATTTGTAAAGATGTATAACTAGAGTTCTTTAAATGCTTAAACTTTAGGTCCTTTGTGTCTTGTCATTTCATTCCTCTCATATCCAAACCTGTCTCAGGGTCTTCTGCTGAGCTCTCTGCAGCAGTATTTTCTACAATAAGTGTTTTACCACTTACCAGAAATTCCATCTTTAGGGCCCTAAAGCCCACTAAGCATCAGGTATCCTCTCCTCTGAGTTTTGTGTATGTATCCACTGTGTCCAATGGATGGGACAGGATGGGAGGAGTACAATAGCTCCCAAACTTTCCTGTCTTTCTTCTCAGTCCATTCCCAGTTTTCAGCAGCTGGACTTCTTTCTTCCTCCACTGTTATGTCCCCACCCTCCTTTTTGATCTCTCCTGGTGTGATTTTTGCCTATGCAGAAGGGGTATGAGAGTAATCTATTCTTCATAAATATATAATATGTTGTCTTTCTGAAAACAAACATAAGCTGATCATCTTCCTACATTATTTAAGAGTGTAGGTCATAAAGTGGACTCATAGAATACTTTAATATATCTGAAAACTCAAGAATGGATGTCCTACTTTTAAAATCTATATAATGGTTGGCTCCTAAGCTATTTGATCAAGGATCACCATTGGCTCCTGGAATCTTTTCTTATCCTTCTTATGACCTTACCATGAAATTCATAACTGACTAGTTTTTGTAAGATTTGCTGGTTTATCATGTTTCACTGATGAGTGTCTATGACCACTGAAGTCTCCCTGTTATGGAGCCATTCTAATAACTTCACTTTAGGACCTGCACTCCATTTTTTTGGCGATGAGGCAGGAGGGATTCTGGATGGCATCATTCAAGAATGTTTAAAAATATTTGACAATGACATTTTATAGAAAATCTTTGCTAATGTCTCTTAAAAATGATACTTCAACACAAGACCAAGCGTATGGTAAGTACTAGTGATTTCTGGGTTTTCACTCTTCCCTTGGCATGCATACTTTCTTAGGGAGAGTATTTTGTGCTCAAAAGAATAGGTACCACAACAACTTAAGTAAATGTCTACACATTTCAAAATGGAAAAATACCCCGTTTAGGTGCCATACTGGCTAAGATAGAGTCTGTATGCACTCTATATGTTGGTAGCATATATTTAATTTGGAAATTTCCTTGCCTTTCTGCAATTATTCTCCATTTCTACTGGGCATTTGGCAGGTATAAACTCCTCATATTCTGCAGCAACTAAATCCTGGTGCTTTTCAGGAAAAGTTGCTTCAAAATAATATTTTTTAAAAGGTCCTCTTAATCTATTTATGGTTGTTGAAGCATTATAATGCAAGTGAATCTAAACAATTTAAATCATGATTATGTTAATTTGGCTTATTGTCATAAGTTCTAATTATGACATGATGGCATTAAGTAGAATTAAACACAACTATAAATTTTAAGTGCACGTACCTATCTTAAAGGCTTGCTGAAGCCTTGATTTGCTTTGAAGTGGCTGGTTGCAAAAGAACCTGTGCTTTACAGTACATAAGGGTCACCTGAGGTAACCGCTGCTGGTGGAGCACAACCTCACACCCTGAAAGGGTGGAATTCACTGCAGTCAGAGCACCAGGTATGAAACTGCTGCCAGCACTCATGTACCAGGCTGCTTACACAGAGAAACAGCTCAGGTCCTGCTACTGACTGCATGTGCAGATTAGAATTTAGCGTAGTTTGGATTAATCTCCAACCTATTTTTTTCCAAGCATTTTTTGTTTTTTGAGCCGAAAAACTGAAAGAAAATGAAAGATTTTGTTTCTGTAAACAAAGTGACAGATTTTACAAACACCATTCTGAAACACAAGGAAAACAAAACTGTCTCACAGTCCTGTGTGGGGGTGTTTCCACCCAGTTGTGGGGAGTGGGAAGGGACAAGGGACAGAAAGAATTTGTGACAGAAAGAACTCACTTGTACTGCTGACAGAACATGAACCTATATCTTACACTACAGAAAAAAATGTCCTAAACCCAAAGTCTCTAATCTAAGGCAGGTGGGGGGTGGGGAGGGGGAAGAAAGTATCTACTCACTATCTATTCACTGTCTTCTAGTAATTTCTTAGTTGTCCCAAGTCTGTAATATGCACCTGGTTACAGGGCACCCAGAGAATTTCTTCTTGATCCTATGAGGTTAAGATATTCGCCTGAGATAAGGGAAACCTAATTTGCAGGTATTTGCAAACTAGTGAATTTGCAAATAAGAAAGAGACAGAAAGCACTATTCCTCTTCTCTCTCCCCTAAGAAGCTCTCCATTTGGTGGTGATTTTATTTTCTGGAAGAGATGGAGATAAATCCTTTTGCTAAAGGAGGGATTTGAACTTGTGTCTACCACATGTTGGGAATGTACTATCAATATTAAATAAAAAGAAGGAAAGTTGCCTTCTAGTACTACCATGAAACAAATCTAAATTAGTTTATTAATTTGATCAGAGTTTGGATCGTTTGGGATTTTTTGCTTTCATTCATTTTTGATAGTCAGCCAGCTCAGAAAATAACCCAAAGAGAAATGGAGGTGATGAAATTGATGAAAATGATAGTTCAGGCTGTCCACCTTTCCCAAACAGCACAAAATTACTGTTGCTTTTCTCTTGTTCCTTCCCCATTTTGATGACATTGCTTCAGAATATGAAAGGAAAAATAGTGATCACAAATTATATCCAGCTATATTAGAGCATCTATGACTATTCAGGTTAAGGAAGCAAGTCTACTTTAAAATATGGCTGGTCTGTTTAAGCATTGTTTGTGAAAGAAGAGAGGGAGTTCTAAATAATTCCAAAGCCAAACTGTATGGGTTTTTAACTCATTTTGACTCCCTTCTTCTTTAAGAGGAACTGAAATGAACCTGTTTATGACTTTATACCTGCAAAAGACTGTAGGACAGATTTTTCAAATTCAGTCAGCTGGTGAAGTTATAGGAAAACATAATTTAGAGCAGTTTATTATTCATTCACTGACATCCCAATTTATATTCCTACAATAGATCTGTGCTTTCTGTTCCAGCCTTTATAAACTGATGCTTATTTCCCCCCTGAGTTATCAAAGAATAAAGGAAATCTTCCTTTCTGTGTTTCTACAGTGATAGTCTTAAGAACAAAAAATATTGTAAAGAATGTGTATGACAGGGTTTCTGCTCAATAGGGAGAGGGGGATAAAGTAATTTAGAAATGTCTTCATTTGTTAATTAAATTTGAAATTTATTTTACTCAGCAGAAATTAGATTATTGAAGGAATCTGCACTGGGGCACGTAGAATGGAAGAAGACATTGTCTGAACAGGTGATGGAAAAGGGGGACCTTACACTGTTGTAACAATGACCTCACATAGGATGCACTTCCATACCTGACCTGCAGTGCTGAGGCCAGGTTCTATCCAGATCCATGGTCCCCCATACCAGGCAAATCTCTGGGACAAAGGGTCTTCATGTGGTTTTGAAATTTTTTCAGACATGGATTTGGGTTAGGAAGGAGAGGAGGAACTGGGAACTGGAGACTGGAGAATAATGAGGAATCTCTCAGGTCTCTATCACATTTTCTATGTGAGTATTTTCCAATTCAGGAAACCAACAGAAAAGTTACCTTTACCTTTGATGGGAGAAGCATGAAACTTACCCTTTACAGCTCTTGAACTTTCGCTTCTAAACATCTGGCAAACAAAATATTAAAAGCAGCTCGAACACCACAATTTGGCACAAGTTCAAAAATGGAGGAAACAGGAGCAGGTTGAGAAGAGAAAGTGCCTAGAAATTTGGTTTTGACAGCCAAGGCTACAATCTGTTAGAAGTCTAACACTGATAAAGATGGAGTCTTGGCTTTTCTTTTTTGTTTGCTTTCATCTAGCAGGTTTGTTTTTTTTTTAATTTCTTCTTAGGAAGGGAGGTGTGATGATCAGTGAAGTTTTGAGATGAATAACTTAAAGAGCTGGCACTAACTTTCCTGTGAGGGCTGCCAGACCTGGGAAGACTTCCTTCTGGTACCCATTATGGGACATTAAAGTAATACAGAATAAACAAGTTTGCTCTTTTTTGCATTAAGAATCAGGTAGCACTGTTTGCCTCATATTGTCAGAAAACATTTCTACCATTTTTTGGATGCTATGGTAAAAGGGGTTGCATTTTTTGGAAATCTAACTACACTTTCCTGGTGAACTATATTTCCAATGGTGGCTTAAGAAGCACAAAGAAGAGAATAGGCATTTGTGAGAATTCTGAAACTTAGATTCTTGTTAGAAGGAAAATAGATATTTTTTATTATTTTCATTCATTTTTAGCTGGTGGAGTAGCAGTTTTCTACTTATGCTGTAAGGAATATACTTTTCATACATTTAGCATCCATTTTAAAAGCCTAATCTGAGGAAAGGAAGCCAGAATGGTGAAATTTTCCTCATCTCATCTGTTACTCTAGTTCTCTTTGAAATTACCGTGGGCAATAAGACTGTTCACAAAAGGTCCTGCCCACTGTGAGAAAAAAAAAAGAAAAAGAAATCCTAGTTCTTCAAGCAAAGACACTGAAGACAAAGATACTGTTTTCAGAAGTTAGTTGCATCTGATTGTTCAATCCATCTTTTGTAGTAATAACACAAGCTGGTTTTGCAATAGTGATGTTAGAAAATGTAACTAGTGAAGGATTGCCCAGCATTCTGCGTGTTTTAATTTGCATGCAGGTCTGATTTTTTTTATTTTGTATTGCTATTTTTTTGTTCATGTCAAGAACAGAGATGCTGTTACAGATTTCCCAGGAGAACAGATTTTATATGATCAGATCAGAATATATAATCAAGGTTACATAACAAAAGGAAGGTGTTAAAAAAGCTATTTGGAACCAAAAAATATTTTTCTTCCAAAATGAACACTTGGCCTTGCTGTCTCTTTGGAAAGAATATCTGAAAGCCTTGTTGCATCAACCAGCTGTTTCTAGGTCTTCATGGTAGCTAGCCTGGCTGGTTTTAGGCCCCTTTTAGGTCTAGATTCACAGTACAAGTTTTCCATAAGACTCATCTTCCTTCTATGTAGAGATGGGATATTTGTGCATGTAAAAGGCAGAGAAAAGAAGAAGAAGAAGGACATCTCTTAAGTAAGTAAGCAGGCATTGTTCTAATTCTTGTGGCTTCTGAGATCTGTTTGTGTAAAATGATTCATTACTTCTTGAATAAAATAAAGTCTAAGGACAGTAGAATGACTCCTTTTAGGGTCTCCTTTTGAAGCATTGCTTCCATTGACAGTTCTGGAAGTTCTTGTCTCATTCTTCAAAAGATGGCAACAGTCCTTCAGAGGTGTTTTCCAATTTTGCTGTAAATCAAGACCTTCAAAACACTCTAATTATATAGTTGAATTAGTTCTGACAAAAGTCCCTTTGGAAAGAATAGGCGTTGAAAAATTCCACTGGTTTCATATTGCAGTTGGGTTTTATCAGGTGATAAAGTAAAGCAAATACTCATGAAGAATGAGTCCCTGCTTTCTAGAATTTTTGTTTGTAGTATTAAGGAATGTTTTCTTTTGATAGAGATCAGGAGATTCAGTTGGTCATACTGGTGGAATTTAAAGAGAAATGTTGGACCACAGTCATATCATAGTGTGGGAAGAGTTCTTTCATAAAGTGAACAACGCTGAAGATAGCGGAGGGAACACCTAAAGGTAAAACAAAAGGAGAGATGCAGTCTTAGCATGTGACATTCTCCAAAAGCATAGCAAACCTGTTAATAGTACCTCAACAAGTAAGCAGTTCAGACTAAGTGGAGAGGAATTAACACATTTACTCCTGTTTTGATGGGATTAGGAAAAGTGTTGAAATGTTGAGTCAATCCATGCTGAAATCTTCCCAAGCAGCAAAAAGAGCACAGGGAGAGCTCATAGTTTTACCTCCTTCCCAAATAAAGCTGAGCTTTATTAATTTCCTATGTTTCACCCTATGGTCACTGAGATGTGGAGGAACTTTACTCTGATTTAAACCACCTTCCAACACTGCTATTGTAGTGTGTGACCTATAATAACAATTCTTGCCTAAACCCCTTATTTCCTTGTAGTGGGGACATAAAACCTCTCTATAAGACTTCAGTCAAGATTTTCATAGAAACATCTCTATGTTTGTGAGCTGGAGAGTCCCTGTAGCATAGCTATCTATATAAATTACACTTTTGAGCTCAGTCATACTCCTGCATTTTATTTTTAAAAAATTCACATTTATGAGTGAGCTTCATAAAATGCACTCATGGATGTATAATCAAATGAATAACATATGCATTTGTACTGAAAAATAGTTGAGATGATTTTTGACAGAGTTGTAAACAGCTGAAATCAGGAATTTTGCAGTTGTTTGTGTCAAGTGTAATTGTGACCTGCAAAGTCTATGCATCATTCTTCTCCTTAATTTAGCCTCCTGGTGTTAAAAGTCAGCTGTTCCAGGCTGTCTGCATTCATTGAGAAGTGGTAGTGCACAGTGGCTTAGCACAGGGCAGTCTGTCAGTGTGCTGCACTGTGCAGCCTGTGGATCAGTGTGCCTTGGTCTTTTCCCAGGTGCCACTCATGCACAGCAAAGAGTTTAAAACTGCCTGCAGGAAAAATGACATTAATGTTTCCTATTATAGTCCAAAAAATTAGGATATGACCCCAACCAGTCCATTCTGAACCAGGACAAAATAGTGGAAAGTGTCACATTTTGATATGACAATATGGAAATATTTTTATTGGAGTATCAGGTTTGATTGTAATCTCTTTTGTGGTCCATATGTGTTTTCAGCACTTGGGATTGCTAATGAAAGAAGTGTTGCTGGATTTGGTGTAAAACGCCTGAACACCATCTAACTTCTACATCAGCAAAATTTGAGGACTGAAACAAAGTACAGCCTTTGTGTTAAAGTCTGAAGCCTAATTTGTGTCTTTGTTTGTGTAAAATTTTGATACATGATAGACATTTTCATTGATTTATCTGATCAGTTACACAGTTTGCTTTGTGAAGAAGGGGGATTAGTGTCCACAAATCTTAGCTTATTAAGCACCACAGTATAAACATGAAGTATTTATCATTCTCTTCCATGACTGTATTAGTAGTGTGGCTGGAAAAAAACCTCATCAGAAAAAACCTCCCCCTTCCTCTGCCAAATTACCTTTGCAATTAAATGCGGTAATTTCCTGAAATATTTCCTGAGGATTTGTGAGCAATGACTACAGTGAATAAATTTGTTTAGTGAATCATTACTTGCTAATTTTTCATTTATTCTGGTCAGACTATCTCCACTCTGTTAATGTATTCAAGATATTTAACAGGAAATTATTTTCAACCAGATGACTTGGCTGGTCTGCATTCTTATAATCTCCAATGATTCAAATTCTTCTTGAGATCAGTGGTTCAGAAAGCCATACGGGATTTTTTAATGTTGGATACAACATTTGAACATTAGAAAAGGGAGGTTTCTTAACTTTTCATTTCCCTTAAGTAATACAGAGCAAGATAAAAGACAATGTAAATTTCAATATTCCAGTTCCCTCATTGTGCAAAACTAAATATCGTAAGTGGTCAAAATGGAAATTTAAACATCCTAATACGATGATATAGACAATCTATGGGGGAATGAGTTAGTATACCAATGTGTGTCTGTATACGTTTGATATTCTGGTAAGTACCAATCTGGTGTACAATTCGATATGCATCTGTTTTGATCTCTGAATGTCTGCTAAAATCAAGAGAATGCATAATTGTTGACTGTTTTTAATCAGCTTGGGCAAATACTCTGCAGTTAGGGAAGAAAAGGTGACTGTTGTGAGTGCATTTACATGTACTTCTTCAGTAACTGAAGGTGGTTTTGACCCTACTAAATGAAATCAAAACAAAAAACCTGACATGAAAAACAGTACTGTAAGGCCAGATCACCCTTGATTTCATTTTGCCAGAAAGTTGGTCTGGAATAGATAAATGTATTGATGGAGTAGAAATGACAGCCATGGGTACAATTCTCTTTTCCTGAATATGTGTATTTTTCATTTCAGAGCAGAACCTTATGAAAATGATTGTCACTTCAAATGACCTGCTGGCTCAAGACGTAATCCTGACTTTACTTTTGGGTACATGTGCCCAAAGCACTTAGCTTACCTTTTTTGATGTCCTACAGTCTACATTCTCTTGTCCAATAGTGTACGAGGATGGGAGAGAGCAGATGAGTAAATCTCTCCAGGGGACAGCGAAATTTGCAGCCAGGGAGAGTGAGGGGGTGAGGCTCCCTCAAAGAATTATTCCGGTAGTACATCTCTATGGTGTATTGACTGTTTCAAAATAGAGCAGGGTCAAAATAAAGTTAGGTGTGCAAAACCCAGCAGCCTTTCCATGCTGCAGTTATTGTTCTTGTGGACAAACTTTTAGCCAGGTTGGTTGTCTGGTTGCTAATATATGTTTATGATTTACTAATATAATTAGTACTCTGAAGAGAGCTTTTTAAGCAACGGGGGGTCAACACCAATTTGCATGTAGTTTGCTGTCTTTGCTAAGGAGTTAAATAGATGGAGTAAAACCTCTCACAACTGTAGTAAATAAATACATACATGCATACATACATACATACATAAATATTTCAGGCTTATTCTGCTACTGACTACTAAACTGAATGGAATTACAATAATTAAAATCAATTTGTAATGTTTTCCTGAACAGTGAACCTCACATATCCGATTTAATTAGTCTTGGGCATCAGAAAATTCCTTTTTAAGAAAAGTGTGCATTAGCATTATAGCTTGCAGATACTTGCCCATTTTTTTCCTGGTAAAGTTCAAAAAAATGGCAGGCACTATGAGGAGGCAATTTTCCATTGAAGACATTGAGTGCCATCTGTAAGGCTGCAATGGTGGCTGCATGCTGTGAACAGAGGAAACCTTTAATTAAAGGTCTACTGAAAATGATTGCATGAAGCTATTATTTAACAATATTTCCTGCACATTATCTGTCCACTCAACATTAACATTACTTGTGTGGCCTCATTAATACTTGCCCTCTGCACTGTTGAGCAAATACTCTTCCTTTTGGCTATATAAACTGAAGTGCCGCATGTATAAAGTATACATAAATGTAAATATTTAAGATATTTTAGTAACTTGCAGCTCCTTCAAAATTAATAGGAGCTGTTAAAACTTCTTTCAAAAAAACTAGTGTTTTTTCATGTAAGTAAACAGTATTTAAGATCTGATCAGTAAGCTCTTTAGCTGACATATACCCAATAGGTCATGATATAACTGCAGTTTAGAGGCAGGAGCTTTCTCATGAGAGCAACCCAAAAATTTCCTCCTCCAATGACAACATTTGCACATTGTAAACAAAAATATAAGATCACAATTGAGTAACTGCCTTCACAAAGCCTTCTAAAAGTATAACTTAATTTTTTTCTTTTTTTTTTGTTTTCCCCATTTTCACTTGAAAAGATACAGGAAGAAGGAGATTTTACTTTAAATTAACTTTGTGACCCAGGTCTAATAAAACATGAGGCATGGTGTTTCCAGATCCCTGCTCAATCAAAACATTATTACAATGAATCAAACCATGATGTGAAGTGGAAAATGGAATGCTTCAGGTTTCGAAGTAGTATCTGTTCATTAAAAAAAAAATTAAAACCTGAATATATTTAAGGTTAACCAAATAAAAAATGCTTCTAGCTGTATTTTAGGAGGTAAATACAATTTCATGGTTTTCACTGTATTTAATAAGTGCAGAAAGGAAACACAAGAGAAGGAGAAAGCACTCACCGTGGAATACATAACCATTTTTTGATGGTATGAAGGCTTTGTAGCATCTAAGATATGCTTTAGAATACTTTTTAAAAGAATACCTGAAAAAGATGGGAAAGCAGGGACAATGAAACAGATGCTTGTGTTAACATTTGTATTGATTGTTGCCATTTTAGCAATCTGTCACTAAATGCACCAGATGTATTCAATTGACTTAATTGGTAATTTGTGCAGAGCACCTTGATTAATAGTGACAGTATCTTTCAAATGAACATTGGCCCTATTTTACTCCTGTGTAAAATGTTTTGGGGATCCCTAATAGCCTCAACAGCTTCAAACAGGGCATTCACAGTTACTTTGTGCCAGCAGAACAGTGCAAGAAGAGCACAGTAATGAATACTATCCCCATTGTGCGTGTAGCTTGATTGATTTCCTGCTTTCCAGAGAATAAAGAAAGAGCATATCCTCTGGGTTCTGGGGCTTTATAAGCTGTGTGTCTCTCTGTATTTTGTTAATGTTAACTGCTGAAAAATTGTAAGACAAACTACTTGATTTAAATCAATGGCTGTGCTAGTATGTTAATATAAGGTTGGCATGTCGGCAAATTAAAATATTAAAAGTAGAAGTGTACCAGCTAGCAAATTAGACAGAATTAGTCTTTAGCTCTTGGCACATTTTTCATAGCAATTGTTAGTAAAGCAAGGACAGAGATTTTAACTTTGTGCCAAGTTTTGCTAGTTGGAGCTTTGAAAAATGCAACAAATTGATTCATGCTTATATGTTTATTTGTCTTCCAGCTCACAGATCCAGCCTGTACACTGCCCATATAAAACAAAAAAGAGGCTTAAAAGATGACAGTGGATGAATGGAAGAGAATGAGTCATTAAACATATAAAATGTTTTCCAATTTCAGCCATTGTTTTTAGGACAGAGTAAGTTTTGGAAGCAGTTTAGTAATCTCATTTTAGGACTCTCAGTAGAAGAGTCTTTGGTGGAATAGGGAGACAGTTAGGCAACAAAGTCTCCATTCTAGACATTACTACAAATAATATATTTTTAAAATAAGTTACACGTGGAGACTTACACTACATTCAGACTTGAGTCAGTTCAACAAGAATCTGTGTGTTATATTGAATTTCTTATACAGTGGTGATACCAAAATGATACCTCAGTTATAACATTAATTAAAATATTCACAATTAATATGCACACCATCTCCCTTCCCATTAATCAAACATCTTTCAGTGCTGCCCGCCAATATCCCCGTAATAGCATCTTTCCCCATTCTACTATGGAATCAGCAGCAATGTTTGTCATATACCTTTTCTTCTTTCCCATCCTACTTTCGGTTTTAAGTGGGATAAGAATTCATCTTACCTCCCTGCAAACGTGATTTTTGCATTTGTTTGTGGAACCCAAATTCCGCCTGCAATAACAATTCTGACAGTTTTATCAGCTTGGTCCTGACACTATGAGTAGCCCAAACAGGTAAAGTGTAATTGTTGATATCCTACAGTAAAGAAAGAAAACATGGTGATTTTCTTACTGATTCATGCTACTAACTGTTCTGGCACAAAATACTTCTCAGAACAAATTCTGAATGTTTCACTCCAGTAACATTTTCTCATTGTAATAAAATTGTTACTGTATTTTGCATTTAGACAGCTGTAGCATTTCTATTTATAGAATCATAGTGCTTGAAAGAAATTTGAAAGGCAGCATTCAACAAGAAGAGGAAATATAATGCTAAAAATTACACAAAAAGCAACTGGCATTTTTTATCTTGTCAGGTAAAAAAAAAATCACTATATGACTTTTTCAGTCATGTGCTGGGATATAGTTTTACTGAAACAAAGCCTATATAAAATTCAGGATTTTAAGGGCTGGTAGCTCTCAGGTGCAAGAGGAATACAGAGATCAAATAGGAATATGTATAGCTGTAGTATGGATGTACCCAAGTATAGGGTAGATATAGAAGGATGAGATATAAATGACATTTGTACCTATTATGGTCTATTGGATACTGCCACAGACCTCAAGCTAAAGTGGAATGGACTAGTCTTTCCTTGGGGATGCAAAGGTATATTAGTGATCACAACTCTGAGAAGGGAAGATATGTACAACGCTCCTGATTTGCACTACTCTGAATTCCTGTTTAACAAGGTTAGAAAATTTCCTTTAGAGCAACCTAACATTTGGACTGAGCTCACCAAAAGGAGTGTTCTTGTAACAAGTGAGCTCAAAGGAAAATGTCAACTACTTTAAGGGTTTGTTTAAACAAGAAAACAATGGAACATGCTAGGTTAAACCAGCTCAGATCACAATGTTATCCATTTCTCATTTAATAAATGGGATACATATCTTGAGGAAAGAATTGGCTGGTTGCATGCTATTTAGGATGGTCTGTAGGCAAGCAAACACCTCAGTCTCCAAGTTACCTGAAAGTCAGATAACACTTAGCTGAAAGTAACAAATACAGAGAGATGTGTGATACTGTAGTTCCATGAATTGTATTAAAAAACTAAGGACGCTCTCTCTGTATGCTTGAAAAATGAGAAAGGCTTTTATGGCAGATGTCTTAATTGATACCCTCAGAGTCCTTAGTCAGTAGTCTCAAAGACCAAGGCTCATCAAATTTAACACTAGAAGGAAAAACACTTTTTTTTTTTTAATTCTGGTGTTTAGCTAGATTTTTGATGGGAGCTGTGGTTTTGCATATTTTTCTGGTGACACAGGTTCTCAAAATGATTTAACTATTGAAATAGAAAGTTGTGATCCTGCATTTGGAAAACATAGAAGGGTGACTTCACTGAAATTACACTGAGATGTCCCAACATGTTAATGTTTCATTTAACTTAAGGCTGTGGCTAACATTCTATTCAAGTCTGCTTTGATCAAAGTTGGGCTTATGCAAAAACTGCAGGAATAAAGGTAAACTCAATAGTATCACACCCTGTAAAATATTTCATGTTGCTTCTGAAATCCACCTTAAAACTCCCTCACTAATATCCCAGTACTGACAACCAATTTGTCATTTATATTTAAATTTATGAATAGTTATGCATGAAAGTGTAGCAAAAGCTGCCTTCAAAAATAACTTTTTAACACAAGACTGCAATCTTAAGTTGTGTCAGATGAAATAAGTCTAGACTTTGAGGTGGAACTCCCTGCTAAATTAAGGGCAGTCAGGATTTTTTCAAATCATGACATTTCCAGACTGTGGAACCCAGATACTCACGCCACTTTGGCACCACAATACCCTTTTTGTTATAAAAACCATGATTTTTTTGTGATATACCTGGTACCTTTGCTTAGAACAAGCTCCCAAACTTGCACAAATAGCAATTTGTGTCATTCCAATGGCTACTTAATTCCTGAAAATACACTCTGTCCACTGCTGGCCATGTACAAATAATGACTTCTCTTGCTTATACAATTTGCATAAAATATTACTGGAAGGATGCTTATGCTTCTTTGCCAGCAACATATTTTTATCCCTGTGTATCCCAGTGTGTTGGTCTGGAGGAGTTACAAGACAATTTTATCCAAAGGTATGCTTTTGCTTAAATCTCCATATGCAGTCACTGACTGGATCTTGAATATGAAAGTCCATTAGTTTTTGTTCTTTACAGTGGTGGATGACCTACAGCAGTCTCACACATAGAGTGTGTACAGGATTTTCAGTTGTAAGTTTGATGTTGAGGGTTTCTGGGAAAGAAGCTGAAAATAGCCTGTGTTTAAAAAAAATTTGAAGCATGGACCTACAATCTTTTTATGACTTACAATAAAAAAAAATAAACCAAATAAAAATCCCAGGTTGAAGGAAGTGTAGGAATTTCTATTGGACTCAAAGATCTTAAGGGTCATTTCCAACCTAAATGATTCTATGATTCTATTTACCTCATATTGTAAAGTGTCAGAGAGCTTCCAAATCCTTTCAGTAGTCAACTTCTTCAATGGATATCCTGTATGAGCAGCTAAAAACTTCAGAAATTGCTGGAATACAAGAAAACCCCAAACTTGTAGTACTGAGGGCCTTTTTATATGATTTCTGCCTATTGTCATACCAGTACATATGAGTTTTTAGAAAGAAGACAGTCTTTGCACTTCACACTTAAGCAATGAACCATTGCCTAGATGTAAGAGAATTTGGCCTATTCATTTAGACAAGGTTGGTGATGTTAGTTCAGATTTGAAGTATGGTGATTGTTTATGCTTGGTGGAAGTGTTTAGAAGGAAGTAGAGGGAGCACAGATATATGAGGAAGTCTGGAAGGAATCCAAAAAGTGCTTAAAAGAAGTGTGATCAACAGAATTATTCTGATATTGGTACTCAGAAGAAGGAGAGATATGATGTAAATTTTATAAAATGGGAATTTTGATTTACTTGCACATAATACCCAGATGCAGAGCCACAGATGGATGATTGAGGTCAGCGGTGAAAGATAATAGAAAAACAGGTGAGGTTCATAGTGTCCTTTTGAATACATGTGTGAGAAGGAAGGTTACAGCAGAATAAACGTGATTGTATAGTCATGCAGGGTTTTGATGGTGGAGAAAGAAAGGAAAGGATACTGTATGAAGAAGCACAAAACACAAGAGAACACCTAAATTAAGGTTTTGGGTGGGAAACATTAATAGGTACTTGAGGAGAACACTGAGACTGTTATAGAAATTCTGGGGAATTGAGCAGAGAAAATTAATCTGAACTCACAGAGATGTTGGAGGAGTTGCTTTACATGGGAGTAAACAGAGACTGTATTGGAATAATTTGAGAGGCATTGACACTAATTTTATCTCAGGTTTTTCGGGTCTAGTCTCCTAGAAACTAAGTTTTGGCAAGTAGGTCAATAATTTATCTTTTCTATGATTTGACATTTTCAATTGTTGGGAATAGCCCAATCCAGCTGGATCTGTAATGTTGTAATTGTTTTTTGGGTATGTTGTCTACACCCACTGTGAAGATTAGAGATCTGAAAGGAACATATTAACTGCTATTTTTTAAACCTACATGTTAGATAACGTTGAAAAAGTGGCACACTTTAACTAGATTTCCAGAACTGAAAATGCTTCACCTTGTAGTGCTTGAATTGCCTTTGGAAATCCCTTGTTGCAAAGGTTTCTCTCAGAAGTTCCTTGTGTTTTGGGCAGTGTGAGAAAGGTAGGTATAGCAACTGGAAAGAAAAATTGCAAAATCCTAGTTAGGCAAGGTGCATCTTGTTCTGCAATACAACATACCCTTGCAGGATTGCTGTTCTGATTGGCTGCACTGGTTAGGACAAGCTGAAAAATAATTTGGGAATGTAGTTTCAAGGACATTCATCTTCAGGACTCTAGGAGTCATACTGATGACTACATACAAAATAATCTTTAAATGTTCAGAGGAGTAATAGCTGCAGTAGTTCAAAGTTAAAGGATTCATTTACACAAGATGAAATTTGTCCTTTGACAAAAGACTAAGACCAGCCCTCATGAACTCCTTTGTTCTTAGCTTCTCCAAGGATGATTTCATTCGTTTTGTTCAGTCTTTCTTTAAACACACCATCACATTTTTACAACAAATTACCAAGCAGCAGCTGGACTGCAATAGGAATCTTTGTGCATACTCAGCTGTACTGAGTCTACTTAATGCAGCTTCATTTAAATTGTAGAAACAATTCAGCTAAATTGTAGCACAGTTCAGCTAAATTGCAGAAACCTGTGAATTTTCTGTTACTCTGTTTTGTCTTTCATTAATCTAAGATATATGAAGGTTAGAGGTTACATATGACTGGAATAGCTTAAGAACTTGTTATTTCATTTATATGTATTTATATATGTAATCTAAATTGAGTTTATTATTGTTCTCTGTGTTAAATTTTAAACAAAAGTCAAAATTTGAAACTGAGATATTATTAGTGCTTTTCTCTAATGTGTTGTTTTGTCCTTTTCCCAGTAATGTAGCTCCATGTATATAGTCCCAATATTAAAAGAAGTTTGAAAAGAACTTGAGAGTTTTGCTTCACAGCAGTCCTCAATCTTTTTAAAAATACCATCTATGTATTTCACAAGATAGGATGGTATTTGTGAATTATAGCCATAGTTTCATGAGCAGTCATGACTTCACCAATAAATTATGGGCACTTGTTTTGTGTTGTAGGATACATGTGGTCTCAGGTTTATTCATCCTTACTACATATACAGGCTAAAGTTAAAATAACAATAGATGAAAAAGTATGAAAACTGTGCATGTGTTCATGACTTTATGATTTGTTTGAAATAACTTACTTGCTCTCCTAGATGTGACTGAGGTAAAGCATCTGCTTGCTGAGTTTACCATCTCTCTTGATACTGGCCAGGTATTCTTGACTGTCTGCTGGGATATCCCAACCTGTGACAGTGTCAGAAGCAGCTCCTGACTCTGTGCCTGGCTGTGTGTGTGAAGGGGAAGACATGTCTCCATGCCTCCCATATTCACATTCTCATCACTCTGCGGTGAGAACCACTGCTCCATGGCCTATCTGACCTGATTCCCTTATCATCACAGACTGTGCTAAGCAGACTTGTAAAGCCCACACAATTTATCTTGCATCACATGTGCAAACTTGCTCTTGCAAACCAGGACTCATACTGCACACTCCTGATCTTAACTTTTTATCACAGATTTTCCACACACGGGACATTCCAGTTCCAGTCAGCTGCACAGCTTTCCCCTCTAGACGACTGTGTGCAGGCTACAGAGCTGCTATCCACAGGATTCCTTACAGCTCCCAAGTGAGGAGCTGAGGAAGGGAGATGAATAAATACATTGCCCTATGAACTCATGCTTAACGCTCTGAGTCCCCCTTCCTTTTCCCTTTTACTTTTTTCACCAATCCTCTAAGTGTATGCACTGACCTGCAAAGTGCATGAAAAACAATCCTGTAACTCAATTCTCACCACAGTGTAAGTCACAGAATTATGCTTTTGTCTTTTCTGTTGTCTGTGGACTAAGCAATACTGAAGCACTAGAGAGATTAAGTATGTTTTCTCACACAAAGAAAGTCATGTTTGCCTTAAAATTGGGATTAATCTGCTTCTACAGCAATTTACTCACCTTAAAAATTAACTCTATTTCTTTATAACCAGTACTCCCATTTATCTTCCTCTGTTGTTAAGATTGTGTCTCTGACAATAAGTCCATTCCTGTGAAAATACTTGCCAATCCTTTCTTCTGTTCAGCTTGTTAGGCCTTTCTGCACAATGCTTGTACTAATGTACTTTTCATTGTATTTACCATGCACTGTTTGCTGTACCCTCATTTCATATCCTTTTTACTTTACTAATGATTAAGGGAAAACAGATGCCCCTAGTTTATACTCACATTGTCTTGTGACAGTGGCACCGTGTGAACTGGAATTGGCTGCCAAAGGATTCTGGGATTCCAAATCTGGCCCTGTGTTGGTGGGTACAATCCAGCAAGACTTGCCTGAGCACTCATAAGTGTGTGATCACAGTCAGTGCTTTGAACATAAATCTGAAAGAAGAAAAAAAAACAAAAAACATTTTGGAAGGTAATTTCTTCCATTAGGTTTGCTATATTCTTGGTAGGAATAAAGGGGCTGGTACAAGGGAAGTTGTCATTAAAATGGAGTGGCATGAAGAAGGACTATGAGAAAGAAGGAGGAGGGAGAAAAACCGCAGCTGGAATAAGGTTTTTCAGGTCAACTGAGATGCAGCATGGTAACATTTATCTTAGGAATCCTAGTAGACAGCATAAGACTGACTCTATTTGACCCTCTAGCCTTTGGGACATCATATGTGTACTGAAAAGCTGGAACATAAATGAAAACTGAGTTGTATCTTCTTTCCAAGTGAAAGTGTAGCATTGGAGGTATTTGACATAGATGGCCTCCCATACAGCAGTGAGGGAACTGAACCAGATGTGCAGCCTAAAAAGCCTTTCTTGTGGTTTTCAGTTAACCATCAGGATAAAAGCTGAACCACAGTTTCAGGGGTACTTTGGAATTACAAAGACTTCAATTGGTATTAATTTTTCTCCAACTGCACGAGGTTTAGACACTTATGCATCCAGGAAGTCCCATTAACAACCATGAAAAATATCCTCCTGCCCAGATCCAGTACTTGCCTCACACTGTTTGTATGCAACGCTCAGGAAATGAGAGTATCTCCTCCGCATGTACTGGCCAAGCTCATACTGTTGTTGTATGCCAAGCTGTAGAAGCAACACAAGAGTGTAAGAGGCTAAAGAAGTGTTCTATGCATCCATTCCTACAACCAAAAAAAAAGAATGTAGTAATATTTGATATTAATTTAATAAAGACCTTTTTCCTTTACAATGTGAAGTAGAAAAGAAGACATGAGAAAAAAGTAGCAAAGTTGCTGCATGTGTGGTTTTGATAATGTTAGCTATGACTCCTGGTGAATGCAGTTTTGTATTTTGCTCTATGGAAAGCTATGTGTATGTTTATCTGAGCTTGTGAGACTTAAAGTAGGCATAGAGATGTTCCAACACCATCTGTCTAGTTTCTACTCTATTGCTGTCTCAGAGCTGATTAAGTGGGATTACAGACAGAGCAGCCACCTGTCCATGAAGACACATCCAGGATATGAATCCCATAGAGTATCACCAGTGATTCCTTATGAGGGCTATAGTTTTAGCCTGGGCAAGGTCTAGTTTTTCAGAATAGAAGACTTGAAATAAAAGTCCTCCAAGCCTTCGGGCATGTTCCTGCAGTAGTTAGTTATTATCAACAGTCTGAAACATTCTATTTTTGCTTCTTTCCTGATTATGTTCCCAACTTTCAGTCACTGAATCTTGTTACACTCTTAAATAACATTCACCATCACAGATCTTATTCACAGTTAAATAATAATCCATAAAATGGAATCAAGTCACTTTATCTCTGTGTTAAATTAAACTGAGGACACTTCTCTACACTCAAAGGAAAATAGGTTTTCTGGTCCCAACATTTTAGTAGCTCTTAGCTGAACACTTACCTACATAATTTTGTGAACACGTGACATATGAATCACAGAATCATGGAATTAGTTAGATTGGAAATGACCTTTGAGTTCATTGAGTCCAACCTATTACCTCTTGCTACCATGTCAACTGGACCGTGGCACTAAGTATAATTTCCAGTCTTTCCTTAAACACCCCTAGGGATGGTGACTCCACCACAATCACACTATTACAGTGTCCCTGTAATAGTCTCTATAGTGCCATCTTTTTACTTGTACCTGGTGTTCCCTGGCCTAAATTTAAATATATTCCACGTAGCTCATGTAATCATTACTGTACACTGGGATCATAAGTACAGTGATTACTCATTGCTTCCTAAAGCAATTTTCTAAGCTGTGGGACCAGAGGATAATTCAGGCTGAAAGGGGCCTTAGGAAGTCTCTAGTCCCACCTTCTGCTCAAAGCCAAGTCAGCAATGAGGTCAGACCAAGTTACTCAGAATGCACTGTGAGTGCATGTGATTACCTCTTTCTCTTGATGGAATTGTGCATCCAGTTTCCTGGGATATATGTGTGGTATAGGCTTCTGCCCCAACTTGCCTAATATGCATGTTGTTGAGTCCTGACTCCTGGGTCTTGAAGTCTCCTATGCCCTGGAGCAAGCTGGCATGGATTGCTGAACTTGCATAGGGTTTATATGGAATGATTGAGTCACAGCTGGGTTGTGGAGCTGGTCTGCTCCTCCTGTTTCTTCAAGAGAGTTGACATGAGCAGAAATAGGCCTGATTTTGCTTTTGAGATCAGTTTTGCCTCCTAAGAGCAGTGGGGAGGAGGAACGTCTCAGGAAGTTTGTTCTGTTTTGACTTTGGTGGAGACCTGGCAAGTTCCCCTAGGGAGAGAGACCCACTGGACATAAGGTGTGTGTGGCTAACAGAGAGGCACACCTCACAGTGTGCCTTCCCATGTGCTGTAGCCATTTATCTGGGAGAAACAGACTTCAGGCAATTCTAAACTGCTTCAGGAAGACTGCCTAGTTCTGAGTGCTGGGCGAATAACTAGCAGCTTTTTCCATCCAAATAACTTATCTTGGGGAAAAAGGAATGAAGCACAAGCACCCAGACACAGTGGGTACTTCTGGTGGGAGGGGAGCAGAAGTGGGGTTAAAACCACTCAGTGCCCAAATATTGCCCTACAGTCTGATAGTATAGTTCACCCTTGGCTCCATCTGTAAGAGGTGGCAGCTAATAGAAGTTACAGTGAAGGCAGGCACAGCATCTCTCTGATACAGTCAGTACCTGTGGTTGCTTCATCTGCTTCTGTTTACTACCAACAGCTGATTCCACAAACATCTGCACTAAAATAGCTGAGTTTTAAATCAACTTTCTTGGGCATAGCTTGAGAAAAGTTACTGCTAGGACTGGTTTTAACAGTTCATGGGTTAGGAAACACTTGTTGAGAGAGGGTTGTGTCTGTGAGCGCTTCCATCACCTTATGCTACTGATGGTTAAACCTTCCTGCATGGTCTCAGGTGAACCCAAATGGTCACCAGTGCCTGGCTCCTCCCAGAAGACCCTAGTCTGCAGTCAAAAAGCTCAACACATGCTGACAGTGGACCAGAACAGGCTGATTCAGTTTAGTTTAAAATTCATGAGTTCTGTTGCTCTATTCTCCTAGTAAGTTCTTTGGCTGATCTTAGATGGCAACTTAATTAGGGCTTTCTCCAAGTGAAAGCAAAGTTCCACCCCCAAATATCAACACACAGTCTTCCAATAGTTCCATTCTTAGCCCAGGTAAACAAACTCACCTTGGTAAGTTGGCCATATCCCTGTTGTCTTGCACTTTCTTTGTGCTTATCAGTTGGATAAAACTCCTGTGGGGTGTGATCACCATGGCGAAATACCTGATAAAATAGATGAAATTGCTTTTGTGTTACTGGTATGTTTTGAGGTGATTATAATTAGTGTAGTCACAAGGAATATGCAATGACAGTGAGTACTGTATCTGACAGATGCTAAGTATCTTAATGGTGCTTGCCTTAAGTCTAGATAGCTACATTTCCTGTTGAATTTATTTAGACAAATATAACTGGGGTTTTTTCTTGACATTTGAGAATAAATTAGCTCAAATAAATTTTTGCAAGTTATAAAAAGTACAGGATACCCAATTATATTTTAAAGATGTTTTATATATTTTAGGAAGTATAGATCATAATATTAACTAGATAGAATTAAAACAGAAGCATGTAAGTAATTTTGCAGAGATACTTGAACATTAATATTTTGGTATGACTAAGTTGTAATTCAGGAGGAAAAAACCCAAACTATTACTCAAGATAACAGTTCTGTGGCTGACTGCTGTGGAGTTCTCTTACTTGGCAGAAATTAGTCTTAAAAAGTCCTATGTTGGCTTTTTCATCATAAGAGCAATAAAAATGTTATCTAATATGTAAATACAGGCTAAACTGTTCCTCTGAAAACATTGACCCTGTTTTGGAATTTCACCTCAGCTATAAGATGCATTTATCTAGCTACATCAGATTTCTTCATTCATACGGTGAGTTCTTTGCTTCGTATGCTTTGCAGCATAATCCCTGTAGATATGTGCCATATGATTTTAAAAATTTTACAGCAGATTTTTTTTTAAAATTTCTCAATCCAAACAGGGAGAAATGGAATTTAAAAAAGCCTGCCAGACAAAAATTATATGAATTATTTATATGTGTGTGTGATGTTCAGAATAAGACTCAGGCTTCCTGCAAACAAATGGTACATCATAATCACTGCAAATAGCATTAGCTGCACAGGGCTGGTTTCTGTGTTGCTTGTTCAATGTCATTGTACACTTGTTTGAGTTTCACATACTGAAATTTACTTTGCATGTTAATCCATTGAAGCCACTGGAAAAGAGGAAACGCTTCCATGGTAAAGAGGGTTTTGCACAGTTGATATTTAGTTATGAAATCCACTTTTACATTTAAAAACAGAATCCTTTGTTATTTTTTTACTTAGTGCTATAAAATAAGCTTTCTATATCCATCCAGAAAGTAATATCATCTAGGAGTACACAAATGAGACAAAATTATAAAATCTTATTTCAAGTGGAGATATATATATATTTTTTTTTTTTTTTGGACAATGCAATAATAAATTTTCAATGCGGAGGAAGCATTTAGGTATTTGAAAAGGTGCCCCCTCCTCCCTACCCTAGAGTAAAAGAAGAGTAGTGAATGACAGGTTTTGAAGAAATTTCATTTGCCCATACTTACTAGGGACACAAACTTCAGTTTTCTTTTAGCTGTTGTTTGGCGGAGAAAGATGCAGAAAAGACAGAACATGAAGCACAGACTCCAGATCCCACAGACCAGCTGCCTTGCTCTCATCCTGAGGGTAGCTTTCAGCTATTTTGCACATCAAGGTCCCTGGCTGGATGTGTTGATAAAGTAGATATGGGGCTAAAAGGGGTGGAGTCTGTTGTGCTTAGAGAAATCTGAGAGTGACCTATGAAGTTGTCTCCTCCTGCCTCTCTCCCCTTCTAGGGTTAGTGCTTTTCAGGGGACTCGTGAAATGAAAAGTGTATTTCACATTTGTACTCAACTTCTGTGTCCCATATATAGCATGGAGTGGAATCTTTGAGCCCTCCAATTTCTCCCTCTGGCAAGGCAGGTGAATGTAAAGAGCTATTATTTAACTAGAATTTAGTATGAGTCAGTCAGCCTTCTCAAATAGAAAATGCTGTGGATATCTTACTGTATGCAAAAGAGCCACTAAACCCTCTGAATTCCGAGGCTCACAGTCTTTCTCTGGACACCTTGTACTGGAAGGCTAGAAGGAGTAGTACTAACAAATGTCCTTTTATAAAGTGTCTCTGGATTTTCCCTGGATTTGGCTGTGATTTGTAGGAGGAATAAGCAGAAGGTTTTGTTGCAAAACAAGAGGAATAAGCCTAAATTAATTGCAAAAATATAAAGATATATTAATGAACTTTCAATCTCTTCAGTACATTGCCTCTAGTGGCAAAGCATGTGACACTGTTTGCTATAACTATCCCCCAGAATTTCATACAGTTAGTTAAATTTTTATTTTTCAAATTTCTCTTGCTGCAAACACTCTCATTGTTATAGTTTGCATATATCAATAGTTTTTTCTGACATTTCCCCAGTATATTTTAACTTAGAAAAAAAAATCTATCTCTGAGACATTGTTGTGAGGCACAGAATGGATCTTGCAAGTAATTGATCTATGTTCAGTCCCATTCACATGTTAATGAAAGTCCTGTTAATATATTAAAATTGAGGGTGATTTCTTAGTCATGGAAAGCTCTCTGTAAGAATTTAAAAGAAATCACTGAAAAAAAATTATCATGTTGCTACCCAAAAAGTTTATATAATCTCAAGATAGTTTAAGGCACATTTTAAGAGATTCAGAAATAGAAAAATGTGGGGAGATACCCATATTTATTGAGGGAAAAAAAAGAAAGAAAGAAAGAAAGATAAAAAGGACATTTTCTAATTTGGAGGCACCTGGGGAGGTATGGGTCAACTGATTAAAGCTATAAAGCTATTCACACCCTGTGAATACCATCATACCATCAAAATTTCATACCATCAAAATAGTCACACCATCATACATCAAAAATTTCTCTGAGGAGTCTGTGTTTTGCTGCTTCTAGAGAACATGGCATTAGACACTACTCCTAAAATACACTGCTCTGCAAGACAAGATTTTTAAATAGACAAACTCAGGAAAAAATAAGCAACTTCTCAGAATTCCAAGGCTCCATTCAGGTTCTTCATATACTGTAGATATGTCTAGGAGGGACTGCAGATCTACAGCAGGAACAGAAAGATTTAACTTTCATCTTTTCAAGCATCCATTGTATGACACTTTACCTGAGACTTCCATAACTAGGAAGGTAAAATTACTTTGAGGACGACAAAATATTAGTGTAAATAATATTTACAGAATATTTAAAAATATTAACAAAATCTGAAAAAACAATGTTAAAGCTAATACTTCCTTCCTTTGATCTGATCTTGATCTGTGAGAAAAGACATGTAGAGGGCTGGAATTGTTTATAAATATACCATGTTGATTAATTCTGTTCCTGTTGATGGTCAAAGAGGGAGAATGAAACAGAGTGCTGTGGCATGGTGAGAGGTGTGTAAACTATAGTTTTTCCAAAGTCAAGGTAACTGCTTCTTTAATATGCTTGCAGCCTGTGTTAAAGCAACAGCTGAAGGTGGAAGAGAAGATAATGATAAAGGTAATAACTGTACCTCTCTCACTTCCTTGGGAGTACAAAGGACAATGTATGAGGTGTATATCACAGGCCTTTATATTACCAATAAACTTGATGAAATATTTATGGACTCATGATAAACTTAATATTACTAAGCAAGTAAAAGTACAGCTTTTTGTTGTGTTCTGGTCTGGGATATCTGAAGACTGTGTTAAGAGATGATGCTGGATCTTTGACATTGTTGAGGGAATGCAAATGTTAATTAATAATGCTCCAGTGTGTTAAAATTGTTTCATGGTTTAAGTGCTAGTATTGTATTTGAAAGCTTATTAATCCAAAGAAAAAAATATTGACCCTCTACCCTCCAATTGGAATACAAAGAATCCTTTCCAGGCTGTGATGCTTACCCCCCCCCCCCCCCCCCCCCCCCCCTTTTAAGTGTAGTTTTAAATCTGCTTGGTATATAGACTCAGGGTAGGATTGGACTTGCAGCTTGAGATGCTACTTCATTGACAATGGAAAAGGCTCAGAACTGGTTGAAGGCACAGTGATAAGCATGTTAGAAGAAGAATTCAGTGTAGAATTAGTGTGGGGAGGAGGAGGCAGATAGAGAAGGATTTCAATGTGCCCACCCTGACTGCCTTTCTTAGCCCTGCCTGAAACAACTCCTTAGTGGGATTGTTATTCCAGCATCTGATGTTGATTCTGTGTCTGAATCTGTCATGATTCTGTGACTTTTGCACAATTTTCATGTCCACATCTGCTTCCATGAATTTTCCTCATCTTCTTTTCTCAGCTCCAGTCAGATCAAGGCTATATGTGTTAAGAGAGTTCAAGGTTTGCTCTGGTTTACAGTGTACCTCTTTGTCATCTGCTTACATGCTTTAGTTAAATGATGAAGAAAAGTGATAGTATCATTTCTTCAGCTGCAATAAACTAACAGTCAGAACAACAACAAAAAAAGCCAACTCCAAGCCACTGACTTAATAGGTAAGTAGATAGCAATCAGCTGCCTTTATTTGGCTAATGCTTAACATAAAATTATTCAGTTCTTTGTGCAAGGAAAACAAAGGCACGTCTTGTCACCATGCCTTGCCTCAGGGACACACTGCCCCTGCCTCAACATGAATTCTGCCCTAATCAGATACACATTTTCTGTTCATGATTTCAGTGCTGGCATGCAAGAATACTCATTCAATAATACTATTTTCTGCACATATTCAGACTGAGTTAGAAGCATGTCCAGCTGCTTTGAGGAGTTGGGTTAAGGCTTGTCATGAATACGAACAAATGGAGTACCTTTGTCCTGCAAATAAAATGATCTTTACTGGTAGCTGGGGCTCTTAAGAACTGCTTGATGTCCTTGCTGGCACAATACATCACTTATTGCCCCATATTCTCTGATCCTTCCTTGAACTGCAGCAGAAAAGAGGAGACAGCAGTGTTGGGACTTGTAAGGAATATGGCTGTGGTTGTTCTCAGACAATGTGTTTTTTTGCACAGTGGCCAGCTTCTTCTCCATTATACTGATGCAAATATAGGGTAACTATTTAGAAGCTGATGAACTGATATATTTTCCTTTAGGTTTACACAGCTGTTCTTCCACTGATGATGTTCTCAGCATCTTCATCTGGAGTTTGACTGGACTGTAAAACTCCCTCTTCTCAAAAGTGAGCACTTCCTCTCCAGTTCTGTATGATTCATCAACTTTGTGGTCATAAAATACACTGACATGAAGGAGTTGCCAATTAAGATGCAGTTTGGTAGTTGTGTTTTAACAGATGATTACTATAATATCAGAACAAAGGGGTTTAGCTGGCAGTATTCCACAGAGTGGTGATGCTTGTTTTGGTCTTGAGCCATCAGTGAGTCACAAACCTGAATTCTGTGCAGTGCAAAATTCCATTATTCTTTACTTTCCCAAATTCTTTGAACAAATTCAAGTAACCTTGCTTGAGTGTGATGGATGTCTGTATCCCATAACCAGACTGCCACTGCAGGAAAGAAATAAAGGTTGTAGAAAACGGCTAGGAGATGGAGACCTTTACACCACTGACAGAGTCGAGTTATTTAGACTTGCTGATGAGTTGTATGGACCAACAGGATCATCTTGTTTTGACAATGAGAGATGAAATATTACTTGTACTGAAAGAACATTTTCTTCCAGCCAGCCATCGCCACAGCTGTCTATCTTGGGCATAAAGCAGAAGTGTTTCATGCAGGTGCTGACATCAGTCCAAACAACCTCCCTGTGTGTAATCAAGCATCAAGCTATTGTCCTTGTGCACCTTAGAATACCTCAGGGGTTTGGGTTGCTGCTTTCTTTAAATTTTAATAGCTATATTTAACTTTGAGATAGGCTACAATAACTATGATTAAAGCAATTGTTCTGCTCAGCTGGAATGATTTCTGATCATGCCCTAGCACAATGCTGCAAGATTTGAAATGCAAATATGTGGGAGGCAAGAAATGTTCTCTCAATAACTTTTTTATTTCTATTGGAATAAAAAACAAAAAGTCCTTTATAAAAAAATCATCTGAGGTAAAATATAAGCCAGCAATTTCTCATAAATATTGTATCTTTCTTATAATCAGTGTCATTGACTCCTGTGAGAGATTTACTTTTAGGTACTTAAATCCTGAATTAGTAGGGAAGAATTAATAAATTAGCTGTTCCTTCAGAGCTAATTTCTCCCCCTCCTCCTTTCTGTTCTGTTCCTGTACTGTTATCATTTTTCAGGGCCTTTGGATTCTTGGAGGTTTTGTTACACTTGTTCTTCTTCATTTAAATCAATAAAGCATTTTATGCTAGGACATAGGCAGGCTTTCATGGCACATTTCAAATCTTTTTCAGTAAGATGTTTTCTTGAGAGGCTGGTGATTTTTTTAAATATTGCCACAAAAGTTTTCTGAATGAAACTGTTAGAACTGTTAAAATGGATGAAGGTGCTTTTATGTCACTACACTATGTTAATTAATACTGACTAGACTGCTTGGTGCTGGTGTGTTGCAAAGCTCTCCTTGGCACTTCCAAGGAAATTAGCATTGACTGTGAATATAGCTGTTAGAAACAAGCTGTATAATTTTTCTTTAGGTCATATGTCCAGTTTCTCTCACTTTAAATCGAACTAAAGTAAATATTGCATATCAGGGTAATATAAAATTTCAGACTTTCCTTTAATTTAGAAGTAACAATGAGTTTGTTCTGTCAAGTACCTTGATCAGCCTCAGAAAAGTACCTTGAATAATGTCTCATTTTCTTACCTACTGTAATCCTGTGTTGTCCATATTTGTCTTCACAGACAGATCCATAAAGAGCACAAAAGGCATAAAATTCCCTTTGGAAAAATATGGGACAAACTATCCAGAGGGCAATAGTTAAAATGGAGAAGAGACAAAATGGCAATCACCCTGTTGTTTTGTTTTGGGACAAGAGAGTAAGTTGTGTGTGGGAGTGGTCATAGCTACAAGGACCCAGTTTCATAGAAAAAGAAATGCCAGTAAAAGGAAGATTCATCTAAAATCATACAGGGAATTGACCAAGACCTTTCTGAGCTGCTGCCACTGTGAGACAGATTAATGTTACCTTCAAATACTGGTATTTATTGGAAACAACCAAGCTTCCCATTATTTAGCAACTTAGTTGATACTTATAATGTGGGTTTAGTTTTACAAAGTGTAGGTTTATTGGTTTGATTTATAATACCTTTAGCTTCCTAAGGAATTGGGAAAATCCCTACACAAAGTACAGAATGCTTTGATTTTTTTTAACCCAAAGTACATTGGATAACTGTAGGACAATCCAGGTTATTCCAACAGTGTAACAGACTTGAGCTGTAGTGGAAGCTGTTTGATTAGGTGAGAACAAAAAGTGGATAAGTAAACTGAATGCTTCAGGTAATGGGAAAAATGCTACCCAAAGGAATCCTGAGTTTAAAAGATACATGGTTAGGTTCATGTTCTGATTTACATCAGTAGAAGGAAGATGGTAGCCCACAAAACAAGCTTCCTTTTGATTTACAGTTTGCCAAGCAGGAAGGATTTGTTCAACATTCCACATGTGATTCTTCACATGTTTTCCACACACACTAAATAGTGAATAATTTGTAACATATTTTCAGTTGTGAATCTCTTCTGTCTGGATCAGAGTATTGTCCAAACTTAATTTAAAGCAAACAACGAGAAAAATACAATAGCATGAAATGACAGATGATTTTAGTGCAAGCCAAAGAAAAACTGTATGTCTAAACATACATGAGAACCAATAAATAGTACAGTAGTTTGAAGAATATTTGCTTTTATCTACGGGCACCTCAGATAAATATTTTGCAAAAGCATATTGCCATCTAGTGTTAAACTCTCTTCTAGTCATTGTTCTTTGGGCCACTGTAGCTGCAGTAGGTTCCTGATGGACACTTTTGTGAGAACCATTGGGAATACCATAATGTGTTGAGAAATGCAGAACAGCATTACTACAATCAGGCATCAAGAATACATGGCCACATTTCTAAATTTAAATAAAGATTAATTACAATCATTTTTCACTCCTATATTCAGGGTTGCTGGCAATATAAATGCATCCCCCAGAAGCTAGGAGTTTGTTTAAGTCTAAGTAGTGTCTGGTCCTTCTTTCAACACTGTGAGAGGTGGTGAAAAAACAATGCAGTGATTTTTATATACTTGTGTTATTAACTTTTAAATATTTTTCTCTTTCTATATTTTCTTCTGTGTTGTTATAGGCATAAAGCAAGAGAGAGAGCCTTTAGGATTAATTTTACAAAAAGAAAGAATTTGAGTGGACCCAAGGATTAAACTGAGGTAATACAGCTTCTTCCCTTCCTCTTTTCTCATAGTTTTTCAGACTATTTTTCTCCTCTCTGCCCTTCAGTTCTTGGTTTTATTTAATGTGAAAGAGAGAAATTCTGTATGTTTTATTATTGGTGGTATTCAAAGATGACATAGCTTTCACATCTCTCTATGTTTTATTTTTAATTTGAACTCATTTGATTCATAGCAATGACTTTCAGACAGTGAAATGAAAACTAGAGCTTTATCAGCTGGCTGTAAACCCTTCCTTTTAAAAATAACTCTTACCTCTATGAGATCCTGCTTTATAGTTGTATAAAACTTTGCTGTACTTCAGTGATTGAAGCTGTAATTTCCTAAAAAACAAACAAACAAACAAACAAAAAAGGCATTTTCATCTAAAAACATATAAAGAAAGCTCCACTATATCCAGCAACACTGCCTTCTCTGTTAAGATTTTTTTTTTTCAACTGATGGGAGGAAACAGTTTTCAACCATTCAGACTAATCTATTTATGTAGAACCATTTGCTGAAAGTTGTTGGGTAGGCAAAGGAAAGGAAAAGGGAGAAGTTTATTGTACATTTCAGTATCTGCTCACCTATTCCTAACAATGTATGTATACATTTAACTATTGGATTGCTAATACAGCAGGGTTCTCCTCATCCTGAGTATGAAGAACCGTTAACTCTATAGCAGGCACAGTTCCTGTGCTTCCACTTGGACAGAATTGTCCAAGTCAAGTTAGCAGCCTCTCTTGTGTCTGCTATTTTGGCTAAGCCATTTTAAGGAGCTGCACTGGTTTCAGGTTAAATTTTGTTGTTGAAAAATCATGGCTGCACTGGAATTATTTTTCTCATACATTACCATATTCGTTTTCTTGTCTTTATGTTTTGATACATAGCTCTGAAGGCAGCAACAATCTCTGTCCATAGCTGACCAAAAAGAAAGGAGAAATTCAGTTATCCAATGCACAAATCAGCCAAGTCAAAATGCTTTGAAAGTACATTGCAATGCTTGCATCACACTTCTGCAATCTTCCACTGAGTCTATAGTAGTGTAGTTTACTTTACAGAACACACTTGGAGACATTATAGAACACAGGTATATCCCAGAACATTGCAATTTTCTCATGGGTTTAGAGATGGGAGGTAACTCAACTAGAAACGCAGAATGATCTCTGTCAATGGTATCTCTCCTTTTCCCATTTTTCTATAAGGAAATAATAAATATAATTTCCCAAACTGCATTTACTTTCAGTTAACACAAAATGTCTAGGATTGCCTTTGTTTTTATCAAAACCTGATGTGTGTGATACAGTGGCTTCAATAAAATACAGATTTTCTTGAACGGTGAAGAGATAAATCAAAACCATACCAAGACTTCCGAATACAACTTCCAAAATATTGTTTCCAGGAAAATAAAATATAAACAGCAGGCGGGAGATTTAGATATTTGTAGCTTCACAAGGTGATAATAAAGGGGAAAAAGTAAAGAAACATCTTGGAAGCAATTTTCTTAGAGCATTATTAACAGGAGGTGGCAAAAGTGCTATGATATCTGCCAGATAATACAAACCTACCAATCAACAAATGTTAGTTGTTTGAAAAAGAGTAATTAAGGATCAGAGCTATGTATCAAAACATAAAGACAAGAAAATGGAATATGGTAGTGTATGAGAAAAATAATTCCAGTGCAGCCATGATTTTTCAACAACAAAATTTAACCTGAAACCTACATGGAAATCATAGCAGCTGTTTAACAAAATACTGAGTTTCTGCAATTCCATTTTAATAAGAAAAACTCCAGCTAAATGACAAAAAAATCAGACCCCTTGAAGTGTAAATTTCTATAAAGTACCAATTTATCTGTGAAGACAGCTATAAACTAGGGTTGGATACTGAGATAGAACAGGTGAGATTTGTGTGCTGTAAAATTTCTGTATACAGAGAGTTTGTGCAGTACTTGAGATCTTCCTCTTTATATTACTCAAGGAATTGCTAACAAAAGCTAGATGAGAAGGTAACTCATAAATCAACTGTTCCATCTTACAGTTTGTCTGATCTCTGTTACTAATTCTTTCACTAATTTTAAAATTAGGTGAATCTGATAAAACTAGTCTAAAAGTGTTCCTATTTAAAGTAGGTAGTAAAATTAAACTCACCCAAAAAAACATATTTTTTTGGCTACTTTGCTGTTTGTGACAGCAATCTTTCTTTAAAAAACCAAAGACCTTCTGCGGATAACTAATGCAGCATGGAATTGAGGGAGAAAAATACTTGTTGCAGCAAACAGTGCATTTGTTGTACTGTGTCTCTTTCTCCATGTGTATTTCTAATCCCATCTGTGACCCAAATGTAATGTCTACATACAAGTGCTGTGCATTCCCACACACACATACTCACATGAACCATTGGTCTCCAAAAGTTTCAAGTGACCTGCCTTGCAAAAAATTTTGAATAGTTTTGCTGTATTGTATAGAAACATCAGACCTTGCTTCAGATCATGACATCTCTGATCCGTAAAACATGTTTCTTTCTGCTGGGTTTCTCACTCAGGAAAAAATCAGTCTGGCTATAATGTTCTCTTTCTGGGTAAACAAGACAGGTCAGACTTGTGTTGTTCTTGAATTTCAGTGAAAGTGGAGCTGTGCAGTATCAAACATGAATCTTCTCTCTTTTTGATGATAATGATGTACAATACAAAATTTTCTATTCTTATGTCTTTTTTAAGAATCACAAGGTAATTAGCTAATACATAATTCAGTGAATTAATTTTTCAAGTTCTGAAAAAGATGCATATTCTGCTGTACTGCCCTCAAGGTATATTTAGGCCTAGAATATCTTCACTGAACACATACAATTATGAAAGCAGGTGTATTTCCTGCCCTAAGGAGCAAACAAGTGCAACCCATAACAAAAAGATCTAGTCTGGTTCATCTGATTTTACCCTTTTGGTCTTTTATGCTTTACACCATTAAATTACATGTAGTTATCTCCTCTTTGTAGTAAAAAAAAACAAACAAAAAAACCAAAACCCCAAATAAAATAAAAACTTCAAAGTCAACAAACCGTTCATGTTTTTATAATTATTTTCCAGGATTAACATTCAAATAATGAGAAGAGCAAGCAAGCATACATTTCCTGTCAATGTTTAAGTTACATTAAATATTCTGTTACTAATTTATAAAATATTATATGTGGACCTCAGTGATTAAAATAATTGGATAAATTATATCATGTGCTACTATTTGATCCAAACATTTTTCTTATTTTCATGATTTTAGAGGAAAATATGAGGATTTCAGTTTTGTCCATAATATGTGCTGCATATAAATGATGAGGGTTAACCTGGGAGAAAATCTTCCTTTGAATTTGCCAGCATAAAATAGAAGTACATCCAGGGTAAACTTGAAGAGGACAGCAGAAATATGTACTTGTAGTATAATATGCAACAGTTATTATTTGATTGAATATTTTTAGTTTCTTACATGGAGCTGCAGAATAACAACTATGTTACAGTGAAGGACATGGAAATGACTGGTATGAGACAAACTGTGAGGGAGGAGACAGCGAAGAATCACATTCTCTGGTAGTGCAGTATTTGGATAGAAGACTACTACTAGGATAACTTTTTTTTTTTAATCTCCTACTGCATGCCAGATTGAAAAGACCACATGTCAATAATATTTTAAATCTGCTTTATATTGGTCCTGTAATTGAAGTAGTGTTTAAATTGTTTATTTTATTCTATTTTTTTTTTTCAAGGCTAGTGTCTTTCCTGACTATGACAGAGTATCTGACAGGTCCTAGCACTAAAGAAATTGCTTTTTTAGGCTGTAAGAGCAGCCTTCAATATGGCAAACTACTTAGCCCTCCTTTTTACAAAATAACCCCATCAAACAAAAAAACTAGCAAGAATGTGAAAGGACAAATCTCTCTGAAGTGCTGCCTCTTTCTGAAATCCTTGCAATTGTAACCTTTGTGATTTCATGCCATATATGACCACTTTTCCCTGTGTCAAATGGGACCCATCCAACAATCTCATCTTGCTCACAGCTCCTCTGTAGTAATTTTCAGCTTTTTGTAGCCTGTTCTGTGTTAGTACAATGCACACCTCAAAACACCAGCTCAACCTGTGATTGCTTTTGAGATGTTCTGTCAGAGTGAAATGTGCCATTTCCAGAAGGTAAACAAAGTAACATCAGTGGTTGTCTGCTGGACATTTACATGGGCCTTTTATCCACACCAAGACCTACGCACTTTTTACATCAGCTCTGAATTGTGACTGAAAGCAGCAAACTTGTGCTTGTGTAATAAAAATTACACCACATTAGTAAAAGCATCCAAGATGTTGTTCCTCAAACCATCCCCCTTTTGAAATCCATTGAATACAAAATGACCCACCTTTGCAACTTTTGCACTGTCAACTTTCCATTGCATACCCTGAAAGATGGAATTGCCTGTGCAGTAACTGTGCAAGCCAGAGTGATCTGATTGAATCAGGAGGTTACTTTGTACAACTCAGTGGCATAACCTGGCCAGCCTCTGGTTTTCTGGTGAAAAAAAATAATTAAAGAGCAGGTCCTCTCCTCTATTTTACTACTCTTGGCATGATGTGTTTTACAATCTAATGCAATGATACTTCTGGTTCATGCCTTCAGTTACCCAGCTGATGCACTCAACAGGTAAAGTTTTCACATGAAATTAAGCTAACTATTCAACCACTGCCCCGAACCACAGCAGACACCATGCTACTGCTCTTTCTCAGCCTTGGAATATAGATTCTCATCTCATGCCATCTGGGGGGTGTCCTGGTTTGAAAGACGGGCATTTGCTAAAGAAAGGCAGAAGCCTCCCTTTGAACTGAAAAATGTGATCCTTCCTTCCTACAGATTATTATGATTTTGAAATTAAGGGAGCTCTCAGGCAAAGATATGGGGGTAGGAATAACAGTTCTTTACTAGTATACCTAACAAGACAAACAAGAACAACAACAGCTATGAAATTAGCCACAAACAGAACAGTAACTCAGTCCCAGTGTTTTTTGGCTGCAGGCACCTTTTCCCTGAGCTGCAGTTCCCGGTGCTGGGGGTGGGCAGGTCCCGCAGAGCCGCAGGAGGGCTGGGGGTGACGGCAGAGCTGTCCCAGGGGGAGAGAGAGATGGAGAGAGAGCTCTCCGCTCACGGTGTCGGTCCCAGTGCTCAGCAGAGTGCTGGATGGTGGCAGGTTAAAGTGAGAAAGCAGCAGTGCAGGGTCTGACAGCAGTGAGGGTGGCTCCTGGCGCTGGGATGGCAGGGATGGGACTCAGGCGGCGATCGTCCTTCTGGTCCGAGCTCCACGGGGAAAATGGGCCGAGCCAGAGCCTTCTGTCTGCTCTTCTGGATGTTTGGATATCGAGGGGTTTTTCTCCTCTCTCCCCTCCCCCTTGCCACCAGGGCCCAGTTAACAGGTATCTTAGCATGACAGTGGGGAAAATTCCACAGAGGGAAAAGGGAAAGAACCAACCCCCCAACAGGGGGCTATTTCTGGTTAGAAATATTGGTTGATAACTTGAAGGCAGAAAGAATGGATGGATAGCACTGTCATATTTTCAGGCAACATTTAATAAGATACCAGAGACAGCTGAGGGATTTTTTATTGTTAATCTCCAAGTGGGAACTGAATTACACAAGGAAACTCAGCCAGAATAATGACAATTCCTAAAGATTTTTTAAAAAATCTTAGCAAAAAGCGTGAAATAAAGGTACCCAGACAAATAATGAAGTACAGCATGCAGAAAAGGTGACCTCCATGACAGACCACAGTCTTTTTTTAAAGCAGGATAGTCAACACTTTTGGCCTAAGTGTCAAAAAAAGTATATATATTTAGTGACTGTAAGTGGGCTGAGATGACATAGGTTTGTCTGCTTCAGCCTCACAATCCTTACCCCTAACTAATACTGAGTTTTTCCTCCCTGTCTAAGTACAACTTTAGGGTCTGTTTCAGAGCATTTGCTTCTTTCTTTGCATTCATAAAAGACACTGCAATGCTTCCAGCTCATGTTTGGCTGCCATCTGGAAATGTCTCTGTTTCACTGAGCTTTTTTATCTGTATTCATCATTGTTTCAAAGCTTTTTTTTTCCCTCTTTGTTTATTGATCCTATTAGCATATATTTTTCCAGCTGAAAACCATCAAACAATTACTCTGTGGAGATTACTGTGCTATTGAAATGATATCCTTTCCCAGAGAATTGTAATACACTATTTGTCCTTGGGTGTGAAGCATTAGTCAGCTGGTGGAGTCCTATACAGCATTTCTCATCAGGCAATAGTGTAATGGATATGGAGCTGGGTTTTGTGACCACTGATACAATTTTCAAGCTTCCCAACAGCAACTAACTCAAACTTTCTTACTTGAGAGCAGAAAAAATTAATCCAGGTTTTAAGCAAATGCAATTTTAATTTTAAAAAATCAGGTTGGTCCTCTCCTCACACACCTGTGAATAGAAACCCAGGATGAAGCACTTCTCCAGCCTTCCCATATTACATTTTAAAAAGCTTTTCAAGTGATGATCACATCAGGATGGCCAAATTCACATCACACATAGAATTTGTTCAATCTGTTCCAGTTTCTTTACAAGAAAATGAAGATAAGAGAAGAGGTGATTTATTCATGGATTCCCAGGAGATGAATGAAAAAGGTGGGATTTCAAAGCCAGATATGTTGGCTCTCGGTTCTCTCTCTCATTCTAAAGCCTGTGTTGTGGAAGCTGCTGTATTCTTTCTACCACATTTTTCTCTTTTAAAGCTACCCATATTTTCACTTGCTGGGAACATGACTTGTTTTCAGTACTTTAATGGCACCAGAGGGAGGCCAAAAAGTTGAGTGATATTTCAATAAAGAGATATGTCCACTGCTTTATCGTTATTGTATAATACTCTGGATGAGTTACTCATGATTACATCTCATCAATCTTATTTTTTCAGCTTGGTTACCTTGACTGCCAAACTTGGTGACTGAATTAATTTGTATCCTCTAAACAATGATAGTTTCATCCCCCTGAACAGTTCCTCAGACTGTTTCCAGCTGATCTTGTGGGGTTTCTATTTGTTGTTTCTGACTTTTACATAAATATCTCCACACTGTTCATACAGTTCTTTTGTTCTCTTTGTATGGCTGAAGTACACCTAGAGTATCAGTGAACGGTGATATTTTTATCACATAGGAGATCCATTAATTGTGTTTTGCAGAATGATGCAGAGCTCCCTTCATCTCCTCTCACTTTTTTCAAAGACTTTTCAACTCTATATGAATTATATATCCTACCTGCCTCTTTTAAAACATTATTCTTGCTTCTATATCCCATCTTTCATTTGTTTTATCATGCTCTGTTCAGCAGGATATATTTTAGAAATATTGCTGAGAGTAAAGCTGGATTAAAATCTAGTAGTGGGATGCCTTATTGTCAAATGGCATGTGTAAAAAATCAAGGGGCAAATCCCACTATCAGACCTATATTAACACAATGTTTTTCAAAACTAGCAACAAACTTTGCATGGAGAAAGAGGTTTTAACGGTGATCAAGAGATTTCCAAATTATCCTTCTTTGCTTTCATATTTTCCCCAAAGAAACTACTGGTTTCATAACCAGACAGGCAGCTATGGGGATTATTTTTGTTTGTGTAGTTTTGCTTGCTCTACCATTGCTCCTTCAGAAATACCCTTATTTATCCTAATAAATCATCCTAAGACACAAAAGTCAGGAAAATGGATCATCTTGGTGCTAAGGATACCTATTTCAGACAGCTGTAATATCCTGACTGGCAATACTCCTGGAAAATGAAGGGGCTCTTTTGTGCTGCATATTAATTTTTACACAGAAGTGCAGTTTTCCCCATCATCTGTTATGAATACATCTAAAACTATGTTTCTTACAGTTTAAATTATGAGATATTCTCTTGTCAGGAAGGTTTGAAGTACTTTACCTAACTTCTGCCACCAGGAAGAATTCTTTCTTCTCCCCTTCTTGACTGCTGAGGTGAGAGCTTTCCAGGCGATAGAAACCAAGAAACATCGTGTGGGGTTCTGGGCTGAGACATTTTAGTTTCTTTAAGTCAGCAGCTCTAAATGGTACTGGTAGAAGATTTGAGGAAGTAATTTAGCAGAGTGGAACTCTGGAACACCAGGATTTGAGATAGGTTTTATTCAAGATCAGAAGTTCTACAATTCCCACCAAGGTTCCCAAAGTTGCTGCAGCAGGGATGAAGTACAGACCAAGCTGAAATTGAGGCTTGTGGGTGTTTCAGACACAGTCCTCTAGCACTTCAAGCATTTCTAATACTAGGTCATTCTATCTTACAGTGAAGTCCAATGCATAGTCACAAAGCCATGGAATCCCACTTTTGGTTTTTCCGGAAGTCCACTGAATCTAGGATGTCCTGGCAAAGCACTGCAGTGCCACCCCGACTTTTTTTAAAGTGAAATTCTATTTCATACACACAAAAAGTAACACTACAACAACTACAATTGCTAGTGTTATCATGGGAGAGGACTGTTGGTAATAAATGATGAGGGTCCCAATACCTACGACAATATACTAAGACTGGTAAAATAAGAAGAAAGGGTGTGGTATCAGTCCTGCACTTTTGGGTGGTTTTTTTTGTTTGTTTGTTTGTTAAGAACTAGAATGCAACATAAATTTTCAATAGGTAACCCTTACTTTCTCAGGATAACACAGAGTGTCTTCCATACAGATATTTTCTGGTTGAGTTCTATCACCCTCCGTCATCCTAGTCACTTCCCATAGGATGTACATATGTAATTCCACAACCATTTTTTATGCCAAAACCTGTCCAGAATAGTTCAGAGAAGAAGCATATGTTTATACTGGGTCTGAAATGGGCTCTTAACACGTTACAGTAATGTCCCTTCAAGAAATAGCTGGTGGAAGACTCCAATTCTTTGTTCTGCTTTGCAGCTCTCCTACTTTCTGACATTAAATTACTCAGGCGAGATGTTTCATTTGAATATCTATGGTATAAATTACCAGTGTTGTTCTTCCCTAGCATTTGCTTGACAAATTAATTACCAATACAGTTTTGTGCAGCCTGTGCATTTGCAAGGCTGTTTAAGGTAGCAGCTGAGGGTTCAGCTTGTATAAATTAATTATAGGTGCAATTGACCTTGTATGAAAGTGGAACATAGAAGATGCAGAGCTATTGCATTTGGCTGTCGCTGCAAAGCACCTGCTCTTTGTATTTCTGATTCAGTCAGTGCACTGTGCAGGATTTTATCTAATAAGAGAGTCTGATATCTTACTCTGGGAAGCAGAAGAACTAGAGAAGGGGCGTAATACTAAAAGAGACTCTGCCCCAGATGCCTCCATTACTTGATGCAGATGTGTAGAGAGAGCTATAATCCAACTTTATTCCCATAGACTGTTTGGTTAAATGGCATTCTGGAGATGTTTGAACTGGCCTAACTCATCTGCTGTGAGGGAGGGCAGAGACAAATGGCATTGTACTAACACTCCACTTGTGAGTGGCGCTCATCAGTTGCTGGTACTTGTGAAGCTTCCTTAGCTCTTCTGATCCATATGCCACATAGGAAGGAGTCCTTTGGTCAAGAAAAAGGACAAAATGAGAGGATGCAATGTAAGTGAACATTGGCTTAAGTTCAGAGAGGCATCTTCTTAGCCAGCACTGTGAATCATAGATTGTCCAGATACCTCATTCCTTTGCTGAATTAGGACTATAATTTGTCTACTTGTTTCCTCAGGAAAAAAAGTTTGGAAATTGTTACATGTATAGTTTACCTGCTGTTCAGTTTTTTTAGATTGAGAGAGGGGAAAGTTTTCAAGAATGATTTTTTCCCTGCAGGTTTCATCATCTTCTGCTTATTTCTCAACTGAAAGAATAATCTGTGAAATCAATTGGTTCCTTCAGGAATGATTATGCACCTCAGGATGATTTCAGGTGGGGAATAAATGAAAGTATCAGACACTTTGGAAGAATAAATAACTTGTAAAATTTCAGATGTCCTTGGTAAAAGTACATATATAGCATCTTAAAAAAATATTTTCTGAGTGTAGTACTGCCTTCTAAGTGTTACCCAGAGCAAGAATTACAAATACAAAATTAAGCATAAGCTTTTACAGTGAGACCTGAAGTGCTGGACACTTCAGAGACAAAGTGTTTGATCACTCTGAAAATAATTATTTTTTTTTAATGGAAGTTTCCTAAGTTGCAGCTTGCGTCTAATGCCTCTCCTCTACACACTGTAGAGTCTCAGTAGAGTCTGATCATTTCTTTACTTCCTCCCATCCAACAGTTGTAGGTAAGGATTCCTCGAGTCCTCTTTTTTTAAGTCTGGACAAAACAGGCTCCTGATCGATATCCATCCCACCTACCCTAGCCTAGCCCAGGACCCTCCCTGTTCTAGATTATATTTAACTGATGCTGAAAATGATGTATGAGAACTAGTAGTCTTTGTTTCAAAGACTGTGTCTCAAGGTGAGATACTTAATGTTTTATTAATAGTCTCTGTTGGCTGTTGTATTAGAATACCACCTTGGAGTAAGTAGAAAATTTCCATTTACTTCAGCCTTTTTCCATTCAATACCATGGAAAGTAGCTAAAATTTTGCTTCTGAATTTAGCAGGTCTGGGATTAAACATTCATATTACAGAAAGCTGATCTGAATGTGTTTCATATGTTTCTGAAAGGCTACCTGTAGGTGGCTTGAACTAGAACATTCTCAGATCTAATGCTCATTTGGATCAGGATGTTAGGGTCAAAGTTTAGGCGCTAAGCAAATGTAAATGCTCTGAATTTTGGCATAGATGATGCTGTTTTGTCCAGATGTGCTACTGCTTATTCATTCTTCTCACAGAAGTGAATGGTTAGGGCAATTTTGGGCTGTTAAATCAGTATTATATCTTCATAACGTGTAGAAAGCCAAAAGCTTCAGGAATTCCAGGTTTTGTGTAGAAAACCCATGGAAAACACCAGCTGTGGACTGCTGATTTGTAGCAGCATTTTTGAGTGAACTTCTGTCCAAACAACATGCAGAAATCCTGGAAGAGTAGGTTTGCCAAAGCAGGGTAAATTTGGACAAATGCTAAGTGCTTGTAGGTCAGTCTCTTTATCACCAGGGTTTGGATTATACTTCAAAATTAGCTTGAAAATAAGTGGGCGGGGGGGGGGGGGGGTAATATTTCTTCTGGGCATGTAAATCTAGTTTTTTGTATAAATTTAACATGGGGTTTTTTCAAGGGAAGAAATACTGTCTGATTTCCATATGAAAGACCACACACATCAGGGATAAGTAAGCCCTTCAAAATCAAGATACATTTTGTGCCCTACTCTCAAAATGCTAATACCAGAAAAAGAACTGAAAGGTTCAAGTAAATTACTTCGAGTGTTTGGGAGAAAGCTTTTTTCCTTGTTGTCCTTCTTTGAAGGGCTGTAGTTTCTGTGTCCAGATCTGGACCTGCAAATTGTAAATATATGTGCAGGTATATACAGTAATATATACAATGCAGTAATGTGGTACTCTGAAATGATGGAACAGATTCCAGAGTAAAAAATACAATCCTTATTCTCTGTATCCTGGTGTTTCACCACACAATTTTTAAGAAGTTGTTTTTTTTTTTCTGAAAACTACATGGAACACTATCACTGGATGATTTTAACTTTGTGGCCAGCTGCCAGTAATGACTAGTTATAGGCAAAGAAAAGGCTGGGAGGTTTTAGCATTTTGTAAGTGATGAGAGGATAGAAAATAGCATTGGTGTGTCAGGACAGAGACAGGGAATCAAAGCCAGGACTAAATTTCTCAACTGCTCTTTATGTGAGACATCTTAATTATCCCCTTGCTTTTTGTGTGGTGAATTAACTACACAACCCTCATCTTCCAGGAGAAGTTTGTGTGGTGACTAAGATGACTCTCTGCTCTCACTTAGCTCTCTTTGAGTTGAGGATAACTCTCTCTGAAGCAATTTTGTAACTGAGATTTTAGGTTCAATACCTGAAACCGGCAATTTTGGTCGGTCAGAAATAGAGTTAAGAATAGTGTGAGTTGGTGACTACAACAGCAGGTCTGGCACAAAACTGAAACCAAAAAGCTGCTTAGCAGTCATCCATGGGCCTTTTCTACGGGAATTCTGAATTTGGACAACAGCCTCAGAGAGACTGGTTCTGAGGGAAGCATTTTGGGAGAAACCCTCCAGCAGGGTTCTTCCTAAGGATGCTTATCGATATAAGCAGCCTGAAATAAATCATTATGATCTTAAGAGTCTCTAAAAGCCTGACCTAAATGGAAGTCAGTACTGCTGATAGCACATTGCACAAGAGGCCACCTGCTCTGCACTGTGTCTATCTTGAAAGCTGGAAAGTGGTGTGCTCTTAGGGATGTAGGGGTAGTAGTTTACTGTGCATGTATCTCAGCTAATGTTGCTCACTTTTAAAGATGCTGCTTACTACCAAAAATACTAACAGTGGTAATGATCAAAATGATAAATGTATAAAGTCCCTTTTCTCTTACAGTCATGATTTGCTGCCATCTAGATTTTGTCACCCACAGCTTCTCACAAGAATCATGCATTTAACACTAAGCTTGTCCTCAAAATGTTTTACTCTTTGATGTGTTTAATTAAGCCCGATTGTATCTGCAGTACTGTCTTTACCTGTGCAGTGTTTTTCACAAAGATTTGTTTTGCTTCCTGCAACCATTCATAGCCTGTAACCACTCCCACGTGGTATCTTTTTTATTTCTGAGGGTTTATGACTTGATATTTTAAAGAGTCAGTTGGAGTGCATCCTCATTTCTGAATTGCCTGCACTGGCTCTTGTTTCTGTTACTAAATTTTATTTAACAACTTTGAAACTACAGTTTCTGGCAGCAGTGAATGTTATGAATGTAATGTAATGAAATACTTTGATACTTTCCCTCCAGAATTCTTTGTTTTAGTCGGAACATATAGGTGTTGTAAGTGTGTCAAAACCACTGTGGTTTTGTCAGTGTGTGTTTCTAGTCTAGTGCTATACAAGGAGGTACACAAGGCTACGAAGGTGCATATTTCATTGGAATTGAAGGCTTTATTTTGACCTCAACTCTTTGGGGAAAAGTATTCCTCCTCACCTTCTCCATTTTTATCTCTGAGTTAGGTTTTGTATAGTTAACTAACCTGTCAAGCTAGTTTTGTGCAGAAATGAAGAAATACACTAAAAGGATTGTCATGTCATTCTCCTAACACAGGAAAACAATATATAACCACAAAAATTCAAGCAGCAAAGGGATCAAAAAGAACAGAAAACAAATGTGCTATATGTTATCACATTCATGGGCTTGTATTACTGCTCTTTTCTTCTAGTTCCCATCAACATTAATGTCAGAAGTAGGAGTTACATGGATGGATAACACAGGCTATATCCCAACCCTATGGCAATTTTTTTTCTAAAGTGGTACTTGAGAGGATGAGGCTGTTAAGGATATTTCTGTAAGGAAGATGTGTAAGGTTTATGACAGGAGGAAAAGGCTGTAAGTTTTTTTTCTGTAGGTATCAATATCAAATAATTAATTTTATTTTTTGAGCTTGTATGGCCAAGAATTAATGTTCTGGAGAAATCTTCGCTGTATTTGTTATATCCCTGAAATGCTATTAAGCTGTCATAGATAACTATGGGATGTCACATAGCCTTTATATTTTACACACTGTCTTTGGCTATTCGGGTTTTTTTAATATAGTTTATACTCTTGAATGCTTTTACCTGTCATGGTTCAGAGCTTTGATTTAAAAAAATATTTAGGAGGCTAGATGCCTTGTCTTAAACTTTTTCAAACTCCATTAACTGAAATAGATCTTTATAAACTTCTTCAGTCTTATTCAACAAGGACTATCTTGAGTAGAACCTTTTAATATTTCAATACTTTTATCCTGTGGAAAACAGGCATGCCAAAATACGTAATATAGCATTAGTTCACTGTTAAGTTTGGAGAAAAACTTTGATTTCACTGGTAAACAATAATTTATGCAATCTATATTCAAACTGGGAGATTTAAAAAAAAAACATTTAAAATGCTATGTTTTGTAGATAAAAACTTGGAGATTGTCATTGCTTCATTCAAACATTTAAAAAAATTATTATACAGACCATTTTGTGTTTATTCTTTCAATGCTCTTTCAGCTTATTTCTCCATGTAAGAATGGTTTGGGAAAATAATTTGTTAGAGTGGAAGTTTTGTTGAAATCACCTTTAAAACTTAGACAAGGACCCAGAGTTCTTATGGCCTTTTACCAAAGGCAGGTTTGGGACTTTTGTATTCTGCCAGTCACCAAGAACTAGCCAAAACTAATGAGCATCTGTGTTTGCTTTTTCTTGCCAATCTTCAGTATTACTGCAGTAGTTAAGGAGGAAAATCTGAAATTGCAAGTGTAACTTACTCTGTCTCTAGAGAATTTTACCTTCTGTCCCCCATAAATCAGTTTATAGTGACATGTCTTGCAGATGGTCTCTCAGCAGCCAAACACTTAGTGTAACTGTCCATATAGCAGAAATTCAAGTTGCAGGATATAATGTCCAGTTTTGTTTGCAAGACATTCAAATAATGGAACCTCTGCTTTGATATATGGTTGCATAATTTTATGGAAGGAGAGAGATCAGTGCCATTGCACTCAGACAAAATAGCTCTGTCATTCCAGTTTTAGGGCTGTAGCCAGGTACACAGTGGTTTTATTTCCCTGGTTTTTAGGAATTAGCACTGTGTATTTCCCTTCTAAAATTATTAACATAACACTAAGGTGGGACTCCCTCGCAAGCTGGGCTGTCAACAGAGATAACAGAAACTGTGATACCAGCTGGAAAGAAACAGTATTTATCACACGAAGGGGGAAAAGGAAAACAAAGTTAACTGGTATTGATTGCTGTGGCACAGGCAGATGTTAAACGTACACAGCAGACAATTACAGCACAATTAGAATTATAAAGCTGGTTTCTCACTGCAGTTAAAGGGGAACCTGGTGTGAGCAATGTGACTGGAAGGGGAACTGTTCTCTCCTTTCCTTTTGTCTCATGAAATGTTCCTTTCTTTGCTTCCACGGACTGTTCAGTCAGGTAATTCACTTGCCATTAGTAGAGATGTTAATTCTCTCTGCCGTTATGTGAGAAATTCCATGCTTAAGAAGCAGAAAATGGGTGGACTCTGAAAACTGAGAGAAAATCTGTGTGTCAACTGCTATCAGCTGTTGCAGGTCTTCTAATTCAAACACCCTCCATAAATCTCTCTCTCTCCTAATTTTTCACGTCCAAAGTGACTTTCCATGATCACTGACTCACTGGAAGAAGTAGAAAAGACCTGGATGTGGACCCCTGCGCTGGCTTCTCAAATCAGCTCCTTCCCAAATGACCTTTGAAGATAGAAATCCAAACTCCACTTAGCGGTAGAGAACATCTGTTTCTCACTACTACCTGAAGACATTTTCATCACTATATTCTGTGTAGTAATGTCTTTCACTATTTTTAGTGCTGAAATATAGCCTAATAGATCACCTGATAATTTCTCACCCCCTTGTCAGTATCACCAGGCAGCATCTGGGTTGCTGACCTTGTGGTTGAAGGGAAGATGATTATTTTTTCATATAATTTTAAGACAGGGTTGAAATTAGTGCTGAAAATTGAATGAAGATGGAAGAGTCTTAAGAGTGCTTCCTCTAAGTTGTCCAGCTGACTTCATACTTATGAAATTATTGCTATTTGACAGCAGAAGAGTAGTTTCAAATAGTTATTTAACTATTTTTTCTTACAACCCTTTGCAAGTTGTTGGTTACTGGAACTTTCTCTCCTGTATGAAAGGGCTGGAGTTAATGTAGACCAGAGTTCAAAATATACATATTTATATATATACACATATATATATATCTACACACATATTCAAGTGTACCTTCTAGGTTCCATGAATAATACTGTTAGAAAAAAAAAATTCACCTGCTTAAACTTGGTTTGACCATACCTGCCTAAGAAACTGATATTAATTAATGTGTGACTGTAGAAGGGAGTACTTCTGAAAGACAGCCTGAGATGATCTCTGAACTGAATGTTAATGCTAAATTTGGCCTCAAAGTCCAAAGAGTATGACTAAGGCTGCAATCTCTTCAGCTTTCTATGTTTCCTCAGTCTGGCATGATGAAATTTTGCAAGGCTGGTTAATATCATGCATCTTACCTATTTTCTTCCACCTCTTCTTGCAAGGCCCTTGCAGAGAAACTGTCTTTATCAATTTTAAGGATATGCACTCTTCAGCCCTTGTTGCAGGGTCTAATTTGTTTTCCACCTATATGGACAGTGGTTTTGCTTTTTCTTGACTGTTTTCTATCTGTCCTGTTTGGCAGAATGTATTCCTTCAGTGTGTAATAGGAGTGAGTAACTGTAAGTTGAGGTCGATGAATGATTGTCCTACTCCCTAGGGTAAGCAGAAACCAAAATTACCTGTTTTATCTTGATATGTTCAATCTTGTTCCTATGGGATAGTGCTGAAAATTAAGATATATTTTTGGTTTAAATGGATTCGTTGAATATGTTTGTTATAATGAACATTGTTTCCTATTCCCATGTTTACATAAAAACATCTTCATTAACTTTTTTTTTCCTAGAAAAATCAATTCTGTTTAATGAAATCTGAATTTCCTTTGTCACTGGATGGCACAAAACATGAGTTTTATCTTGAAGTTTTATTTGTTTAGTATATAGATCAATTGATCCTACTTCATCTTCTACAAATAAATGGGGGGGGGGGAGGAGGGAGGTTTGCAAATATTTGCTCCAGCATAGGGAATTTGAAATATGGGCACAAGTTTAATCAAGACAACCTAGAAACAGATATTCTCACAACCTGGACATCTCCTTCTAGCATTAAGACTTTGCTTTAGATTGGTCCTGAGCTGCACTCTGTATTTATGAAAAAACCTGTCAGTAGAAAAGAGGTGGTGTAAGATGTACTTTTACTTTAATAAATTTTTAGGACTCTTATTTGGGCACAGGTAGGCATAGGCATTTTTTGTTGAGTTTCACTTGGGTTTTTTGTGGCGTTATTTTGTTTCTTAGGATTTTATGTTTCATTTGGCATATTTGTGGTGGTGTTTTTGTTTTGAGGACGGGAGTTTATGAGTTTTTTTGTTGTTTTGTTATTTTATGGACAACTTCACATTCCTGGTATGTGATTAAGTTTGAAATAATGAGGACTGGAAAATTCTGTGTATTTACTGCTCAGAGCAGTGACATTCATCTGAGAATCTGCATTATGACACACAGTGATGCAGTGGAAGCTCCATCTGCACTCAGCTTTCTTTAAAAGTTTATGAGGTTGTTCACTGAAATACTGCATTCTTGGAGAAAGAAGCAAATAAATATATTTGTATTGCTAGCAGGTTTTGATTTTGCAGATAATCTGTCCCAGGCTTAAGTGAACAAAGGTAGAAAAACAAACTCTGGCAGCAACATCTATATCCACAAGACATTCCATGCAAGGGTCTATAAAGGTCACAAAAGATTTTGAGCCCAGGTTGTTCTTTCTGAAATACTACTCTGTGTCTGGACTTGATGGACTGGTGAACAATTAAAAAAAAAAAAAAGAAAAAAAAGAGAAAAAGAGAGGGAGTTTCCCTGACATAATTATAATAGAGAAAAATCCTACTCAAACTTTGATTTGTAAGATGGTGACTCTTATGCAAGTATTCTACTTCTTAACAAGATCCTGAAATGTTCCCCCAAACCTGGAATGCAGTAATGTAATTCAAATGGATCCTTTTGATTCAAAACAAGAAAATGATGGTTCTGACACTTAATTTTTGACAAGAGCCATGTACTGCATTCAGGTGGTGATAGACCCCTTTCACAAGCTCTCAGATGGCTGAACTATTTGAGCAGTTTTAAGATAGGAGTGTAAGTCTAGATCCTGATATGAGAATACCAACTTAAGTACTTTGAGGATTTCCTGTAAAAAAAAGAAAACACTCCTGTCTGAAGGAATTATGAGGGCCAAAATGTTTTACCCTTGAGATTTCGCACTGCAATTAATCAACCACACGAGTATGATTTCTCTGTTTTTGTGATGATGAGCCTCGACAGGTAAGCCTTCTGTGGACAGAAAAATTTCACTTCTCTACAATCAGTCTGTCACATTTTGAAGAGTACAAACTTAATTTTTAAAACAAACATCTGGAAATAGAAATGTAGTTTAGAAGAAATAGAAATATGAGGTCAGAGACAACAGCTTTCCCATAGCAGTCTATTCTGAGAGCCACAGATTTTTCTAATATTAAGTTCACTCTGACAAGAAAAGCTCCAGATGAATTTTCTGATAAGGATGTGGGAGGTAGAGGCCAGACTGTGATTCATTGCTCAATCCAGAGTGGCCCACAAGCTGAGGGTGAAAGTTCATTCTTCTGCAAGTCAGTGTGGAATATGCTGTTTGTAAGGTGACTGGGGCACTCTGGGTGACTGGGCCAAGGAAGGGTAGAGGTTAACATCAGTTAATTAATATTAGAAGGCTAAATGAAATAATTTCTTCTTAAATGCCTAGAAGAAAAGCTGTGATTCCCATAAGTCAGTGTTACATGTGATGCTTGAGCAGCATCATAGGTCCTCTGGTAGAAGGAGGTATAGTTGCAGGGAGATGAGAATTATTGAAAATAAGAATAGAGGATGTGTTTGCAATGGAATTTGTTCGTAACAGGATTTATTTGTAACAATGACTATGAAGAGCAAACAAAGTTTAGTACTTACATGGGCAGTGCTAAATGTTTCATTTGCTGATGGTCAAAGATAAGAATTGCACTAGACAGGAATGAAGATTATTTATTGTTGGACTATGAGATTCAGCACTTAAGACTGGTATTTCCAGGAGAAAGTGCTGTATCCCTATTATAGTGGTCAGTGCTCATATTAGTTCTGTGCATGGAAAAGATTTGTGTTTGAAGAAGGAGATGGCAAAACAACTAGCTTACATGGACTTTGTGTGAGTGGTATGGGTGGAAATGCCACCCACGACACTTAAGTTTTTCCAGTTTTCTAAGATACAGCAAGGAACTTGCAGCTCCTTTTTTCCTCTAAGATGTTCCATGGGACTGCTAATGGGAAAACATGTGCATCATCTTTTATATCATTCCAATGAGACAACTGGGCATATAAGGTACAAATTTCATAATTTCAATGTCCTAGAAACAATTTATTACACAAGAGTTCAGATGCCCAAGAATGGCTGCTAGAAATTTCCAGAACCACAGCTCTATCAGACATACTGCCTAAACTTAGTGCTTGTGTCACATTTTACCTTAGTACAACTACAAAGAAATGTTTTATACGTGTATAGGTATTATGGCAGGATATAGGAGGGTTGCAGGTGGCTGTTTGATGCTTGTTTACTGAGACAAATTAAGTTTTCACTCACTTTAAAATGATGAGGGATTTGGGGGTGTCAAGCAAAAGTACTTTGGACCTTAAAATGATGTGATGCAACTTATTCCCTGCCAGAAAAAGAACCAATAAAGCACTTCTGAATAGATGCTGACTGCTGGTGGGGACTTTGGGAAAAAATGTGCCTCATCACTGCTCAGCACTTGTCTTCTTGATTTTAGTGAGTAATTAAGTTGTAGAGGCCCTTTTAGTGATCTGAGCTACACATGAGAGATTCAAAGCCCAAAATTCAGTAGTGTGTTCTCTCCTGTTTCCTGACTAATCCTGTAAGGTACAGTGAGTTGAATAGATGATCTAATAAGAGAGCATAGCTGCAGTCAGCTAACTCTCCTATAAAAATTAATAATGAAAGCCCACGGAAATAAAGAGAAAGAAACTAATTTATGAAGGAATAATGAAATAAAATAGCTAACGTGGAAAGTTGCTTATTGGAGAATCAGATTTTGTAAGCAATTGTGTGAAGTATAAAGTATGCGCACTGGGCTGCATGTGCCTGTGATTGCTGAGTTTCTCATGTCTGCTCCACATTGACCGTAACCACATTGACAGAAAGTGGCCTGGGAAGATGGTTTTCTGCAGCACATAATTCAGAAATTTTGAATGTAGAGTCATTTATAAGTGCAAATACAGCTGAGATACTTCCTCACTGTCCAAGGAAGTTTGCAAAAGAAATTATTACCACATACACAGAAAGTATCAACTTTACTTCTATAGCAGGAAAGGAAATGTAGCTGTAAAATTGCAGAAGCTGGTTTATTGGGTCAGTTATTAAATTGTTCATACACAGTGAAATTTTTTCACCCTTCTGTGGAAAAAAGGTACATGTATAAGATCCTCTGCAAGCTATGGAACTAACCAAATATATCTATGCCACTCTGGAAATATTTGCAGCCATATATATATATATATATATATATATATATATATATATATATAATTTTTTCACAAAATTTCCACCAATCCTTCCCCTTCATTTGAAGTGTAAACATTACTTCTACCCCAGCACTTTCTCCTTGCTCTAGGACTTAATCTTTCATGATTTCTCCAGCTCTTCTCTCCTGCTCATCTCATACCCTTAATGCTGTTTCAAGCCAGTGCAGAAACAAAAAAAAGGAATTAAATACAAGCTTCTGGTCATTCCTCACTGCAGCTTCTTCACCTTCTGCATTGGCAGCAGCATGATGCTGCTCTCCAGCATCTGGCAGTTTACCATACTGCAGCTCTGCAAGATAAATCAGGGGCCATGATCAGCTGATCAGTTTTTTTAAAAGTTAGGAATTTATTTCCCTGGAGGGAATTTCAGCTAGTGTTGTAGGACTATCTATACCAAGCCACCCTAAGGCACTATGAACTTGGCAACTTCCTAGCAGCAAATTTAACTTGTGAAATTTTCTTTTGTTGGAGGAGACTGGAAATTTTGCAAGGAATTTTCCATCTGCAATCATCTTTCTGGGGCGCATTGCAACTTATATGCCCCTTCCACATACCTGTACCTCTTTGGTCCTGTGTCCGCTGTGCATTTGAACCAGGTGCTCTTGCTCTTCCTGGGGAAAATCATGAAAGTAGCTTCTTTTTCTGAGTTGTGGGGATACCTGGGTAAAACATCACAGCCTTCTCTCCTAATAAACTCAATTAGGGACACATCTTTAGTGAGGAACAATGACAGAATGAAAACTCACGTAATTCTCACTTAAAATCAGTTTGGCAGCCTGTCTCAGTTACATGTGTAACAAAGAAACTGCTTGTGGAGGCATCACTGAAATATTGCTGTTTTCTTATTTCAGGCTTCAAGGTCCTGGGCAAGGTCTTTCAGTATTTTTGAAGCGTCCAATGCACAGGAACTTTTATTTGAATACAACAGTAAGATCCCTGATGGTACATAAGTAGACTATTGACACTGGGAAGGAGGAAGGTGGTTCATTTGCTGGGCCAGAAGTCAGTCCTACATCTCACACCTTTGGAGAAAATCCTCTGCTCTTGTCTCTCTTCTCCCATCAACTGGATGAAAACCTCTAACTCTGAGTACCAAGAAATAGAGAGAAAAAAGAGGAATCCTTTGTGGCTGTTGACCATACTTAGTTCTAGTCATCAGTTGGACATATTCTTACCCAAAATGGCATCAGATAAGGTCCAGATTAGTATGACCATATTCCATGTGATAAGGATCAGTTATAGAAATCCAGTCACTTATGTTTTCATAACTGCAGTGGAGGAGTAATAGGTTTATAATGTTTTAACTCCTGATATTGTTCATATTCAGATTATGGAATATCCCTATGACTTTTTTTTTTTTTTTTTTTTTTTTTTTTTTTTTTTTTTTTTTTTTTTCTGAAACCTTCCTGTTCAGAAGCAGATTGCTATGCCAGGAGACAGCAGCGTTGGTGTTCCATAAGGTTTGTAACTATGTGTGCTTCTTAATGGGAGGAGCCCTGATTCATTACTTGCCACCAACCTGGAGCAATTTTTCATCTGATTTTTGGATTCTATTGTTTTTCCACACAATGGGCAAAAGTAATTTTTATTTTAGCTCCAGGGCATCTGTGGAGGTTTGGTTGGGGTTAATTAGGAACAATATATTAACTTCAGCATTCAGAATTGTAGTACTTTGCTAGGTGTCCTGTGCCTGCTGGGGCTCATTCTTTTTCTGTCAGAACAGTCTTTCAGCCAGTTGTTTTGTTAAAGAATGAGATTGGAAGGTAGTAGACTGCCTTGTGGTGCAAATTCTCAGTCCTGTAGAAGCCAATCAGGTCCCAAGCAGCTACTTGCTTTCCACAAACCAACACAGTTTAAGCAGGGTTTTAACCAGCACTGTTATCCAAAAGGGCTTTTATGTCATGGGCAGACTCTTCTCTTTCTTTTTACTGAAGAAATTGGGAGGAAATCTTAGCCTGTGGTAGCTATTATTCTTACAGATGTTAGCATCCGTCTTGTAGTGATGTCCTTCTGGGATTTTGTTTCATTTTGCTAGAAGTCTTTACAGTTTTATTTTTTAAAAATGTCAGAAAAATTACATTTGGGTGTGCAAAAGACAAAGCTGAATTTAGCTGTCTATTGCATGTGGTCTTAAACAGCAAGGGCAGTGCTTCCATGAACACCTTTGGCACAGCATTAGCTGCCAATCCTGAGACCACTGGTAGAGAGACCACACTCCTCCTCTACTTCTGTGTGCCCCTGCAGTGGGTAGGCACACTGTATGTGTTTTCCTTCTTAGTTTATATTAAGATCTACAACATGAATCACAACACAGTCCTGGTGCCTGTGTTATACTCCTACTGTACACACCTACAGCTATCTCACCACAAACCAGCTCACAAATTACAGCCTGCCTCTGCTACTTTGTGATATTCATCCTGGTATTAGAATGCTGATTTATTAGCAGACTTTTCTCTCTAATCCACTAACAGCAACAACATTAATAAGTGCATTGCTTGAGGTCTGACTGAACAGTCAGTCCTTCTACTGAATTCAGGGAGGGCAGGAGTAGGTTTAAAGTTGAGAAGAAACTAATTTCCTTGGAAAAAAATCAACCACTAAAGATTTTGTTTCTTTCAATTAAATGATGGGTCTTATGGGAGGGACTGTTGAATTATGCTGTTTGGCTTGTTTATGTGTTGTCACTTCTCTTGATATTTCCCCAAAGACATCCTATTTGGCGAGAAAAACATGTTCAGTCCACCATCACTGTCTTCCTGTGTGGTAAGGGGAAACAGACATATTGTATCATCAAAAATAGCATTGCCTGATAGCCTCTAAAAATATACATCACACATCACTAGCTATTTTAAATGTCTGTCTGAAGGAAGAAAATCTCTCCAACACATCTCAGTTATGAAGTATTGACATATTATCATTTTACATGAAAAAAACCAGAGCCTCATTAGCAGAAACTTATAATCAAGTTACTAAGCATTTTTAGCCATTTTGGAAAATGGAATAGAAAGGTACATTAGACTGTTTAGATACTCTGAGGAGGTAGGTTTGGGAAATGCCCACAGAGAAATTATGTGAATCAATACACTAGGTACTGACTCCATCCCCTAGAGAGTATTGCCTAGTTATTATACAAGCTCAAAGCTTCCATTAATGATTCAACATCAGATTGTAACACTAAGCAAAAATCAGTGCTGAAGTGAAACCATACAAATCATGGGTTACAATTCTGTACCCCAGCATCATCCTGAAATGCTCTCCTCTAGTCCAGGATAGTTGTTTAGCATTTGCACAGAAATGAATTGTGAAAATTATGCTAGCTCTTGAGGGCAGACTTTGCTTTCTTCAAACTTGCATAGATTATGGAGCTAGTAGAAGTGCAGCATCTACAAATGTTTCAGCAGGCACGATAGCAGCAGGGAACTGTTTTCCTTCTTCTCTTCACTCTTCAGAGAAGCTGACCAAGTTGTGAAGTATGAAAATGTGTTGCACCTTTTCATCAACCACATTAATCCATCCAACTTCCATCTCAACTATTGTCTGACAGTACAGGACTGTCTGCAGGTCACTGTACTATTATTGGGGGCAACACCTCAATTACTACCTTTTGCTCAACAAGAAGACCCAAAATGCACTTTGGTCCTGTAAAGGGATCAATTTAAGCACTTCTGTGCAAGTAAAAATGTTTCCTTTTGAAAAATCTTTAATTTACTGCATTCATTTTCTGCATATCCTTACTTTGCAAGTGACTTTTCTAATTTTTGCTCTGATAGGGTGGTGACAAGGTCACCAGCAGTCTGCTATTTGTTACAGGGAAGGGGCATATCCCTGTGGGCTCTGAATTCAATTTTACCATCAGTTCCAGGGATGCTTAAAATGTCCCCCAGCTAGGATCTGACATCAGGGATCCTCTGAGGTTGTCCATCTTACCTCCATTGCTCAGAAGACTGAAACACTATCAGAAATGTGCCATGGAATAAGAAATTCAGAGCTTTAATTCTTCTGAACTTTTATTCTCCTTAAAGATTAGTATTTTAGCTGTATATTGCCCACTTTTTATTCTATTAAAAAAATCTCTTTGCTGACACCATGTTTACCAGCAGATGCATAACATATGCAGAGTGATTTCTGGTGATTTGTAACTGCACAGTATGGAATAGTAGAAGTTTTTTAGGGCTCATAGCAACAAATTTCTTTTTTGTAGACACTATAGTCTCCAAAACCCAGATAAGCCCTGCACTGTGAATTGAGAAGTTCTGCTATTTTTGGTGATGCTTTTGACTTGCTGTGAGACCTTGAATAAAACAGTTCCTCTATGTTGCCTTAGTTTACCTTCCCAGACACTTTTTTTTTTGTGTCTATGAAACTTCTGGAACACAGATTATCCTTTAAAATAAGAAAAAAAAAAAGATTTAAAAAGCAAATCTTTGTACATGACAGCTCTACAGTTGCAAGTAATGACATGATATTGTTGCTTTTTTTCCTCATCTTAGGACTTAGTCTATGGAACTGAAATAAATAGAATTTGCCCTGTATACAATACAGAATATAGAAAAACCCCATGAGTTGCATAGCTCCATCCTGGAACTACAATAAGCATTTGTGGTGTTGTCATGCCAGTAAATATTGTCAGAGTGTAATGATCTGCTTGACATTAAACGATTTAAAACTAATGTTCTAAAATAACTCGACTAAACCTTGATAATTTACTAATGAAACAGCTCATTTTCTTTGGGAATGGCTGAGAAAAGGAACTGCCTGTTTCAGAAAATGAATCTCTGAAGTAATCAAAACTTTGCGTTGTTACAGAATTAGGGAAAGCATTGTCGGTTTGAGAGAGAACATATTCTCTGTGCTTATTTGTCCTCCTCTCTGTTTCTGGAAAGCGAAAATTTACTGTTGTGTCCTGTTGATTTTTGGAGAGCACGCAACAGAGTTTTACTGTCAGCAAGAAAAGTTTTAATAGTGATTAGTAAAACAGCACAACCTAGCTATGCTTTACTGCTCCTTGGTGCCTCTAGATTTGTTTTCTGGACAGACTCAAAAAGTGTTGTTTTTTGTGTGCCAGAGAGCTGATGTGAAAGATTTCCCACTTGCTAATGGTATCTTACATTTCCTTTCTGTTTGCAGAACTGTGTGATGAATTCACAGGAGACTTAAGACTCGGCAGAACTGGCATAAATTATTCCTTTATGGTAGTACTGGAACACTCCTCTATGTGAACCTCCTGAATAAAGGTTGTAGTATTTCCAAATATCTATTTCCCCACAGAAGGAGAGACAATGGTTTTGAGAAAGGGGATATGTACTATGAAGTGTTCTGCACACAGAGGTCACCATCCTGAGGCAGCTATGCAGCTGCTGCTCACTTTCACCAGTTAGGCATGCTCTGGGACAACATAATGTGCAATCAGAACAGGTCTATGGGTGTGACAATACCAGTGTCTAAGTCCAGCCAGGAAGAGCTAGCAGGTCATTATCTAATGTCGTGTGAGGAGATAGGAGACTTGTTACTTCTTCACCAGAAATTTGTTCCATGAGTCAAGTCCTTGTATAGCAACCTTTTTCAGGGTTAAAATGAAGACATGAGGGCTTTCTATTTAGATTTCTGTAGCATTGAGAATGGGAGTTGCTTTGTACACTCAGGTCTTAGTCTTATAAACGGGTAAATACCTTTGGTTAGTGGTGAAACAGAAATATAAAAGTAAGGATATTTCAGAGTTACCTTGGGATCTATATTCCACCTCCCATCTGTAGAGTGCATGTTTAAAATGTCTATGACAGGGTGGTAGACACCTGTTTGTTTTGACAACTGCAGACAGATCATGGCACATGGTCTCAGCTTTGTTCGTTATACTCAGTTCTGTGATTTCTTACATTAATACTTGGCTACATCTCTGTTTCTTGGGGACCATTCTTCCAGATTCCTTGTTAGAATGTAAGTATCTTTTTTTGCTTGCAGATGATGTGCCTATCTATATGGAGAATGAAGAAGACAATAAATGCAGTATCTGAGCAACTGGCAGACTGTGAAGACAACAGTGTAATACATTTTGAACTCCTGAAGGATAACTGTGGTTTGGGTGATTTCTCAATGGCAAGTTGATGTAGTTTTCTTTCCTGTTTTTACCCTTGTTTGAGAAATTCTGAGGCTTAAAGTATTACTCCCAAAAGATCTTTAGAAATGCAGAGAGTCCAAGTGCTCCTGCTGAAAACTGAGACTGAAGGGAGCAAACTCTTCCCTTGCTATGCTGTAACTGGTAAATAAGATAAATACAGATCTGTCACCTTTCCAATTGCTGGGGTTATGGGTTAGTCATCCTCTGCCCCCAGACTGACACAGCAATTTCTTGATGTCATGCTTCAGAAGTGGAGGAATTTCTGAAGCAGCATACTTCAACAAAAAAGAATACTTCAGCTGAAAATAAATGTGTTCTGGTGGAAGTGCATTGGGATTATGAACTGTTTGTGGATAATGAATTAGTCTTTCTCTAATAATCAATTTGTGCAGCATCCAGGGGAGAAAAAAAGAAGAGTGTGGATAGCTTCTAACTGTTTTGCCATTCTCCAAAAAAATGCTTTTGGCAAGATACCGACAGGAATTAATAAACATTAATAAAACTTGAAAGCAACAGCTAAAAGTGCTTGATTCAGAGGTGCTAAGTACTTGCCTGCTGCCACCTAATTGGTGCTCTCCAAGAACAGGCAGGCTGTACAGAGCCCACTTCAATGGAAAGCTGTGAGGGCTTGGCAGGGGTATGGAAGGCTCACCTTTCACAATGTGCTGTGTAACACTGATAAAAAATGGTTCCTGTTAGCAGGCCAGCAGGCTGGAAAGAAGATCAAAAAGCATGTCTGGGAATGTGACTGGAGATGAAAGACCCTGCAATGCCAGTCTCCTGGGAAGAGTCACAGAAAGCAGAAGATGGATGGCCTTGGGAGGAGAGCTCCAGCAAAGGTAGGAATATGCTGCCTTCTGATTTCACACGGCTGTGAGCAGAGCTTGGGATCTCCCATGTAAACAGCTCACATGAGCTGTTGGTCAAACTGAAATCCACAGGATTCTTGGAGCCAGGGCTGGAGACAGTTAGCCAAAGGGGGACTGCATTACAGATGTGGCTTGGTGTGGTGGATGCACTCTTTCCCTCTCATGGACAGAGAGCATGTTCCATCTGAGGATTAAATCTTGGATGAATCGAGACAGGCAGTAGTCTGGGCTGTGCAACAGACACAGCAAACTGTGTTTGAATATTTGCAGCTGTATAGACACCAAATAATGGATCATCAGATTCTGTATGGCCTGTCAGACTCTCTGTCCTGTTGCCCTTGCAGTGAGGAAGTGTGGACTTTAGAGCTCTAGGAGGGAGACCAAGGTGGGTAATGAAAAAAACAGGCCCTAACAGGAGGAGCAGGGGAAGAGATGATGGCTGCAGTATCTTCATGTTGCTGTTATCCTGGCCTCTTTTATTTCCTCCTGGCAACCCATATTTGTTTCTGTCCATTGCTTCAGCAAATACTTCACTTACTAACTCCTCTTTGAAAAGAAAATCTATAGTTCTCAACATTCACAAATAGCAGGATTTTTTGTTTAGCCCCTCAGTATCAGTGTTATCAACTCTTCCAATGAGTCTGACATATAAAGATTTTATAGTGGTTACTATCAGCATGCCAACTACTCCCTAAAGGACAAGGATCTGAGGATAATTCCTTCCCAGGGCAGTGGGACAGAACCTCACAAGTCAGGGCCTGGAAGTGAGATGATAACACCCTGGGCATCAGGGCTGGGATGGGATGGGATGGGATGGGATGGGATGGGATGGGATGGGATGGGATGGGATGGGATGGGATGGGATGGGATGGGATGGGATATGGGCCCAACTCAGTGGGATCCTTGTCCAGCCAGGCCTGTGGGATGCCAGAGACCAGCTCTGCTACTTCACTGCTGGGGCAGGGTCTGCTGGTCCTGGGCGTGCTGGGCAGTGGTCACAGTGAGACAGAGACAGTCAAGGCTGGTGATGCCCTCAGGGCCTGGCTGTTGCAGTGGGTGGCCTCCAAGAACCCAGAAAGTCTTCAGCAGCTTACTTGGGTGTATCTGGAGAATGGCATATGAGAAATAACAGGCTCTTTCCTAGCTAATGATGACCTGTGATAACAGATGATGCAGGATTCTCTCCAGTAAGCAAGTGCAAATCTTTGGACAGGAGCTGCTGAACCCACTTATTCATCACTGATGGATTTGCTATGGGAAATAAACACTGTGCTGTAGTCTCCCACCCCAGCCCAGCTATCAGGGTCAGTGGCTACACTGAACTCGGTGATTTTATGAAGAAAGAAAATCTGACTCAACTGGGAACTAAAAACGTTAATACTAGAAAATAACAAATAGCAAGCCGAACAGTTTGTACTGAACAAACTGGGAAAGATGGTGCAGGGAGGATAATTCCATGCATGAGGGCAAAATGGCAAAAAGCAGGTGTTAGGACATGTCAGGGGTATTTATAAACTTGGAGGAGGGGGGAATTAGGGCAGAGTTTAGGAAGGGGGATCTAATAAAGAAGGGTAATTAGGAATATTAAAATTATTGCAGCAAAAAGGAACCAGTGATAACAAGGGAAGCAGAGAACTTTCTGACAATGATCAACATACTGGAACTGGAGGATTCTGGGGGTGATTTTTTACTCACCCCTACTGCAAGGTTTTCCCATGGCCTTAAGCCATGATCCTCTGCACTTACAGTGGAGCTGACTCCAACACTGTGCCTAGGTAGGATTCAGTAAACAGAATCAATAGTGTTCAGGCTACTGCAAGGCATAGGCTGCGTTTTAATGGGAACCTTCCTGGGGAACATATTCTTTGGAGCTAAGCCAATTTTCTGCTCAGGCACAGAAAGGTAATTATTTTTCTTGTTGGCTTCAGCAGTACAGCAGACGCATATGAACGATTGTTAATAAAATTATAAAATATGTCATTAATAATAATGAGAGTCCTGAATATTGTCTAGAAGGGAAAATAAACCGAAGCCTAAGGTTAATGAAACAGAGCTGGAAGAGTTTGTATCTAGGGGTAAAGATACAAGGAGACAGAAAACAAAAAGTGGAAGCTCAGATGACGTGTCAGAGGTAAGATTCATGAAGAGAGGCAAGACACACACAGAAGATAAAAAAAGTTCATAGAAAGGATAAACCTAAAAATTTCTGATTTTTTCCCCCCAGGCTTCCTGCATATACCATCAGAACTGTTCTGAGGCAGAGATGTGCATGAGCCTTTTCCCTTTGGTCGTGAATTAGAACTTCAGCTAACATTTTTGATTTAAGCAAGGCACTATATAAAAAATATTTTAGCAGGTAGTTGAATGTCTTCACAGGTAACAGTTTAGGTCAATCAGGGTAAATTCTTGGAAATATTTTGTTAATTTGGAAAAAAAAGTTGAAAAGGGACGCAACAGGAGATAACATGTTCTCATTAAAACTTAGGTGTAGGTCACAGTACTCTTGAAGTTCTTTTCATTACCTTTAACCTCCATCTTCAGCAAATATGCAGAAACATATCAGCTCAGCAGTGTTAGTCACAGTACAAAAGAAAACCTTTCTGTAGGAAATCTAAGGATTCCTCAACCCTTTTATTTATGACGCAAAATGGCTGAAACATTGAAATATCATAGACCCTATTTTTGGAAGCCCTTTTACAAGCTGAAAAAACACATGCACAGCAGCCTGAAGAAAGGAGGATTACAATCTTTCTATTTTTTGTTTAATACACTTGTGTGTGAATTCAAGTCAGTGAGGATAAAAGTCAGCACTTTGGGGAAAACCTTAAGCACCAGCATGTGAGAACTTTTCATGCTGAATCAGACCAATGCTTCATCTTGTTCTGACATCTTATCTTTGTGAAGGCTACCACTGCCTTGGTGGGCAGGTGATTAGTGTAGAATAACTTGTGCATAGGCAGAATTTCTTCCTAATCTAATCAGAGAGGGTTTGGGGTCTGCTGAGCTGTATGGAAAGTTTCACTCTTAAACAAGTAGATTTTTCAAAAGTGATAAGTTCTAAAAAATGCAGTTAGAAATATAGAGAGTGGGTTTTCTTCAAGTCCTTGTCTTGTCATGAGATTTGCTGTGATTGATCCTTATCAATTTCTGCATTAAATTCATACTTGTAATCTGGCAAGACAGGAATCTCCCTGTAAGGATCATCTTATTCTTGTTTCACTCAGCGTATTTTATTTTCTGTTTGAATTTCTGTGGCTCACATTTGTTAAAACACTAATTCTGTTGCTAGGAGAGCAGAAACAAGAGAGAAAATGGTCTGAATCCTGCTTCACATGTTAGTAGTTAAAATAACTGCAAATAACACATTTCAAGCATCTTTCGTGTAAAATGTTTTTGGTGTGTATTTTCATCACCCCTGAAGGCCTCTTCCACCCTTGTCACTGTGGCAATTCCTTCTCTTAGCACTAGCCAGAGCAGCTGACAGAGTGGTTCAGACCTCTCTGTTAACATCTGACACCTCCTCACCCTGCCCTTGATACAACTCTTACTAACCAATTGTTGAAAATATGTTGTGTACACACACATTTTTTTGGTAATTCTCTGCCTCTCTTCTGAAAATCTGGGGCTTATCCCAAACCAGATTTCTCATATTGTCTGAAAGGTTCACTGGGATCACTATACACTTCAGAAATGTAAAGTTTATCCTTTTCTTGAATAAGGAACAGCTGCTTCCCTAGGCTCAAAACCTCTGGGTGAGTTTGGTTGTTTGTGGAGTTTTTGGACACCAGGTGCTGATTTGGGAAGGTTATTACCAGAAGTTATGGGTCTACTGTTGGCTCTGACACTGGTTTGTTAACAAATTCTTTCACATTTTTAATCTGTGCCACTGTTTTCCCTTTCACATCCACCTTCTCCAGTCATCTTCTTAGGCACAAACTGCTTATTTTATTCCTGTAAATCCCCAAAAAAGGCGGCTTCAGTTTCAGCTTGTATGCCTAGATTCAGCAATTAATTTTACCAATTTATTCTTCGTAGAAGTGAAGCTGGTGTCTTGGCCAGCTTCTGCAATAATAAAAATTGAACCTCAAATTTAGCAGAATTAAATCTGGTATTTCAAGAGAAAGAAAATTAACTTTTCATTAGTCTTGAATTTCTCATATAATTCCCTCTAATGCATTTATCTATAAGCTCCTGAAGCTGCCCGTTCAGCAGCTTCTTCATTGGAAATTTGCCTTCTCTTACCTGTTCCAGGACACCTGCAGTCCCTTTAAAAAGTGAAGGGCAAAGAGCTGAAGCAGCCATGTGTAATAATAACTCTTCAGATGACCAGACTAATACTACTGCACAATTAAAATGAAAACCAGGCTGTGGCTGCTTCTGGGTCAGCTACTGAAAGAAGCAGGAAATCATGTAATTGTGACTAGTCTGTGAATGCTCCCTGCCAACCATCAGTGATTTTGGTTCTGATTTGCTAGTTGCAAGGGTTGAGGGTAAAATTATGTTCTCTACATTTGTCCCCAGCTGCTTTGCAGAGAATCTCAAAGGCTTTGTAAATTTTACAATGAAAATGAGAAAATACTGCAGGATATTCTTCATTCTCTTCCAGTTGTGAAGCCATATCTTTTCCTGTTCAGAATCCCATCTTCGTGGCCTTTGTTTGCTCTGGACATCGTAACTGGCTTTCCATAGCAAGAAGATGGAAGCAATGGTTTCCAAAATTATTACTGCTAAAAAGATGGCATTGCTTAATGGCATGACTAGAAGAGAGATGCACTAGAGGTAATTTTGGCCTAGAAAAGCTGCTTTTGATGCTTAAAATAAAATACTAAGAGAATGTAGGAACAAGTTAGATAAGTTAACTTTTCTGTGGTAAAATACTAAAGAATCTTTTAAATAAAACTGGAATTTGTCAACTGCATTAATGTGTCCCCTTTTTCTATTGAAAGCTGGGCAGAGCAATTTTGAATCTTAGCTTTGCATCAGGAGAAACTGAAATTATATTTTGCCTCTGTTTCTTGGTAAGAGGATACTAAGAAGATATGTGAAGAGGAATTTTTTGTTGTGATGGTGAAAAGCTATTTTTTACCTTCATACAGTATTACCTTATTATAGAGAACAGGCTCAATGATGTCTTTAAATGGTGAAGATAACAAGCTACTTAAAGGTTCTAAATGTACTTTTATTGGTAAATTCCCATTTTGGTACAGTACCTCCTTATTCATATTCTCATAAAAGCCAGTAAAAATCATCATCTGTAGGATACAGGGAATAAGGGATATTAAATATCTTCTATGGTATTAGGGCTTCAAGTGTTGCCAGGAACGATGGTACCTGGCACAAAACCACCTCTGACCTTGACTGTAGAGACGTTTTATTACTGAAACACAGATATTCTCCTGCTGTGTGCGAAACTTCAGCACAAAAAGAGCTGGGTGTTTTTAAACAAACCATTTGTAACAAAATATGCTTTTTCTCTCTCAGACAATTGTTGAGAGAAACCAGCAGACTCTTACTGTTAAACAAGTTTTAGAGTTTTTTGTTCTAAGGAAAACAGCATGAGGCTGATGTAATCAATTGCTATTTGACAGAATGATAGAGATGCACATGTTACACCATAGCTAAAAATCTGTCCAGAAACAGCCAAAATGGCAAATGGCCAAGCACGTGTCAGCAACAGCATGACCAAAGTGTAATCTATACCCTTTATTAACTAATGGACAAAAACCCCACACTAAATTGAATCTTTATTTCTAGGTGAAATGTCATGTATCACTCAGAAAAAAAGGTTATGATGGGTTATGATGGGTTATGATGGACCAATTATTATCAGCTTGGTTTATGTTGAAACCTTTTTTCATTCTCGGCTGTGCTCTGGGGGCAGTGGAGGGGGCACAGAAAAAAATATTATGGGCTGCCAAGACACAGAAAAGGCTGGCAAGAGGAAAAGGTGTTGGCACATTAGCGTATCCTTGCAAAATTATCACCAAAGTATATTAGATAAGTCCTACTGTAATTCTTCCCATTTTCACTATTGCTATAAGGAAAACTTTATTCAATAATGAAATACCACTTTAAAACATTTTATCTTTGTCTAGATGCTGTGATCCATCTTCATTTTTTCACTATATTTAGCCAGCTAGATTGAATTTTTCACTGTCTTTTAAACTCCCTCACATGACCAAAAAGCTTACAAACAGCTTCCTTTTGCACACTGTGAACTTGTATCCTCCATCCCTTCCCACAATGTGGATGTTTGGTTATGGCATCCTGACTAATGCCAGTTTGCAGTGTTGCCAACAATAGCATCATATTTGTTGGATAGGTCTTGCATCGCCACAACATTGGCCAGGGAAAGACTATTCTGGTTTCCTGTACTGAGCTTGAAGATCCCTATAGGGGAAAATAGACCCCAGATTGTGATCCCGTAGTGACAGGGAGGAAGGAATAGCCTCCCCAACTACTTTCTCTGATGACATGAAGACTCATGAAATATGGGAGGTGTGGCGCTAAGGCAAGTCCTTAACATTTTCTATCTGCAATATGCAGTGGCTGTAGTGGAATGTGTTTTTGACTGTAATTACAGAGCCTATAGAGAAGCTACAGGTCCCCTACTGTAATGGACTCCTTTGTTTCAGGCAGTACTAAGTTTGAACATGGCCACGAATCCTGCAAGTTGTGAAAAGTGAATGATTGGCTGCTTACTCTGTTTTCTGCTGAGTTATGTGCTTTCTTCAAAAATTAACCAGCAAGTAAAGCCAGAACCACACAGATGGGTACTGAAATCAGTAGAACTGTATGCCTAAAACCCACAGGTGAAAACACAATTGCCATAAAGCTCCACATTGCATTTCATTTACAGTTGCATTGCATTGCTACAGGATGCTCTATGGCATCACTGGTGACCACTGTCACCAGCCATGAGAAATCCCTGTGACTTTTCTTGAGAGGATGAGGGAGGATTCAATTTTCCTTTTTCAAATTTTGGGCAGTGAAAAATGTTTTTATTCAGAGGTAGGATTTTTTTTACTGTTTTCTCTGCTGATCAATTTGATGTCTCTAAGCAGGGCTGTGAGATCACACTAAAGGGATCAATACACCAGGGAAGGGAAATAGTACCACCCATGGCAAAATGGCATGAGGTTCCCCTAGCAAGCTGGGTAGGTAAAGGTGAGGTGATTCTGTGTGCCTCAGAATCTTCAGCCCTTGTCACTTTCTTCAATTATTTTTCTTTTTAAATAATTTTCTTCAAGAAGGGAATCTTTTAGAGAAACAAAGATATCTTTGTCTTTTTCACATTCTTTTAATCGGTGTCAATTCCCAGAGATGTCAGATAGCTCAGCAGGTGGCACTGAAGATAATACGGTCTTGAAAAGTCGCTGGAACCAATTTCTGCATCAGTTACTGCTTATGATTGTCTTGCTTGGGATATCTCTTGTTTCATGGGAGCTGCTGGCACTACTCAGGCTCCTCACAGTCATGCCATGGCATGAATGACCGTGACTCAGCAGTGGCAGGCAGCAAGAGATTGTACCACTTAACTTTCTTTTGCTACAAAGCACAGCTCTGCCTTCAGGATAATGTGTGCTCTGTCTTGTCACGCTACTCAATACCACATCCTAGTGTCAGCTAGGGTGCCAACTTTATTGTTATTCCCTGCCACAAAGCTGTGCTAAGGGACCACAGGGAGATTATGGATTGAAGCCAAAAGAGTCCAGTGCGAGGGTTCAGATAGTGCCATGCATCACACAACTACCTGGATGATTTCTAAAACCTTTGGGATAATGCAAAGTTATAGCTGTAGCTCAAGTAGATTTTGTTGTTGTTGTTGTTGTTGTTGTGGGTTTGGGTTTTTTAATATAGAGTTCCTGTGTCTTTCTCATTTCCTCTAATATCTTTAGTAGCTCTGAATCCTCTAAAGGCAACAATGTGCTGGCAGAGGCTCTTGGGAACTGTTGGTTAAAATTCTGCTGCCAAGATGATGAGCGTTTCAGGATAATTTCCTGGACTGGGAGATCAGCCCATTTCTGAATATGATCAAAGCTGCCAATGTGTATCTATTGTGCCTATCTATGACACAAATAAGGACCACATACAAAACTAAGAATAGCATCATTACTGACAAGAAAAAAAAAAACCACTCATTCTCTCTGATGACTGTTGTACACACAGACACATAACTCTAAACGTCATGAGAACAAATCTTGCTTTTTTTTTTCAATACTAAATTTGTTAAGAATAAATTAATGGAAGGAAATGGTAAACTGGAATTGATCCTCTATCAGTACTAATCAGAGATGAGTTTTAGGGCAACAAATGGGATTTCTCTTCTTGGAAATACCCTGAAAAAAACCCATGGTTTTTCAGAAGACAGATGGTTTGAACCTCAGACTTCTTTCACATACCTAAACTTTAATAAACAAAAGGGTCCCACCTCATTAGTTGTTGTAGAGATCAAGTATTCAGTCTCTAATGAAATTAATCCAGGACTTTTGCAAGTGACAGTACAAATGAACTTCCTAAGCAAAATCCCATTTTCTGGCAACAAAGTCAGATGTAAATGTCAAGTGAGCAGATCAATGCTTGCAAGGGCAACAAACACCAACTTAGATAATCTAAAAAGCTTTTAAAGAAGAGGAAGGAAAAAAATGAGACAAAAAAGAGAGAAACATTTTTCCTGATGTTTTTGAAGGTCATGCTTTCCTCCTCTTACAGGTGATGGTGGTTGCTGAGCACAAGTTTACTAAGTTTTGTTCTGATTATGGTCTCAGGCAATGCAATTTAGTCATATGGACAACTGAACAGTACAAGGCATGTTTAAATTCTGAAAAAAAATATATTCGAAAATGAGCACAAGATACTCTGCAGGTAAGGCGATCATTTCCTCAGTAGTTACACCCATAGCACTTGAATGTTTCCAATCTGTATATTGGCTTGGGAGTATGCACTGACCTGTCTCAGTGTGATAGGGTCTTTCCTAATCTATATAGGTACCAGAAACAAGCGTGACAATTGTTACACAGCAGTTTAAAAGCACTGATCAACCCTGCTCTGGTTGCATCTATAGCCTTTGTTATCCTGGCTACATTTAACCCTTCTGTGTCCTGTTGGGCAACTGTGATGATTCATTAGTTATCGTCAATTTGTAACTGACTCCTTGAGGCTTACATGAAAAAGTATGAAACTGCTTTTGGTGGTGATAAATTTACGATTTTGCTGAAGCTGTAGAAACTGTGAATTTAAACCCTGCACATGCATCCTCCTCTTGTGATAACTGTAATCTGCACAGAGTTTGGCTTTGAGGTTTAATAAAGGTTTTTTTGTCAGAATTAAAAGGGCAGTTGGAGTGATGTTAATTCTCACTACTTCAAATCATCCTTTTAATTTAAAGATCTGCTGATTTATGTGAACTTCTTAGCAGCACTCTCACGGTAACGATTCTGGCGGTTGGCAAGAAGGAGTGTCATCCCTCTCCTCCTTCCTCGGCATGCCTTGACCCATTGAAGACATTCTGATGCCACCCGCAGGTGGACTCAGGTACTTTCAGCAGTTCTGTCCTAATTTACAGCATCTCTCTGCCCTTTTAAGGGTGATTTAGCAGTATAGACTGGTAATATTACAAGCAGAGGGGACGTCAAGGCATGGAGCTGTGTGGGCACATAACTACAGGATGATATTCAAAGCCCTGGTTGGATCTGTGCCTCACAATGAGAAATATTATTTTAGTGCTGGAGTGTTAGATAGAGAACAGAAAGCTCCCTCTTCGTATTCATCTGGACTCAGACAAACACAGATGGAGGTTTGACCCTGCTCCTTCCCACAGCCCCCTATAGCAGGTTATGCCAGTGGTAGGCTCCAGCCTACAGCTAGACCACAAATCTGTTCTGTGAAAGTCCTGCCAAAGCCACAGATGCGTGAGGTCTCCCTTATTCCTGTAGGGCATCCTGAGATTCTGGCTGTTTTCTAGAGAGCCGAGTACAACATCCAGCATCCTGGTGGGCAAGAGGCTGTGTCCCTCTAGCAGGAACCAGTGCCAGGGTGCTGCCGCAGCTCCCAGTCATGGCACAGCATGGAGAGTCTGGGAGCCAAGCAGCCTCACCCAGCAGTTATTCTGGGACAGCACAACGCGCCTTTGTATTCATTCACAGATTTTCCCTGGAGGCTTCACCTATGAATATCTGTGCAATATGGTCCTGCTGCTATTAAGTTAAAGACTTGTGAGATCCAAGTAAAATTAAGGGAAATCTTGGCTTCCTGGATAACATAGTTACTTTTATGGTTATGCTATTAACTAGTGGTACATAAGGAAAAAAAATCACAGCTTTACAAAACAGTAACGGAGAGGAGGTAAGTGGAAAAGACAAGGGAAATGATAATGTTTATTAAATTTAGATGAGTTTAGATGTATAGCTCTCATTGTACCAAAAAAGTGCATAAATAGAATGACTTTTGATTTTAATGCTGTGAACAAATTACTGATCAGAGGATTTTTTTTGCATAATATCCTCAGTAAAATGCTGCTTTTTGTTGCTCTTTATCAGCAATGTGAAAAAAAGATGATGTTTACCATGTGTAGTTTTAACATTTGCACCAGTGTCATGTTGAATTCTCTAATTAGAGAGTCATGGGGTTCTGACAGAGGACTTCAGCTGTACCCCAAGAGATGTATTTTTAAATTTTTAATTTGGAAGACTTGTGATGAGTGTGCCTGGTCTGGGCTAGCAAATGTGTTTGCCTGCCTGTTCTGTGTTTCACACCTCACAATGTCAGGAGCAGTACTCCAGGGTTTGCCAGCTCAGCAAACAGCTGGCATCAAATTCACAGCATACACTGACTTGTTTCTGTCTTTCTTTGTTTTCTGAATATTTTGCATCCCTGGAGAGACCTTCTTTTCAAAATATTTTGTGTTTTTATCTTTACGCATATTTGGAGGAGAATGGGATGAAACGGCAGCATCTATCTCTTAGTGGATATGCTCAGGAGTTCTGTCATTGTGAAATCATTGAAATCGATCTGAAAGCCTCAGATAGGTCTTCATCAGATTCTTGCGAGGTAGGGAGGGGGATTTGATAATAGAAATGGGGAACTGTGGCACAAAGACGCCATATTCTGCAAATATTTGGGCACTTGTTTAATTGACAAATATGAATCCAATTCCCTGCATAATCTGAGGATTTCTGGGAAGCCAGACAAACTTTTAACAAGAACTCAATTTGTCATCACTACAGTTGCTTGGTAAATCAAGAACTGAGGGGCTGCTATGGGTGGGCAAAGTCAAACAGTGAATCCTGGTATCTCCAGACCTTATGCTGTGTTTTAACTCTAAGAACTCTCTTTTTTCCTTAGTTGGGGCCATCCTATCCCTTCTCCCTGTTAGGACATTAAGCAGGCACTGCAGAGTCAGCAAGAGCCCCGATGCCAGGAGAAGCAACGGTCCCACAGCAGCCATCCAAGCTTGTTTTACTCTCTCAGGCTGACGCTGCTGCCTCCTCACCTTGCGGGCCCCGATGCATTTTCAATTCTGCCAGCATGTGGACGTTACAGCCCGAATTTACCTCAATGTCTAACTCACTGGAAACACTGGTTGGACTTACTTAGCCCATTATTGACGGCCCCTCACCAGTGCAAGCAAACTGGATCTCCTGCCCGGATGTGATGAAAGGTCTCCCGGGTCGAGCTCGGTGCTGCCCGCAGGGAGGGAGGGCGGAGTGGGAGCCCCGGAGGGAGCCCAGCGCCCGTCGGTGCCCGCCGCTCCCCGCAGGGGGCGCTGCCGGGGCTCGGCGCCTCCGGCGGGGCCGGGGCCGGGGCGGCTCCGCGCGGGGGCAGCGCCGGGCGCGTCCCGCCCTTCCCGCCTCCTCCCCGCGTCCCCTCCCCTCGGCCGCGCTGGTGGAGCCGTCGGGCTCCACCGCTCCTCTTCACATGGGGCTTGCCCTGCCTGCGGGACGGCGCTCCTGCTCTCCCGCCGACCGCTGACAGGGACCCGGCGCGGTGCTGCCGCCGGCGGGCAGGTAGGCACGGGCAGGTAGGCACGGGCAGGTAGGCACGGGCAGGTAGGCACGGGCGGCGCACCTGAGGGGACGCGGGGAGCGGACGGGCACGTCGGGCTCTGCCGCCCCGGCCGGCGGTGCTGGCGCGGAGGGAGCGCACGTGGAGCGGGCGCGTCGCATCCCGCCCGCCTCCCTTCGACCCTTGGTGCCGCCGCTCCGACAGGGTCTTCCCGGCCTGCGCGTTTTCGGGATGCTCGCGGGACTCCCGCCGGTCACTTGCGGGCACATCGCGGGGGGAATTCTCTTCCCGGCTGCCGCGGGGAGCGGCGCAACTTCAGGGAGGAACCCGGGAGGGAACGCTGGTCCTTCCCGTTCGTCCAAAGGGGATGGAGTTTAAAGAGCCGCGGATCTCCCTCTGTCTATTCCATCTTTTCTTTTACCTGTCAGGAGAACGGGTCCGTTATTTGTGGAATTATTCTCTGTCAGTTCAGGTGTTGTTTCTTTTTCTTTTTTTTCCCTAGGCGCTACCAAATACAGTTAGTAGATTAAAACACAGGACGAATTCCTTATGCTGTAAAGTGAGCGCTATGGGTTTGTCGAGTTCATATAATCCAGTGTTCTCATAGCTCAAAATAAACCTTTTCATTAAAAAGGAGAAAACCGGAATCAATCCTCAGAGCTTTTGATTGATTAGAGCTCCCTCGTGGAAATCAGCGGGGAGTTTTGCCTGATTAAGAGCTGCAAAATTTGTCCTGAGGTTTGTTACACAACTGGCTGTAGTTGTGCAGTACGGGCTCAGTTAGGTAACTTTGCAACTGGGTCTTGTTTTCACTGATCCAGGTGAAGCACTTTCAAGTCAAATTTATTTTATTTCTCTGCTTCAAGCCCTCTCTGCTCGACGAGTACAAGGTAGTGGGAGGACTCCTTTATCTGCCGTAAAGAAGAGTAAGCGTGTTGGGTAAACAGGGAAGCTGGTGACATCCTTTGGAGAGAGAGCAATTGCAATTTAGGAATGCTCCATGTGTTTTGCTGGCAGTGCCGGGTTAACTGCTTTCATCCTGAGTGTGTTTTGTTTCACTTGTGTTACAGTTCAGCCTCAGATGTTCTATTTAATAACCAGGGACTTAGCTGTAACAGAAGGTGTACAGACATGCATATAATCATAGTCTCTCCAGCAAAGAGCATGCTTTCTGGTGTGATTATGCAGAAATGGTACAGAAAACAGAGCGTTGCTCCCAGAATAGCTTGGAGGTTGCAATTTCCACACATGTGAGCTGACTATTCAGTTACTGCTGTTCTGTTTATTCTGTGCTGCTGAAATACCTGACGGTAAGCAGTTTACAGAACACAGTCACTTGGTTGTGGAACTTTTCTTCTTGCTGCAACTGCAAGAGTTTATATCAAATTTTTTTTTGAAGTTTTTTTTAGGACAAATAGGTAAAATAAAATGGAAGCTTTCTTGCCCTTCAAGTAGCAGCAACATAGGACCAGACCTGGGGAGGGTGGAACAAACAAAACGCAACATTTTTCTTCGGGGTTGAAGTTACTTTCAGATGAGAAAAACTCATTTGGGATGGCCCTTCTCAGGTTTGTTCTTGGTGCCTTGAAATTTCAAGTGGTGTAGGTCTGATCAATCTAGCTATATAAGTGAGGAAAAGGTATTGTATTGTATTGTAGTCTGTGGAGTTCAAATGCACGTTAATGGAAAGCTCCAGATAGCCTTCAAATAGTCTGTAGGGGGTCAGGTGTGTTTGCTGTGTTTGGGACAATTGCATTTCCATTTAAAAGAATATGGAGTGTTTCTGAAGCAGGGCATAACTCTGTTAGCTCTGGTATTCAGTACTGGTGTTCCAAACCACAATCCAGTACAAATCCATGCGTGTAAGTTCGGTGTCTGCAGATAACGTGTGTTGGTATTGCCAACCTCACTGGAGGTTGGATACCTATTATCTTTAAGTCTATGGAAAAATCTCAGGTGTGTGATGGACGGCTTTTCAGAGCTAGGAGATGGAAAACAAATTGTGTATCACTAAAGTTAAAAGTATTCAAGTAAGCTGTTAATAACATTCAAAAGGAGATTCTTAATATGCATGCGAAGAGCATTATTGGTTTGTGTAGCTCAGTAGCCAGCGTGCCACTGAGCTATCATGCTTAACTGTCCATCTCCTAATCTTTGGGCAGAGACTTTTCTAAACCAGGGTGGTTAAATGTGCCAGTTTGAAGCACTGAATTATGGTGAACTACTTCTGCTCAAGAAATTGGATATTTGCACCTCGAACAGAAAAACTATCGTCTTAGCAGTGTGCCAAAGCCTGGAGCTCTTCATGCAGAGAGAATCAAATGGGGTGCACAGTGCTGCTCCGTGCTCAGTGCTGGTTTAAAGGACACTTTTTCTATGGCATTTATCACTTATATATCACAACTGTTGATTTGTCTTCACGAGGTGGGCTAAAAAAGTGTCATGGATGTGAAGAGGTTAAGTGCCTTGCTGAGTTTGAAAGAGCAAAACATTGAGACCAGATGGAAAATGGTCTACACTGGCAGTTTGATTTGGCTTGTCTGTCTTGTTTCCTATAGATTGTTTGAACAGCTCTTTCTAGGTATTGCATTCAATGGCTGACAACATTCAAAGTTTGAAGTGTTTTTCTATTACATTCCTTTCTATTACACCATTCACATGGTGTTTGGTAGGCATTGGTATTTTATCATGCTGTCTTAGCTTCCCTTTTCCTGGGTTTATTATTTTAATGTTTTAAAATCCTCTGTGAGACTCCATGCAAAGATGACGCTCTGTTAATGGATGGTTAGAGTGGTGAAATTTGAATGTGAGATAGCCAGCGGTCAGCATTATGGTTCCTGTGCAACCATTAGTCAGCAACACTTTGCATAAATATCCAGTCTAAAATTTAATATCATCTGCTGTAGTGTATCTCGTTGGAAAGGTGTCTTTAAGAAGGAAGTTCTAACTGGAAGATGAAGGATACATGCCTACAAAGAGCTATGCTGAGGCTGATGTGAAAGTAGTAACTTGGGGTTTAAGCATTTGTGACTCAAAAGTTTAAGTCCGTTTTTGCTCCTAAAAACTGCAGTGGAAAACTTCAGGGTGGGCTAAGTATTTTCAGTCTTTTTGCAAGATGTCTGATAGCAAAACCTGCAAAGTAGCTGTTCTGAGGAGTTCTGCTGTTGTCTGCCCTTGGAATTGAAGCCTCCTTTGCTTGTGCTGTTGACAGCTATGATAGTTGTTGGTAGAGAGAAGTTTTTATTCAGTTTAAATTTACATTTGAGTCGCTAAAGACCCTCATGTTGTCTCCCATTTATCAGCCAACTGGGGCTGCTGTCTTAGAGCAAATGAAGTTGTGTTAATTTACTCCTGCTCGTCCTTTTATGCTGCAAGTGCTACATAGCTGTGAAGTTGCCATCTAGCTTTGACTCTGGACACATTCTTCTTCCAAGTGGTGTGCAGTCCTCAAACAGCCTGCATTCTCAGAGGAAGGTAGGTTTGAAAGTGGCATTTGTGACCTAGAAAAAAGCTACACAGAGATAAGGGGAGCTACATGCATGCTTAAAACCTAGCATATGCCCAGGCATTTTGGTGAATAAGCTGGAATTCTTTGCTGAATCACAGCTGTGAGGGTGCAGAAATCCTATACCTATAGTGTCTGCTGCAGCTGAGTGCAGTGCTTGGAGTGAATTTCAGGGCAGGTGTTTGGGGACCATCCGGACAACAAAAATTAACCAGGAGTGGGACGGTACACGCTACAGACAGGAATGGAAAAAACTACATTGCAAGTTGCTTTACTGGGTAATTTTACCAGTACTTCTCCCTTTCTCTCTGATACTCAAATGAGGAGGGGAAATTGATGCGGTAAATTACCCAATTCTCATTGATTTCCGTAAGAAAACAATGATGCGAAGGGTGTGTCTAAGCAAAGTGCCTTGGCAGTTCCACCCGCGGCCTGCAGAAACGGTGGGATTTGCCCAATAATGACGTTTTTGTGTCAGTCCCTGTTGACTGATTCCATAGGCGGGATCACAGCGCTAAGTATGGAAGTCCCGGTACCGACCCGGTCTTGGTCCTGTTAACCCACCCGCGACCGCCGGGGGGGCCGGGAGCGGGGCCGGGAGTCCGGGAGCGGGGCCGGGAGTCCGGGAGCGGGTCCCGGCGATCCCGTCCCGGGGGGCGAACGGAGCCGCCGGAGGGCGCCCGAGGACCGGCGGAGCTCGCGGGGATCCCGGAGCGCGTGAGGGGCGGGATGCACATCCCGAGACACCCGGGCCGCTCTCCCGGTGAGGAGCATCCTCCCCGCGGGATGCACATCCCGAGACACCCGGGCCGCTCTCCCGGTGAGGAGCATCCTGCGCACCCTCCCTCTCGAAGCGATCGCCTGCTTTACCTGGGTCATACTCTGGTGTCCTGCGACAGCAAAGCCCTTTCTTTCATTGAGAGCCGCGTTATGTATAGGAGCTGTTCTGAGTCGGAGATTCCTAACTTAGATCGCTGCCATCCCCCGCCCTACTGTTTCCACTAATCTTTCCTACTTTGCCGGGTCTGTCCCTCCAAAGCTGGAAATGAAATTATGTCTGCCAGATTCTTTGATACCCTGACTGAAAGCAGTGCAAGAAGCACCTCGGGATGGGGCACTAAGAGGGTTCTTGGCTAGACCGACCTTTTGTGGCTAAAGCAGTGATTCCCATTGTGTGGCTTTGATTCCTCGTTTATTGTCAATAATGCTGTGGATTGACACAGGGGGAGCACCCACAGCATTATTTGCTAGTGACTGCAAAGTGGCTCAGCAGAGTCCGGAAGTGAGTGGCTATTTACAGATAGTTGGAGTAATACTTATTAAGATTCCCTTTAGTTGACCAGGGGACAAATGGAAAGCAGGTGTGCCATAAGTAAGAAAAGTTCTTGTGAAAGAGCTGGGGAACTGCTTGGGAAATTAACCCACGGTTTTCTAATCTAAGGCCTTCTGTAACTTCCTCCTGTGACTTGATCTCTAAAAGGAACTTGGATTGTCAGTCATCAGACAGCAAGGTAGACATTCAGTGTGCATCTGGAGAGGGCAAGGCACCCTTCTCACAGATGGAAAAGCCAGACTGTGTGCTGCAGCTCAGATGGGGGCAGTCCCAGATTTCTGACTCTTTTTTTGACTGTTTACTTGAGAAAGTTTCTCCTTTTGCATTATGTTGTCTAGAACCTTCTGGCAAGATTGTCTTTAGTAATGCTTGCCACTGTGGCTCAGCATAATGAGAAGGACTAGGATTGCTAATGTTAGTTGCCATCTGGAAGAACTCTGCCAAAAGCAACTGAGTATCGTCAAAAATGCAGAACTGTCTTGTTGAATTAAAAATATCTTGTACAATATCTGCAGTAAGGTAATATGTGTACAATTATGTGAGGACTGTGACTGGCACTTTGAAGTCATTGCCAGTAAAATCCTCAGAAATGTGGACAAATGAGTAACCTGCAGCTAACACTGTGCTTAAGTAATGTAGACAGCTGTTTCTTATTTCGTTTTACACTAATTGCTGCTGCTGCTTCTGTTGCCAGTGCATTTGTGAGTTGGTAGGGTTGCTCATCATCCATATACTCCTGGTGCAAATGGTGCCCTGGTACATCATATGTTGATAAAAGCAGATGCTTTTACTTGGCTTTTAATTTATGGTGCAAGTTTTATGGCATCATTAAAGTTCACTGAAAAAGATAGAAAATGGCTTGGGGATCCTGCCAGACATTTGGCCAGGCAGGCTCATCTTTGGAGACTGATCAAAGAAAGGAGGAAGAAAAGAAAATCTGTTAAAAAAAAAATCTATGAAATTATTTATTTGGAATGAGTGTGTAAATGAAGGAGAAGAGGAGAATGAGGGAAGGGAAAATAGAAAATTGGAATAGCCTGCCTGGCAGAATATTTTAAGTAGCATCCAGTCCTGTGTGAGGGATTGCAGGCAGCTTGTTACTGCTTGGGGATGTTCTTTTTGAACTCACAGAAAGCTTTCTGTTTTAAGCTTGCATTAAAGACCTGGGCTGAGGCCCAGTTTCACTTGCATGGAAAAACAACTGGAAAAAAAATGCTGTACTAAAATTTGATTTTAAAATATTTTTGTGTGTGTGATTTTGCAGTTATATAAAATACAATGTTAGCTCTTTATGTTGGGTGTGACAGCATATGCTGGAGGTGGCCACAGTCAAGTGAAGAAAGATCAAGCAGAAACCTTCAAGGCACCTGTAATTTTCTCTGAATTTAGAAAAAGTCCTTTTGGCTATTCATCTACGTTAAGTGGTGCCTGATTATCTGTAATTTTAATTTTGGTTCTCTTTGTGACATAAGCAGTCATGCTAACTTGGCTAAAGATTACAAATAAATATTTGCTAGTTTTGATTTTATAGCTTAAAAGATCAAGTGCAACTTATAGGAAAAATGTCAGCATCAATCCTCCTATTCCTATCCATCAAAATCTTATCTTCCATAAGAAAAAATTGGGTTAGGACTGCATAGTAGTCAGAAATGAAGAAACTGGTGAACTGTGTTTGAAAGTCACTTTTTCTTCACATGCTCAGATACAAAGCATCTCTCTCTATCAAGCGCTAGGAAGCAGAATAAATGTTCATTATATGCAGGTTGTAACTGGAGTTTGAAATGTCAGATGTAGTTTATAATTAGAAACAGAAGACTAAAACTTCATTTTTGAACACAGATTTATAAAGAATGACTGATTTAAAATAAGGAATACACAAAAAGGCATGAAAATGTTTTAAATATTTTGAGATTATCCCTTAGTATTGAATTAAATATTGTCTTGCTTCTGTAGTTATTTTTAGTGCAAATAAATGATATGAAAGTGACTGATTGTACAAGAAAATATTTTTTTCTGTGTTGAATTTTAATAGTCCTATTTATGAATTATATTCAACTATGGACTCAAGGAAAAGATACCTGAAAAAGCTGATGCAATGCTTCCGCATCAACTCAAAATAATATGTAATAAAAATGGCAACATTAAATAAAATAGATTGCAAGGATAAGTTAATTGGAAAAGTACTCTTCAGGTGAAGAATTAATTCTTGAATGTTTTCCATGCACTGGCAAGGGAAATGATATTTCAGTTTTTGCACTCAAAGCTAAAATGTCTAGTTTGTGGGGACTTATTATGAACCTTCTGATTTCATCAGTGCATTCATAACCACAGAATTTTATTAAGTATTCCGTGAATTTGATTGGCAGTATGGATTCTGTTAGATGGAACTCCTGTTAACCAACCCTTTAGGGAGAAGCTAACACATTTAGCAGAAATGTTTCCTTGGCCAATTTTTTCACCCTCTACTGTGCACAAAGAGACTATGAAAACAAGATATACATAATTTTAAAACTGTTATTTAGTGACTGAGAAATGTGGTAGGTGACTAGCAACCAGGCAAAGCACTGGTACACCACTTCTAGGTAAGACACCTGCTTCACAGCCTCACAGGATAGCCAAGGTTGGGAGATGCCTCTGGAAGTCAATTGGTCCAATTCCCCTTTTAGAGGGGAATTAGGGCCAGTCACCTAGAGCTGTGTCCAGGTGGTTTCTGAATCTCTCCAGTGAGGAAAACTGCAACTTCCCTGGGCAGCTTGTGCTGGTGCTTGGTCACCCTTGGACAGTGCAAAAAGTGTTTTCTGATCTTCAGAAGGAGCCACAGTGTTTCATGTTGTGCCTATCACATCTGGTCTAGTCGCTGGGCGTGACTGGAAAGAGGCCACCTCCGTGTTCTTTGTGCCCTCTCTTCAAGTATTTGTATATGTCAGTCATTTCCAACCCTCCCTCACCCCTGAGCCTTCTTTTCTCTAGGCTGAGCAGTCCTGCTTCTCCTTCCTCTTAGGGTGCTCACATCCCTTCATTATCCTTGTGGCCCTTTGCTGGTATCTCTCCAGTGTGTCCATATTGCTCTTTCACTGAGGAGCCCAGATCTCCAGGTGTGGCCACACTCATCCTGGCACCATTGCTGGCCTGGCAGTCATTGGTACTGGGGAAAGTTCACTTCTGTTGTGCCTTGGATGGACTGATTCTCAGTACTGCTGGGTTTTTTCCATGGCTCTTTGTGGATTGTTTTTTTGTTTTTGGGATTGTTTTGAGTCTTTGAACTGTTAACAACCTAGGATCTTTCAAGGATCTTGTGTCTAACTGCAGATTTACCATTCCTGTCTATCATGGCTCTAGTCTGAGTATTGTTGCACAGCTTTCTTGCAAGCTGGCAGTTTCCTTAGAAGTTTCATTCAAGGTTACACGGTTCTGCTGTGTCAAAACTAGGCCTTGAATCACAGATAGCTGAACCCCTAGGAGGAGGATTCACACAAAGCTGAGGTGTGAAATCAGTATGAGCTATGCTGTATGAGCCAATTCCCTTAGGAGGACACACAGTGAATAGTAGCTGCAAGGTTATTTGAGCTACTTGCTAAATAACTGACTGTCTGCAGGAGAAGCCTTGTAACTTTAACCTTCTCTGTGCTGTTCTTTTACCTGTCACTGTGATTGTGTATGTATTTCTGACACTGATGTGGTTTTTAATTGGCTCTTTGCCTGATCTTAGACAGAGACAGTGGTGCTGATGTGGATTGCCGATGGTCAGGAAGACTCCTGTATTTTGGTGCCAGGAAAGGTTTATGTTAAATATTAAGTAAAATTTCTTTACTGAAAAGGTTGTCAAGCTCTGAAACAGGCTGCCCAGAGAACTGGTGGAGCCCTCACTCCTGGAAGTATTTAAAAGATTCATAGATGAGTCATTAAGGACATGGTTTAGTGGTGGAGTTGGTAGCGTTAGATTAACTGTTGGACTCAATGATCTTAAAGGTCTTTTTCAATCTGAGTTATTCTATAATTCTAAAGAAAAGGCACAACAACTATCAAAAAGAGGAAATAGAGGAAGGTGAAGCTCAAGATGTTGACAGGAGTTGTAAAGGAGTGATGGACAGAGGGTGACAATCAGGACATGTGCCTGCCATGTTATATGCAAGAAAGGGTGGTATAATAGGTAAAACTAGAAGGAAGTTAAAAATATAAACAAGTTTTATGAAGAGACAGAATGATGATACTTTTAGTATTTCCCAAGGGATAGAAGGATCAAACATTGCAAGTGTGTTTTAATGAAAAAAATCTAGTAAAGTTCTCACTCTGTTGAAATGCAAAGCAGAATTTACATTGCCTTCACTGGTGCTAGAATTATTCTTGTCTTGAATGTCATGAAAGAAAGAGGGTATCAGAAAAGAAACTAAATGTTTTCCTGTATTTATAAGTTTACAGACTTCTGCTATCTAAAGTGGAAAATCAGGTCACACACTGAAAAATTTTCTCATTGGAACAGTAATGCAACAGAAAAAAGTTCTGAAATAATAGAGATTTCATTCAATTAAACGTTTGAAGAGCAGAGAGTGTTTACTGTAGAGTTTTCAGGTACAATTAATTCAGTTTTGGGGACAAATGGTATTTCAGCTATACCCTTTGTGATTTTATGAAATCTTCTAGAAAGTAGGCTTTCAGATTTGTTTGATCCTTCCTACACAGGAGACATAGCTTTCTTAAAGTGTTAATATCTACACAGTGCATGACGGAAGCCAACATGTTTCTGACAGAAAATTATATGAGTTAACAAACTGTGAAAATAATGGGGTTTTTTTGGGGTTGGTTTTGATGTTGTTTTTTTTCCTTGAACTAAGAGTTCTGATAGTGTGCAGCTGGTAATGATCCTTTTTTGTAAACTGGGTATTTATTAATGCTTTTTTATCTATTTGCTGTTGCAATTTAGATACTTGACTACTTGAAGGGGCTTGTATGACTTGCTAGTCAAGTGCCAGTTTGATACCTTTGAAAAGTGCTCCCCCTCTTGCTGCTGGAGAAATGTAAAGTGTGGTGTGGATGACTTCCCACTGCTCTTCACAAAGAGGGACAGATTCTGTGGTAGCTTCCTCAAAGAGTTGCCACTCCAACTTCAGAAGTAGTGGCATAAGCATTCATCAGGTGTTATCAAAGTGTCTGGCACATCAGTCATCCTCTACTTAGTGCTTTGTTAAGGCTTATTTTGTGCACTGGAGTGGTGTGGTTGCGTGCATTGTGGGGGCAGTTTGTGTGATTTGTTGTTTTATTTTGGTTGTGGGTTGGTTGTTATTTTGTGAAGTGTTCAGTTTGAGAGCAGTTAAATTGCAGAAGTCTTTATAGGATGATTTCTGCTAGTTTTGTTTTTGAAAGCAATCAACCGATTGGATGACAAGACTGTATGCAGGCTAAAATTCTCTTTTTCATTCGGATGTGATGCTGAAGAATGACTTTTTCCCCTCCGTGATCTTTACTTCCTGCCTGTAGCAAAACAAAAATTTGTAGGGGTTCTTGTATCCAGTTGAAATTTTCTTTCAGATTTCTTCTTTCTTTCAAATGGCAATGTTCTTTCCAGGTGTTTCCCTAATTAGGGGTTGAATTTGTCAGCTAAGTAAATGGATTTGGTTGGTTTGTTTAAAAATAGTCAAGAATATCAGATAGAATTTGTTTTGAACTTTTCTAGAGCCTCTTTTGAAGCAACATTCTTTAAAGTTTTTTGAGTTAGCTGCTCAAACAAGTGTACTTGTAGGCAAGCAGTGACTCTTAGAAGGGTTGACTGGAGGAGATTTAAAAATTAGCTGTTCTAATCTGCAGTGGATATGGATTTGCTTTGCACCAACGTTTAACTGGTGTTCATAAAAAGTAGTTTCACTGTGAAGATGTTTGTTTCCTGCCTTAAACAAATCTTTAATTTCTGTACCTTGATCCTCATGATGTTAATGTATTGATTTTCTTTCCTGTACTAATAAACTATGCTGGTCCTTCTTTTACTGGAATAAATCTGTTCCTGACAGTTTTCTTACATAAACCTATCTAAGTGGCATTAAGAAGGTCTAAACCTCGTTTGTACTAAGTCTAAGATGAAGCATGACTTCTACAAGTGATAATGGTGAAGCCAAATAAAGATACCCTGTAGGAATTTAGGATCCTAATGTGCATAAAGCAGAGTTTTGCCTGACTTGAATTTTACTACCTTCCTTCCTACAGTTCCTTTCACTGTGGGCAGTTAGTCTGTAATAGTTCTCCAAAGTGGTACCCTGAGTTAATTTCCTTATTTGCACTTATGTCTTGGTGGTTTTATTATGGAAGTAGTTATGTTTAATCACCCAATTAGCAGGTGAATAATTCTTTCATGCTGTTACATCCATTTGTCAGTGACCATCCATTGTCTGATGTGAATTTTTTCAGAGTGCTGTTTTTAACTGTGACTAGAGGGTAAGTTGGGGTTGAATCAAATAGCAAAGAGAGAATGCTGAGGATTTGATCAATTTGAAATGGTCCATTTCTCTTGCAGTTCAAGACAATTAGGGAAGATGGATGCAGCAAGTGACTTGCAGTGTAACTGATCTCCTTAAATTCACTGACAAAACACAAGCTGCACTCCAGAAATTTTCACAGATTATCAGTGTGTAGGTTTCTAGCAGAATGAACAACATCTATAGAAGTGGCAGTGACCGGTGGTTACTGAAAAATATGGAAAAACAAAGGGGAGAGTAGCCCTAACGTTTTTCATGAAGCTGTTGCCAAGAAACTTCAGTTGAACATAACATAACCTAAGTTATTGATTATGGTTTCCTTGGCTTAGTGATGATATATACATTAGACCACAAATTCAGTTTCTCTAAAGTGGTTCCCATGGGACCTATCCCTGGCTCTGTTAGTGAAGAATTTTTGTAGACTGGATTTTGTGTTGGGTTTTTGTTTGGTTTTGTTTGTTTGTTGTTTATTTGTTTTAAATTGATTATGGATACTGTAAGCAGATGGAGGACACCCAGCGGGATTGCAGGTAGTAAATAAGGTAGGAGTTCATGTCACTTGTGTTGAAGTGAAGAAGAAATTAGTATGCAGCTAAAAGCTTATGAATGAGTGAATGATGGGTGTTAAATGTTCTTATTAGCCATGTGTTAGGAGGAAAACACAGAAGATGACCTCTGTGGAAAAGGTAACGCATTAGTTGTCAGTGTAAAATGTCTTGTGTGCTTTGTAGAGGCTGGCAAGACTTGTAAAGAGTGAGGTAGTTACATTTGGTTTGCTTTGTCTGCAATCCACCATAGAGAGTGGGTTGCCAGGATTCCTCTGCAGATCAAACAGTGCTTGAGCAGCAGAAACTTTGGAGCAGAGGACCTGAAAGGTGTTGATAAGGGTGGAGATGGATGGAGCTGCTGAGTGTTTCGCAGGAAGTCCTTCCGGAATCCCTGTTAATTCCTATTTGCCCGTACAGCTGGGTTTATGTAGATAATGAATATCTGAAAGGGCCCCTTGTGACAGCTCCCATGGTGAAATCACTTGTGTGACCAAGGTGTGATTCATGAGAGCTCATGTCATCCCTTTCCTATTGAATGATCTCTGGTTTTGGGGTTTCTCTTTATGTGGTGTGGATCAATGCCTGAAGCTGTGTGAGTATGCTGGTGTGAGGCTCTGGCGACAAGGAAGGCTGGCCATACCTGTTTTTAATAGTTTGCTAGATCATATTTGGTGCCTGCAAGCATCCATGTGTTTTCAGAGATGCATTCAGACTTTAAACAGAGAAGATTAAATAAACTTCGTGCATGATTTAGCAATATAGGTTTCTCCAGCTGTCACTTGGCCCTCTCTCTGTGCTGCACTAGTCACCACCTGTTTTAAGGGAACGCAAAGGAACTGTGGGGGTCTCAGAGCACTGATTTGGTGACTTTTCTTTTCAGAAAGGAGATTACCAGAACATTTCCCTGTTGCAGATAAGAAGCAAAGATGCTTTAAAATCAAGCCAAACAGTCTCAAAGAAACAGTTTGAAGCATTAGCCATATTTTCATGACAGTTTATGAAAAAGAAACATTAGGGGAAAATGCTGAGAGGGTTTTCTTAGTTCCGTCTTGTAGGGTGTGGGGTTTAAGGACTTCATGCATCTGGGATGCTTTAAAAATGGCAAGTGGGACAGGAAACACTATTTTCTGGTATGTTTTTTCTCTAGGGGTTTATTATGTAGTGCATAGTGTGGGGATTTGACTCCCAAAGTATAGCTGGGTTGTGATTTAGCTGCCTTTCCTAACAGTTCTAGGAAAAAATATCTATTGGTATAATTTTTGAGCTGCAAGCTCTCTTGGCTTCCAGTTATTTCTTTGAACTCAGTGCAGAATTACAGCATTGCTGAGTCAAGTTTTGTGACTTTACTGAGGTTTTTTCCATCATAAAAATGCCTACAAAGCACCAAGCAACACTGAATTGGATAGAAGATGAGAAAAGAAACCAAACCAAACAAACTACAATAACACAGTTTAGTATTTTACATTGTACTGTTATCTTGTTTTCTTGTTAGTGGTGGAAAGTGACCAAGTGTTAGCTTGGTCAAAATCAAATGTAAACATCTGAAAATTTCCAGACGTTTTTGGTGTTCTATTTAAACAAATCACGTATAAAGATTTTCAACTGAGTATTTTTGTGATCTATTCAGAGATAAAGAGGATAGACTTTTAGTACTCATTAAAAATCTAGCTGTTGTTTTTACTCAACTCTTACTGTTAGTCCATTTTAAAACAGACTTTAAGGAGCTTATGGTTCTCTTGAATCTTATTGTTAAGATCAAAAACTTTTTAAAAAACCCAAACTTCTAATTGCTTCATATTTGTATGATAACTCTTATTTTTCTAATTTTGAAATTATTGTAGAATCATAAAATAGTCTGGGTTGGAAGGGACCTTAGATATCAGCTACTTCCAACCTCTCCATGGGCAGGAACATCATCTAGTAGGTCAGGATTGCTGAGTTCCCCATCCAGCCTGGCCTTGAATGCTTCCAGGGATGGGGTATCCACAGCTTCTCTGGTAACCTGTTCCAGTGCCTCACCACCCTCACAGCAGAGAATTTCTTCCTGAAATATCTGAAAGAGCAGAGATTAAGGTTAGTTAAAAACCTGTCCCCCTTGTCCTACCACTGTCTGCCCATGTAAAAAGTTGCTGTCACTGTTTTTTTATAAGCCCTCTTTGCGTACTGAAAGGCCACAGTTAGGTCTCCATGGAGCTTTCTTTTCTCCAGGCTAAACGACTTGGCTTATTGAACTTCTTCATGAGGTTCTTATGAGCCCATTCTCAGGCTTGTCCAAGTCCTTCTGGATAGCATCTCATCCTTTTCTTTCTCTGTATCAACTGGTCAGCTTTGTGTCATCTACAAACTTGCTGCGGGTGCCCTCAGTCTTGCTGTTTATGTAATTGTTAAAGATGTGATAGGGCTGAGATCCCAAGACAGAGCCCTGAGGAGCAGTCCTTGTCATCAGCCTTCACTTGGCCATAGAGCCATTGACCACAGCTCTGGTTGCATCAGTCCAGCCACTTATTCATCCAAAAAAACACTCAATTCTTCAAACCCATGTTTCTCCAGTTTGGAGATGAGGATGTCATTTAGGACTATGTTAAAAGCTTTAGACAAGTCCAGGTAGATTACAATGATTGGCCTTCCCTTGTGGACTGCTGCCATCATGGAAGGCCATAAGATTGGTCAGGCATGATTCGACTTCAGTAAAGGTGTGCTGGCTGTCTTGGATCACCTCTTTGTCTTGTATGTCCCCTAACACTTTCAAGGGGATCTGCTCTGTCATCTTCCCAGGCACAGAGGTAGGTTCACTGGTAGTTTTGTTTCTTCCCTTTTTAAAAGCAGGAGTAGTTTCTCTTTTTCCAGTTACCAGGAACTTCACCTGACTGCCATGACTTTTCAAATATGATGGAGGGGGGCTTGGCATCAATATAATCTAGCTCCCCCAGGACTTTGGGATGCATCTCATCAGGCCCCAGGGGGCCTTGTGTCTATTCAGTTTCATCAAGTGGTCTCAAATCTGCTCTTTGCTTGCAGTGGGAGGAACATCACTACCCCAAACCCAGCCTGGAGGTTCAGGGACTAGAGAGATATGAGAAGCCTGAATTATACTTGTAAACCATTGACCTGGATTGAAGCAGATGTGCTTTCTGGCTTTCATTTGGCAGGAAACATTTGTCTTTGCTTGCAGGGTCAGGTGAATAAAGTATTTGGTTTTTGATTGGCCACTGAACCAAGTAACCATAAATGCTTGTTTGCTTTATTCCAATACAAATTTTCATCTAACTTGTTACTTATTTTGAAAGAGCAATGAAATTATTTTTTAAAAATATTTTGGAGGGTCAAATTAAATATTCCTTTCCTGGAAAAAAAAATCTGAAGTAACTTTCATGGCAGCAGAACAAATAGGTGGCTTTGAAAGTCAACAACAAGGATTGCTGGTACTTAAGTGCATGGGCCGGTGGTTAGAGGACTTTCTGTGGGTAAATTGAAACTTCCATTTTTCTGTAAAATGTTTGTACTTGGAGCTGGGCCAGAGGGTAAGAGAACTGCCTGGATTCCCTGCTCAGCTGGCTGTGGCAGGGAGAAGAGGTGCAGTGCCTCTGCTTCAGCATGGTTTCATGCAGTGTTGGAGTACATCACTGGCAGGGGCACACTGACTGAGGCAGCATCAGTTAACTGCATTAATAGCACTGGTGTTTGGAACAGAATTGTTATTCAATTTTTAGTTGAAGGGATTTAGCAAAATGAGTGGAAATCATTAATAACTTGGTTTATCAGAGGGGCTGAAACACTGGGTCATTGGATTGTTTTTCTGAATAAATATTTTTGGTAGCTCTTACCCCATCCTGTTCAACTTGTTTGGGAATTGCTTGCTATTGTGCAGGGTATTGCCAGCTGTCAAGAGAAATGGTGACTCTCAGCTTCTTTTGCTCTTGTTCCTGTAGGGTGTTTTGGTAAAGCAAGGCTCAGGGTATGAGGTTCATCTGGGCAGCAATGGCAGGTGACACATCTCCCTGTCATGATCTTGCTTACCTGAGGTGTGCATTTGGGAGCTGGTATTAACTACCTGGGAAGGAAGAGCCAATGTGAAAGGTCGAAACAAGAAGGAAAGGAAGGGAAGATTAAAAAGAAAAACTGCCTTTGAAGTCACACTTTGAACCAGCCCCTGAATTCTTACAACCATGGCATAAGTGTGGCTCTTTTGTGCTGTGGTGAATGAGACACAAACATTGCTGCTGTGCTTTTTCAAATCTATGTAAGGAAGGGAAGTAATGCTACTCCAGCTTTTCTGACTGGGAACTGAGAGGCAGCAGGTTTATGGGATTTGTCTGCAAACATACAAGGGACCTGTGGCAGTGAAGCAGTAGAAGAGGGATATCTGGACTTCCAGTCCAGCACACACACTAACACAAAATGCTAAAAAATAATTTGTCATTGTTTTGTGCATATTGGACAAAAAGAGCATAAAGCTTGATCTCAAAGTTTGGATTAATTGCTATTCAAACAAAATAAGGGACAGGCAGAAATAGTTGCTTGTGATATATCAGTAGTGCAGGTATGCTTTTAGCCTGTGCAGAGGCCCTTGTGGAAGAGTTACTGTTTATGGAGAGATTTAGAGCTATTTCTCTTCCATAAGCTATTTACTGCTTCAACTGAACTAACATCTATTAAACATTCATTCTAAGTACAATACCCTCAAGAGTCAATTTAGGTAAACTGCAGTATCTCTTTCTAGGCTAAAAATTGCTCTGTATAATGCATGTACCAAAAAAAAAATCCATAAAATTATTTTTCCTACTCCTCTGTCTTTATTACATTCTGAGATTTTTTTTCCTTTTTTATGAGGTAGTAGGGAAGGACGGAAGAAAGCTCCTTTGTCAGCTGCATAAAGGGACAGTCAGATCTTTCGTGTGTAAGGGGTTTTTGGAATGATGTCTTTAATTTTCTTGTCTTTTAAGTTTTGTACATTATTGTGACTGCAAACTTTCACACTCCCATTGTCATAAACAATAGTCTTTAGAGCTTTGGCATTTTCCAGCCTGGCAGCCAAATGGATGTGTAGAATAATGGTGAAGACAGGGACTTAAATCATGTTGCAATACGCAGTTAGCCTGTGTGGTTCAAATACTGTGTACTATTTTAAAAACACTGTGCCTACAGCAGTGGATGAAGTTTGAGAATTAGCATCGCATTTGATTACTATTTGAGAATACAAGTGGCTGCCTTGGGTTGAAGGTAAGAGAAAAGATGCTGCTGAACTGCTGAGCTCACTGAGCTGAAAACTTGTGGGGGCAGGAAGGTGGAGGGTGATGTGGGTGAGACCTGCCTAGAGGTTTGGGCCTTGGTGGGAAATGGGAGGGATCGAGCTCGTCTTCTGGGTTGGGTGTGGGTGGAGAGGGTCTGGGGTCTCCTAACCTTACTCTGTTACCATTGCCCCCCTTTCTTAGAACTGAACTTTACTGTTCCTTTGGGTCTTAGCAGGTGTTGAGGGATATGTCATTAAGTGGCACAAAGAACTGGGGCATGCCAGATGTGAGGAGATACCAAAGAATGGGACCACAGCACAGTAGAGTCAAGGAACATTTTTTTCTTAGTCTGTAGTATATTTTTAATGTGATTATATGAAGATTTTAACAGATCGGCTATTCCTCTGTAGCGTCATAACTGGTTTTTTTTTTGCCTTTTTTTTTGTTTGTTTGTTTGGTTTTTTTTGAGGGTGCTTTAAAGAGACAAAGCAAAATATATAATTTTGGGACTTTGTGCAAAGATTCTTTGTTCTTTTTGCTGTGACAGTTTCCATTAAAGCTAATATTTACCTGTACTTCAGTGAGTCCCCTCCCACCCTCCTTCTAATCAGCTCTTGCCAAGCACAGGAAGGGGATTCAAGTAACCAATACCAGGATCTAAATTTTGAGTCAAGGAGGGCTCACAGCTTACTGTGAGTCAGGTGAGCCAAGCTAAGTCTCCCTCTTTTGCTCTGAACTTTTAACTAGGCAAACTAAATTAACTCCAACTAAAAATCATTGGCAGCAAAAATGTTACTACTTTTTTGCACTATCTGAAGTTCACGTCATCTGCAGCACCATGTTTCTGTACAGGTCTGCAAGCAGAACAGTTGTGTCAGATTATTCTAGTCTGCTTCAGTCTGTATCTATTTAGACTCGTTTAACTTGCTTTGCGTGGGCAAGTGGGTTTGAGTTAGCTCACTGACTTTGCTGGAAGGAGATTAGTGAATACTTTTTATCATCAGAGCTATAGGGAAGGGACAATGACAGGTAGCACAGCTACCTATAGAAGATATCTTGGTAGAGCCTGTGATGTTTTGCCAATTCATGTATCTTACATCCATACAGGCTGAGGAGGTTAAAAATGTGTAAAGTTGGTCCAAACTCTGCTAGCAGGTCTGGTTTGATTTATACTTGTTATGACCATAGTAGATAAATTTTTAAATTTGGTGTCCAGCAAAGTCTTTTCATTGTGGACAAAGGCACAGTGTTGATTGCTCCACCTTACCTACCCTTGATTATTTTAGAAAGCTCTGCTTAATAAGAATTTCCCCTTATCAAGTAATGTAGCATTAGCTTGCTATACTGAGTCCAGCTGAACAAGTTTAAAGCTATTTTCAAGCATGCAGATCTATGTAAGAGATTTATCTCTGTAAATATCCAACAAACCCAGACAAGCCAGTTTGGGACCCTGGCTTGAGAAGCTGCTAGTTGCTGGTGGATTTGTTTTTCTCTACTCTGTACTATGCTGTGTATACTCTGTGTACTATGCAGTCAAACTGCAGTTTGCAGTTCAAAATGCAGATTTTATTTTATTTTTTACCTGTTGTTTTCTCACATGATGCTTTTGCCACCTATCTTTCTTTATAAAATACTCAAATTGACCTCTAGGAGCCCTGTTTTCCCAGCTTAAAGTAATGTTTTATCTCAGTGGGAATCAGTGGTAGAACGTTTAATGCCACACAGGGGTGTAGCTGTAAAAAGTTTTTCTTCATCTTCTCCCCTATAAAGTATAAATTAATGCTTTACTACATTATAAAGCAGCAGCAGTTTGGAATGTTTATTTCAAAAATTTCTTAAAACTCCTAATTCTTACATAATTTTATTTTTCTATACATGAAGTATGTTACTAAAAACATTGATTTGCAGTAAGAAGTGAGAATTATAGGGTAATGGAATAGGACTTGGAAAACTCAAATTCAGTCTCTTCAACAGAACTTTAGCTAATCACTCTACCCTATTGGTGGTTTATATTTGAGGCTTTTTTGTTGTTGCTTTGGTTTTTTAATCACCCTGATGATTAAAACCCATGGTGAGGGATAAAACACATCCTTCAAATGATGTGTTGGAAAGATGGTTCTTAATTTTGGATCTTCCATTTTGGAGACCACATGTAAGTTTACTGCTTGACCTCTCAGTCAAGTGGTATTTTCCACCCAATATTGTATGACAGCAATAACTTCAGCCTCACTGAGTTTTCAGTATGTGTCTATGAAAGTGTGTTAACACAAGTGGTTACTGAAAGACCTTACAGTTTTGCAGTCTTTTGTTTGTGTTATGTTTGTGGATTTTTTTTTTTTTATCCTAGAGTCCTGGGGTGACAACCATTCTATATCTGACCTAGGAATTTCAGAATTATTTTTTTCCATTCTTCACAGTACCAAACAAGATGTTTCCCTTCCCCTTCAGAAGGGTGCACAGCCAATAGACTCATATTGCAGAATCTATTGAGCTGAGAATGCTCATATAATACCACAAATCAACTTCCCAGGATGACTTTCACACAGCACTCTACCCCATTCTACAGAGTAATGCAGAGGTGTAAAATCGACCATATAAGTCAAATCCTTGAGAGGTGCATTACTTTAGTACTTCAATCTGCCATGAAAAATTGCCAAAGCATATTTCCAGAGCTAGTAATTCCTTGAAAAATTGGTTTCTCATTATCTACTTAGCTAAATAGCAATTTTACCCTTTTCTGAATATAGATCATTAAATTAGAATAGGTTTAACATTTTCCTCTTCCTGCATCCAAATTCCTTGAGGCTCAGGAGACCAGACCGTGCCTGATGGAACAGAGCAATTCAGTAACTTGATTAAAAGGACTGGGCTGCTCAACAAATAGGCCCAGCAAAGGTCCTGTGTCTAAGCTTTCATGCACCAGCTTTTTAATTTCAGAATGACATTCAATAGGGCAATAAATTAACTAATCAAAAGGACTTGCATGAGCGAGTTGGAGGTGCCTGAACTTGAACTGAGAAAGCAAGCACATAGATTGACTAGAAAGGATTATATTCTTGTTCTCCTTTAAAAGGACCATACGTGTTGGGATGCCCATCATATCAGCACTTCAGAGGTACGCTGGTACCTCTTGTGGAGGGAAACGGGGTCAAAACTAGGACTTTCTAGGAACTTCTTTCTGCTGTACCATTTTCATGTATTCACACCAGTATCTCCAGACATTTTCACGTCCCCCACTTCACATTTTCAACTTCTATTCAAGATGCCCTGATAAAAGGGCTGCAAAGCAATCAGTGCATTGCCAGAGCCAGAAAAAGGTAAATTCAGGCAAGACCGAATTGCTAATCATATTACTCTGTGAATTAGAAGCAATTCTCCCCATCGTTACTCTAGAGGCAGTGCAATTCCGTAGTATTAGGAACAGTGCATTAGTAACGACATTTAATGACTGGTCAGGTAATATTCTATTATCATTATCTAGATAGACCTTAAATGAGAAGAGATGTGACGCCAGAACTTGAGGCATTCAGAGAGTGCCGTTCAAATGCTGCACAGAGCTCAGGAAGGGGTTTTTGACATGGAGTGGTCATTCATGTGCCATGCTGACACGGTCATGGAGGGGCAAACACTGGTCTTTTGCACCCACCTCTTCTGCTGAGCAAGGGAAATAAATACCAGACCTCCTGGACCATAGCCAAAGCAAAAGCGAGGGATGAAAGGTGACAGAAATAATTGTGAGGAACCATGGACATTTTTCAAACTTGGAGGAGTAATTTCTGCCATGTCTTTTATTTGTTTGTGTTAGTTTGGGTTTTTTAATTTTTGTTGTTGTTGTTTTGTTTTTGTTTGTTGTTTTTTTAATAAATAACAAACCCCTACACTTTGAGTTACCATGTTTTACTGCAGGATTGATGAATCACTGTTCTTTGCATGCGCTACCTTGCAGCACCTCTCTGTGTGCCACTGGCTGTCCCAAATACCCCCAGTGAAAAGCCCTGGGGGCAGCTGTGTGCCCAGCTCTGCCTGCTGACAGCCGACACACGTGCTCCCAGCTGCATCCTCTTGCACAAATGCTCAGGCAGTTCCTGGCACCAGCAAATTCCCTCCAGTGCACAACACTGATGAGCCTTCATGTAAGCATCAGTGACCTGAAGCAGAGCTCTGCCTGGTCATTAAAAATTCATCTTGCATGTATTCTGTCTTTTAGAATTAGGCCTTTTAACAGCTCTCCCATCTTCATTTCTGATTCATGAATAGCATCTGACAGGTCTAGGATACTCACCAGAACAGGCAAACTATAATCTTGCAAATTAAAAACAGCCCTTCCTAAAACTGCTTTTTCTTTTCAAAATACCCACCAGTCATAACATTAATTCAGCTACTACTGCTTGAATACTGTTTGTATTTTACTGCATCCATTAATGTAAAGGATAATTAAATAATGTATAGGAGAGGCTGGGAAAAACATTCTTTGGACTCCATGCTCTTTTGAACAGCCTTTCCTTACAGATGACAGATTCAGGTCAGGAAAAGTCTAAAATGGGACACTATTGCCACAGATAACACAGTGAACGTGTAGTTAGTACCCTTCCCCACCCTCACCACAGCACAGGCTCAAGAAGACCTGATTTAAATACATTTGTTTTCATGATGCTTTGGAAACCTTTAAGAGTGATTCCATTTGTACTTCTGTCTTTCCCCATAGCGTGTGTAGCACTGACCCCTAAACGAAATGCTGTTTCTCAGGTAGTCACACTTGACTTTCTGTAGCAAAGCAGGAGGAGTGCAGAAGAGTTGCAGAAACCTTTCTGAAGTAAAGCATCCAGAAAATAGGGAGGAAATAGATACAGTTCTTTATGTATATCCAGAAATCCACTTTACAAACTAGTAGTCTTTAGGGGAGACCTGCTTTCCCATCATCTTATCCAGTTTTCTGTAGACACAGGAACTAGAAGTACATGCTCTCAGATATGTTTCTATGGCTGCCAGAGATGAGAAAATGAATCATTGCAGAAGTCTTTTACTGGCTTCTTATATATAATTGTTCATCTATATAACTATAACTATGTCATCAGATCTTCCTTTGTCAAATACCTAAGCAGTGCCATGTATTGGACTTCTTATTCAGCAGCTTCATTTTCTCCCAAGAGCTGCAGAAGTCTGGTTTACTCTGTGAAAAAAACAGGAGGCACATTTATTACACCAAAATCCAGACATGATTCAGCTAGGGGAGTGGAGTATAACAAATGTAACACACAACATGCATGGGCTACCCTCCCCCTGACAAAGACAGCAACTTGAAGTGCTGATCCAGCAACCAGCCCTTGCCTTAAAGACAGAATAGGTCACTGTGTACAAGAGGTTTGTTACTCTGCATTGGAATCACTGAAGTTTAGAAGTTAGCCTATCGTTTCTCACTGAGTCAAAGGACAAACTCTTAAAATAACAGAAATTATGATCCAGTTTAAAATGACAGTGAAGTCATTGCATCCATAGTAAGTGCATTCAAAGGTTACATACTCTCCCTATTGAAGCAAACGCAGTAAGGTTCTGGCTTATTATGCTCATCTGTTCATAATTGTTTTATAACATTAATTCAGTGTTTTTCTTTTTTGATATACTATGAAGCTGAGATTGTTTTGCCAAGAGATCTTCTACTTAAAAATGTATAGACTTTTTAATAATGTATTTCATATATAGAAAATTGAAATTATGGAAGAATTAGGAAGTTTAAGAAATAATTTGAAATAAATATTCCAAATTGCTGCTACTTTCCAATGTGCTTGCAATACTTCTTAATGAGGAAGAAGAGAAAAAAAAAAAAAGGAAAACCTTTTACAGCTACACTCCTATTTGGCCTTAAATACTGTGCCACTGATTCCTGATGAGATAAAAAACTTTTATCTGGGAAAAAATGGGCTCCTAGAGTTCAGTTTGGATATTTTTATAAAGAAAGCGAGATGGCAAAAGTGTCGTGTTAGAAAACAACAGGTAGAAACTAAAATAAAGTCTGCGGTTTGACTGCCAGAATCCAGCAAGCACAGTATAGTACACAGAGTAAGAACAACAGAAAAAAAATCCACCAGCAGTTAGCAATAAACTAGGCAACCAATAGCTTGGGGCTGACCCGAACTCTTTAGTTAGTCTTGTCTTTAATTAAAGAAATGAAACAAAAATAAATTAGCAGTCACCTGAAGCTGATTGCATCAAACTTCCACCAACATTGAGGTATTCGTCAGTGCACTTTCTTCTGTGACCCTAAGAGGTAAAAAGAAGGTACAGGAGCAACTGTAATTATAACTGTAATTTTGACATCCTCTAATAGAAGTTATTTCTTGTTTAACTTAGTGGAAGAATGTGAACAATTGTAAGTGGCACACAGTTTGTCTCCATGGCTTCATAAAATTGTTTCATCTTGAAGACTGCCTTTTTTGGGGGGGGACTGTATTTGTGCTGGAAGGCTTAAAATAGTCTAGAACTTCCAGTATTTGTGCTGGAAGGCTTAAAATAGTCTAGAACTTCCAGACATCCCAGATCAGAAAGGGCAAATGAAATTAATTATACCAGGAGGTTGGTTTGCGTTGCTGAATACAAAAACCCATTTAGCAACCTCTCAACAAAAGAACACATAAAACATGGAGGAGCTCTACTTAAACCTGCTGTGGAGTGTACAGTCCTAGCTCTGTGGTCTTGAGAGATCCATCAGTTAAAGTAATAGATTAACAAGAATTTGCAATAATTTCATGAATATAACATCTGTATTAATATTTCTATTTAAGCCTGCCTAAGCTCTAGTTCTTGCTCATTCTCAGTATGAGCACACAAGTCACATCCTTCTCTAGAGTGCCTCAAATAGAGCTGGCAGAAATCATCTTCCTGATGCTCATTGTGTGACAAAGGCTTTTCATGATTTTCTTAATTTTCACTGTGAGGTCTGACAGGAGAGAACAGAAGTAGAACAGGCAGAACAGAAGTATCAGGTCCTGAAAATTAATGCCATCATCCTTCCTGAAAATGCTTTTATTTGCAAAATATTTGGGGTTTGCTGGTTGTCCAGCAGTCTTTGTTGGGTGCAAATACACAGAGAAACATTCTGGCCATCCTAGTTTAATTATTTAACCTAGGACAATAATTAGGCTTTGTGTGCTTTAAAAACTCTCATTTTGTGCAGACATATGTAACTGAATAATTTATCAGGAAAGTAAATAGGAAACCTCTGCAAGTGGTTCCACACAGTGCAAAGACAGAAATATCTCTGCTGTGCAGACTTTGTGTGGGATCATTGCCATCCCATGACAATCAGTGCAAAGCTGGTAAAAACAGGGAAGTACATGGCTTTACTCTAAAGCTGTGTATAAACATACATATTCTCTTTCCACTGCTTTTTCAAGAATGTGTTTAAGCTTAACTACAGTGAAAACATTTTTCTTAGTAATGTTGTCTTGATGTGATTTTGTAGCAAAGGGCTGAGTTTTCCAGTTACTGTTATTTGTAGGTCTAATGCATTAAGTGTTTTCCAGGTCAGTATTAAATTAAATACATGGTTGGTCACAGCCTTTGCTTTACATATACTTGTATGATTCCTTTATTACCAGAGGTCATTTGTCAGCTCCTCCTTGGTGGGTGCCGGACACAGTCACAGGAAATTCAGACCAGAAAAAGAATCAATAAACTTGTCATATTATAGTCTGAATTTTTAGTAAAAACCATTGGGCATACTGTGCAGTGCTTGGAATGTTTTCTGTAGAGCAGCTAGATAAATATTCTTAATAGGAAAGAAACTATTGATCATTCTGAAGCATATCCATTTCTTGAATGCTGTTCCTCTGAAGACACTGAATTTCTTCTTGAAGATCATGCCACTTTTGAGGATCATGGCGTTTGTTTGATTTTTGTTTACTTTGTTGTGGGTTTTGTTGTTTTTGTGTTTTGTTTTTTTTTTTTAATACCTGTCCTACTGTCAAATGCATGAGAGGATTGAAATTTGTTGTGGGAGGAATTAAGGCTGATAATAAAATAAAGGGATCTTAGGCTGATAATTAATGAAATAAGGGGAAATAAGTCTGGGTAGAGCCCCATAGTCAAGAGATAGTGGGAAATGATGAATTATGTTTCCTGAACAGAGCAATAGGGGTAGAACAGGGCAGGATCAGTTTGAAAGGAGCAATTTGCTAAGCATGTTTTTAAAGGGAAATATTGAAAAAACAAGCATGTCATCAGTCACAGGCTGTTTCACATGCAAAATTATTCTGAAATTTTAAAACTAGGCTTTTAGGCTTTTTAAATATTCTATCCTTTGGGTCTGACTAGATAACCTCCTGAGACTCCTTGAAGTTTTAACCTTTTTTTCCACTGGCCAAAAGTATTTGTTAAATTTAATTTCAGATATTTTGTTTTCCATGAAATTCTGTTCTTGGGGAATATACTGCTTATTTTGAGGAGGTGGTTGCTTTTTCCTCCCTCGTAATAATAATGAATGTGAATGAAAAGGTACAAGTTGAAGGAGGACTGCTAAAAACAGTGTCAATACTGTGGGTGTATAGTCAGAAGTTAAGATAACACTTGCATCAACTATGCACTGTTGTTTGGCACAGCTTTGCTTGAAATCAATGGCAACTATATCAACATTGTTTTATATCTGTTTTTTCATACTATTTTAATTGATATATTAATTTATATAAATTCACTTAAGCCTAGCAGAAACCTTCTTATTTCTAGACAGCACAAGTGTAGTGCAATCTCCCTAATTTTGTCATTCATTTTTGTATTGAAAATGTAACCCCACTGTTGACGTGTTATTAAGGTTTCTGCATTCAAAGGTCAGCTCTCCCTGGAGTCTTCTTTTGTCTGGAAGATGACATACATAAAAATTTTATAGCAGTTCCCACTAGTTTCAATCCTACAATCTTGGGATCAGTATGGCTGTTCTTCACAGCCTATAAAGTGCAACAAATGCCTTAGGTGAGCAATAGGGAGTGTGGAATTAGATTCTTCTAAGCAAGACTTTTTTGCATAAACATTTAAACCTGGTCACAGGTGTGCTGGTAAGGCTCCTTTCACTTCAGATGAAAGGAGCTGCCAACACTTTCACATATAAAAGAACTGATCTTTTGAAATAAGATACAGCAAAAATGGTGGGTGCACCTGGGTGCAGGGGTACACTTGTAAGCAAGATTTTTTTCACTGCACCGCCTGCTCTTTGCACATAATTTAAAACAAAACAAATAAAACCAGCTAATCTTCTCGTAGTGTAAAAGTCACAGATATTAGAAAGGGGATCCAGATCATCCAAGGATATGCTTTCTTTGATTTGTGTGAGAAGACTGGCCTTGGTAACCTCTATGGGTTAGCAGTTTGGTGGGAGTGAACTTGAGAGCAGAGTCTAGAATTCCACTTGTCCTTCCGCCACTGTAAAAAGGGTGGAACCAAACACTTGTGGCTGAAAAGCTGGATTTCAAATGTTTCCATCAGAAAACTTTAGATAAGGTCAAGGCAATTATTTTTTTTCTATAGACTTACTCCACTGTGACTAACACAATGGTCTGGTGCCTCTGGAGACTATTATGCCCCTGGACATTATTATGTGGATAATAAGATTAGCTTAAAAGCTTGGAGAGTCACTAAATACATATTTTCAGTACGGGATGAATTTTTCTCAAACAGCATGACTTTTCGTAATTGATTGCATATTTAAAAATGTCAGGCAGCGTCCTGCTAAGTTTATTGATGAATGCAATGGCTGAAATGTAATATTAAGGGGAAAAAAATAACACAGCATCTAACAAACAAATCACGCTTTTCTTTTAAATCTCTTCTTGTCATGGGCTCTTTGAAGGATGCTGCAATACATCTTTGAGAACGAATATTACAGCTCATTGAATATTTGTGAAGGATTAATAGGTCTGTCCTCCTGGCCAACTCTTTAACGGAGAGGATGTTGCCAGGGCCAAATCTCCATGATGAAACTATTTGGATGAGCTGCTCCCCTTTACCTTTGTAAAGAAGCCAAACTGTCAAATACCTTAACACTGAAAAGATATATTGAGATATGCTGTGATTGTGAAGGGTTCAGATAGCTTTTATCACCATCATTTGATCTGATGTGTGCCCTGCTGGGACCAATTGATCGCTTGGTGCTTATCAGTTGATGAGTGTGTGAACTGGACTGAGTGGTAATGATTGAGCTGCCAGGTGCCATTACAGAAACTTGGGACAATTACACTGTTAGGTGATCCTGTGGTCTTATATAATGTGATTGCTTGACTGAGTAGGTCAAGTTATTTACCAGGTTATTTTTTGATTGGTTTATTTTTTGGGGTTTTTATTTTTATTTTTATTTTTTTGTTGAATGTGTGTGGTTGTTTGGACTTTTAGTTAGGTGATGGGAAAAATAAGATCTTAACAGCTTTCTCACTTCATGCAAGTGTTAAGTTTTCCCAGCAAAATTAACAAACATGGGCAAGTGACTTCTTTCCAGTCCTCTGCTTCTACATTTGTATATAACCCCAGACCTGCAACTTTCTGATTTTGTGGATAAATGACTAATTAAGAAAACACAGAGAAAGACATGGGGATTGAATTTAGGAGTTAATTTCTTTGAAATATGGAGAACCTTTACAGAGTCCTGTGCAAATTGATGAGTCATATGAAATTATTTCAGTCAGCAATGCCAGCAGAAGTTCATCTTGATGGATACTGAAAGCAAGTATGAATGCTATTTTAAAGAATGAAAGCACTGATAAGCTCCAAGGAGTTGGTTTTCTTCCGATGTACTGGGTGGGAGTGACAAATTCCTATCTTAATACAGGCATTATCTGATGTTAACCTAAAAGTTTGTTTTTCTTGAAGAAACATTTATGCTTGCCTTGCTGCAGGTTTCACAACACTTTGTCTTCAGCGCCTATGATCTTAATGAAGCTGGGATGCTGTTTTGCATGACTTTACACTCAAGATATGCTAAAGTTATTATTAAAGTCTTCTGACACTTCACAGTATACTACTCCATTCTTAATTGCCTACTGACTTTAAAAAATTTACATACTGGAATTTGTGTTCTTAACTGCAAAGGAAAGCCCAGACGCTGCTTCAGTAAGGTTCCAAGAAAGTGACATTTTTATACTTTTAAAATAAAATACAGTGGTCTTGTGTTTGAATAAGACTAGGTTCTCTGTGTTGTAGATGAGGGAATTTCCTCAGCCTTTTTTCACAGGGGAGGTGTTCCATTCCTCTGAATGTCTCTGTCCATATTGAGACCCTTGGGGGTCACCGTTTGCAACTCATTTCCATCTGGACATGGAGCTGTGGTCACTACTGCCTGCAAGTGACTGTCCAGCCAGTTCCTCATCATAGAGCAGTCCATCTATCAGATCTATATCTCTCCAATTTAGAGAGAAGGATGTTTGGGGAATGCTGAAAAAGGCCTTGCGGAGCTCCAGACAGTTGATGTCCATAGATCTTTTCCTTGTCCAGTGCTGTAGTTGCTCCATCGCAGAAGGTCACTGGGTTGGCCAGGCAGGACCTGCCCTTGGTGGGGCCGTGCTGCTGTGCTGAATCAGCTCCCCATTCTCCCTGTGCCTTAGCATAGCTCCTAGGATGATCTCTTCCAAGGTCTTCCCAGGCACAAAGGTGAGGCTAACACGTTTTTTCGGTCTCAAGATCCTCCTTTCTACCCTTTTTAAACATGAGTACAATGTTTCTCTTTTTCCAGTCACCTGAGATTTGACTGCCATGGCTTTGCAAATATCATGGAGAGTGGCTTGGCAACTACATCAGCCAATTCCCTCAGGACTCTGGGATGCATCCTTCAGCTCCCACAGACTTATGTATGTTCAGATTCCTCAGGTGGCCACATACCTGATCTCCTCTAAGACTAGGAGGAACTCTCAATCCTGTCTTGCAGGCCATCCATGTTAGAGATACAGGAGCAGAGTGCTAATGAAGACTTGGACAAATAAAAGTCTAGTAGCTCAGTTTTCTCCTTGTCTATTGCTGCCAGTTAGTTGAAGTTTGTCTTTCCTCTCTTGGCAAAAAGGAGTGAGAGCTGCATTTGAGAAGAGAAACTAATAGATCAACTTCTGGGAAAAGGGGAGCTGTACACTAGGCAAGAAAGTTGGAAGGGCTAGGCAATGTTTTGGTAGTATTTGGAAAGAGCTTGGATGAATAGATAAGAACAGAGGCGAGATTGGTACTGTGGTAAGGATGAGGTCTGAGCTCAGATTCATGAAATAGAATGATAAAGGGTTAGATGGGATGATGATAGGGAGCCTCCTGATCAAGATGATTTGGGTGATGGGAGCAAAAGGCAGGGCAGGGTTTCTTTTTGAAACAAACCAACCAATACGCTGTTCTCCTTCTTCCCACAACCTCACCCCAAAAAAGAAATCAAAAAAACACCAAACCAAAAGAAAAGAAATATTGTGGGAGGAAAGCAGAGTGGGTTGAGAAGCACTCAAGACTGGAAGCTACTTGAAAAAGGTGATCTGGTAGAAGATCGGTGCTATTTGCTCAAATGCAGAGCAGAAATGGAAACTGAGCTATGAGTAGGAAAGACAGGGTAGACAGAGATGGCAGCAAACAGGAAGGATGCATAAATGAGCAATGTATAGCTGTGCTATAGTCTGGAATAGGACCTGAGGTTTCTTCGGGTTTTTTTTGTATTGCTCTACATCTATAATTAATAGCAGAGTTACCAGTGAACAAACCCCTTACTAATGAAATGCTTGCCTCCTATCACCTCTGCTGTTCTTGCTGTGCTTTCTGGCAAAAGAGCTTTTTGCATTTAGTATACTAAATTCAGACCTGCTGCACAAGTCCGAGCACTGTATGCTGGTGCCAGCAGCCACTGTCTGGGAGTAATTGCTCTCCTGACAGGAACTGAGAGTGGATGGGCAAAGCTCCTTTGTACAAGAGCCCACACTATGGAGCGTGTTTTAGCACAGCCTTTACTTTGCTATGGCCTATAGCAAACAGGAAAGTCTATTGCTTCTATGTGGTTCTGCTTCACCATGAGCAGGAGGTATCTGTGTGATAAAAGCCCCTCTGCCTTGTTGAGGCCTGTGCTTTGTACCACCAAGTGTTTGTTTGATGGATTGTCTGCTTATGGTTTGCTTTCTGAATAACTCTGGCATATTTCATGTAAGCTCCCTGCTTTGAAAAGCGAAGCCAAGCACTCAAGGGTCAGGAAATGCCAGAACAAAATATGCTGCATTAATTACTTAATTGAGCCTTCTAGTTTCTGTGTGTTATGACACTGGTTTTTATGAAGTGTTCATATGCCTTTTTGTGACAGTACTGCAACAGGAGAGTCTTTGCCGTCTTTGGTGGCAATTTTACCACTTTTTTTGAGAGCAAATGGGTTTGTGGGTGACTCACTCCTTAACTCACCTGCAGGAAAGTTCAAATGCTGCAAAACCAAGAGAACAGAGTACAGGGACTCCCCATCCCTGTGATATGAATGACATCTTTGCATTGTCTTCAGTAGAGTTTAGAGTGGGCTTCAAATTCAGATGAAATTTGGACTTGAATTTTTCCCTTTTCCAATTACTTCATTGATAGGAAGATACATAAAAGAAGGATTTCAGTAGAGCTCCCTTAGTTTCAGAAACTCTTTTTCTTGCATTTTTTTCAGACACTAAATAATATAAAGTTTTATATTAAAGTATATTATTTAAAAATCTTATGGTTTTAAAGTACTTTTAAACATTTGGATGCTTTGTTGTTGAAATGTCATCTTTGACGTAACTATTAGACTTCTCCTTAGGTGAAAAAAACTCACAAATGGTAAAGATTTGTTCCAATCTAGTAAAGCAATTTAAAGTAGTGTAAAGGATCTAAAATTAGGTTTAAAAAATCAATCCTTTTATAATCAAGGGAATTGCAAGGAACAATTATTTGGTAAGTAGTATAAGCTGTGTGTGTGATGGAAGATTCACAGTACTTTAAGCCTTAGGATATCACTTGAGAGAATTTTCAGGATCATAGAAATCTTAGTAGTTTAATTAAAACATTATTGGTGTAAAAAAAAGCATAAAATTATTCTGAGCTTTTAAAAAACAGTTGCTTCAAGAAGTGTTTCCTCTGACACATGCTTAACTACTTCCATATGTATGTTCCAAACTCACTGTAAGGGTCTGATCTGCTTTCTCAGTGTGCAGCAGCTGCCGTGGTTTAACCCCAGCTGGCATCTAAGCACTACACAGCTGCTCACCCCAGTGGGATGGGAGAGCGAGTTGGAAGAGTAGAAGTGAGTAAAACTCATGGGTTGAGAAGAAGCTTAATGGGTAAAATGAAAGCTGCACACACAAGCAAAGAAAAATAAAGAATCCATTTGCCATGGACAGGCAGCGGTTCAGACATCCTCACGAAAGCAGAGCTCCATCACATGTAATGTTTGTTCGGGAAAATGAAACCCATCACTACAAATGCCTTGTTTCACCTTGTTTCTTCTTGCCCCTGCTTTATATGCTGAGCATGATGCCATATGGTATGGGTTATCCCTTTGGTCAGTGGAGGTCAGCTGTCCTGGCTGTGTTCCCTCCCAGCTCCATGTGAATCCCAGCCCACTCACTGGTGGGGTGGTGTGAGGAGCAGAAAAGGCTTTGACTCTGTAAGCCCTGCTCAGCAATTTAAAAACTTCCCTGTTATTGTCAATACTGCTTTTGTAAAACAAAACATAGCCTCATCCTAGGCGCTGTGAGGAAAATTACTTAATCCCAGCCCAAAACAGCACAGCACATCTGCTGGGGATAAGGCTATCACAGAAATCACTGGAATACCTTGATATGAGGAAAAACTCTTGTTTTGGAGAGCCACTAGAATCCTGCAGAAACACTGATAAATTCTCCTCCATAGCCATAAAACTATACTAACTGAGCAAATAGTTTTGAATGGATACTTTATGGGATGTCTCTCCCTGTGTTTACAGAATGTCCACGAAGAAAGTGATAATGTGCTCAAGTATATTTGCTGTTCAATAAAATTTAAGTAGCAAACAACATTCTTCCATAAACATTGATTTCCATTTTTATTGCATACTTGTAACCAGCCAGTGGGTGTTATTTCTTCTTTCTGGTTTGACCTTTTTTCCAAGAGATTTGGTAATAGAGGATTTTCTCTTAGACTGGCATAGAAAAATACATGTTTTAAAGTTTTGTTCCTTGTTGCTCTGAAGGGAAAATATGGAGACATTTCTTCTCTTTTTTTGAGTGAAGACAGGTGGGCCTGGTATAATTATGGTCATCTGCAGTAATCATCACCCTTTTCGGAGCAGATGCAGACTCTGTGCAGGGAAATTTACAGGATACATTAGACTCAGCTGTCCAGATCTACAGGAGTGTTGGAGGGAGAGAACATTAGGGCCACACTGTTTATGTGTTCTCTTCATTCCACCTCTTTTCTAGTAAATCTCCATTCTAGACCAGCCCACTCTGCTGTCTGTAGTTGGCAATAGTAGTGACATTGCAGTGCTGTCAAAAAAGGTAGGGAAGCTGACCAAGGTGGAGCTGGGACAGAAGGATGTTGTTAAGTTTGGCAAAAAAATAAATAGAAAAGGAAAGTCAGAGGCAGACACTTTTAGAAAGGGTTTAATGAGAAACCATTGCTTACTGTGTTTTTTTGAGGGGAGCACTGGCTTCTGGCTTCTCAAGAGCCTCAATCCTGCATGTTACGTGTCTGAGCTCTCACTAGAGACGTGTTTGGGACAGGAACAACTTCCTGTGTTCATAACTAATCTCTAGTGGTCTGTGTCCTTTTCTTACCTGTCTCATGGCTTTTGTGGTCCTCTTTGACCATGCTATTGCCACAGTGTCAATTATCCTACTGAATACCATAGAATAACTGATCTAGGGGGATTAAAAAGTGCATTTTGGGTAGTTTGTGCTTTTCCAGTACAATATACCTTTGGAAAAATACTGCCTGTATCAGATCTTAGCTTTTGGCTCTGGAGGTTACTAGGATTTTGACTGTGGTCAGTGTGGCTGTGGAAGTCCCAGCCACTCCAGCCTCACTGTAACTCCAAAAGGGAAGCAGTTGGTCCCTTTTGATAATGGGCAAGGTGAGCTGTTGTGCCAAATACCTCTTTCTAACCAAAGAGCATGTGGGTACAGCTACTCTGTTGGCAGTAGAGGATAAAATGAATATTCCAAATCTTACCCTTGGGAAAGAACATTGGCTACTGGAAAAAGAATAGCTCCTCTTCAGTTGTCAAAGGAGCTTGTTCAGTCACAGCAACTGTATTTTTAGACCTCATACCCTCTCTGAAGACAAGAGTTGTGTGTGGTTTTGGTTTGGATCTTTTATTTTGAGGTAAAAAGGGGAAACTAGCTTTAGTCTTACCTTTTGTGGTTTGTAAACCACGTCTTGTTTTTGAATAGGCAGGGTCATTGTCTGTCTTGTGATTACTTGGAGGTCATCTCTGAGTCCCTCAGGTAACAAGTTGATAAATGAACTTCCTTACTTTGTGTGGGGACTATGTTTTGAATTGGAGTTAGTGAAGTAGGATCCAGTGTAGTTACTTGTGCCTAAAAATCTGCTTATCTAAGGTGGAAGATTGTAGGAAATTCTGCAGGTTGTTTGGGTTAAGCACAGACTGTATGACGGGTAATGTGGAATTGGCCTTCCACCTGACAGTGTTTTCCCTTATTTTAAAATGTAGGTTGTAGGATAGGTGCCTGTCTTGACTTCCCATGATCAACAGGGAGAGACAGCTGGCCAGAGGTGCTGCTTCCTCTCTCTGGGTTACTGGTAAACAGTACTTGCAGGCGTGTTTGTGGTCTGACTGTAATCAGATGGGTATACAGGCACTTGTGAGCTTATCTGAGCAGTGGCAGGAATGAACTGGACAGGCACAAGTGAGTGCTAATAGCTTTGCAGTGCAACAAACCACCATCTAGTATGTCTGTCCTATTTTCCACACCCTTTCCACCATAAATCGTGTTACCCAAATGTTTGAATTCTGATAGTCGTAGTGCTATATGAAGCCTAAACTTAATTGTCTGAGGGATTTGCCTGTCTGTGTGTGGTTTGACCTTGAGTGACAGTTGTGTATGATGAGACATTTGAGATGAGTGATAAAGGAAAATAAAGCAGAAAGCTTACAACTAGAAGGGGCAGAGACTAGAATGACATAACAAAGGGTAGCATCCATCAGTGATTTCCTCAGGCTGGTCTCCCAATAGCATCAGGCCAGGATAGAAGGAGGACCACTCCACCCTTATTAACAGGTAGGAAAAACAAGGAACAGTGTGGTGTTTGAGTTATTTTCTGTTTGGAAGTGTCAGTTCCTTGGACACAAGAGGTTGGTGGTTGGGAAGCCGTGGTGTGCAGTTGGGCATTCTTCATTGTGGTAGTTTCAATCAGCTTACTCTTTGGGTAGTCTCTTTCACTCTCAGAACAAAACACATTTGTATTATTCTGATGCAAAGAAGTGCTCAGTTTGCTGACACAGTTGTGACAAGTACTTGCCAGTTCAGTAGTGGGTAAGATCATGTCAGACAACTGGCTAAGCCAGGATAGATTGAAATGGTTTCTTCGTTCCTCTGAAGAGTGGGGTTTGCTCTCATGGAAGCTGGCTGACTGCTGGCTGTTAGGTAAACAAAGCAGTTGTACATATTTGTTAGGTATTTGTACACAATATTGTGTATTTTACTGTAAATGAAGAAGACATTGGAGTGACAAAACAGGGATGAGTTCTTCCCACTTGGGGTCTGTGCTGTGTCAAGTGAGGAGTTTTCAGCCTGTAGGTTCTTGAGGGGCAATATCAAGGCTTCCCTGACTTGAGGCCATTATAAATGAAGGGCAAGCATTTCTTGAAACACTACTGCAAATGGCACAGCTTAAATAAAATTATTTTGTACATAGCAAAAATCGAAATGCCTGAGTAGTGGGTGAGAAGTGGAGTCATATCTGAGCAAGATATTTTGAGTTTTCATGAAGCCAGATTAAAAAGATGATTTTGCGGCCTTTAATCTTTGCTAGACTAAACATAGCATGATCAGAACTATTTATTATTTATTTATTTGTATTTCCTAAACCTGTTTTTGAGGTAGCATTTTCTGGTTTTTTACTTCGACAGAAAACTTCTGTGTGATTCTCTGTCTAATTCTAAAGATAGCATTCTCTATAAATGGGGGCAGCAAAATTAGATTTTAATGTCTTGGAGCTTTTATCTTAGTGTTAGGGGAGATTGAGGCTATTGTTTTGAAAAGTACAAAACATGAGGCAATTTTTAAAGGTGAAGATAAACTAAAGATGAGAATATTAGAAATAAGGCAAGAGAAAATACAGCTTCTTCTCTGAGCTGTCTCTTTGGTTATTGCTTTAACTACTGGGGTAAGGCAAGGACAGCATCCAACAGAAAACACAAAATCCAGGAAGGTTAAAAATTGCAATTTCTGTGGCTATTAAGAAACCCATTATATTGATAACAAACTAAGAGGCTTTACCAGAGTCTGTTTCAATAAGTTTTTTACCAAACTACTTTTAATTTTCCTAGACAATTTCTTGTAATGGGCAGATTTGAAGTATTTTCACTTTGGACAGCAGGTTGAAGCTAAGACAGAAATTTTTCTAGTAGACTGCTAGAAATAATAAGAAATACTAATTGTACTGGACAGCAGATAAGCTGAGGAAGCAAAAAAGGCTGGTACCCTTAAAATTGCACAGCAATTTTCACTAAAGCTTTAATTTGAAAATAGGGCAAACAGAAATTAGAACCCGTTTTGAACAGTCAGGAAGTGAAAGCAACTTTAAATATTTAATTTTCTCAGTACAGTCTTTGAACAAAATTCTGAGGGGGGAAAAAAATTTCAAAATACCATTGGTCTCAGTTCAAAATGTGTTCACTGACTGAAAGGACTTACTCAGGAATTCAAAATACCAAGGAGTGAAAGATAAGGTTTTAACCAGTCTTCCTTATTTATCACTGTATTCTCTTTAAGATGCCTTTCTGCTCTGAACCATCATTATAACAACCAGACTAAATTTGCAATAATTTGTATAACTTGTCTTGACTATTTCTTGAAGGAATGCATGGGAAGTACTACACCCCCATAAAAGATGTTTGTCTCTGTATTAATAGTTACTCTGTAGGCAGTGTGTAAGTGAGGTGTTCAAGAGCTTGCATTTTTGTTGGTGGAGTTTGATCAGCCAAAGTTGTCATTGCAAATGGCTTTCTGAAAAGCCAGTTATAGATGCACGTCCCAGTTGGAATACGGTGTTTGTTTAATATAACTGTGGTCTTCTGCACCCTGTCTTCTGCCCATAACATGCAGGAAATTGCTGTGATCTTTTTCCTTTTTAGTCCTAAATTACTTTACTGAGTTAACCAGACCTTCTGACACAGTACCTAACTATGTCAGTGAAGTCAAAGGGAGTCCTGGAAGGATCCTAGCTTTGTTCAGTGTTACAAGGAGAAGGCAAAGGGAACGTGATCTTAATGCTGTCATATGAGAAGAGGCAGCCAGGGCTTTCTTGGAAGAACAGTGATAGGATGTTTGGCAGCAGGCATAAGCTGTAACAAGGAAAACTAACAATAAATTTTTGTCATAAATGGTGGTCAAATGCTGGAAGCGAGGCCAAGAGAGGGAGTGGGATCTTCATCACTGGAGACTGCCAGAGTTCAACCTGCTTTGACCTAAAGATGTGAAATAGAAATTCCCAGAGATCCCTCTCAACCTAAATCATTACTCTTGTTAAACAATTGGCCTGCATGAACTGTATTGAAGATCCAATGCAATTTGACTGCAGCACTTGTCAGATGTCACAGTGACTGAGAATTAAGGAGCTTCTTTGTGGTATCACTTGGAAACTTTCTAACTAATCTGAGAATTTTCTTGGGCAACCTATTTCATTTGAAAGCGTAATCTTGGCAGAAGTTTGAAATGGTCATAGATAACTTACCATAGAACATGGCTGCTCAGGGGCCAGAAAAGGGAAGGAATGGAAAAAGCAAGTTGAAATTTCACACTGGAAAGTACCTAAATAAGAAATGCTGCAGTAATCACTTGATTGAAATGGTTTTCTTAGCATGTTGTAAAATGCCCATGTTCTTGTAAAAGGTAAAATTAAGAGTCAGCAGAGGTAGGAAAACTAATTTGTGTCAGGCTGTCTTGCTTATGGTATAAATCTCATGAGAAGAATTGGCGTTTTCCTACAGCAAGTATTAAGTATTTGCCTGTGTTATTCCTACCTTCAATTAAGTTAATGTTTAAGATGCCTCTATGTGCTTCATTTAATAACATATTACACAAGTGAATCATTTAAAGAATTCTTCAGTGAAATATGGAAATAATTTTCATGTAACATCAGCGAGTTAACATTTTATTTTGATGTACTGCTCTACACTTAATATCCCATCTTGGTCTTTGTTGATGTATTTACTCCGAAGCTGAAGCAATTTAAGACACTAAATGGTGTGACTGTGCATTCAATCTCATTACAGACTTAATGCAACAGCAGTCAAGCACCTCATTATTGTATAACCCAATTTTAGTAGAGGGCAGAAATTATAGGAAAAATTTACATGTTGACTCCAGAGCATAAAGAGTGCCATCCATCATTCACTGGGTCAGATCGGAATTGCTGTTATCTTTGAAATTGGAAAAGAGCGCTTATGACTGAAACAGCAAAATTCTTGTAAAAGTGCATATCTTTTCAAAGTGTTTTAGAAATTTTTACTGCATCTTTTCCACAGGTATGCGAAGGTGGATTTGATATCATAAAGAAGTTACAAAGGCATCTGTCATTGAGATTTTGATGGCCATGCATTGGGTGGATTGATTTGTGAGGACATGCATTTACTATAACCCATGTTCTCTATTATTAATTTGTATGGGGTTTTTGCTTGTTCTTTCCCTGTCCCAGCACCTTTACCTAAGGGGGTTGCTGACTCTAGAGAAGAAAATAAAAAGCAGATTTTCTACTAGTTAAGAGGAACAAAAATTAAGATCTTGGATTCCATACTTATGAAGGTCTTTTAAATATCTTCATTTTGGAATTGCTTATACTTGTGTACACTGAAACATGTTCATGTATTAGGCCAATAATTATATGAAATTATGAAATGATAATTCTTTCTAAGTTACGAGAAATATCTCACTATTTGATCTATTTGTACTGGATAAATGCATATCAGGAATAAGACAAACACATAGTGCATGGGAAGTACCTTGTATTGCTGAAGAATTCAAAGATTGATTTGAATATTGTTTGTTGGTACAGTTGCATTTTGGTTACTGCCAACATGCATTTTTCTAATTCTAAATATATCTAGGAGTAGAGGAGCCCAATGACTATCCCTTCAGAGTTAACAGAGATATAAATACTTGATCAAGGAAGACATTGCTTTGTCCCCTGAGCAACAATTGGGTTTTAGCATGTTTTGTATTTTGTGGCATTTCTCATGGAATATTTGGGACCCTGTTTAGTTATCAACACTCCTTTTTGGCATGATGGGATATCTACTGGGACTAGTCTCTACTCTTCTGTGCTCTTCGGAAATATCATGGTGACTCGGCCTTACCGTTCCTTATGTCCCTGATGCTTTGCAACTGTCTTTCAACAAACATTGTAAGAGAGTAGATAAATTTCTGTTTGAAGAGCAGTCATGTTTAGCAGAGGGCAGGTGAGGGAAGGAATTAAGGGTTTCACAGGTCTGGAGAGAAAGCCTGGAAATAACTTTCAACTCCCGATTCATACAGAGCTATGCCTTAGATAATTTGACCATAGTGATTGCATTTGTGAAGTGGAAGCATCTGGCTGACCTTCATTACCAGCTTCTTCTGTCTCTTCTTCCTTGAGTGCCATCACTACTGGCTTATAGGAATTCCTTTCTCTCTGTTACTAGTGGGTTGTTCATGGACTTTATTACACTTTGTATAAATTTGTCCTTTAAACACAGATTAATGTAGGTGAAGTTCTGTGCCCAGATCTTAGTGGTATTGCTTGCTTAATGTGAATTTCATGAGATGTTCTCCTACCAGGCCGTGATGTCAAGTCCAGCAGGTGTTCCAGTGTTTTTTGTGTGTGGCAGCTGGCAGTAGGACTTCCATCAATACTGATTATGAGAGTTCATTTTTTTCTGCGCTTCATTTTAGGAACTGAGAACTCCTTCCGTCTACCTCTATACTACAGGAGCTGACTTTTTTGTTTTGCCCTTTTGTTGTCAGTATATGCTAACAAAGGCTGGTGGGGACTTAGGGATTTCAAAAGGAAGACATAACTCTAGTGTATACTTATAGGTTCCTTTTAGAAGTGCTTAAGGAAAAACCTCATGTCAGACAAAGTTTTATAGAAGACATTACAGGTATCTTGCTTCTCATCTTTATTACTGGTTGACAACATAGATATTTCTCACACCTCAAGAATTCCCGAGGGAGAGAGACACTTGAAAATTCTTTGTGGCTTGGATTTCTAGAGCTTGTTTTTGAAAGCATTATTTAGCCAAAGTCTTGGCACTGTGTCAGAAGGAAGTAGGTCTGCTCTAACATTGCTGACAAAGCTCTGTTGCTTCCAGGGCCCAGGTTAGGATCTCTGTGAGACTGCGCTGTGTCCTGACGCGTTAGGACCCATCTTTGGTAGCTCAGTCAAGCACAGATCCTGGGAAACATGGACACACCAGCAGAGGAATGGCACGCCACTGGCACCAGCGGTACATTTGGCTCTGGTAGGACTTTTTGCTGACAGCATGCTGCAATTCTTTTGTGAATCAATTTGATACCAGAAATAGCTACTGGCTTATTCAGAGACTAAGTCTATCATGGTATGGTGGTACTGTGACTGCAAAACATTCCCAGTATGGAGTAGGATATAACTTCCTAGAGGAAACCCAGAATAAGCTAGTAGAAATGAAACTAGGAAAGAAATTAACACTCTCCATATAAATATAATTTGGCTGTCACGGGTCTTCTCGTGCCTGCAGTTGGAGCTGCAATGTGATCGCATCCCTTGCTGATTTAGCTGAGACAGTGGCAATATGTGCTTGGCCTAATCTCATGAGTGACTATTCAAATATTTGATCAAGGATCCTGGAAAGAAAACAGCAAGTAAGTAAATCACAAGAACGCAAGAAGGGTCTAACTTAACTAGTGGTACACACCCCAGTGTGTTGCCCCTGAACCTCTGTTTGCAAAGGAATGAACTCAGGACTGGCTCCAGCCATCAGGTAAAGGTGTTCATTACCCAGAAACCCCCTGAAGGTGGACAGGTTGCTCCTTGTCTGTCCTGGGAGGCCATAGGAGTCCTGCTTGTTGCTGAAAAAGGGGTCAAGCATGTTGGGGGAGCAGCTATGAAGTGAGAGAACAACTGTTTGCAGCACTGCTCTCCTCCTTCTGCCTGACCTGACAGAACAACTTCACCTTAAAGCTCTGTCCCAGTTTTGGGCTCAACGTGACCTCTGTGTAATCGATAAATTCAGTTTTTCTCCCACTGCTAGGAAGCCCTGAGCCAACTTGCAGCAGGTGTACTTTCTGGTTGTACTGTAAATGCAGTAACTAAACAGTAAATGGTAAGTCCTTCCTTCTTGATGTGCTTGTCTTTGGATTAGGAGCAGGAAGCAGCTTCTCTTGTAGAATCATTTTCATGCTGCAGGAAGAGCCACTATAGCCGTCTGTTGAGGAAAATTAGCAGTTTGCAATATGTTACATCTGTAAATGGATAAACTCTTCCAGGCATTACATGTGTTTATATACATACTCTGGTGTAATTGAGTATAACTGAGTAACACCACTTGCTGCTTCATTCCCAAGCAATGAGCCATAAGACAAGAGAAAATGGCTTTGAGTTGCACTAGAGGAGGTTTAAAATGGATATTAGGAGAAATATTCTTCACTGAAAGGATTGTAAAGCACTGGAGCAGGCTTCCCAGGGAAGTAGTTGATTCAGCAGCCTTGCAGATACTTAAAAGGTGTGTAGAGCTGCTGCTTAGGGACATGGATTAGTGGTGGACTTGGCAGTGCTGGGTTAATGGCTGGACTCAATCTCAGGGGTCTTTTCAATGTAAATAATTCTGTGATTCTCCTCTAGCTGATACAGTATGCTTTTGCAGGGTGGATAGAGGGTAATTTTAATTTCAAATGTATTTTTTGCAAATGCAGATGATAAAGCAAGGATTAACGTAGTAGAATATACATTGTTCAGAATTGTCTAATTATTTCAAGAATTGTTTTACCTCAAACATGTTCTGAAGATTCTCAGTTGGATTTGTTTGATGTCAGAATTTTGAGTGCTACACCTTAGTATGCTGGGATTATTTGATTTTGTTCCAGGCTTGTCGTTCTTTGAAGTATAGCAAAATACCCAATTATTTAAGGTTCTTGGATAAGTAACTATGTTGTAAAGCTTGGTTTCTTGCTAAGACACTTTTATTTTCTCGCTAATACCTAACTTGGAGAACCAGTTTTTAAAAAGCAGCAAACACATGTCCTCATAGTGAATGTACTTTTGTTCCTGTGTTTCATTTGCTATATCGCTTAATGCAAGCAGCAAACTGAAATGACAAGCCTAAGAAAATTGTAATGGCTTTTAGTGATAAGCAGTCAAAAAAGTATCACATGGTAGTGGCTTTGAAATTGTTGGTTGGAGAGATCCAATTTCATTTCTTTGATTTATTAGGCTTAAACTTATATTTGCAAACTGCATACATATTGTAGGTTTGGGAGGGGGGGTGGTTTGTGTGTGTAACTCTTCAGTGTGGTGTTTGAAGTGGATGCAATGGTCCTGAGCTTTTCCATGTGTTGATGCTTAATCCCTGCTCTTACAGCTGCCTATGCTTCTCTCAAGAGTAGCACAGACTCAAGCCAAGCCCTGAGAACCAGTACCAGCAGGCAAATCATTTACTTGTGGAAACCTGAATTTTGCTGTGATTTAATATTATTCAGTGCTTATAAATCATCAGCTCTGGGAGTCATGGTATAGAACAGTGTGAACTTAGCTGGCATTTCTTTCTCTTTCTTCCTAAATACATTTTTAATTTTATAATGGTGACAAAGGGCTGTAGAATATCAGTTCTAATTGCTTTGGAAATAGAAATTAAATTAAGACCAAACCCACTTTTGTTAATGTTTTCTAAGGTAAAGTATGATGTTTTCATTATTTGAAAGAGGAACATTGGGACTACTTAATGTTTTTGTTTGACAGTGTTATGTTGCAAGTGAAGGTATTGCACAGGCATATTTAAAGGAACGAGACTGGATAAGAGGACAGTTGTGTGTGTTACTGTGTGGCAGCATGTAGATGAACCAGTCTGTTTTCTCTCTAGCTTCTACACTGTTCCAAATAAAATATATTCTGCTGTCCTATTAAGCCACTGTCTCAGAAGGTGTCATTTTATAAAGAAGACCAAATACACACCCTCTGTAGCCAGCCTGAGAGCCAGCCTTGCTGCGGGAGAGGCAGACTCCTTGTGACTGCTACAATTCCAGTGAACGTAAATGAAACAGACTTTGGTTAATTTTCTGAAAAAAAAATAAAAAAATACTCTCTTCTGCTTTTGCTGTAAAAAGCATTGAGACTGCTTTCTAGTAGGGGAGCTGTCTGTATTTATCCCTAGGAAGCTTATTTTGATCTTGTGTTTGTTCAGTCTCCTGTTTTTTGTAGTAGTGAATTTTTGATTTCCCTTCCCCTGCATATTTTACATCATTGTAAGAAAGAAGACAGTGGGAACTCTGTGAAGTAAGAGGTGGCTGATGGCATTAGCTACATGCTAATGCCAGGGCGCATCCTAGATTTGCTCTTCCAGTGGAGAGTAATAAAATACTTTAATAAAAAATAAAAATTAAAATAAAAATAAATAGTAAAATATTTTAGCACTGACTCTTACAGGTGCTTTGCATTTCACTGAGTCTGACTTCAGTGGGAGCCACTCAGAGCATCCAGAACTGAGGACATTCAGTCATCTCCCAGTGTTCCAGTTATCGTGGGGATATTCCTTCTCTTAACTGAAATGAGGTTATTTGTATAGGTGCAGCACACTTTTGTGCAGTGTTTTGTCATGCATTAGATGTCTCAGTTTCTTTCCAGTGACTCTTTCCCTTTTCCCCTTATAATTGAAACAGCTGGTTCTATGGTAATGAGTCCCTTTGAACTGTCAGTGTGTGTATATTTCCATTTACACTGCTGGCACTTTGTTCTGAACCTTCTCCTCTTCTGTCCAAATAGATTACTTGCATTATCAGATCTGTCTCATTGTTCACAATAGCATTGCTGTGGATTCTCCAGATCCCCCTTCCTTACGGAGTTTATTGCTCATTTTTCAAAGGCCTTTATCACACTCTGGTAGGTGTAACTTAAATAAATCTTCATTAATAGTTGTCAGATAATCAAAGTGAAGGAGAAAAAAATTGTATTTTTAATTGCACAAAATATCCTGTGGAGAGGTCTAGCTAACCTATTGACTTTTCATTACATAATAATTCATATTCAAATTAATTTTGGCACCTTGCATTTTGTCTGTATTATCTATAATAATTTAAACTTCTGTAACAATTTATAATATAATTGATGTTGACCAGGATAATTTTTTAATACCAGTGGGAGGAGAGTCTTGTGCAGTGATTTGAGTTATGGCTGAAAACCTGGAGTCTAGGAACGTGGTCAAAGATAAGTAATTGAATGACTCTGTTTTAAGATAGCACAAATTGTTCATGAGTGGTTTCCAGAACTGCACAGAGAATGGCCAAGGCAATGGCCACCGGAGCAACAAAGATTAGATATAATGAAAAAACCTTAATACATATCATAATAAAGATAGGTGGGCTTTCCCTGTCATACTGCAGTCTCTGTTCAGACCTGGGCAAGCCAGCTGTCTTAGTGACTTATCTTCTGATTTAAGCACATGGAATATTAATCTAATGAACTTGCTGAATCAGAAACTCCTGATGAATTCCCCACTTTTTCTCATTTGTACAAAACTTATTTACAGTTGAATTTCAAGGAATGGATTTGCTTTTCACAACCAAGGAAGCCTTGGTGCCAACAGCTGATACAGTTAATTATTAGAGACTGAGAATTCCCAATTGCATAAAATTTCTTAAAGATAAATAATTATATATCTCAATTACTGTCAGTCTTGAAGGGGTCCATGGCCTACATTCTCCTGGAGCTGAACAAGTTACTAAACAGAGGAACTTTTAAAAACTCTTCTACCTGAACACCCAACATAATTTCAGCCTTTTCTGTAAATCTTGTTTAACTTGATCTGAGTTTTATTAATTTGAAGATTCTAACTGTAGACTTGGTTTTTATACATCCTTTTATTAGACTTTAAACCCTGGAAGATCCAGAAACCATAGGTACAAAGCTTTCTGTCTAGAGAGTTAAGCTGTTCATGTGTTTTGAATACTAAATGTCTCTCCCATACAGAATTTATAAGTGTAAATACGGAGGGAGCAGCTAGTGTCACAACATCAGTGCTTTTAGGGCTGCTCTCTTTTGGAAGCACATATTCACAGCTCTTATTTCATGGAACTCTATTGTTACTATTTCCCACCATGTGCACTGCAAACATAATTTACCTTTCCAGGAGCAGACTCTTGCTGTTTACTTTTGTGGAAGCAGACAGATGCTATTAGCTCATTTTCATTTCATGACCAAAGTGCATGTAAAATAATTCAGACATAGCCCTCAACATATGGTGGTGGGAAACCTGCAACCCCGAAATTCATTTGCGTGTAGTTTGGTCTGGAGTACAGGTTTTTAAATAACAGGGCCTTTCTCTAAATGCAAATCACACTGGTCACTGCTTTTAATCTCAGCACCTTTCTCATTTGCTGCTCACTTATTGCCTGAACTGAAGGTGAGGCTGAGTGTGAATGTTTCCCTGGTTCTTCACAAGGTGCTGTAGAGAGCAATCTCTTAATTTTTCACTGAGACAACTTGCAGAAAAGCCCCTTGAACACTGTGTGTGTGTGTAGGAGGGTAAAATGGCACTGTGGGCAAAAGAGTAAACTTGAAATCTGAATTCAGATAGCATCTTAGATTTATTTCAGGTGAATCCAAGTAGCCTGGTTATGAGTTTGTTGTGAGGTTATATGGATAACCATTTTATAATGAGTTGGATCTGGTTATGTGAGCTGAATTCAAGTCTTTTAGCTCCAGGAGAGAGGCAAATGCTAGTTGTGTTCTGTATCACAAGGATCCTTACTTCTGCAGGCACTAGACCATTGAACATTTTTAAGCCATTTAGTCACCCTGAATAGAGAAGGATGTAGCTGTCAAATGTGTAATACTGATTTTCATTGTAATCCAGTTAATCTAGGCAGGCACAATTTTCTGAACTCGTGTGCTGTTGCTTTTAATGAAGTACCTCCCCATGGGAGCCTTTGTTGCACTACTTTGTACCAGAAAGGCTGGGCTCATGTATATATTTTGATTTTCTGCATGCCTTTGGAGCCACGGGACCCAAATAATTTGTTCAATAACATATCACAGAGACAATCTGTACCCTAGAAAGTTTATAATTTGATTGTTTGCTTCTTAGTCACAGAAGTTGGAAAGGACCTCTGCAGATCATCTATTCCAAGCCTGTGCACAAACTAGGTTGCTCAGGGTTATGTCCAGACAAGTTTTGAATATCTCTAAGATGAATACACTACAAGTTCTCTGAGAAGCATGTTGCAGTGTTCAACCAAACTTACAGTAAAAAATTTCCTTTTCTTTAATCAGAATTTCCTGAATTTCAGTTTGTGCCAGTTGCCTCTTGTCCTCTCTGGGCACTACTGACAAGAATTTGATTTCATGTCCTTAATTTTCCATCTCAACATATATATCAGTGCAATCACTTTGAGACATGAATCTCTTAAAAAAGGTCAAAAGAGCATGTTAATTTCTAGTAAATGAGCTCTAAGTATGCCAGATATAGAACGTTTGAGAGACTGGAGACAGAGAGCTGTTTTCAAGGCTCTCACTTTTTCTTTGTAGCTGACACATTCTTTGGTGGCTTATTTCTGTTTGTTTGTTTTGGTGTTTTGTTTGTAGCTTAGTACATTTCAATTTCAGCATAGTGCAGTTTTAATTTTTTTCCAGTTGGTACTGTTTTCTTGATGTTTCACACTGGAGAGGTGAAAATGGAAGGCTTGGTTTTGCTTCCCTATTCTGTTCAGTCCAGCACTGGCTAATAACTTCATGTAGCAAGCAGGTGATCCACCACTTTCCTGTTTTCCAGAGGAAATGAGAGAGAACATATGCAACAATGAAAGGAAAACTTCAGAAATACGTGACCTATCACTTACTTCACTTACTTTTTGTATCTGTGCTATTGCTTTCCTCCAATGGGTATGGCTCTTGTTCAGTGGAGATTGAAACTGTGTGGACATTGAAGGAATAGCAAGGTTCTAATGAACTGAAAAAGGAAGAGTTTGTAGCAAAGAAAAATGAATAATTTTTTCCTCCATCAATAATGTACATGGTTACTTGACAAAAAAAAAAAAACTTTTTACACAATCTAACTGGTCTATGTTTGTGCAAAACAGAACCATTTTTAGCCACTTTCAGTGGGCTCAAAATCTATTTTCCAGGCCTCCAGCTTCCTGGTGATGTGACATCAGCACAACAGCCCAAGCGGGTGATTATATTAAAAGAAGAACATAGTGAGACAAAAGAATAAGTCTGTGGCTTGATCTTTTCCATTGATAAATTTAGAACTTGCAAAAGCTGAAATAATAGTCGTAGTGATAAAAAGAAATATAATTTTTATACTTATCTGCTGTTCTGAAAAACCAATGTATAATTATTGTAGGAGGAAGAAAAATACATCTCTCCCCCTCACTCTGCTACTTTTTCCTCTTCTCTTCAGTGTTGAAATCATCCATTTTAATTAAATCACCAGCCTATTTCTGCACAAAGGATGACATTTTATTAATGATGTATGATGTGTATGAGACAGAATTAACCCAATTTTCAAATGGATTTCAATTTGGAAAGGGCAACATGTAGAAATGTCGTATAAATGTGCAGGATGAGCTCGTTGAGCAGCTTTCTGAAGGACATGGGATTACAAAATGATGAATAATTAGACAACAGTCTCTCCAGTCCCTCACTTTATAACATAGCCCAATATCATTACCTTTTCCATGTGTTGTTTAGTTTTGCCTGTTTTCTCAGTCATGTTTCTTTCCTAGCAGTAAATCCAGGGAACAGTAGTTGGGGTGACAACATTTACAAGTAACTGGGAGGGGCTGAAGGTGACTGTTTTGACCTTTGGATATCAGGCACTATGTGGTGGTGCTCATATTTCAAATATGCCTGTAGAGCCTGAGCTTGGGCTCACTTCATTTATATCTGAACAGCGTATTCACAGCAGATCAATGGTCATATGGTAAGTTGTTGAATAGATTTGAAGAAGTGTAAATTGTTAAAAAGCTTTTGTCCCTTCTGCCAGGAGAGCAGATAATCTCCCATCTCATAATTCACATTTACAGACAAAGATTTCAGGAATATATCAGAGGTTCACACTCCATTGCCAACTCCCCTTACTCTTAATTGAAAAATACCTTTCTAATTCTACCTTTCTGTTTCATAGGAAAACTGGATAGGTGTGATTTTACAGGTTTTGAGTTTATTTTTATAAACTTAGTAGATTTGGGGAAAGGAAACTTCACTTTCATTTTCATATCTCTGAAATGTAATTTTTATCAAAACAGTTCTCAAAAATCATTAACCTCTGAGAACAGGGTGTTGTGGAATAGACAGTGAAAAGATTTGAAACAGACCGCTAAAATGTCTTGCTGATAAAATGGCAAGACAAATCTGCCTGCTGGAAGTATGAGATTCATTTTTTGTGGCTGTTATGTATGGGATAAAGAGATGAAGGCACTAATGCATGTATTAGGAAGCAAATTTTGAAAGGGCCAGGCTTTGAAGCTCAGTGCAAATGTGCAAGTTAGAGTGTTCCCATATTCTTTATTGATGCAAAAATCGTCATATAGGGATTTTTGGTAAGCTCTGTGTTAAAATATTTTTGTTGCTTCTGTTGAGAGAAATTCTTGAGCTACAGGATTGGTGGTGGTGTTCATAGTAAAGTAAGGGTTGGAGGTCCCTGTTATTCCAGCTATCTGTGCTCATATAACTCTGATTCCTTATCCAAAAGAGCAAACACTCCACAGCAACAAGATGTGGGAGCATAAATACCCTGCTCTTCTGTTTAGAATATCAGTCTTGGCTGCTGTCTTAGGAATGGAGGCAGGTAATCTTCTGCATTAAGTGTGAAAACACTGAAATGTATTTTGGAATTTAAGGTTGGTACAAAAGGGGCCTTCTATGGCATTTATGCTATAAGTTTGTTTAAAAGAAGTGCATGCTCTTTAGAAGAAATAGAGAGAAATAAAAACAGATTGGAGGAGTGCTGAACAAATTTAATTTACTCTTTTTATCATAAGAAATTCACAGTTACCATCCTTTGGCCTGAGGAAATACAGCACTATAAGCAGAAGCAGAGCTGGCAGTCGAGGCCACAGTTCACTCTCAGAGTTCAGAGGCATGGTGGAAAGTTTAATTCTGAACTTGGCTTACTTATCAACACATGAAATGATTTTTTTTTTCTATAGCTATTCCTTTGATTTTATTCTTTCCCCTCATGCTCTGGGTCTCATTCGCAGTTACTGCCTAGCGGAACTTTGGCTTCTCTGTGGAAAGAGGGGCTGTACCGTGTGTGCACCATCCTTAATAGACCCTTTTTTCTCTTTCAGAACAAGGAATGAAGAAAATGAGCAACATCTATGAATCAGCAGCCAATACCCTGGGAATTTTTAACAGCCCATGCCTGACTAAAGTGGAGCTGCGAGTTGCATGCAAAGGCATATCAGACAGGGATGCTCTCTCAAAACCAGATCCTTGTGTTATCCTTAAAATGCAGTCGCATGGCCAGTGGTTTGAGGTGAGTGTTTAATAAAATAAAATTGATTCTTCTGGTGCTTTAGGATGGTATAGACAAACTGAGGCAAAATTGAAATAACAGGAACAGTAAAGAGAAGAAGCAATTTGAAGCCTGTGGCATAATCTTGCAAGAATGAAGGGAGATTTTTCCATTAACCCTAACACGCTTTGAATCAGAAACTTTGAACTTCTCTTTGGAATCTAGATTAAAAATCAAGATGAATAAAGAATAAAGTATCATAAAACTTTTCCCTTTAGGCCTTATTTTTTTATAAAAGCTATATAATAGCACTGAAAATTATAGTGACCACCAGGAATTACAATATAAAGAAGAGGAATACTGTGGAAGAGAGGAGAATTTATTATTAGTTGGCAGGGGATTTAGTGACAGAGTAGCTTGACTTGCAGATTTTGAGCATTACAGTTGGATTCATTGTTGCAGTGAGTAAAACTAATGTATTTGCCTTACCAACTTGCCTTGTATTGCAGGTTGTGTGTTTGATTAAAATCCTGCTTTGTGTTATTTTACCTGATCATGGAAATAATTTCTTTGATAACTGGAAACATAGTGTGTTAAAGAAATTCAAATTGTAACTATGGAACATAGAATGGAATGTAGTATTTTAAATGACATCTTGTTGGTTATTTTACTTAAGTTATAGTTGAGTGTTTGTGGTTAATCAAGCTGAAAGGTGTGACTTTAAAAAGAGAATAGAAAGTATGTAAGAGAAAATTAGAAATGTATTAAATCCAGTTAATTTTGAGTGCATATTCATCCCTCCCTTTTCAAGAGTTTTAGCATTCAGCATAGGATTGTCTTGTCTATGAAAAGATAAAAATAACAATGGTGAGCATATGCAGAAAGCAAAATCTTAAATTCAGGGGTCTTTTAATTTAGCATTTTCAGCCAAGTTTTTCAGACTTTGAGGATTTTGTTCCATTTATTCCTATCATTGTGACACCTATGAATTTTTTCCAGTTCAGGCCATCACCAGCCTGGGAAAGTTAAGGGATTTTTTTATGGTATTCTTCTTTCCACAGTTCGCTCTTGTGGAACCACTAGACATATCCCTGGCAGCAAACCAGACTGTAAATTGCAATAAAACTCTCACCATTGTTTTAGTGCTACAAAATCAGTATGTCCATGTAATCAAAATTTAGAGTCATACAATAATTAGCCTAGAAAAGGGTAATTTTAGCTCTCTGTGTAGACAAAAGCATTTAGCTGCACAGTGTATAATCACACAAATAGTAGAAATTAACCAAACAATGGATTAAAGGTCAAAATAAATGAAATGCCCTTGTTTAGAAAAGACACAATGAAAACTTCTATGCTATCTCAGTTCTCTGAATAACTTTGGGTGCATTTACATACAATTGTCTCTGGCAAGGTAAGTTAAATCATTAACTTACACCTTAAATCATACATTCTGATGTAGTAATGGAGATTCCCTTTATTTGGTGTGTTTTTTGATTTGGAAAGTTATTGCCTGAATAGAGTAACTCTTGCAGAACAGATCTGCCCACCTGATATGATTCTCATCTTACGTCAGTTGCTCCTACTGTCTAGTGAGAGTCCAGGAAATTCATTTTAGTATGAAAAAAAATATTTTATTCATGTTCCTATCAGTGCTGCAAAGCAAATGCCACTCTGCCATGGTGTGTCTTGTGTCTTTTCTGGCCAGCACCTTCTTAACAGAATTATAATGAAGTTCCAATTGCTGAGCTAAATTGAGCAGAGTCACTCAGGTATAGCTGGAGACATAATTTGGTTGGAAGAATCTTCTGCTGATGGCAATCAGTGATCCAGCAAGACCTGAAAAAACAGACAAAGTAATAATTAAAAAATAATAAAATCCAGTTAACAGTGAAGTGAGTATATGCAACATAGAAATCACTAAACGGCAACCCAAAAAAAAACAGGAGTAGAACTGAGGAGTGTGGATTTAGTGCCTTCATGAATTATCTTGCATTTACAGGTACTTTAAACCCCTTGGAGATCCAAACATGCCGTAGCAAGATACAGTATTACTGAAATGAACTCACTGATTGCATACTCTGGTTGCGTGGTGGTTTTGTCAGCACGGAGTAGCTGAATTGAAGGTGTCTGAAATGCAGGTTGTGGTCTGTCTAGGTTGTGCTCTTGCATATATGTGCTCTTGAAATCCATGGAAAGCACTGAGGGCTGGCGGCATGGCTGCTCTTGGGCCAGATGCAGCTGAAGCATGTGGGCTTAGTCTGATGGGATTGCACTGTGCATGATGTTCAAGATACTGGGATATTAGGGAGTCACTCTACAGGTGCAGGCAACCCCTGAAAGTGAGTGATCCCTGCACATTTGTCTCTGAAAATTTTGATAAAATGTGTCATCCTGTTGCTGAGGAATTTTTTTTTTTTCTGTTCTGCAGTTGTGTGTGCATGTGTGTGTGTTTGTGTAAATTATGCCACCCACACATGTAAATATAGAATGAAAATGTGTTGATGCTCTTGTAGAGTGGGTAGGTGCCGTTTCCAGGGATTGTAAATGACATCTAAGTATTCTTCTTCATTTATTTTTTTCTTAACTTTGGCTTTCCTGTTTCATTTCATTTTGGAGGATTTTGTTTGTTTGTTTCCCAGACACAGAATTGGTGAGGTTGGAAGCGACCTGTAGTGCTCACATGGTCCATGTGCTGCTCAGGTGGGGACACCTAGAGCCAGTTGCCCAGGACTGTCAGACAGGTTTTGAATATCTCTGAGGAGGGGGATTCTGCATACTCCCCAGGCAACTTGTGCCCGCGCCTGGTCACTGCCACAAGTGAAAAAATGTTTCCTAATGTTCCTATGTTTCAGCTAGTGCACATTACCTCTGGTTCTGTCACTAGCCCCCAGTAAGAGGAAGCCTGGCTCTGTTGTCTTTGGGCCTTCCCTTCAGATATTGCATTGATAAGATGCCCCCTGTGTCCTCCCTGTGTGTCACCTACAAGCCTGCTGAAGGTACAGTCTGCCCCATCATCCAGGTCATTAATGGAGATCTTAAACAGGATCCAGTACTGACCCCTGAGCCACAGTGCTAGTCTCTGGTATCCAGCTAGAATTTGTCTCACTGATAACCAGCCTCTGAGCCTGGCCAGTTTTCAGTCCACCTCACTGTCTGCTCATCCATTCCCTGTATCAACAGTTCCCCTACGAAGATCTTTTGGGAGGCAGTGTCAAAGGCCTTACTGCAGTCCTGGTAGAAAATATCTGCTGCTTTTCCCTCATCTACCAGGCCAGGTGGACCTGCCTCATCCTAGAAGTTGGTCAAGTTGTTCAGGCATGACTTTTTCTTGGTTGGCTACTCATGATGATTTTCTTATCCTTAAATGTGCCTAGGATTAAGTGCTTTATCAACTTCCCAGGCGCTGAAGTGAAGCTGGGGGGCCTGTAGTTCCCTAGATCATTTGATGAGGGACACAGAACTCCTCAGTAGTGAAACCATTGGGAACTTGGACAAATACTCAAAGGATTCTTGGTGCTGTCCCCCGTTCTGGGACTGATCACGCTTGCTGGTTTTTCATCTTGTCTGGGTAGATGTGTCTCTGTAAACAAACTGGCGCACGCACAAGTGTGCACACACACCTCCTTCCTTCATTTCCCTGTGTGTGTATGTTGGTGCTGGCTGAAAAGCACTATCCCCACCAAGCTAGAATGTAAATGATATGTTGTGTCTCCCAGGAAAACCAGCAGTGTACTACTTCTCTCACACGAAGCCTTACATGACAGGGTGTGATATGGCAGAATTTAAGATTATACTGTAGGTACTAAAAGCCAATTTGATTATCCAGGGCTGAATTTTAGCTCTTCTGGCCATAATTTTAGGCAGGTGCTCACTTGCAGGGTGCCCAAATGTTAAACTATTTAAGACAATTATTCAGTGGCTGATTTTCTATCTTGATTTGAATGTGTTCAAGGAGGTTAAGTACTGTACTAAGTTTCAGATGGTGAATGACTGAGGTACATGATAAATTCCTTTGCTCCAAAGATTATTTTACCCACCTAGAGTGTGAATGTCCACGAGTAATAAATGCTAACTCTGTACTGACGTATCTCATTTTTTTGGAGCCATCAGCTGAGATGTGCTGGCCCTGGAATTCTCATTATCTCCTTATTCATAAGAAAGTAGCTTGGGCCTATTCACAGGTTATCTGCATGTGGCAAATACCCACAATACACGTTATTTTGAAAGCTGAGTAAGTTGCTTAGCTGTGTCTAGTCATACAAGGTTTACATGAGATCAGGAGGTGTCACACAGCCTGACTCAGCCAGATGGAATGTAATGTCTGGAGCTATGAAAAGAGAAGAGAAGCTTAGGAAGACAAGTAGCCATGTTTGGGAATCAGGGAGAGTTTCCTGTAGTTGTACTCTTCTGGCTTTCAGCAGGACAGAGAGTGTCTGCTGCCTTGTGGGTTTGAACAGCCAGCTGGAGGTTTTGCTTTACACCCAAAGTTTTTATTAAACCTCAATAACTGCAGAGCAAATAAAGCAGCACCCAAAGACAACCTGCACTTGCTAAAATTCATCTTGATGGAATTGGGTGGAATCATTAAAATGGGTAAGTCTGTTTACTGAAATAGATTTATTTTTTTGGTTGAAATGTTCTCTGAAGTTGCAATTTGTGGAAAACTCAGTGAGCTCTGATAAAAATTTGTTGATGTTCTTAAAATAAAAGTTATTCACTTGTAATTCGGCATGGCATCTCAAGAATCAGCTTGGCAGGACTAAACAAACAAGCAAACAAACCTGAGTTTTCCGTGTTTTCTTTTCCTTTCACATCAACCTGCGTATCCATACAGACTGTCATGCAAACAGAGGGTAGAGACCAGTGAGCTAGGAAATGAATGCATGGAACTAGTTAAGGTGTAGAATACACAGTGGAGCCCACTAAACAGGCAGCATGGGGATAAAGCTATAGGAAGGACAGTCTTGCTCTTAATCTGTATTTGCTTTTCCCCTTAGTCCTGCTTTCCCTTTTGTATCATTTCTGAATTCCAGCATCTTTCTCCTTCCTCTGCCTTTTCACCTACCTCAGCTCCCCATTTATATTCCCAGCACCCGCTGCCACATTTCTCTCCTCTCTGTATTGGATACTGGGGGAAATGCCCTGCTCCTTGCTAGCATGGGCAAAGGATCTGAAGAGAAGACCCTGAGGCAGTCTATCTGTTTGTTTCCATAGATACCCAAAAGTAGCTTTCATATTATCCATCTGTGGCTGTTACAGCCCACTGCAGAAGCCAACAAGCCATGAAATAGGGGAGTCTGTGGGATGATATATTCCATTATTCTAACAAACTGTTCCAAAAGAAACACAAAAATACTGTGAAGAGGGAAAAAAATTCCCCACATACACATGGAAAAATAAGTCCCTTTTAGTTAATTTTGATGAACAGGTAATAGGTGAAGCATTTGGATGGAACTGGAAGTTTCAATGATCAGAAACAAGAACCACCACCAGCAGCCATAAAGAATGAGGCTTGAGGCTGTCCCACCCCATCTTTCAACTAGTTGCTAGTTGGTGATGGTGAAGAAATATGGAATCAGAAAAATATAAAAGTGTCTTTCCAGCTTGTTCTTCCAGCTCTCAGTGATCTGCAGCTGAGGGAGTTCTTAAACAGGAGTTCATGCCTTTATAATTGTAAAAAAAACATGTTCGAATAACTTCCATAACTTAGCTCAAATAATTTTAGAAGTTTTTGTATATATATTTGGGATATCCTGGGACATAAGAGTTCAGCAGCTTAAGTGGGGGTTGAATAAAGTATATTTGGTTTTTTTTTGAACCTGCCTCTTGCTGATTATTTTTAAGTTCCTATTTCCTGTATTAAAGGAGACACTGGGAAAATCCCTGATCATTTTCTCTGTGTCATTTGGGGGTTTTATTCAGATTTGTCCATGAGTGTATAAAAGGCAACCTATATTTTGAAGATTCAGCATACCTAACCTATCACAAAACATGGATTTGTTTGGGTATTTATTTGAACTGTGTTTATTTCAAAGCATTGCAGAGATGCAGTGTCATAACCTGTTGTTGCATTTCCACAGGGATTTCTGAGCAACGATTTGGGATTTATTCTCTGTTTTAAAGAACTGCAAGGCTTAACAGTGGGCTGGATTATTGAAAGTTTGAGTTTGGAGGTTATGTTTTTTTTAATAATACTCTAGTCAATGCTAGAGCAGATTCTAGATACTGTTTTTCTGATTTCACTCTTAAAATTTCTACTTGGTGAATAAACATCCTGTATGAAATTAATTGTAAGTAATGGGGTTACAGTAAGATGAACATACCATCTTAGGAAGATTTTTCTCTGATAAAGAGAGGAATTTACTAAGTTCTGGTATTTTATATCAGATTATAGCAAATTTGGTGGCACGGAGATGCTTCCACAGAATAGAGGTTATGAAATTAGGTCTTCTCTTTGTGAAGAAGCTTCTGATTCATTTGCAGATTTGGGAGTTTTCCTCTTCTGCATTTAGAAGGGGGCTGATAATTTGAAGTGCTTCCTGCAAGTTCTCTGGCCAAATCTTAGATCAAAGTCTTTAGTGAAATACTTGGTCTGTTGTAAAATTGGATTAATGCAGATTGTGGTTGATGAAAGCCAGTGGGGAAGAATTGAGTATTTACTTGAAATTATCAAGACTTTGATCAAGAAATAAAGGCAATGGGATTTTTTCTAATTAAGCCACAAGGTGGCCAAGGTCGCACCTTTCCAGACTCATGGCTGGCAGTCAAGTTGATTGGCCCCTGCTGCCCAGATCATACAGGGCCTTCAGAGCATTTAGGCTTGTATGAGCACTGGTCTGTGCCCTGCACAACTTGCAGGTGATGATCTGTGAGTGTAGCTTTTGATTACTGACCTTTGGACCTAGGAAGGAATGGGAGCAATCCTGCTGCATTCACTTCCCAAGGGATGTTCCTAGAAGGTGATGGTTAAGAGTTTTTTTAGGTACCATTAGATGTGTCTTGTTTTCACTCATCAAACTGAAAGCTGTGATTTTATTTACACCATAGCATTGTGCCTGTGTATATGCCTTTATGGTTTATTTCATCCTTGTAATTCAATATCATACTTTTATTTCTCCTTTTTCATCAAATGTCTGTTGATGCTAATGAATGTTTCTTTATTGAAAACTACTTGGTAACCTCTGTTGCTGCCAAGATTTGCTTTTAGCTTTTGCTTTCTGTTCCTGGTACATTTCCTTGAAGTGTTTTTGAATAGTGTGACTGTCAAAGACAGCTCATCTTTTTCAAGCACCACTGGAAGTCTGTGGGGTCAGGCTGCAGGCTAATTGCATGTTTTATCTTCATCCGTTCTCAGCCTGATTTCATCTAATCAGATATCTTCCTTTCCAATCCTTAATATTTTGGAGGAACCCTTTCTTCCAAGGGTTTGCCTGCTGAAGACCTCCTGTCATTACCTCTTTCTGGAAAAAGAAAAGTTCTTCACATGGAGGGAATCTGCTGTTCAGTTTTTATCCATATCCAGCAGAGCATCATTCATAATATTCTGTTCAGTCCCTAATGCACTTAGTACGTTTTTACAAATAACAGATGCGTAAGCTCAAAACCTGGAACTGTAATTCATATTACCCTTCTTGTTAAAAAGAAAGAGAACTCTTTTCCAGGTCTTTCTGAACTACTTATGCAAAGTTGGAAGTCTGAAAATTAAAGGCTGTAGTTTTCCTGTGTTGGCAAATATTTGACAAGAAGCTGGTACTGGGAATTTTTTCCTCCTGTGCCTAGTTCAGAAATATGAACATCATTAGATTTTGATGAGATTTTTCTTTTTAGACCCCAGGTAGTAATGTGTCTATTTATTTTAAATCCATTTTATAATAACTCCCTCTTGTTTTTCTCTCATCCATCACTGCTGTTTTTTCTTGAGCCTCCTCCTTGTTTCGGCATTTAAAGACTGCCACAGTGCTTTTTATCCTGTCTTTTAAAATCAGCTAGTCTTTCAGTTTGGACTCATTTGAGTCAGACAGATTGTCTCAACTGAAAACAAATACTGTCATGTTGAGTCAATATATATGAAATATCATATTATTCCACTAGCTCAGACATCATTTTCTGCCTCTGTAGTGCAGTTTGTGAAATGTAATGCATGTGCAAAGGAGTGATAGTAGATGTCTCTGTTGTAGATGTCTCTTTTTGAGAGTGGTCATATTTGGGCTGGATGATTCTTCTCTAGCAGAGCTGGAAGCTGGCTTCTCTGTCTGTCCAACTAAACCTCCCTTGTCTTCAGGCTATGGAGAGTGAAGAATTATTTTCTCATAGTTTACGTAATGGAATAAAACCAAGCGTGCTCCTGAGAAGTCAGGAGGGAGTGCTTGTGTGTGAGAGGTGGTAAAAGCTACATGGTAGGTTTTAGATCTCTCCCTTATCCTGTGGCCTGGAGCATCCTCTCCCTGGAAGATCTTCCACTGGGGCTAATTTCCAGGAACCCTCTGCCTGGTAAATCAGCCCCTAGGAGAGCCATGGAAATGAAATGTGGGGTTATATTGTCATTTTTCTGTGTTAGGAAATAGTTACATGCTTAAAAATCAGTTCAATACTGCACTAGCTTAGATGGAAATGTGAATTACCCATACTTGTTTACATCCTATTTTAATGTCCAGAGGTTCAGGGACTATGGAAATGTTTTGAGAAACTCTGTTCCTTCCTGGTGAACAATTTCTTTATAGCTATTCCTCCAGCAGATGTCTTCAGCGAGTGAATGTCTGTGTTTGCAAGTAGCACTATGCACTTACCTTGCCATTCGTACCTGTGGAGGAACTGGGTTGGCTGCTCTGTTGTCAGATTTCTCTATGGCTTTGGCTTTGCAAACATTTGTGTATTCTTGCTGGTAGAAACATCTTGAACAGTTTTAAGCTACTTGAAAATTTTGCCTTCATCTTAACTTTTGAGTAATTGGATTGTAGACATGAGATACTAAGAAAGAGCTGAGAGGAGTTATCATCTGTTCTTGCATTTTTGACCTTTAAAATGTCAAAATACTATGGCTGACAAAATATTTTGCTTTACATTAATAAAAGCACTTTTTTTACCTCATTAACAGGGCAGCTGAATTATTTCCTCTTCCCATGCAGTTTTAGATATTTCTTTGTTGTTAATGCACTTTCATCAGTATTTCTAATCATCCTAACACATTCTTGTAAATACTGCCTTTAGCCATGCTGTCTATTTGATGGTTCTTAATCATGCTTCATTAACTTTTAAAAACTTTTTCTCAGGACAGTTTTCCATGAAAGCTGTGACTCTTACACAGTGTTCTCATTCATATATATATATGTACATATAGACATATATATACATAAGCAATAAAACAAGATTTTTCTAATATTTACTTTTTTTAACCACGTCAGGCCTTATAGTTTTGTTGTATGAGTAGGTAAGAAAAAAAGAAAGATGTGACTATTTACAACGTTTTCAAAATTATCTAAGGAAGATAACAGGAAAAAGAAAGCTTTACAGTTCTCCCGCTCTTTCTTAACCCTGAATAACTGGCTTGGTAGGAACACATACAGGAGGAATTCTATAATGTCAGCAGCTCAATATTTAAAAAAATAATCAATTATTTTGCTCTCTTCCTCTGCAGTTTAAATATCTATCAGATATGTAGTATTTTAAACTTGGATGGAGAGTCTAAGGGTGCTTGTATCATGGGCAGGCAGATGCACATTTCAGATTACCTCAGTAATATGCCTTCCTCTCATGAGCTATTTTATACAGATACACAAACTTCACACATCTCCAGGACAGATTTTAAGCTGGCTTGACTTCAGTAGTCTGATAGACTGTGATAAACCTAAAGTAAACAGGAATATTTGGAGCTGCTTTGTAAGTAGATAATTCACTTGATTGATTCAGTATGCTGATTCTTAACCTGTAACATCAGAATGGAACTGAGAAATTGTCAGCAGTGTGAGCCTCTTCTGTGTTTGCTGTGAGGGGTTTTAGGACCTAACAAAAATTGTTTCCTGAAGGAAAAGAGCACTTGTAAAACTCTGAGAATAAGTGGTTTAGAAAACCAGTCTGAGTTACTGCGAATGTGTTTTGAAAAGTCTACTCTTCAAATATTGATTGACCAGGGTTACCAAGTTCATTAAGCTGGTTTGGCTTGAAACCATTACATAACAAGGGAATGTGCTGTTGACATGAATTGATGGAGTTCAAATTTATGCAAAGGAAAGTAAAAGCCATTTCCTTTGAGCTGCTGTTTTCCATATTCCCAGGTTTGGTAGTATCTTAAAAATATATTGTAACAGTTATGTTGTAACCAGGCCAGAATACAGACTCCCTGAAATCTGACTGAGAATTGAAATGTCCAAACTACGTTTCTGTATAGGTGTGCTGACCTCATCTGTTAACAGATATTTCAGGTTTTGCCTGATTTTTTAAACTTTCTTTTCAAAGATGGGATGGATAGATTTTTTTTTCTTTCTCCCCTTGAGAACTTTACAATTTTGCATGTAAAAACAGGTAATCATAGCAGAGCCACAGTGCATCCATTACCAGAATTGTCATTTCTGCTCTTGTTTCTTTGCCACTCCTAGTGTTCTCCAAAAGAAGATCCTAGATGTAAATTAGTAAGACTAGTCTCTGAAGACGAGGAAGCCACAGTGCTGAAAATATCCTCTGTTTCTGGCAGAGGGCTTGGAGTGGCTGCTACCACCACCATGCCACTGCTGCTGGCTGCAAAGCAAAATTGCACCAATCCTGTCTCTATAGAGGTGTTTATAGAAAACTTTAGGGCACTTTGGACAAGCCATATTAAGTCCATAATATTTGGCTGTGGATTGTGTAGGTGATCTGTCTAAATTTACCTCCTTTTGTTCAAAATGCCACACTTAAAGATGGCAGAATAAAAATACGTGACAGGCCAATTCTTGGGTTGAACAGTCTCCTCTAGAAGATCATGCAAGTAATCAGAACTGGAATCATTGCTGTAGCTCCTTATGAACGATTTTTGTGTTCAAAAGGCCTACAGTGTATTGTTCACCTGCTTTTTCATTTGAAATTCATTATAAAATATTAACTGCAGCTATCTGAGGTAAATGTCACAGTTTTGTGAGATGCTCAGTTTTATTCCACTCCACCAACCCGCGATGTTGTGCTTTTGAAGCAGAAAACTGTCCATCGTGGTAATCTGGATTTGTTATGATAAACTTAATCAGAGGGATTTGAGGTTTGTTTTTCAAGTCAATTTCAGTTAAAAAAACAAGCCAATTAAAAATATGAGGTTTGAAGCTTTTGTTTTTCAAATACTTGGAAAAACTCATCGCCTAGCTATGGCACCAGCTGGCTCATGTATGCCATTGGTGTAGAACTGGCTGCTGGTGCAGAACCAAGTGATGCACTACATCCCTTCTGTGTGCCTCTTCAGGGAAACATTAAGTTGATCATTGTATCTTGTTGTATTTAACTTTAAATGCTGTTTGAGGGCTGCTTAGTCTGCTGTTGCCTTGTAACTGGGGTAAACTTAAAAGCTTATGCTGTGTCACTGCTGAGTAAACTGGACTAGCTTCAACAGCCTTACTTCCCTGGTTGCCCTTCAGGTTCCACATGGATGTAGGAACTGTTTTCACTGACAGCGGCATTTGCTGTCATTTTAAAACTGTATTTGCACTTCTCCAGCTTATATTGAGTTTTTCAGCTGCCATGTATGTGTCTTTCCTATTCTGCACAGGAATATACACTATTAATTCACATGCCTTTGTTTCTCTGAAGTTATTTGCATTATGTTCATCATCATCTGATGTTTCAGTACTCTTTTTATCGTCCTGTGTGTGCCTAATTTTGTTGAAGGCCCTGTGCTTGCCTGCTTGCTTCCTTGATTCTTTAATTTAAATACCAAAGTAGATCCTTGACCATCTTTGCATTAATCTTACTCCTTCTTTTAATAAAAAAGCTGTCATTGAATATCCTGAGTTGGAAGGGACCCACAAGGATTGCTGAGTCCAGCTCCTGGCCCTGCACAGCACCATCCCCAAGAGTCACACCATGTGCCTGAGAGCATTGTCCAAATGCTTCTTGAACTCTGTCAGGCTGGTGCTCTGACCACTTCCCTGGGGAGGCTGTTCCAGTGCCCAACCACCCCTCCAGGAAAAAATGCTATTCCTGATATCCAGCCTAAACCTCCCTGGACATAGCTTCATGCCATTTGGTAAGAAGTGTGCATTCTTTATTCCTTAGTTTGGTGGGACTTACTTGGTCTTCTGCCATATTTAGCCTTATAGCTCCACAATGAAGTCATGTCCAAAATATTACAGAGAAATTTTCCTTTTTCTTATATAGAATTTATATTTTTCCTTGGGAATTTACTGAGATTCTCTAAGAATATTGGAAAATGTTGATGATAACTAACCATGTGGTGGAGACTGAGGCTTATCTTTAACAGTTAAAATTCTACACGCAACTCTGATTCCACCCAAAACTGTTATTTTTGAATTCAACTTGGAGGTAATGCTGTTTTGCAAATTCTGGAGATTTTTCTGGAGAAATCTGGAGAGCCCAGATTTCCATTGGTTTTGAATTTGCTGCTGAACATTGAATTGATGTATTGGCATGAAAAATGAAGCGCTCACAGGGCTTGCATGCTTGTTTTTTCAGTTTATGCTCTTAGACTTGGCTTTTCAGGTTTGATCTGATGTTGTTATGATTTAAAGTAGCCACGTCCTGACCTTCAGGTGCCCCAGCATTTTGTGGGAAAGAAGGTGCTTTCAAGTCCCAGTTTTAATGGAAAAGCAACACACTTAGTGTAACTCTTACAACTTGTTAATACTTTGGTCTCTGAGCATTTATGATGGAAACATTTCAAATTCACAGAGTTTCAGTCACAGAATGAAAGAAATCATTATAACACTTTAAGGAACCATTTAAAATTTTTCTTTATAATTTAGAGGAGTTGTACATATACTCTCCTAAGCTGGGCATCAGCAATTTAGTTTGTATTATTTTTAGAATGGTAATACTATGAACCCCAAGGAATACATGCATCTTTAATTAATTTTGAAACCAAGGAAGTCTCTAGTTTTGAATACATTTTAATTGCATCAGTTGGGAATATTTTTAAATAACATTATGACATGATGATAAAGTTCACAGAGTTTACATTGTCATAGTATGCATCTTTCCATCTGGATATCCTCTTTCAAAGCAGCCATGTGATCTTGTCAGTTTAACTGGAGCACAGCTGATGCAGGCTAATTATTTTTTCCTCCTTTTCATTGTATCACTCTGCTTTTTCTGCTGATTTCAGCTGGAGTTGGAGGTCAGTCTATTTAAAGAGCCCACACTTTTATCTTGATGTCTCTTGTGAAGCATTTATGATATGGCTACTCCTGGGGATCTTTGTTGTGTGAATACGTAATTTACTGACCATCTGCCTGCCTTTTCCCTTCATTACAGATGTGGAGAGGAAAAGCTGAAAAGAAGGCAGTGATGAAATACGTATGTAGAACTTGGTTGCTGGCCAAGTTACATATTGTGGTTGTCATTCAGCAATCCTCTTTCTGCCAGAAGTTGGTGCTATTATATAAAATTCAAAGGAGGGCTGGTCTGTGTTGGACAGTACTGAAGAGATCTGAATGAAAGATTTGTTTATTCCAAAAACAATTAGTTAAGATTTTTCAGAACATCATCGTTGATTTTCTTACAACTCTATATTGCCTTCAGACTGTATTCAAAATCCCAGGCTACACCTTACTTTGTGACTAGCATTCTTGTATGACAGCTCTGGGGGGTCCTCGTTCTTCCTCAGCAGGGAGCTACTGAAAGTCCTGCATGACCTAGCTGGAAGGGCTCATACTAGTTTTATTTGGGCATGGTATGTATTTTTGAATGTGAGAAAATGGAGAGTAAGACAAGATGGAACAGACACTAATGTATGATCAAAATGAGATTGTATCTAAAAAACTATAGTATGGAAACTTTAATACAGCTTGGAGACCAGCAGAGTGATGTTCCAAGAGAAGCCTAGAGAACAGACTTTTGGATCTGAGATTATTTTAAAGGACATCTATGGCTGTGAGGAAGGAAAATATTGTTCATTTGTCTTCTTTGTGAATGCTTTAAAATAGTTGCATTAAAGCTTCCTGACTCTAGAGACTTCTAGAAAGCCACTCTCTTTTGGAGAGCAAGTCCTGTGAAGAGTGTCTGAGTGCACTGGATTTGATTAGACTGGAAAGAATGAGGCAGAGAGGACACCTTATTGTTCTCTACAACTACCTGAAAGGAGTTTGTGGAGAGTTGAATGTCAGTCTCTTCTCCCAGGTGAAAACAAGATGAAATAGCCTCCAGTTACACCAGGAAAGGTGTAAGTTAGTTATTAGGAAAAAGTTCTTCACAAAAAGCGGTTATTTAGCATTGGAATAGGCTGCTCAGGGAAGTGATTGAGTCACCATTCCTGGAGTTATTTAAAAGTTCTTCAGATGTGATGCTTAAGGTTATGGTTTGGTGGTAAACTTTGCAGTGCTTGGTTAATGGTTTGACTTGGTGATCTTTAAGGTGTTTTCCAAACTGGATGATCCTATGCTTCTATCCTCTTTTCATTCTCAGTGGAATAATCTTATAGGACTCAAGTATTGGCATGTAGTTCAGTGGGATGATATTTTACTGAGATTTACACCTGGATGGATGCTCTTGCTGTTGATCCTTTCTGCCAAAGTGGCAATACCTCCAATCGGTCATGGTATGTCTGCAGTGCGATGTTTCATGCAGCAGATTGCAGTAGGCATAGGTGTGATGGACGTATTCTTCACCATCACTTCTAAAAGTGATCTCTTAAACTCTTCAGTGACCTTCTATCTGATTTCACAAATTGCAGTTTTATTCTAAAAATATATATGTGTAGAGGAGATTAATCGCTCTGCAGATACCCTTGTGAGGCCCCCTTGATATTTTTTCAGAGATAAGAAAAACTACTTAAGTTGAAATGACGTATGTTAGAATAATGTAGAGTCCTTCTTATCTTTTTAGAATATTATTGGTTAGATTTGATTCCTTATAAATGGCTGCCCCAAACAAAGAAAGATAATGTAGTTGGTTAAAATGTGTCAACCCTGTATCCTGTTGGTTTACTTTTGATCCCCCCAAACCCTACAAAAGTACATGTAGTAGCCCCCCATATTTGGAGATTGCTGCCAGACCCCTTCATAATGTAATATAGCCTGTGGAAAAAGTCTGAGCTGCTCTCTCCCAGTCTTTTTATGTCGTCTGAAGAAGGTCCCTGTGAGCAAAGATAAAATCAGAACAGAGCTGACTGCCTGAAGGGCCAGCGCTTACATACCTTGTAACTGACCCCTGCCTGAGAAAAACACAGGCAGGGGGAGAAAAAAGTTCCAGATATGTATGCAGATTCCGACCTAAGGTAGTCTTTTTGCTGAGGTGATTTTTTTGTCCCCAGTTTCTTGACATGCTGTTGTGTGTGTTTATGAATACTTAGTTATGAGCTCTTAGGGGCACGAAATACATCTTCTGTTTTATTTGCAAAGAATGGTAAGAACCTTTCTGAAGTCTCTAGGTGTCATTGCAATAAAATAATCATAACGATGGGTCTCTGAGTAGTAGTAAGTCTGATATAGTTGAAATGAACTAGTAACTTACCTTGGAGTGAAAGTTTCTGATTTGAAGGTACAGAGAAAAGGGAGTAAAACACTCTTGGTTATATTTTGTTATCTTTTTCTTAGAGAAAATACTGAACATGGCTTACCGCTTAACTTGTCTGGGGCTATCTTCATGCAGCTTTTTAATATTTTGTAGACAATTATCCTGCAATATGGAGTGTTTTGATTTAGACACGCTTTTTAAAAATCAGCATTCATGGCACATGCAGTGAAGAGCAATTTAAAATTAAAAGGCTGCTTCAGACTTTTAAGAGCACCTGGATCTTATTTTAGAAGCAATTGGAACTCTGGGCCAGCACCTTGTAGGGCAATTTAAATTCTTCTGTTTTTATTATTTTATTTGAGTACTTAGTAAGGAATTGATTTGAACAGCACGGTGCTGAGCTCTTCAGATTTTGAAGTACTTTCAATTTCCAGTCACACAGAGCTGCAGATCATGATCTTCTCATGGTTCTACAAAGTCAGGCATCTTAAGAATATCACCCAGACAAAGAAGTGAATCTACACTCTTTTGATTTATCAAACATTTGATTTAACGTATTTTTTTCTTTTTTGCTTATGCATAGAAGAAGTTCCTTAGGTCAATGGGAAGACATTTAAAAGTCGCAAAAAAACCCCTGAAATAAAATAGCAGAATTGTATGGTGTCTTTTAGCCATCTGAAGAAAGTATTTTCATCTGTAAAAGATTCATAAGCATGGCAGTAAATTCTGTGTATTGGTTTGCCCAGGGTAAAGGGGCATGGGAGAAAGAAATCGTTTAGTTATATTCAATATTCCATTTGGGAATATGATCTGCCCTGTGCCCCATGTGAGACTGAAGACCTGTGGGAATGAGGTGAAGGGGAGGAGGGAATCATCATGTAATGAAGGCTGATCATTATTCACAGGCAAAAAGAGAAACTGTGGCTGCACAGGTTGTATTCATTCTGGAAATTGCTTCTCTGAGCACTTGGCATTGAACCACAAGTCTTCACCTTAATGATGTTCTTGGGAACCCCTGTACAAATATAGGGTTATAATGGTGCTTTACTCACATAAAGTGACACAAGACAACAGTGTCCTTTCTTATCTTTGTTTTCAAAAATACGAAAACATGGCAAGATCCATTCTCAGCAAGATGCAGTAGCTCTACTAAATACAGGTGTTTTGGGATTTTTTTCCTGCTACCCTGCAGGGCAGTCAGCCCCATACAGGCAAACACAGTTGGGCTTGTGAGTGGGTGGGGCTACAGAAGTGAGTCATGAAGTCACTGGAAATTCTCTGAGATGTGAACCATCAGTGATGCTTTACAATACAGTAGCTGCAATATGAGAAGCTGCCAACAGGCAGCTTATGGTAACAGATGATTGTGGTGGCGCTCAGAGATGGTGTGGGGAGGTGTACACCAGTACAGAAAGGTTTTATAAACTGGAACTGTGAAACAGTGACGGTGGCATTAAACAGCATCACCATCTCCCAGTGCAGGGTGGATGTCTTGTAAGAGGCTGGAGGAAGCTGATGATTTTTTTAAAAACTCTGAGTCTATTTTTGCTTTTGGGTTGAGATAAATAAATCATAAGATACATTAGAGATTTCACTGGAGTGTGGAGGAAGAGAATATAAAGTCTGAATATTTTGTTTTCTGTCTGAATCACTAATGTGCTACCAGTCAGTTTAATTAGAATAATTAGTCATGAAATATATAATTGGTGTGAATCTTCCTGCAGATTATATAGAGAGCTTTTGAAGAAGAATGTAGTTATTTGATACTGATCCTGCAAACATTTATGCATGGTCTTAGCTCAGCATGCATGAATCAGTGTCATCCCATTGAGTGGGGAAGGGAAGCTCTCCTTTAGCTAAGGGCCTTTCTGAAATTGGGCCTCTCCAGTGGGCAGCATTTCTCTGTGACCATGCAATTTATTTCAAGACCAGTGTTTTAGGGTTGCCTTCTGTAAGGGACTGCTTTCCCCCTTAAGCAATTGCTTGGTCTTGAAGGACAGTAACTATGAATGACCAGGTGGTGGCATGTCCTCTGTGGCTCTGTCTGTGTCTTAGTCTCTAAAGAGTTACTCCTCCTGTGTCCTCTCTTTGAGGTTATTTTGGGAACACTGTGTTGTGTTTATCCTGCTGTGGAGAAAGGTCCCAGTTGCAGTAATCATGGGGAAGACTGTGCTCTTGCTTTCTTGTGACCTGTGCTGGATCATTTCCTGGAGCCGGTTCAGCCTGTGGCTGTGCACACACCTTTTGAAGCTTGTGAGAAGTGAGGATGGGAAGTTGATGGACCTGTGTGGAAGAATGGGCCCAGGGTGGTTTAGGCTTTCCTGGGTTTAGGTAGCTTTGGTTTTCCCTGTGAAAAAACTTGAAAAAATTGGGCAATTATTGTAGATACTGAAAAATGCTACCATTTGATCCCCATTTCCCTCCCCAGAAGAGTGGTTTGGTTTGTGCTTGGGTTTTGGGTTTTCTTGTTTTGTTTTATTTTGTTTTTTATAATAGGTTTTACTGTTGGTTATTTTGTTGTGGTTCATCATTTTAGTGCCTAATGACACCAGTTTTAGGTTCTTCCAGTTTTTTGAGAAAGTAACATTGAGTCTTTTTCTCCTTTCCTTCTTTGTCTCTTGTGTCAAAATTATATTTTATCCTGAGATTATATGACATAGCAAATTTAATGCCAAAGAAGGTCCTGTAAATATATTTAGGCAGTCCTGTCTACATGTTCAACATTTTCTTCTTGTAGCATATACGAATGTGCTTTGGTGTAGTTTGGTAGTCTAATTGATTGTAACAGTAGATTCTGTACTGTTCAACTGTGTGAAAAAATGTACAGTTTTCATTATTCTTGGCCAGAAAGAAAAATTGAAAGCTTATGAAGGCTTTTATTATTTTTATTGTACTTTGGTTAATTTCACATCTCTTTTTTGGCATGCAGTACAAGGTGTAACATAAAAGATATGTGATACAGCAAAGGCTATGGAAGAATTTCTGTTATTGTGGTGTACAGAACTGCAGATAGTACAAAAAAGACTGAAATAAAACTAATGGAATGCAGTGTATTTGCAGGGTTTGATTTCATGGTCTTACTTATTGGTTCTCAAAATTAACTGTGGTGCTCCCTTGAGTTCTGGAAGTTTTCTGTGTGCACTAGAAAACTTAAGATATATCAGATACCCTTTCCTATCCAGAAAAGTAGAAACCATCCACTCTGTGATAAAGTTGCATCTCTCCTTCACTATTATCAGGAACCCAGTCCCAGATGATCTTCTCATTAGTTCAGCTCAGGACCTGTTATTTCCAAAAGGCTGATCTTGCCTATTTGGTGTTAGGTGTCTTGTTGTTCCAGTGCGTCCCCCAGTGCACTGAAGCCATCCTTGCCTTTGAGCCTTGGCCTGCTTCCAGTTGCCAGTGGCACCTTGACAGCAGTAAGAGACTGGAGCAGTGATTTGGATCTAAAATAACTACTTCAAGAACTTTGTAGATAGACAGAATTGCCAAACACAACCTCTCCTTATTCTGTAATAAAAAGAACCAAAATAGATATAATTTTACATGTCCTTCTACTATGACATTTTTACTTTTAACTGTGAATTCCTAACTTACATAGAGAAAATGTTCCTGAATTTTTTGTTGTGTTGTCCTCTGGTTTAGTAGCATTGGCTCTTGTGCCATGACATATTTCAGAGTCCCATGGTATTGGCTGCTTTGCAAACTTTTTGTTCTGAATCATGAATTTAGCAAGCAAATATCAGTGAATTTCAGATTAATTAAAACCAGTTTAATTAACCTGTCAGACATGGTTTCAAACTCCTTAATTGGAACAACAAAAAGCACATTAAATGATATGTGAAATCAGTGTCAGGATACAAATTTTCTGAAGTTCAGCTGTTCTCCTAAGAATAGATAGCACCACATTGCTCTCATGCTCACATTGCTCTCATGGTTGCCAGAAAGTTTAAGTAGTTCAAATTAGTGCTTTTTTTTTCCCAAGTAACAGTTGCTAGGACAAGAGGAAATAACCTCGAGTTGCACCCAGGGAGGCTTGTGTTGGATATTTTTTAAAAGTTCTTCATCAAAATGCTTATTGAGCATTGAAACAGGGTGGCTGGGGAAGATGGTAGAGTCCCTGGAGGTATTAAGGAGACCTGTAGGTGTGGTGTGTATGGATATAGTTTAGTGGTGGACTTGGCAGTGCTGGGTTAACAGTTGGACTTGATGATCTTGAAAGTCTTTTCTAGCCAAAACAATTCTGTGGTTCTATAAATTTATCTTCTATCTACTTCCATATGTATATTCTATATATATAATTCAATCCTCTTGGATTCTGATTAGGCAATAAACCTATAAGACTTAATATTTTAAAAGTCTGTGAATAATATGTTGGTTACATGTCAAATAACCATCAGTTACATTCCTATGCAAACCATGTCTTTCCTGTCCTAGCCCTTCTCTACATCTCACCTTTGTTGTCCTTGCATAAAATAAACAAAATAAAACGACCAAGCTCCTCATATTGTAAGCCTTACACAGTAGTGTCAATTTATTTCCATAAAGCACCATGGGTATTTGTGATATTGTATGTGGTTAAAAAGACCAAAACATAAAAACCAACCAACCAAAAAAAAAAAAAAAAAAAACAAACAAAACCCACAGAGCAGCAAACCCCTTACAAAATTCTAGTACATCTGACAAGTTCTCTGGGGTTGTCACATTAAAAATTGCTGCACACTGCACAGCCCAAACTGTGCAATAGTACAGAATAAGTGCTTCAGTTCATTCTAGTGAATGTCACAAGCCCCATCACTCAGAACCTTGCATATTTGACATTGTTAACTCTTGCTTCTAAGACAGCTGCTCAGAAACTCTGAACAAAGTGGCAGAAAACCCCATGAAGATGTGCAGAAACGAGAAGGAGCTCAAAGTTTATATCAACTCACAGTAAAAAAAAAAAAGAAAAGAAAATAGGGGAGGAGAAAACAGAATATTTAGTTTTTTCCTGCATTTCACAAAGTGTTAGTAAACTCTCTGAACAGGAGGAGACAGAGGCTTGTGGGGAAGCTGCTATCTTAAAATATTTGAAGGGAAAACACAAGGAGACATATGTTACTATGTTTCAGATGAAAGTGAAGTGTGTGTTTGACTGTTTTTATAATTTTATATAAATGTTTGGAAAATATAATGAGAAAATTGTCATCTCCCTTTTACAAAATCAAGGCATGCAACCTCCTGTTTAAGTTTTGGCCAGCTAGGTCCAAGCTGTCTAATTGCTTCAGCCCTTTTAGGGGGGATGGTAAGCATCACTCCTTTATACATCCAATGACGAACTGAGAATTAAATAGGACTGAGATTTAAGGCTGGTCAGTGGCAGAGCCTGGATTGTAGAGTTCAGTGCCTTGACCCAGAAGGCTTCTCTCCCTGTTTATCTGCCTAGCTTATGTATCTCTTCACAAAACATTTTTTAATGGGTTGATTTATACTTGTGCCACATCTGTGAGGTTGAACAGCACTGTTGTGCTCTTTATACAGATGTAGAATCCAAGAACAGGTGATCTAAGAGAATACCCAAGGTTATACAAGTATCTATGGAATAAAAGGGACTGCGTGAAGCTTACCTAAATCCCAAGTAATAACCTTAGCTTTTTAGGCCTTACCCATTTGCTTGAGAGAAAGCCAGAGACAAAAAACAGAGAGAAAAGAAAAAGAGGAGGGCAGAAGAGGATTACCTTTTTTTTCCCCTGGAAGGCTGGCTTCCTATTTTGATTTCAGAAGCAAGCACCAGCCTTTTTTCTATGCTAATTTCTTAAGTGGTACTTTCTTCTAGCAGAGAAGTTCTCTGATTTCACAGAGAAGTTACACTGAGAAGAAGGGGGGGGCGGGGGGGGGGGGGGAAAGAGAGAAATGGGAGAATGCTATGAATTGGATTCTCCCTCTATTCCCCAAGAATTTCCTGCTTCCACCCGCCAGTGTTGTGACTTCCTCCTCAGTCCATTGCTTTGAAATTGGCTTAGCAGGGTCTCTTTCTAGGGATGGGTGTTGTGTATTCAGTCAGAGAACAAACTCCATGCTGGGAGGCATGGGAGAGCACATAGTGGCATTTCTAGCAATAAGCTTGTCAAAATAAACAGTCTCACTCTTAAAATATGTATCCTGAATGTGTTGCCTCCTAATGCATATTCATGTCTTAAATGCAAATATCTCCCTTTGCTGCCCATATTGTGGATGTTTGCCCTCTCTATTTGGGTTGTATATCATATGGCATGTAAATAAGAGATGACAAGTTGTGTAATAAGTGGAGGAGGTAAAGGGATTTGATTTAATAAGAAACATGCATAATTTACACACACAGTACTATTCCACTCTGGTTTTGCATATTTTAAGAGCAAATCCTGTGGCTTTGTGCCAACCAGTGTCTTAGAAATAATAGTCTTTTACTAGCCTTAAATGTAAGATTTCTTAGATGAAGCCCACTTGCTAGAATAAGTGTCCTGCAGTGGTTTAGCTTTATAATGAAGTTTTATATAAGTGTCCTTACTTCTTTGCAAGGTGAAGGCAGTTTGGGTAAATACTACTAATATATACAGTATGAGCAAGAAGATGTGTTTCAGGTGCTGGTTTTTTCACTCCCACAAGTTAGCAACACAAAGTATTTTAGGACAGATTTATATCTCTCTGACCTGTAAATGATGTAAGCTGAAGGCACAAACTAATATTAATATGCTGTGGTAACCAGATATCCATAGCCTTTTCAATAGTGGGGCATAAAACTAGACGATGTTTTCAGAATATTTTTTAATAATCTTTATGTATAGTCACTCAGGAACTGGACATGTGAAATGGGTTCCTTTTGACACTGTGGTTAGAGTCATGAGTCCAAGTGCCAGCTAAGTGTAGCCTGCTTTGGCCTGAAGGAACAGATAACTCTTACCCTGAAAAGTTAGACATAAATAAACACTTGGCTATGAAGAAAACACCTGGCCACAAGATGCCCAAATGCTTTCAAGAATTTCAGTATGGATTCTGTATATGTGCATATCCTTCTGCATATAAGAATCAAAGTGAATGTAAGTACAAAGTGGGAAAGATACTGTAAAATGTCATTCTGGAAGGCTTCACAGTCAGTGGAAGGCTTCACAGTCAGTGAAAGACTTCATGGGATGCCAAATCCAGCCCCACAGTACCACAGGGACTTGTGTCTCAGTATCAAGGAGAAGAGACAAAAATGGCAGAGAGATTCCTAGGGGTAGCACAGGGCCATACACAGGGTAGACGAGGTTTCTTCTTAGCAAAGCTTAAGCTACATCTGATTTTTGTGGAGACACCCAGTGCTTGTGAGAGGGCCAAACCATGCACTGCTGTGCTGCCCTCCTGTGTCATATGCTCTGGAATAGCCTGCCTGTGGCTTAGCACTGATGTCTGCCTCTGTTTGTGGGCTTTGTAAGCAGACTCAGAGTTTGCAGATTGGTCCTCAGCAGCCAGAGAAACAGAGAACCACCAAACCTGTCCCAGCATTTCAGGAGTTGCTCCTGACCTGGGAGAAAAAAAAGGATTCTACAGTAAGACAGACCCTAAAGTTTGAATGTGATTTTTGGATCAAAAATCTGCAAGAGTTTGTGGAGTCATTATCTAATTTTTAACTTTGTCTTTAAACATGTACTCAGCTCTAATTACTGTAAAGTTTCCTTTTTTTTTTCCTTAAATCCTGTGTTATACATGAGTATTTCAATCAAGTTGCGGATGAAATGAACAGCAGTGCCTCAAGTTTGTCATTCTGTGGATAGTGATACAGGTGAATAACAGAAGTTTTTACTTGAAGATAGGAGTGCACTTCAGTCATGCACTTTAGTGCACCATTCTGCCACAAAATTAAGACTTATTAAAGGAGTTTCTTTGGCATTGCAGTCCTGACTGATGCAGGCCTTCATTTTACCTCAGGTGTATGTCAGGTGTCTGGTGCAGTCTCCTCAGGCATGTTCCCTTTAGTTGTTTCTCCTCTGCAGTGTGGAGAGGAGGGAGACAGTTCAATGTGTGCTCCCAAACGCCTGCTTTTATGGGTCCTTGATCCATATATGCTACCTCTGGGTCCTAGGCTGAATCCAAGGGAAGCAAAAAAAGCCCACTGGTTTTTGGAGGCAGTTCAGCCACATTTAGTCTCAGTGAATACTAGATGGGGAGGTTTATTTTGTTGAGGTTTTCTGTCCATGTAAGTAAAATTTTTTAAAATCCATGTGTCCTGTGTGAATTTCAATAAAAGTTCTAATAAACTATTTTACAGGGGTGAGGGAATCTTTGGAGGTAGTGCTGTTTCTTTCTTCCCACTCCCCAGACTGGATACTTAAAATCAGGAGATCCAGGGCATAAGCAATGAGTAGGGTTTGTCTCCTTCCCATAAATATGCCTTAATGATGAAGAAGGACAATTCTTGTCAAAAATAAGTCTCTTACGATGCCCATAAAGCTCTCTGCAATTACGCAAATCATTTTTAATTATTTAATTTGCTCCAGATATTTTCATTTCCATGCTGCTTCTGTAAAGACAGCCTCTAGAGCAGTGTGTTGTATATGCAGGTCTCAGCTGGGAATCACTGAACAACCTGAAATGGAAATAATTAATGGTGATTTTTCCCCCCCCTCTCTCTGTATTACCTTCTCAAAAGAGACTGAGCAAAACAGGCAGCAAAGAAATGCTGCTCTCCAAATACATAACAAGGAATTGGTCTCTTGAAGGCTGTTAAATAAGTATGGAAAAGAGTAAAATTTACTTTTCTGAATTATTGAATGGGTTTCTGAGCAATGAAATACTACTTGTCTTTCAAATACCTTTTATCAGGTTTTCTGAAAAAAATACAGTATGCATGAATACTTATTGGAATTTTATCTTTAAAAAAGGGGGATTAAATTTGGTGTGAATATGAGGTAGTAGTGTTACAAGTGCAAGTAATTGTGTCTTTATCAAGTTTGCTGGCTTTCTGTATTTTCTACATTTTAAGGCTTTGTACCACTTGAGTTTCCTAATCATCTGTTTGAATAGATAAAAAAGTATTCTGGATAGATACAAAAGCTCTGGTTCACTGGCTACCTCCCTCCCTCAGCATTAGAGGAAAAGTAATCAAACATTAATTTCTGATTCCCAGTGCTAGCTGAGTAGAGAGGGACTGGATGCTTTACAAGAAGTCTAGTCAGTTGAAGGGTGGGATCTGAAATTGGTAGATTTTGCTCTGGAAAAAATTGCAATGCAGAATGGCACTTGGCTTAGGAGAAGGGTGTTCTCCTACTGCTCTGCCATTGTCATTTTGGGAAGGTTTTTACTCATGTGTAAGTGTCACAGTTCAGAGGTGCTGGAATGCCTCTTGCAGGACAGACAGACATGCAGGAGTGGTCAAGCTCTTCTGTTGCTGGGGGTCTTGTGACTCTGAACAGTGGTGCAGGATGGTTGCAGGTCCTGAGGCCAGGGAGGATCAAGGCCAGCTAACATGACCAGAGGCTATGAAATGTCACCTGTATTGGGGAACAACCTCTCTTCTTGCTGCAAGGGTGTTCCCTGTGGAAAAATAACCATCAGGTAAGTACTATGAAAGGCATACGCTTTGGTACATCAGCACTGTCTGGAGTTAAGCTGATCAACAGGTAAAAATATTGTGGTGTTCACCTAGTAGCATCCACTCTGCTGAAGCCTCTACACTGCTGGGAGCTAGTAAGTGTAGAGATGGAAGGACCAAAGCAGCCTGGTGTTTGTAATTGCAAGGAAAGGAAAATTGAGGACTGTAGTCAGTTGAGCAGTTAATTGAAGCAGCTGATGGTAGCAAACCTTTTATTATACTGTACGTATGCTGCTGTGGTTTCTTACCTATCAACTGGAATTCAGATGATCCAACAGCCTGATAAAATGTCAGGGACTTTTTTGCAAATAAATACCCATTTAAATTAATCTAAAGGAAAACATGCAAGTAGTGGGTGAGGTTCAACAAGGCCAAGTACAAGGTCTTGCATGTGGGTTGGGGTGGCTCCTGGTATAGCACAGGCTGGAGATGAGCTGATGGAGAGCAGCCCTGCACAGAAGGACTTGGGGTGCTGGGAGATGAGAGACTGGACACGAGCCAGCAGTGTGTGCTCAAGGTGAGGTTCAACAAGGCCAGCTATGTTCTGGACTGCATGACAAGAAACATGGCCAGTGAGGTGAAGAAGGTGATTCTCTCCCTCTGTGTTGCTCTGGTGAGACCCCACCTGGAATACTGTGACCAGCCCTGGAGTTCCCAGTATGGGAAAGACATGGACCTGTTTGTGTTTCCCCAGACACACAACCTCTTCTTTGCCACATGTAATTATTTAAAAACTTTGGATTACTACAGCCACTGCTCACATACTGGAGGTGCTGGGAGGAGAGACAGGAAGGGAGAGAGTGGAACAGCTGCCAGCTTCAGTGCAAATCCAGAGCATTACATTTGCATTTTTTTTGTGCTGAAAGAGCTTGAGAAAGTAGAGTTTGTCAAAGATGTATAATCTGTGTGGTGTAAAGTCAGCTGCTTTTGTTTTACAAGGGTGGAGTGCTTCTCTGGCCTCCTAGTCTGAGGCTTGATTTAACCAAGCAGGCTGCAGCAATGTGGATGGCAAACTTCTGGGCTTCTGGTTCAGTGCCTTGTTGCCATTAGTCACGCCATGTGTAGCTCTGGATGTTCAGAAATCCTAAACTGTGCTGTTTGGCACAGTGTCTTACCAAGAGGGTGCATAAATCTGATAAACTCTCAGTCCCTTAGGAAATGAGGGTAATGGATGATTTACATTGCTATATTGGTATTTGTTAAATTGACTCCTGTTTGGCTTTCAAATCCCTAATTTGGGTTTTATACTAGGCTGCTATTAAAAGTTCTTTTGTCACCCCAGCAACGCTATCAGTCTGATTTCTCACTTGCCTTCCTCCTACTGACATGGAGATACAAATTCACTGATCAATTTATCATTCCTTCTTGAATAGTATCCCAGGATGTGTTCTCTGAAAAACATCCAGTTCATTGTACAGTGCTGTAACTACTGGAATCTAAATGAATATGAGACAAAATTATCCCAGATTATGCTTCCTGCTGCAGGAGATTCCAGCTACGGGCAGAATTTTAATGGTTCACATTCAAAGACATCTGTGTTTCTAGATTAATGCATCCACTTCAGTGTCAGGAGTGCAATGGCTGAACCTCAGTGCCTGTGCCTCTATTCTAAGTTGCTTTGTAACAAATGTGTAGTTCAGAGTTTTATGAAAATGGGCCAGAGGTCAGGAGAAATGGGCTACTAAATCTTCTTTCAGTAGATTTCTTCAACCCCATCCCTGTCATATGTAACAGTATGGAAAGGCAAAGGCCAACTTAATAACACAGGGCAGCTAACAAGGAAAAAGGATGTTTTGAATCCCATAGGAAAAGATTACATAAAATACATTGCTTTTTTTAATGCCCAGCATTAATTTCCTAACACACTGACTGTCTGCTTTTAAAATTATTTTCCCTTCTCCACCTTTGGTGGACAAAGCAGGAGAGAATATATCCATAAGGTCCCAAGACAGCATAAATTTAGAATTGTTGAACAATGCACCTATTTTAAAACAAAACTAAAATCAACAACTCATGATTTTTGAAGCCACCAAATGCTAACAGCACACTCCTCTGTTAACCAAATCACCACTAGGACTGTAAACACCTTCTCATGCTTCCGTGCTAAAAGCCTGTTCTCAGCTGCTTACAATTTTGCCAAACTGCTTCTGTTTGGGTTGACATGCAACAAGACTGGTAGATATTGCTGGTGAATTATTTCATGTGAACTTTTGGGCTGATCCCCAAACCAACATTCAGGATCAGACCTGAGCCACACACCATGGTGTAAGCTGCACCAGTCCGAAAACAGCTCTGCTCTCATCAAACCTTCTGCTAGGGAGAGCCTATTAGGCAATCTGCTGTCCTGTCTGTCTTTGAAGATGTGTTCATTTTTTTGGGTAGGGGCAATACCTCCCACTAGCAGTTTGGTGAAAGAATGCTCATTGCTGTCTCTGGGCAAATCTGCTTTAATAAACTAATAAACAAAACTTATAAGCATGTTCTAAACAGTAAGCTTATGTTTAGTCAAGATTTATTAGATTTTAGTGGGTAATCTTGTCACTGATTATAGAAAACTTAAATACCATGCAGTTCACAAACCCTCAAGAAATTGTTAATGCTGCTTTGAGAGCCCAGTTTGAATAATCTACTGTGAATTAGATAAAGGATCACACATTGAACAACAAGAAGAAAGGAAGAGGACAGCTGCTTATTAAGTGAACATCTTCTGTGTGCTGAGTCATGCAAAGGTTAGGTTAAAAAGCAAGGATGTGGACATGTAATTGAGGCCTGTGTTATAAAGCACGTAGACAGAAGGGCCAAAATTAGAGTTGTATAGGCAACCTTGAGAAGCAGAGAAGTCTGTTTCATCTAGTAACTTTAATAATGCTTTCCTAATGCAAAGTTTGTGTGTGTCTATTTAAACTGTGTGGAAGAGCATAAACAGAATTAATATGCAATAACATTATTGCACAGAATGAAGTGCTGAGCATTATATGTGGTGCGCTCCCATCAGTTTTCTCCTCCTGTGTGAGGGCAAATGTTAATACTGCATCATATCAAATGGAAATACCAACAAAAAGAAAACTAAATAATTATGTCCCTACTACCCTGAACCTTCAGAGGGCTCATTCAAGTCTTTCATTTTCAGGAAACTTGTCACAGGAAACTGTGACAGCAGCCAGAGTTGAGTGGCCCTGGGGCTCCCGTGTAGCTGCTGGCTGTTCGGGTTTGGATTTTTTTGCTGACTGTACTGAACTCTGCTCCTCCCTTGTCTTCTCCAGACCTGGAAACAAGGAGACACAGATCCATCTTACTCTATAAGAGAGAGACACGCAGGTGATGGCTGCCTGGCCTATCCATAGGGGATAGTTAGAAATCTATCACACAAATATTAAATTGAACTGTATTCAATCTTGGGATAAATGCCACCCCTGCAAACACAAGATTCCTGAATTGTGTGGCTTGAGGCACCATCTTTGGAACTAAGGACTGATAAATTACTTTCCAAACAGCTTTATATTGGTATATTTTCCCCTTATCTGTTGTATTCTCTGTACTTGATTCAGGAAGATGTATTTTCTTTTAAGCAAATGTCACTTATTTCTGCACTTTGTAGCATGGTATTTAAGAGCACGAAAATAAGAATCTGAAGAATGTGCGATATGATAATGGATGTATTTTTATTATGTACCTTACACCATCAGCAAACAGGCTTTAGTTTAAGGGAGAAAACAAATTGAATATAATTTTATTTTTCTTCGGATGAGGATTCTTCAACTGCCATCTGAACATACGTATATATATTTACTTTTTCCTGACTTCAGAAATGGCTTTATTGCTTTAGACACTTCTGCACAATTTCCAAGCAGTCATTAAATAGCAATAGAATACCAAATTAACCTTAAAATAGCCCTCAAACTGATTTAGGAAATCAGGAAGTGTTTGAGAAATATGCATTAAAATGCAGTGGCCTTATGTTTTTGTAGAGAAAAGGAGTATTTCAAGAAATTACATTTTTAATAAGGTTTTTAAACCTACTTTTTCTGTGCTTTTTATCTGTATCCTTCATATGCATAATTTTTACAAACTCTTTTATTTCTAATTATTTGGCATTAGTTCTTCAGCATTGTGAGAGAAGGAATGGTATAAACAGAATTAATTTTGTGACTTGAAAATGAAGGATCTTACCCTTTCAGCTGTATGGTCTAACTGCCTTTGTCATGCATGCAGTGGCCTTTCTGTGACTTAAAAGCTCAACTTCTCACACCACATAGCACAGGCTTCCTAAACATTTCAGATGCACAGGTGAGTAAAAAATTAAGTAGTAAAAGTTGAAGTGGCATTTAGGAGAAAGAATTCTTGGGAGCCACAGATGTGCCTGGGAAACACCCAGTGTGGTTTTGATTGTGGTTTTGAGTTCATGGCATTTTATTACAGGACGTCTTATGGATGTTCTAAGATCTTTTCTTAAAATTAACAAGCTTGAGTCAAAGCAATTAAATCCTCATTTCATGGTAGGTAACTGAAAGCTGGGATCCACTTGGGAAAGCAGTGGTTGGTGGCAGGGAGGGTGTATCCTCTCACTGAGTGAGTGCACTGCTCTTTGATCAGAAATAGCTCAGAGACCTAGTGCCACTCTCAAACTGCTTTATTTATTGCATGTGGCAATTATTGCCTAGTTACATTTTTAAGGCTTGCTTCTGCATGCTTTGGGAAACAAAGTTTGGTCACTGTTATTGAGCTGGTCTTGGGTGTTTAAAAAAAGCTTCAGAAGCAGTGGTGTTAAAACCTTCATGACGTGTCCACTGATTCCATCTCAGTTCACCTGGTGATGTGAGATCTTGTGATTTCTCATACTACCGTGCTTGTTCCTCCCCAGCACTGCCAACAGACTACTGGACCCTGCAGTGCAGTGTTACGTATTTCCTTATCCAGGTTTTTTGGTGTTGTGTATTTTTTTTTCCTGCACTGACAGTGGTACTGTTTGGGTGATAAATTTAGTGGTATCTCCTGAATAAATGCAGTGAATTTCATTTATATGAAAATATTTTCAGTGGGATTAACCAGCAAGTGTTTAGCCACTTTAGAGGTATAACCTAAACTCTGTGAGAATATTAGATTTAAAAGCATAAAAGATGCTGCTCATGGCAAAAATTACATACACAGATGAATGTTTCATTCACTCCTTTTCAGCACAGTATCAACCACTTCAGTGTCTTAGCATATTCAGCAGGTGTGCTCCTTGACTGATTACTCCCGTACTTTGGAGATTCCTCAGTAGTCTAATGAAAATGTAAATGCACATCATCAGCAGTTTAAACTCGCATAGCTCCCCTGCAGCAAGCAGAGTCAGGCCATTTTCTATCAGCTGAGGAGCAGCCTCGGAACATCAGCAAGTTAAGAGCAGGATGCTTTGTAGTTTCGCTGGTATATGAAGTGCATCCATAATGTAATTACTTTCAACTCCAGGTTCCCCAAATGGCTTCATCTCAGAAAACAGAGAGAATGCTGACATTCTTTTAAACCTCAGCTGGTAGGATTTATTGGTGAAATCTTGCTTTTGAGCAGAATGCAACTACCTGACTAATTACTGCAATTCTATTCATAGATCTGCTCGAGAGGGAAATCAGCAGAACCTTTACCTAGCTCCATGATTTCTTTTCTCATCCAGTAGCCTGCTGAGAGTATTTGGGCTCTTGTCCACTTACTGTCAAGAGTCTTTTCTTCTCTGATAAAATGAATCTTGTGACTTGGAAAGGAAAACTGTCTTTTAAACTTTCTTGAGAAATAATTTAGAAAGAACAAAGATGCAATGAGAACTTGGCCAGAGGGCTGCCTTTTGAGGCTGGAAGTGGATTGCTGGTAATCTTTAGATCACTGCAGGCAGAAGCTTCTGCACTCTCAGGCAGTGCTGGCTTTCTCAGGAAACAGAAACAGCAATCCAGCAGATGGTGTGAGCTCCTTGGTAACTGAGTGTTTTATTCATTCAAATACTCACCTGTTGCCTGCATATAATGAAATTTCCTTCTCTGACTGTGTCTGATTCTTAAATGAAACCTAATCTGGCGATCTCTAACACACTAAACATGCTTTGACGATAGCAGTCGGAATCACTTAAGTACCCAGCATGGCCTGGTTTAGCCTTAGTTTTGTGTTAAAGAAAGCACTGTGCAGAACTGTTGTGCCTATTCCTTCCATGTTCTCATAAGGGCAGAGGCATGTCTAATAGTTTAGGCATGAGTTTAGACATGAAACTGAGTAATTTCTAAAGGTCATCCACATTTGGTTCTGTTCTGGATAGCTTGCAAACGATCCTTTTGTCTGTCCTTCATAGAACTTGGAAGGTCCTAGGAGCATGTTCATTTTCTGTGCTCTAAAAGCTTATCTATCTCTCACCCATTCCTCAAGTCCTCCTATAATGGAAATGCCAGAGCTTCCCCAAGCATCCTATTCTAGCACTGTTTCTCTTTAAGTTCCTTTCATTCTACTTTCCATTGCATCTAAGCTTAGGAGTTTTTTGTGCAGTTTCAGCACTTAAATCCTCTGAGCATGAGGATCAGACTGTTTCCTCCTCCTTTTGAAGCAGCTGCTGCTCATAAATCGGTCAGTTTTTTCAAGACAGTAATCCCAGTTTGTTCAATCTTTCCTCTTAAGTCATGTATTCCAAAGCTGTGATGAGTCTTCACTATTCTGCCTGTGAGCTTGCTTCAGGTGGTCATTCCTGATTTGAAGTGCAATTCACCGAACTGAGCAGTTGCTCCAGCACCTTTTTGAATTTGAGTGGAAAGATTTACTTTGTGCATCTCATAAGCTCTATCTCTTCTCATACACTGCTGTAAATAGTATGATGAAACAGTTGTCATGTACATTTTTGCTCTACAGACCATCTTCCCTGTAGCCATGTGTTTCCTCACTTGCTGTGATGCACCTAATTATTTCTGCAGAGCTATTGAACATGATGTTGCTCACAAGCAGCACATGCAATTCAGACTATTCTTGTTTGTTGAGAAATTTTGAAGTCCTGCTTTCCAATATACTTGAAGTCCCTCACAGCTGAGTGCTATTTAACAAACTTTTTTTTGCCATCCTTCAGTTCATTAAGACAAATATTCAATAATACCACACTTAGCACATTTCCCTGTGGAATATCATTGAATGCAGGCATCTCTCTTTACTTATGACAGGCCAAGTATGTTTTTTTAATATTATTTTCCAAATATTTCTAGAGCATTGTAGTATTTCCACCTTGTTTTAAAGAATTTCACATGAAATCCAAGTCAAAACTACTTAATAAAATAATAGGACAGCTGCTGTTTTTCTCTATACCCCAAAGGCCATTATCTTGTCACAGAAGGAAATTAGATTGATTTGATGGGTCTTCTTCCTGACAAATTTGTTCTGTCTGTTACTCATCTTCTTCTGATCTTTTTTAGGAATTTACAAGTAGTTTGATTATTTATTCTTTTGCAGGGAATTGAAGCTAAGGTGTTGGATTTACAGGTTTGTTGCTCCTCCTTTAATTGTTTGCCATTTTGCAGTCTTCTGGTAACTCAGTGTATCCCAGAGGACCTCCAGGATAAATGCCAGCAGCTCATCCAGCAGATCTTCAAGAAAAGCCAGACCAAACTGAAAATGTCTGATTTACCAAGGTATTCTTTACCAAGGTATCCTTTTATTTCCTGATTCAAGTCTGACATTTCACCATCTATTGCTGATACTAAGTATGAGATTAATTGATCTTAAATACAAAGATGATGCAAAAAAGGCATTCCAGTTTCAGGTTTATGACATTGCTAAGTGATGTTGTTAAGCAAGGTTCCAGTTCCACTGAGTAGCAGACAGACACTTTTGTTGGCTTTCTTCTTATATTAAAATACTTATTGACACTTTCTTGCTATTCCTGATGCTTTGTTAATTGCATCTATGGCCTTATCTTGACTGACTTTGAAAAGTCTCAGCTCATACTGTACTTTTTACCTGTCCTTGACAAACTGACCTGGTACTTCTAAAACACCTGAATAAAAGGTGCAGCATGTGCTCAATGCATGATCAAATCTGTCCTCTGCCTATATATGCTGTCTTATCTCCACCAAGAGGATGATTTGTATTTCTGCCATTACTGTGCTTTCTCTGAGGAAATGCTACTCTTTACTACCCTTTTTCTTTACACCAGCTTTCCTTGGGAGCTGTAGTCACACCTCCCTGTGTGCTGGAACTTGGCCTTTCTGAATGTCATTGATTTTTAATTTGCTGTTCCCATCTTTCTAAGCCAAAGATTTTGAACCCTGTTGTAGTCTCTTATGGCTTTGTTTGAGCAAAGAAGAAAACACAAACATACAGACATCATCATTTAAGCCAGGCTATTCATATTTTGGAAATATGATGTTTCTCTGCAGCTTTCCTCAGCCTAACTTCATCTTTGTGGGTTCATGGGTAAAAATCACTGGTTTGAGCATTAAGGTCAGAACCTAAAACCCCAGTGAGGGCCTGTTCATTCAGAGCAGACGGTGACATCAAGGTGTCCCAAACAGTGAAAACCATTGGGATTACATTTCTAGGAGTGCTGTGCATACCACAAAGTAACTACTGTGAATATTGGCTACTTTCCTCTTTACTGACATCAAGCCATTTTTAAAATGAAAGCAAAAATCATTAGTTGTCACTTAAATTTTTTCTCAATTAAAGAAGTTAACTTAAATTGTCTATATCCAAAAACACCACAAGCTTGCTTTGAAATTTTGGGAAATGTGTAACTGTAATAACTTAAAAATAGGCTTTGAAATTTCATTTTCTCTTTTGGCAATGTTGGTTGCCATGGAGTTCAAGTAATAGGTTGTGATGTTTAACACTGAATTCATTACTACTTCTCACTCACAGAGAACATCTAATTATACATATTCATGAAGAATGGTGGTTGGCATTCCTGAGAGAGAAAATATCTTTTAAAATATTGTATATACATACTTTTGTAACCAGATGGAGTCTAGTAAAAACATAATCTTATAGCACTTTTTACCAGTGTTTTTAATTGTTTCCTTGTTTACAAAAATTTCCAGTTTTAAATAGTCTTAAAATAATTTCCTTGTAATATGAATATTTATATTCAATGAGTACAAGCATTTACTCTTAAAGTACCAAAAATTTTTAATGCACATATAGATTGAATGAATACACAGGACAGCACACACCTTTTTTTTTTTTTTCAATGTTGAACCTGTTTTCTCCTTAGCATATGTAGTTGCATTAATCTTCAAAGAAAAGTCATGTGAATGGCAAATATAAGTGGAGGGAATTATGAGAATCCTTGCTGTCTTTATTTCAACTGATTTAGCCTTTCCAAGTTCTCCATAGAAAATAATCTGATACTTAGAGATAGATTTGTTGCTTTTAGATAGTAAGTCACATTTTAGGATTGATGCTAGTATCTTTGGCTTTGATGGGCTAAACTGAAAATCACCCTAGACAAATTAAATGGATTATCTACTTCTGTCTGATAAACATCTGTAAAAGACTTTCGTGAAAACTGAACAAATAACTTTAATTATTACTGTTGTTTACAGAACAGAAAGACTGAGGTGTTAAATCATCAGTGTTCTCTTAGCCACCTGTAGTATATTCTGGTTTTAAGAGTGATCATCTGAGCTGTGCTGTTTTGTAATGCAAAAATTATGAAAGTGGAGGTAGCACAAGCAACAGTCTTTTTCTTTCTATAAAGCCTCAGTCTTTCTCATTCTGTCCATTGTTCTAGCTGAATTTAATGACATCTGTACTGTCTTTTTTTATGCCTTTAGTGGCAATAGCATGCTTATGGTAGGGTTTTTTGAAGACTAAGTACCTTTACTTTTCCACTGATAAAACACTAAGTCAGGTGGCTGCATTATCAAATGTTAAGGCAATCAGCTATGCATGAACTTCAACAGGTGCAAATAAAAAATAATGTGCAGTTAGTGGTTTTAGATTCTTTGGGCAGTAAGGGTACTTGAGTACTGAGTCTGTTTTACTTGTGCAGAGAAGGGTTAGTTACCACTGAAGTGTTTTAATATACCAAAACTTGTTTGTTTTTCAGTTTTTCTGGCAAAAAGCGTTGGCACTAAAGCAGGTAAAAATGTCAAGAATGAAATAGTTATACATGAAAAAATTTGAAGGGTTTTCGCATTTACATGAAAATGTCTCCAGTAATTATTTCAAGAGGAAATAAATTAATAAATGCGTAATAAATTAGACAATTAGTACCTTTAAAGTGACTACAATATTTGTGTTTGAAACAGCAATTGTCAACAGTTGGCAACCAACCATTTTACTTTTCCCCGTGGCTTCCCATAAAAAACCCCTGAACAACTAACCAACAAACCAAAAAAACCTCCACAGCACAAAAATATGAGACTGAACTGAGTTTGCTAATCTTATTCTGTTGGCTGCATAACTTTTATATTGGAATTTCTGATCTCTTGTGTCATCACTTTATCTGACATTACTTGGACTTTCAGCTAGCCTGGAGTCTGGATTTGATTGCTTTCTTGAAAATCTGACATTCAAAATAGTTTTCCTTCAGAGCTGTTGCACCTTCAGCAGTTTCCAGTGGCAATAATGAGCACCATGTTATACTTTCTTCAGTCTTTTTCACACAGACTAATTTGCTGTCTTGTCTTTGAGTGACAAAGATGAGGCAGAGTCAGAATAATGAGACAGAAACAATGGCTACAACAGAGAACTCCATTACGAAGGTTCAGAGTATGTTTCATCCTCTTGTTGCAAGGAGTGTAGGACTGGGGACATGAAAATTCATTACTGCTATGCATGATACTGAAATTAAGTGTGATGAGAAACTAGTGAAGTTATAGTGATAGCTCATGAACTCCTGAGAAATACAGTATTCTGTTTTATTCAGGCAAAGAAGCTATATCCATCCTCCAGAAACTGAGGGAAGATTCTACAAGCCCCTACAAGTCTGATTATGTATCCAAAGCACAACTTTTATACTGCTTTGTAAGCAGCACCATCATCTCCAAAGATGGCTTGGGTTGGCACAGTGTGTGGTTAAAATAATAAATATAGAACTAGGTTTTGACTCTGTCAGTGTTAGGATTTCTCATCACTTCCCATTGCCATCCTTCTTGTCTTGCACTGAATGCATTGCACTGTCTGTCGCTATTGCAGTTTTAAGGCTGTACATCTTTGGTACCTGATGTTCTGGAAAAAGTGAATCTGTCAGTTGTACATTTTTGATCCGGCCATGTTTCTGTGAAAAAAATGTATGCCAAGCTTGCTCTCATGAGTCACACTAGGAATTTGTAACATAGGAGGCATTTTTCTTCTCTCAGATTTGAAAACTGAGTTCTCTCTACGTTGGCACTCTAGGAAAAAAGCTGTGTTTCAGATCCTCTTCCCTCTTGGGGTCATGATATATTCATGCTTCCATGAATTTCCCAGGCATTTTGCCCTCTCTGTGTTTCAGTGTTTGTTTTCTGGTGTTAATACACGACTTCATTAAAGCAAAGCCCATTTTTTTACTTTTCTTTCAGGCATTCATGGGAGCTCTGCCCACCCTCTCATTGATTCTCCGGCACACACACTCTGCTTTTGTGTCCTGGCTCCTAACTGTTCGAACAAGTGTGGTCCTAAAAAGGAGCTTAATGTCTCCTCAGGCTTAACAGCTGTTGTGCCACAACTTTAACAATTATTTTCTCAGTTGCTGGTCCACCATGGTCCAAGCCATGGAAGTGAATTTGGATGAAAATGGAGTGATGTAAATGGGAGGGTGAGTTGGAAATGTCATTATTTCCCTAGAAAGAGAATTGCCAGTGGTTCAACTGATTATGTACCCCATCCATAATGATGTCTTGGACAGCTCCAATTTTTGTCAGCAAGGGAGCTGATCTTGGCATTAGCTGTTTGTGGAGTTGCTCCAGGAGTTGGGTGATATGGCTTCTTATGGGAGGACATAACATCTTCCTTCTCTCATAGAGAGTTCCAGGAACTGCCCCCCTTTGGGTAGCTTTCAAGGAGTTTCTGGCTTTGATAATAACTGGCAACAAAATTTTGCACTTTAGCTGCTCAGTTTAATCTGTGTTATTCTTTTATCTCTACAGATTTAGATTAATCTGCATATTGATACAAATTTTTCACATTTTAAGGTGTGCCTACACCAACTTTATGAAACTCCTTTCAATCACTGAGATGAATATACAGTGTAAAACCACCCTAATCTTATTAATATTTTAAAGTGATGTCAGATTTCAAATTAAATGTCACTTGGCTGTATTAAAAAGAATGGAATCTAGCCAACCTGAAAGGTGTCATTAGTTTCCAAAATGCTTTTAGGAAGACAAATATGTGCTGGGAAATAAAAAGTGTAATTAGAAGAGAAGCTCTGAAGAAGAGAGTTGTATTTAATATTTAAACCAATAAGTAGTGTAGTAATAACACTTTCTGCCATCACAGACATACTTTTACTGCGTATTAATGCAGTTAAAATTACATCACAATTTCCTTCCAGCTCTGTACACTTAAAAGCAAGAGCAAATCCTGCTGATTGATGCTTGTAAAGGGAAATCTTTGTGTGAAAAGTATTGCAGTTGGGCAAAGTTATGCAACAATGGTGGGTTGTGTTTACCCTGTCCAATTTTTCTTTTTGCTTGCCTTTCTCTTCCATCCTAGTATTAACTCAACTGGAAGTCTTACTACTAATTTTAAGAGACACTGCAGATAAAAACACTCTTTTCCTTAAGGGGATAGCATAGCTTTTTATGTGGTTTTCACTGTGCAGTGCAATGCCCTGGGCATCATATAAATTTTGGCACAAAAGCACAGTTTTTGGGGTAGCGCAGCTTTTGCATCTGCCTGGAATCAGGCTTAGAATGACGGTTTTGTTTCAGAGAAGCTTTTCTATTATCTCAAAAAGAATGCGGTACGAGTATAAGAAGTTATAATTTAGATTGACATTTTCTTCAGATGGGGTTTGGCATGAGCCCTGTGCCTGGGAAATCCCAGGCTTCTTTGCAGCTCTGAGTTTGGGTGATTGGTCTCCACTTGGAGGCCTTCAGCTCCAAAGTACTGTGGCTGGCAGTATACTTAGTTTTTTAGGTAATTTAGGGATAAAAATATTTAGTGTGCTTTCGGTTTTAGTGATGTCCAGAGTGAAATGATTATGGCAATCTCCAGTGCCAAAACGCCATGTTGGACCTTTCCTCAGTCTACTTAGATTGTAGTGTGAAATTCAGAGATATCCCTACTTTAACCACCCCCAGGGTATTCCAGCCTTTTGTGAATTGCTTGCCTAGTGTTTTCACTGTTTTAAAAGAAATATTGCTGTATTTAGCCATTTTTTGAGAGAATCATTTTTGCCGTTTCTGAATTCTCCAAAGGTCTCCTGATTCTCTCTAGCTTCACTTACCAGAAGTGTGATAGTATCTACTCACCAGTTTGTTGCATTCCTAAAAGCATTTCTTTTTGTAAGAGCCATGCCTGGTAGACTTAATGTTACCTTGGAGGAAGTACAGTTTAGGGAGTGGCCCTCCAGTGGGCTTTGGCTTCTCCTCTCATTTTGCTGCTAGCCAACTGTAAGAGCTGGGATAATTTGCTCCTTTTTCCTGTCTTCTGGTACATAGCTGCCAGTTTTGTTCAACTATAATATGGAGACATACAGGTTTGAAACAGATGGGATTAAGAAGCAAGGTAGCTACCCAAGCCAATGAGCTCCACTGCATCAGAACAACACTACAGATTTCATGTGTACCCATACACATCTCAGATTGGGTATCCAGGCTGGAGGGTGGAGTGTTTAGTCTGTGTACTGCCCTCATTTTCCAGTGTAAATGAGACTCATTTTTTAATCCTGCTCTCTCTGACAGCTTTTCTGGCTTAGCAGCAATAGCTTTAATCTGCAGGGAGTGACAGAGACTTCAGCATGCACAAGCAACTCAAACCTGCTCTTGAATCTCTTCTCCATGGTGCTGGTTGTGGCTGCACGTACAGCTCACTCCATTGCAGTCAGATCTGAGGTCTCATACTCCTGGAGAGCTGATCCTCGCCTACCTTGCCTCGGAGCTCTATGGCCTGAAAGGGAGGAAAGGAGCTGGTAGGATCCTGTGATGTGAAAGTTTGTAGAAATCAGTCTCCTGCACAGGGCTACTCTTCTCCACAGCTTCTCTGACACTTTGGGCACTTGGAAACTCTTTACTGGTATCAAACCTTAGGTGGTCATTGCAGGATTGAACATTCAGTGCTGCAGCCAGGGCATTACAGAAGAACTCCTGACCAGAGCCTGGCACAGAGTTCTTTTGATCAAAATAATCTTTGAAAGCTGTAGATAAGAAGTTTGGTTCTTGAGGTATGCCATGTTTGCTCATTTGGGATTGTGTGAACCCTTCCCCATCCTGTGGATATGTTATCTTAAAAAAAGTCACAACCATTTTGGCTTGCCTGCTCTTGAAATCACCAGTGATCTGTGACATGCTACCATTCAGGGAACATTCACTAAATGTGCTAATACAGGGTTTAAATTATTGAGTACTAGAAAGTGCGAGGTCAGAGAGCCTCTGTGACATGAGACAGAAGCTAATCTGAACTGGCTTTATTAGACTTTAATGGAACAGCAGGTGGCACACAGAATAATGCATACGGTCCATTTGCTTGGAAATGTCCAGTTTTAATGGGGCAAGGCTACAATTTCTGCAGCTTCACCTCCCTGTCAGTGTTTGCCTTCAGGTCTGAGAATATGGTATCAGCATCTCTTTGAGTTTTGGGTCATCCAACAGGTATTCAGTGCCACTGACAGCTCCAGGAAAAGATGAAATAAATATTTCATCTTCAATTTATTACAAAGTAATGTAGTTTGTAACAGAGTCCTGGAAGGTGCTCAACTGTGCTGGAATCAAATCTGTGATTCCAAATTAGCCATTTTTGATTGGTTTGATTTGGCTTTTGAGAGGAGGGGAGCTCAGAAAACTTTGAGCAACTGTTTTGTGCATCTGACCAAAATTTACACCCAAGAAATATTTCAGAGGTTTTTGTCTGGGATCAGAGATCTGTATTAGGTTATACGTTTTTTGATACATCCCTGTTCTTGCTATGTGCACTGTTGGATTTATGGAATCTCTGCAAAGATTCCATAAAGTTTTATGAGGCTCTTAGATCAGATATTATTGGAAGGAAAAAAGCATGCAAAGAACTATAAAATTATGAAACTGACTTAACTTCTATCTGAATGAAAATACCTCATATTTAATAACACATTTTTAAACTAGTAATAATAGTGATTTTAATAGTCATTGCTATTGATACTAGTAAAAATTGACTCTTTTTTTGTAGCTACTGCTTCTGGAAGCTGCCTCTAAATAGCATATATGCCTAAGTGTATTAATTTGGAAGAGAAATGTATTTCAATTAATCAGCTATATATAGTAAAATGCTATAATATGCACTAACTTTTAACTGAATTTTATTTGCACGTAACTATTATTTTGTTTGGATTTACCTATATTATTACCAGGACTTAACCATATTACTGAACATGTGTCTGACTGCATTGCTGAGGAAACTCACTAAATCAGAACCCTGGTTTAACTGAGGCTTAAGTAGAAGCTGAATTAGATTTGTATGGGATTTTAGAGTGGTTTCTTTCTTGATTTCAGGCTACAGTCTTAACAAAATCTAAGGAGCTGGAAGCTGCAGCTGCTTGCACATTTTTACATCATCTTTGATTTGAGTGTTTGAAGGCTAATGGGAAGTGCATGCTGTGAAAGTCTAGCAGAGAGGTTACATGGCATAAATTTAGCAAGTGAGTTTGCTTTAAGAAAACTGGAAAAGTGAAATGCTAAGGTAATGAATGCGTAAGAAATCTTTCAGGTAATATCTTTCCAAGCTACCTCAGAAACAATTATTACTAAAGCCAACCAAATAAAATAAATTGAAATTCAAAATATGACTTGGCTTTTGTACTCAGTGGTGCTTAGTGAGAGAGGATGCTAAATTCTGTCTTCCTGTATAAGGCTGTAATCTGGATGTACATTATGTAGACTGAATGGGGCTGATTTTTTCTCTTTTTGTTCATATGGTTTTTTTTTTCCCCAGCATTGGCCAGAATTTCTTCATGACTTATTGGATACATCTATCTCTTTTTTTTTTTTGCTAAATCCAAGTGAAATTCTGAGCTTTGCCTAATTACTCCTGTGAACCCATGCTCTACAATTAAGGCGGCAGAGCTTTAAGAGCACAGCCACATAACAGTGATGCAAAGCAGGCCTGACTAAGGTGTTTTTCTGCTGGTGCATGTACACTTTTTCTTCCTGCCTACCAAGATGACAACAGCTCTGTCTTGAAGGGGATACACCTAGAAGGGGTTTCTGATGTTAAAAGCAGTGTGGATTTTCACCATGGAGTTGGCAACGATTGCGATCGAATTCCTGAGAACACACTCTATACTGAAAATAATTAATTTTGTAATTAAATACTGCTTTTCCCCTCAACTTCTTTCATAAAGAATTTAAGTATGTATATAAACCTCCCAGGTATCAGCTGGACTTGAGTATTTGCTGTACAGAATCAAGACAGACTTAAGAGTGTGCTTGAGACAGAACTTGCTTGAATAAAGTCCTTGAATGCTGCAATTCTATACCATTTTGTTAATCAGATTATATACTGTGGTGTGTACTTAAGTGGGTTTTCTAGTTTATTTGTGGTCTATATCAGTAAACCAAACTGCAGTTTAATTATTGTGGAAGGAAGGGTATAGACTTTGCTCATACAGAAATGGAGGAATGTGAATTTTGAGATTGGCTAGTGTAGGTATTCTAAGTATCCTTGTCATCCACTAAAGTTTCTATGAGTAGGGCATGTAAGTAAGAAAGCAGGCAATTTTAAAATGTTTTCATGTTAAATTAGATAATTTACAAAAGAAAGTGTAACCATTTTGCATTTCTCTTCATTACTGACACTATTCCGAAGGTTTTCTGCAAGTCTCTCAGTTTGGTGGGAAGTGTCTCTTAGGTGCATGCTTTTTCTGTACCAACCTTTTTTGGTGAGAAGCAGGACTCTGCCTTTTTAAAATGGCATTGTGCAGGTACAGAGGAACTTGATGGAGAAGAATGTGTAAAGAGAGGACTGTGTTTATGTTTGTATCTCAGTCAACTGAGAAATTGCTTGAACAGAAGAGGCTTCAAAGGCTCGTTTTGTTTTCTATTATGTTTCTTTTAAATTTTTAATCTTCTATTTATTCTCCTGAGAGAGACCTAAGAAGTACTGTTGTGAGGACTTGTTTGACTTTGGCAGGCATTTTTTCCTTACCTTTTCTACTGCATTTTATGTGAACCAATTCCCTTTGGCAGTCACGCTTACTTTCAGCCCAACATCAAGTACCCACGACTTCCTAGATTTCAAAGGCACCAAATATCAAAAAGGAACTCAGATTTCAAAAGGTATCCAAAACATGAAATCTCCCTAAGTGTGCACACACAATTAATGTATGTTAATGCTCAAGTCTGTGGAGATTTCACAGTTAATTGCCAAGTGTGTCAGTTCTAAATGGCCATCTGATTTGTACTTTATGTTGATGAAGCATCTGTATCCACAATTTAAAAAGAAAATAAAACAACAGAAATTAAGTAAGAAATACAATTTAGGCAGGTCATTTATTTTTGTGCAGTGGGATTTTGCACTGGGGAGTGGCAAAAAGCACCTTTGGAATTTTACATCCACAGCTCTCTGCCCCTCCTCCTTCAATTGCTTCCTTGAATTAACATTCTATAAACGCAGTGTTCATGACTTATGTATTTTATGGCTTTGGATTAAGTAGTGGGTTGTTGAGGATTTTTAAACTTGTCTATTCATGTATGATTTTGGCTGGCATTGTGCCGTTTCACAGCTAGTTTGCCTGCAGTGGATGCCATATGATGATGGATTTAGCCACCTGCGTAGCGCTGCAAGTGATATTGCTGTAACATATGTTTGCTCTTCACCCCCAGCGAAACCATTTCAAGGCAAAGCAATGTCAGTAGGGAACAAACACAGGCCAGATCCATGTAACCAGTGTTTTTCCTGAGTAGCTCTACCATCAAGCATCTTCTAGGGGGTACAGCTGATGTCTTCCCTTGGCTGGAAAAGCCTATGCAAACCCAGAAAATACCTAAAATAACTTACTGGCAAAGAAGAATTTTATTGGTAGAAGTTTATTTGGTGGGACTTGAGATGCATCTGTGTTACTTGGAAGTCACACCTGATAGGACTAAAGCAGCACAAGATCAGGGCAAAGATTCATCAACAAAGGATCAGGGGAGGAAGGTCTGAGACAAGAATCAAAAGTTCCAGAAAGGTGTATTTAATCTTTTCCCAAAAAGTTTTGAGCAGTTCTGTATGTGTCTCAGTCTATGTACACCAACATTCTTGTTCCCCTAACAAATTAAACAACTGTATAGGAATCTAGACTAAGCTGAAAACAGCCACCATCAGCATTCTGAGGTTGCACTCTGTTGACAGCATTGTAGGTGCACCTTTGTGGCAAGAGACAGCATGCATGGGGAAGGCAGTGATTAAACAAGGGGGGAGATGCTGAGTGGTGAAAAAGATGGCTCACAGTAGCTGAGATTGCTTGCAATCATGCATTTATGTGGGACAAAATATTATAAGGTCCAAGTGTGTCTGCAGGCAGTAGGATGTGTAAGAGGTGTGTGTATGAGATGGGTCTGTGAGACAAGGGAACCCATTCATGTCAGCTCTCTTGGAGGCTAACACCATCATAGAGACACTGGAACAGATTTTCAAAGCCAGGGGAACATTGGAAAGCTCAGCACTGTTTGGTGCCCTGGTTTCTTGAATGACCTGGTCCCACCACACCATCACTGCAGGGGACTGAGAATAGTGTGCTGCAGTTTTAGGAAAAGGCTCACCAAGTACATTTTATAGAATGTAACCTGACGGACACTGCTCCTGAAACCAAGTCACACAGGTAGAACTGAAAGGTTGCACCTGGCTGTGAATGCATTTGAACCTAAGCCAGGAACTGCTTTATCTGCCAAGCCCATGGTAGCTCTCCTTGCTGAGAGAAACATGCACATTATCCTGCCAATAAATTCACCCTGAGAGGAAGAGACCTGTAGGCCACAGCTCTTCCTGGTGACTCCACTGAAGCCTTTTGAGTAAGAGGCTCTGTTCATTTGTAAATGCAGTGACATTTTGAGCTTTTGTTCAGCCAAGGGAAGCTCCCTGGGAGGCTTATGGCTGAATGATTTCTTCCTAGAGAGCAGCAAATGAGGTTAAATCAATTTCATCCTTCAATGGGAGGTAAATGGAAGGAGAAGGAATAGCATTTCTCCCTTTAGCTCTCACAGAAAAGCAGTTTTATTTACAAAACCTTTTAATTATATTTCCCATTTTAGTTTTTCTCAGTCATTCACATTTGCAGAACTGGGAAGCCTTTTGTCTTGAAATCTTTCATCTTGAAACCTGTAGTAACAAATATAACACTGACTTAGAACATAAATAAAAAGGGTATTTCTTTCTTATTAAACCCCTATTACTGTTATGAAAAAATGAGCAATCAATACTTAGAAGTTTGGTAATATGCTTATATTTAATATCTTTTATAACAGTCACCTATGTGAGATATATTTGACAGGTGGTGAAAACACTGTAGGAGTCAGGTAGTACCTTTGCTGGATTGGAAGAGTGAGGAAAAACACCTCTTTTCCTCTCCCTGACACCCTGCCTTTGATTCCTTGACACTAAAAAGGTTTATATGTGTTTTATTTTACCTTGCTGTCCTTTGCATTTGGCTGTGATGGGGTGGGAGGAGAATGTTGTGTAGCTGAAGTCTGACTTCAGACATGGATGTGTCCACATAGGCGGTCATGGCAAACCTGTGATTTCTGTGTATTTTTCCTCCCTCAAAGTGGGATGAGTAAGATGTGAAGAGCAATAAGAGAGGAATAATGGCATGAAAAGCAATAAGTGAAAGCACCCTGAGAATGCTTGGCTTTGCCTCCTCTGTGTTTTTGTTGCTTCTTAATTGTTGTTTAAGCAGATGAGTATTTCTCTGAATGATTTTGAAAATTCCTGGAAATCTTTCACTGTGGGATGGTAGTGCACTTGAACTATGAAGAGCAGAATTTGGAGCCCTATTGGCATCTCATGTCCATTTCTCTGAAATGGACAAATATGTTGGCTGGTAGCCTGCACTGTGTAAGGGGCCTGAAGTGAGGTTTGCCCCTGGAGGAAAGAACGTAGATTCAAATAGAAATATTAAACAAGAGAAAAAAATTATTAAGTATGGCTTGGTTCAGGGGTACTAAAAGATTTCTTCTCTTATTAAAATGCTCGAGGCCTTTGTAAATATGACTAAAGTATTTCTAAAAGCATATATATATATGTAGTATATGGAGATATATTTTTAAGATTTATAAAAACTCCACCTTTCAGTTATCATTTGATAAGTACAGACTAGAAAATATCAGTTACTTTCACTAGCTCCATAGCCCAATAACAATGTAAACCTAAGTAATACTGAGGTTGTCCTCATTTGTCTTTAAAAAGTCTTGTCTTCCATATTTCATTTTCTTAAAGCTTCCTGAGAAATTCAGGGGTTTCATTTGTATTTTTCTTTGTTCACCAGGAACTGTCCTAAGGAAAAATTCTTAGTGGAATAATAGTTGAGGTCAGGAGGAAGGGAAAGTATGGATAGATTCCCTCAAAAGATCTCTACAGTTCTAATGACTCTTGCTTATTATTTCACAATGTCCTTATGTATGTCGTAAGGTTCTGGAGGCAAAATTCTCTATGCACAGCAATGGCTCCATTGCAGAGGAATCAGAAGCTCACAGAAGCTATACCACAGATTTCCTGGAGTACAGCTTATCCATGAGTGTTTAATCTGGCTTTTGTTTTAATTACTCCATCCAAAATTAAATGCCCCATTTAATACTGGTGCTGTCCCTTGATGGCCATGATATTCATACCTGTATTTAGGTCCAGTTCTTTTCCTACTGATGATACACATAAGAATAAATCATTGTGGCTAAATGACTTCTGCAAATACATTTTTATCATCTTCCTTGAAAAATAATGAAAGCAATAAGCAAAATTTTATAATTTTTTGAAATGGACTTTTTTATTGTATGCTTAATATGTGCATGATGGGCTTATTTTCCTCTTATCCCTGTGAGACAAGACATTACACTTAAAGCAGGAAAAGAACCTAAACACAGGATTGAACAGAAGGGTCTCCATTATTGCAATGTCTACACAAAGACAGGCATTTAAAGTAAAATAAATTGAATGGTCTTGGGTTTATTCCAAGTGGGTTAGATATCCACTAAACACTATGGAGGTTGGTTTATGCTTTACTACCACTTGTTTAGGACAATCATCATCCACTCTTGAACATTTTATGGAGATGTGATGTGGTTATGTTTGAGCATATTGCAATGCCACTCTTCCCCTCCCATAAATCCTTCCTATTACATGGACACTTCCTGAAGTACGTGAGTATCAAGGCAATAGGATGCCCCAACTGTAAACAAAAAATAGGAAGAAAATTTCAGTGCTTACATGCAATGTTAGTAAACAGAGTGTATAATTAGTAAGTGTTATATTGGATGGCTAATATCTCTTCTGTTAGCAGTTGTTCAGGAAAACAGATTTCAGAGCAGATTCACACTCAGGAAAGCAGATTTCGGAGCACATTCTACATATGTGAAAATCTAGAGACACATCTAAATAAGCTTCCATGTCCATATGGATTTACAGCAGCTCTTCTGCCTCACCTGACTTCTCTTTGCTGTTACTTCTTTGGGAGAAGCAGAGCCTGTGGTGTGTGCTCAGCACAGGACTGCAGCTGAGAGCTGTGGGGTGAGCAGCCTTCTTCTAGAACATCAGTGCACACCATTTTGGCTCTGGGCTACCCCAAAGCCCCCCAGACCAGGCAGGATATGATAGGATTTGCTTGGATTCTGCTTTTCTTTTCCCAAATGGAGTTAGCTATGTTTGGATACCACAGCTTTATGCCAATAACAGATCCTACAAAAAGTGGCCAGTGTCTGACCAAAGATGGGCCTCGTTGAACTGCTTGTCTCCTACAGTGGCCGGTACAGGAGACAGAGCAAGTATTTGCTAATATTTGCTAATCATTCTTTTGTATGGCTTCTCAGCACCTGCTCCTTAGAAACATGTAGACCCCCTAAGGCAGAGGCTGGATTTCTTGAGGAGAACTGGCTTTTGGCTAGCCAGCATCCTCGGATAAAGGAGCCCAGGTCTTTGTGGTGTCCATCACAGGCTGCCCAAGAATCCAGTTCTCTGTTTCACATGAAACTCTTCCATTAGTTGTGTGGGGTTGAGTTTCGGGGGAGCAGGTGGGGATAGTAGTATTTGCACACAGTTTGGAAGTGGCATGAATTAAAAATGTGTTAGGTTGTAAATAGAGGTGTTGACAATACGCTTGGCAATAACAGATGTACTTGACAGAAGGTGTGGGTAGCTGTTTAGTGCTCAGGAGGAGAGTGTTCAGCCCCCCAACTCTTCAGGAGTTTTATTAAATACTGTCAAAATTGGTCCAGGTTTGAAAAGCACCTTCCTGACTTCTCCCAGGAGGATGTGTGTGCAGGAGTGTATGCTGGATTGAGTACTCTACTGCTGAGCCACCCCTGTTATAATGCACATCTGCTGAGAACAGGACAATTATATGTGAAGCTCGTGGTTTGGTTTGCTGTTTGTCACAGGATGCACCTAAAGCCAGGTTCAACCAGTCTGTTCTTGTAACTGATGAGTGCAATGTCAGAGACATCATCTTGCTACTTGTTGGCCACTTCTGCTAGTCCTTCTGAGAGCTTCCCAGCCATATGTGCACTCCTGCACACATTGCTTAAATTTTCCATATGCCACCTGACAAGCTTTCCAAGGCACTTTATGCCACCTTAAAATAACTCCCACATCTCTTAACAAAATGTGTCATCTGGGAATGTTTTGGCCTTCAGAATATTTCACAAAGGCTTCAGACCTTCTCATGAGATAAGCAGTGCCTTTCCTGAAGGGTTTGAATTTTCAGGTTTCTGTAGTATACAGTGAGTAGACTGCCACCATCACAAGCCAACAATATCTTCTAGTCTTTTTGGCCCTTTAGATCTTCTGGCACTTTTTCCATTATGTATTTCCATCATTGCTGTCTCCATAGGTAACTACAGAAGCAAAAAATCTCTCAGAAAAGACCATGTGGTATCTAACATGGGCACTGTATTAGTTTCTTATTTTTGCTGTTGTCACTCTAGTAAGTATGTCTCAGCAGGTAACTTCAATGTGGTACCTTCCATCTGATTCTCAAGCCTCTGGATAGTTCACCATAAAAGTCACTTATGTGATATTTTAGCCAGAGAAATTGGTATTTAATCACCATTTCAATTTAATTTTGAAATGTGTAGTGGACAGACCCTGTGCAATTTTCCCTAATGGATCCAGGGCTTCATCCAAATATCACCAGCACAAGTTTAGATCTCACTTTTTAACCCAGGAACATCTCAGAACTGAATAGCATGACAAAAACACACACTTCAGAAACTTACTGATATGTTTCTAAATTTGTTGGATGTTTTTCCTTTTTTATGTCATTCTGTGATTGGTCTTATAGATGAGGAAAACTGCAATGTATGCTTAGATTTGGAGCTCTTTACATAAGTTACCTTCTAAAAAATAACCTGACCCCAACCTTTCATTTTATGAGATTAGCCATTTACATTTCTGTGCCACATTGTGATATATTAAGAGTTTGAGTGTACAAGAGTTTGTGGGTTGCAGGGGTGAAAAATCCAAGATAATATTCTAAAAAATTTGCAGTTAGGTGGGGTTGTTTTGTCTTTCCCTTACAGTAATACTGTGCCGTATTACAATTAAGAAATCACCTTTAAAAATATAAGTGTTCCCCACAGAATATAAGCAAATGAAATCAAAATATGAGCAAATTACATGCCCCTTTGTGTTAAGGTAATTGTCATGATTATGACAGATGCTGAAAGATCTTATGCCTGGTGAGAATTCCATAGAAGGTGTTAAAAGTGTTTCTAGAATGCAGGTGATACATTTTTAAAGGTTAAAAATTAGATTAAAATTCCTGTTGCCTCCATATGGCATAGGAGAAGATGTCAAAAACAGTAACTTTCTACTGCTGACGAAATCCGTCGTTGTTTTTATCAGTGGATTTTTTTTCTTGTAGAAGCGCTATGTTTATGGAAGTCCTTCAAAAAATGCCAAAAAAGGCAGACCTTCTACCTGCTCAGAGTACCTAGGTCTTTTTGAGTTTCTCTGCTTAGAGACCATGCTAGCTGGAGTGCTGAAGCCAGGGTCCATGCACCCTGCCCTGCTGCAGTAATTTTCAGCCCACATGATGTGTGAAAATAAGCAGCAGCAAAGCTTTCCTGATAGAATGAGCAGTGCTCAAACATTTAGGAAAATATTTCCATCATTTTTGCGTAGCACTAAACAAAGGTCCAATTAGAGCTGTAGCAAGCAAAAGTAAGCTTTATTTAAACTGTTGAAATAATTGTTGGGTCTTTGTCATTTCAGAAAGGTTTTAAAAATTCTACCTAGCAAGAGCTAATTAAAGCAGGAGTCATATGCTATTTAAACAGCAGTATTGTAACTGTTAGAAAAGAAGACTTTTAAGAGTTACATTGCTACATAATTGAAGTATTATGAAGTGCTCCAAATCACAACACACTTAGGTGCTTGATTACCTTTTTGCAGTCTGCTCATCCCTTAAAATAGGGGAACTCTGAGCCTGCATGAAAGGGGGCACATAAATGCATTGTTGAATCAGGGTTTAACTGCAGCACTGCCTACTATTCCATGAAAATTTAGTTTCTGACAAGCCTGACAAAGTCTGGAGGATTTAATATATACGCTGATAACAATTTTCATAGAATACATACAGCAGCCCATGAATTAAAAAAAAAGGCCATTTTTGGAAAAAAAGGCATGACAGCAAATCTGCTCTTGTAGTATCCATAGACGCTCTAAAAAGCTTAGCAATGATTGAAGACCATCTTCCTGCATTGTGGATTTACATATGTTCTGAATATTGATATATCAAGCATGGATTTACTGGCAGGGAAGCAGTATTAAACATGTTTAAACAGTTTAGGCCACATTATCAAGGATGTGTGTGATCTGCAGTTCCATATCAGCTGACAAGGGTTCAGCTACATGGATGTCCTTAAATCTTCCACCCCTGTTATATGAGTGCCTGTGAGGAAATAATCTGCTGAATTTGATTATAGAAACGTCTCCACCATATCTTAAAAGAGCCAGTTCTTTCCTTGAAGAGTCTGTGGTTAGGAAGACAAAGTGAAGGCTGAGATAGTGGGGAGAAATGAAACAACAGATAGAGTTTCATGTGTTTTGCAGTTTTTGATTCAAAGTGGGTTGATTTTTTTGGGTTTTTTTGGCTTTTATTCATAAACAACGCATATACCAATATTCATCCTGTGAAGTTGTGGATCCAATGTATCTGATTCATCAAAACTGTTTGCTCCATAAGGATTGCAGCTCATTATCCCTAATGGAAACATGGCTGAAATATTCTCTTCTCAGCTGTTCTCTGTGTTTTGGTACACCTATCCCTTAAAAATTTTGTGGAAGCAGCTTGTACGGCCATGTTTCCACATATTATATTAACACTTAGATTTCTCTGCAACATCATTAAGTAGTTAATGGAAAAGCCCCAACTTTTTTTAGTGCTGAACTGGATTAGCAGAAGATGTGTCCTTCCCTGCACCAAGACTGATGCTGAAATTGAGATAAGTGATTTACATTCCAAAAGGCTCATTAACCATCAGACTGCTGTGGATTAGATTACTAATGGCATCCTGATGGTTGCATGGAACTTCCAGCAGATTTTTTGGTAGCTAGCATTAAATCAATTTGAATTATAATGGGGAGCCACTAATACATACACATTTTTCAGCAAGACTCTGTAGCTATAAAGGCTGCCAGCTCTGTTTTTTAATTTTCACTAATAGTTTCATGCTCATCCAAGATATTGGAAATCTCAGGACCAAATGGAATGGTATGCTCTGGCAGTTTATGCCAGAGTTTCAAACCTGAGATACCAAAACCTAGAAGCATTAAGTCCTTGCCTTATTCCCTACAGGTGACCCAACCAATCATGGCATTAGAGCAGAAATTACAAAGTTTGCAAAACCAAGTTCACGCCTTTCAGGGCATTGCATCAAGTTTCCCTTCTTATGAGATCATTTAAGAAGAAAGAGATTAAGAAAAATCAATGTTACCTCCATTTTAGTTTTCTGTTATTTTCTTTTTTTCAGATTACTAGATAATTCTCCTTATATTTCAGAACTTTTCCCAAAACCATAAAGAAAATAGCTTTAATTAAAAAAATGGTTATTTTTGCAGTGGAGATCTTTTTGAGAGGTACCAAAACTCATTATTCTTGCAGTTGGAAACACTGTAAAGGATGGAGAAGGTTACTGTAAGTTTTCCATGCATTTACCAATGCCCTGGCCTGTCTTCCATCACTCTCAGCAGCATTCCAGCACAACTTGGTGTAACTCTCAGGACAAATTTCATGTAATCGTCTCACTTTTCTATATCCCATGGCTTGGAGGAGCTACATTATCTTGTGGGAAACCTCCAAGCTGAGCTGTGCCTGTCCCACTATTCACCACTTCTTATCTGACCTTCAAAAGTGCTGAGTGTTTTACAGTCCTTGCTGGAATCAGTTGGAGCACCAGGAACACAGCAGCCTTAAAAGTCAGATTGTACAGATCTTGATGGGAAGATGTTGAAACAAAGATGCCTGAAGTGAAAGGCCACTGCTAAACACATTTAGTCCTACAAGATTTGTTTTGTACAAATGCAGGAGGTGATGTTAGAGAGAAAATAAAATCTGCTAACTGGTAGAAATGTGAAGTCATTCCTTACACTGATAAAATAAAAGCAAAGGTAGAAGTCCAAAGTAGACAAAGAGGGGGAAAGACCATAGGACTAGACCTAAATGAATGCTTGATTGGTTGTACTATTATCTTCCTGTTTTTCAACATGTCTAGATGAAGAAAGGCAATCTTCTTGAACTACTTTCTTCTGAGTAAATAGGAGGATTCGCCTATTAAAAATATAAAGCAGGAATTTATTAAAAGGGGTACTTCTGATTTAAAACAAATTGGCCTTCTGGAGATGCAGAATGTTTGAAGACCACTTCTGTCTCTACTGTGTGTGAATACTGACGTGTTTTGACATCGTTGGTAACTACTGCACTTGTTGCTCTCTATTTGAAGCTGAAGAGAGCAGCATGTCTGTGGGAGTTCTTCTTTCATACTATCATCTTTTTATTCTGCAGGAATGCAATAAGATAGCAGGATGAACAATACTCTACTCCTGTTTATATAATGGGAGTTTCATCCTCTGGCTGTCACTTTTCCCTAGCCTGGGTTTTCCTCTGGCTATGGTAGCTATTCACCTGTTCTCCTCATTGCAAGGCACATCACTTTGCTAGATCACTAATGTCACTGCTTCCACCTGGCAGAAACCAAGTCCTGCTTTTGTTTCTCAGTGTGCAAGAAGAATAGACTCCATGTTTTGGGCTGAAGTGCTGCTTTGGGATGAGTCAGTGCAGGATATTTATGTGTCTTTCATGGCTGGAGTTCCAAACACATGGCAGATTGATAAGGAATGGATTACAGGCCGGACTTCTTACAGATGCAGCTTGCAAACTCTCTGTGTCCCATCAGTGATCAACTGACCTAAGGTCTGTATCAGTGATACCTATGTGCAGACTATACTCTTACAGCAATAGCATCAATGCAAGTTGCACCCTGACATGCTGCTCCTGGTTTGCACTTCATGGTTCAGCCAAAATCCCTCTTGCACTCAGTTGCTAAAGGGAGAGTTTTCTTTTGACTTTGCAACCATTATAAGGTGCTGAAGGATTTTCCACATCATATGAGAGTGTATCTAAAGCCGGTGTTGTTTGGGTAGGTGGGAGCCTGGTGGTGTTTTTCAGAAAAGTACACCCCAATGACAGAATACACAGTGTGCTTGAACCCATCCCTTCCTTGTTTAAATCTAGCCCTGGTAAGCCAAGCCTGAGAGCTGCACAAGGCTCTGAGCTGAAACTACTACCAGGAGCATCCTCCAGTCCAACCTTCACAGTTTTTGGGGTTGGCCTGTTGATACAAAACAATAAGTGCATTGCTCTAAGTCTCATAATTTGGAACAGAATGTAAGAGTGTGTTTTCTCCTCAAACATCTATAACAGAAACAATTTTCTACAGTGTTCCAGGTATAAAGACAAACTTCATCGAGCATTATCTACATTTCTCCTTTCTGTATCAGCTTGTTAATAGAAAAATGCCATGATTCACAGAGAAGATATTGAAAAGTATTCATATCAAAGGGAATTTTAGAGGAGATACGTGGAGAATGGGTATTAAAATATATTTATTTTAATATGGAAGCATTGGATAAATTCCCCAAATATAGCAGTTGAAAAAAGCATTCCTGAAATATATTAGCTGTGCTGAAAGGCCAGTTTATAAAATGCCAGCTATTTTATGCGAAGAAAATAAATACATTTAACACTACAGATACATAACAGCTGTCCTGCTGATTTCCATTGCTTTTCATTTCTGTTTTTTAGCAGGACATGTAAATGCATATTGGAGTTTTGTTGACTTCAACATTACCGTTATGAGGAAAAGACCTCAAATACCCAGAGAGAGAACTGAAATTCAATCAAAGTTTTCAGTGGCTTATTACAGTTTTACAGCCCCTAAAACTGGATGAGCCTCACTGCCAAATGTGGTAATTCTGTGAGTCAAACTCTGCGTTCTCTTGGGACAAGAATATACACGATCACATTTAGCTGCATTAATTTTTGTTCTTTTTTAAAAAAGACAGGATAAAATTCAGGAGATTTTAACCAAAATAGCTCTTGGTGATGCCTTTCATCCCTGATGCAACTCATAGATTTTCAGCAGCATCAGCAAAATCAAATTTTAGGCCCCCATGCATAAAGACCAAGTAGCTTATAAATTACTTAGTAACTAATTAAGCACATTCCACTGAGCAGTCTCCCAGAGCAAGAGGCAGGGGCAGGAAGCTGTGAGGGCTGTGAATAGCCTTGGGCAGGGATGATGCCACCTGAGCCACCAGGTTGTAACCCCAGGTGGGCTGTGCATGCAAACTGTGGGAACGGGGATCCTCTTTCGTGGTTGGAGCATGCTCAACTGCTGGGGTGTGCTGTGCTTTGCCTCTATTCTCACAGTGCTCTGCTCTCTCCCAGTCAGAGCAGCCTGAGCAGTGTTTCCATTTTGAAGCTGTTATTTTTCATGCCTGTATGTCTGTCCCTAAAGCCATCTTAACACGAGCCTCAGAAGGGAAGCCATGAATGACACATGGACAAATTTCCATCAAAACCTGCCTTGCTACAAGGCTGCTTCTTCATAGCTTCAGTCATAGCTCAATTTTAATGTCTACCAGGAAGACCAAATCCTGCTGGCACTGTTTATTTATTGTTGCCAGTAGTATGTGCAGTTTCCTGTGGAGTTCCATGGGGTTTGTCTGAAGGTTGCTTAGATCTGGCTGTTCTGTGATACCTTTCCCCTAGGTTTCTTGTATATCTGCATTGACCGCCCTCCTCGTGGGCACTGTCTTCCACAGGGTGTTGTGCTCTCTTTGTTGACTGTTTCATCCTAGAGTTAAAATCCATGAGTGCCAGGGCTGAAAGATTCTCATGGTGGGATATACACAAACTGAATCATGGTGAAGTATGTATAATTTAAACCCATAAAACTGTATTTACAACATGTAGAGTGTGATAGTAAGAAACAAGAGTAGGTAGATGGATTACTTGTGCTCAATGAAAGACTAAGATTTGTCTTTTATGATCAAATCTTGTGCTCACTAGTTGAAAAAAAGTCCACATTTAGCATCCCTGCTCTTGCCAAGAGGTGTACCAGGCTGGATTTGGTTTGCTCTGAGCATTTGTATCTCTTCACAGTTATGCATACACCAGTCAGTTTTATTAATCACGGTGAATGTAAGAGGGACTAATGTGTATGTATGCTGCACGTATCTGATGTATGTGGATATATTGTTTACAAATAACTCCTGGGAAGTCATAACACTTTCCAGAGGGACCTGAAGCCATTACAGGAAGCAGCTTTATCTGCTTATTGTCTGTGGTGGTTGGGTAGGCAAGTCAGATGTAGTAAAGAAGATCCCCGTATACATTGTACCCCAGGCACCAGACATTCTCAGGGAAGGGAGAATTGTGGTTATCTCAGATTGAGTTTATATATTTTTGGATAGCATGCATGTATATGAGGCTGGATTACACGGTTCTTGTTTTTGGGAAACCATTTTGAATTAGATATTACCAGATACTCACAGCAACCTTAACTCACTGAGATTCTTGCAGTACAAACCAAATAGGTCTCAAGTCAGGAGCCTGATAGGATGCTGTCTGCAAGAGTGTAATACAACTCAGCTAAACTTGCTCTCTACTTCTAATTAGTTCTGTACTATTCAATATCAGAATGTGTGCTTGTGAGTAAAATTGGGTGAAGAACAATGCCCTACTGTATTTTCCTGGATTTTGCAGTGGTTCACAGAAAGGCTTCCACTGATGTTCCAGTGTAGTGGATCAAGATGTTGGAATTCCATGGCTTCAGCAAATGGTAATGCCTTTGAGAAGCTTCAAAAATCCATGTGTAAAAGGAAGAGCGAGAGTAACTTATAATGGACTTCAGTCACAACAAATCTGTTATTTTTCTAGGCTGTCATTCGAACACATGGTCCACATTATCCAGTTGTATGCGAAGACTCAAGCTGGTTTAAATGGACCTTGTAAATTGTTACTTCTGGTATAGGAATTCAGGAAGAGCTGGTAAAGCAGTGTGTAATAGTACATTGCCTTTCTGCTGCTAATGACTCCATGATATAATTGATTTAGCAGTTGAAATACAACATTAAAAACAAATTATTAAATCTTTAATTATGAGCGCTTCATTAGAAAATTAATTTCTTAAACTAACAACTTGACTGGACCTATATCAATTGACATAATTCATTAACCCATCTGAGATTCTCTATTAGTTATGCTTAACTTACCTGGGTGTATGAGGCAAGAAATCTTTCTCAAGATAAATAAATTATCAAGATACTTTTCATAGTCACTTAATTAAAGAGCAAATTACAGAAGCAGAGTAGACTTCCTATGTAGTATAATGTAGCCCTACTGCTCCTCAGGAAGCAAACATCATCCAGTCACCTGATGTTTCTCTGTTCTCAAGTATGTGTAAATTCCTGAGAAATTTTATAATGTTGGATGTCTCTCCTGATCAATCCTGTGCCACCATGAACACTTCTAAAGGTCTCTGTGTAGGCTTCACTGCTGTTCAGCAACAGCAAACGTCTGCCCTACTGTTCCAATGGGCTTGCACTACAACGTGTTTGTCAATCTGCTAAATCTTTTGTCCTCCAGGACCTCAGGAAATGAAGAAACATGACTCCAAATGCTCTAGGAGCCTGGATGTGAGATTATCTAGCTGTATTAAAAATTAATTCTAGAAGTTAGTTTTGGAGTAATGAAAGGTGGAATAACCAAATAAATGCTTTGCATCCTGATTAGAGTAAGTGTGAATTAATTTCTTTGTAGCCAGATGATGTAGCAGAATTTGTGTGAGTATTCTGTTCATGCACTGAGGATTCCCAAGCAATTGCATTTGAAAAACTCCACCATCAGGTGCTTAGCAAATTTTAAATCATACTCCATTTTTTGCATTTTTTGTTACTGACATGCAGAAAAGGTCATCTGTTGCATTTTGAATAAAAAGAATATTCAAAACTATTTCATTTTGCAGTAAAGAACTTAAAATTTAGCTTATTGGGAGACATTAAAATATCATCTGTATGGGGAAAAACAGCCAAGTATTTGACACATACAGAATTCTCCCTTCTTGGATAGAAATAATTAATAAAACTGTGTTTCTCCACAGAAGCAGATTTAAAAAGAGCAACCAAATAACAATGAACTTGAAACAACTTCAGTGAAAACCTGTATTCCTAAGGCTCACTTTCCCGTTTGTGAAGGAAACTGTGTGGAGAATATATGAGTGAAGAGCTTCCAAATGGCTGCATAGTGCTCTGACTTTCAGACAGCTGCCAGGCACTAAACTTTTGCTAGCAAAATTGATAGCAAATTGTAGCAAGTTGGAAGTGGAGCTAAGTGGTAAAGTATGTGAATATTTTTGTCACCGCTTTGCAAGTCCAGTTTTGTCCTCTACAGAGGGTCTGTGTCCTCAGGAACATGTAAATAAAGATTTGATTGAAGCTCTCAGCATCAAATGAAGGTTGTGGAATAGTAAATGGCAGTCATCGTAGACTTTGAATGTCTGGGCTGTATCTGGTATATCAAGTAAAGAAAGATCTAGCATTTAAGCTTCAGGGCTTGGCTTAGAAGTAGCATTCAAGAGTTTTTCAGTGAAAAAAAAATAATTATCTTCTTTCTTATGCCAGTGTAATCACATCTCAGTGAGTTACAGCACCTTATCCCATGAGTTGATGTAGGTCATTATGCACTTGTTAAATATGCAGGGAACATGGCACATGGGTATCTCCTGCTACTGTGTGACTTCTCTTAGGTCCTTCTGTGTTGCTTATGGCCGGGTCAGGATGTGTTGAGAACCTCAGAAGATGCAGTCTTTCATCTCAAAAATTCTATAGTTGTCAATTTTATACGATTGTTAAGGCCCAGAAATCTTACCAGAACAAGATAAAGGGCTTTGGCATAATCAGTCATTGCTTGTCTCTACTTAATGACCCTGCAGGAGGTAATCTGCTGCAGGCAAGGGCACTCTTATTGCTACCTGTTCCAAAACACGACTTGGTGTGTGACCATGGTCACATTGGAAGGTGTGACCCCAGAATATCAGCTCCTGCAGCTGCTGAGCTTCTGGCCTTGTGCAGAGGGAGTCAAGGAGTTTGCTGGGCTCCCTTACTAGGAGACTGTATGTGTTGATACTCCAGCTTTTTATGAAAGATTATAAAAGAAACTAATTATTTGTAAATGTAAGCTTAAACTTTTCAGTACTCAAGAGGGTATTGTGTTAGGTCGCCTCTCAGCAATAGCTGAGAGCTAGTTCTGCTAATTCTGAAGAAACCTGCATGGTTTAAGCAGGGATATGAAAAAAAGGGTTCTCTGCTAAGGTATGAGCACTACTCTACAGTGATAGTGAGGGCCAAAAGACTGCCTTAACCCCCAGGGGAAGCCTACCCTGGAGACTAAATCCAGGAGGTTAAATCCTTGTACTGCTTTGCAGGAATTTCCACTGCCTGTCAGGAATTTTCCCAAATCTATCGTGCGTACGTGATTTGACATTCTCTCTTCAAACTTCTCCTTCTTATCTCTAGCAGGACTCAAAATGTTACACAAAAAAATTCAGAATTACACGTGCTCCCGTGTTAAATATAAGATAATGTAAAATATCTTATGGAAAAGACAGTGCTATCTCTCTACCTTATCATGGGCCTCTCACTTTTCAGTCCAGTTAATCATTGTTCATTGGAAAGACCTTAATTTATGCTACAATAATGATGTACTCTAAAGAGACACTGTGCTTTTCAGGTTCGCTGAGATACTCGGCAACTGGCTTTTCAAAATTGGCTGGAATATTCACAGTGCAGCAGCTGGTGCCTTGTTCTTTATAGCCCAAGGTCAATAGATGGGAAAAAGCTTCATGTTTTACAGTTTTTCCCCATGGAAGTTCTGCAGTTGAAAAGTGGCAGCATTTATGTTTTTCTTCAGTTGAAATGTCAGGGCTGGAGTTCTTTGTTATTCCACGCGTTACATCAAATCTAAATTCATAGGAGGCAAATTGAAGTTGGCTCACATGTTTTTCCCAGCATCCCTGAGCCTGGACTGGCCAGGCCACGAGTTCACCACCCCTTCTTCCCATCGGTGCTTCCCCCTGTAGATGCAGCAGGTGGAGAGGAGTCAGAGCAGTGCCGGCAGCTGAGCCGAGACAGAGAGAGCCCAAGGGGCCAGGCTGGGCCAGGGGTCCATCAGTGATGTGTGTGTGTGCCATGGGGGCTCGCTGGTAGCCCAGCACAGCGTGACCCCGAGGTGCTGCTGTGCCACTGTCCTGGTGTCCCTTCCTGCCCTCACATGCCCTGTAGTGACACCCATGTTGTTGGGGCTTGGCCAGCTCCAGTGCTATGGCACTGCATTCATGTGACACGAGAATGGAAGGCTGTACGTGGCATTTTTAAGGTGTTCTTAGCCAGGAAAATTAAAAGTCATGTGGTGGGACATGGTTGCAATGTGTTTCTCTGAGAGAAGCAGTATTTTTATAATATACAGAGAACAGAATGCAGAGGGAGCTGTGTGAAATAACCAGTGGTGGCCTGGTGGCTCAGCTGGTCCCTGATGGTGTGAGGGATGAAAGTTGGTGTTTCTGGTCTAAATCAGAGCAGACAGAGTCTGGTGTCCAAGAGGAGCAGCTGGCTTATTTTCAAACCTTTCTAGGCAAAATTTTTGTCAAACCTCTGTTTAACCTGACTTCTTGTTTCACCCAAGTTCATGTTTGCACACTTTCCCTGTAATACACCTGATTACGATTTTTACTTAAGGGACACAACAGCTGTGACTCACTCTCTGTGATGCAGCTGGAGTCCCAGTAGCCATATTACCAAGAAGATAGTTAAAAATCCAAGGGAATTACATTAAAATCCAACAAGATAGCAGTTTAAATCTGTTGGCTTCCATAGCAGTCCATACAATGACTAAAAATTGTCACTCTGGACCAAAATATTTGGGTTTCATGACATTAAGCTGAGAAGACTTGGTGTTCTCTAACTCCCAGAACTATCTGAATGAAATGAAGGTGTTTCTTTCCAGAGGAAAGTAAACTAAAATCAGGTAGCTAGTGCAGTCAGGAACATTGTGACTGTGCATTAATGCACTAGCAACTCTTGCTTTTTTTCTCTTGTATTTGAGTTTTCCAGAAGGACAGTGAGTGGGAGGGATACCCATGCACTTCCCAGTATTTTTATGCAGCCTAGAAAGCTTAGACTTACCAAGGAAATCAGTGACCACAACTGCACATGGTCTGAAAACTAAAGGGGACTGTTGTAGCTTCCTTAGAGATCCATTTGTTCCAGAACACTGGTGATTCCCTTGGCAATAGGGCTCTCAACCAATTTAGGTCCTGTTTTCATCCTACTGGGCCCTGAGCAGCACTCTTTCCAATCCCATGAAACTCCCCATTCTTCTCCTTAATGATGTCGCCACAATTTGCCTGGCACTAGAATTAACCTGTATTGCACCCACGGGGGTTTTTTTGTGTTTTCTGGCTGTGAGAGCTTAGAGCTACTCTGATGAGACTCAGAAACCTGCACAGGCTTCAAGTCTGACAGGGCTCAGTACAGGTTCTCAAGTGTTGATACTGAGTGACTGTGCAGTGAGTGTTAAGAGCGATTGTGTATGTTGTTTCTGAGTGAATGAGACAAACCATGTGCAAGTACTGATCAACAACCTCATTTCTCTCTTCTTTTAAAAACTATGAGCATATAAGGCAGCCCCATCCGTGAACTTCTCACAGGATTTTTACATGATGTATATAATAAACTATCCACTTCCTACTTCAGCGAAATGAGAAGTAACCGAGCAAATAAAAGTAACCAAGCAGAGGCTAAACAGTGGCTATTAGCAGAGAAGTGGGCTTTCCTAATGAAGAACTTTTCAACTAAGAAATGATGGTTTTCCTGTGATTTCAGTTTTCTGGGCTGTTTCTATATATAGTTTTCCAGTGCTGGAAAGCAGATCTTTATGTCTGTGACTCAGAGGCTTACAAGTTATCTAATGCTTATATAGATACACAAATAAAAGAAATTAATTGCAAATAATTTAAAGATCATTCATATTAAATGCTTCTCTTCAAGCCAGCCTGTGGCAAAAGGTTTCTGCTGACATAGAGAAGATTTTGCTCAGCTCTGAGCTCTGCAGCCTGAAAAGAATTAAAGATCTAATTTCTTTCCACTGCTTTCAATCATCAATTAAACTGAAAACAAGGGCTATAAATTATGGTGACCTTTGCAATAACTTATCATTTGTGGAATAGAAATGTGATGCTGTGAAAGTGTTGTGAATAATAAAAAATATATTAATAACTTTCTCAGAAACCAGCAAGCAAAGTGTAAATTGCTTTCTGCTTGGTATCAAATTTTCATGTAAGGTACTGTATCGTGGAAATTTTCAGTCTTGTTAAGATTCAGATGACCTAAAAATAATGCTGCCCCTTCACCTGTGTCCTTTTTGTCATCTCAGCTGACAAATGTGATTCTACTAGATTTAATCAGCATTTTATAATGACTTCCACAGAAAATAGAGCCTGTTTGTTTTCCCTTGTTGGCTTCTAAAATGTATAAGGAACAATGGGTCAATTTGTTGGACTAAGAAATCGCTAAAAATGTAACAACCATAAAAAACACATTCTGGTGGCACACACATTCTCTGTTTAATGGAATTTGTATTTTATGGCTCTTCAACTAGGTTTTTACAACAAACAGTGAAGGAATTGCAGCACCTGTATAAATTTTCAGACCATCGTTTTGTAGACCAAAGATCTTCCTTAGTTCATGAGGCAGCTATACCATTTCATGAGCGTGATTGAAATTCCTCCCCCCCCCCAACCCCAAAATTGTCCTTTTGGTGAGAACCCAATGAGTTCTTCATGGCCCTTGGCTTCTCTTCACCTCAAAGTTGCCAAGAAACAACCAGTGAAGATGTGTTTCTTTTGTGCTAGTTGCATTTTTGCTAGAAATACAGAGGAGAGCAGATAGGTACCAATTATCTGTGTGGGACATGGAGTTCTCCACATCACTGATCTGTGCTAAACACTCAAGCATGGCCTCGAGGTGCAGAGCTTTGGGTCCTGTAAACAATTCCCCATTTTCCTGATTCCCAAGGACATATGAGAAAGTGGTTTTTGTGACCACTGGAAAGCCTTAGATATCAGGTGACACTAAGCTTCTACATAATCCTTGTTCATCCCTGTACATGGAATAGTTTAAACTTCATCTAATTTTGATACAAGAAGATTTAAAAATCCCCCTCATACTGGACCTTTTCCCTTGGCTTCTCTTCTCAGCTAATGGTGGAAGATGGAGTGAAGATCCTTAGTCGATACTTCAACCATTGAATTACTTCTTTGTCAATGATTTTTTGTCTAGGATAAAGAGCTGTTTCCTCACCAATGATACCATATTTATCACAGTTCTGCAAAACTCATTGCTTTTCAGCGGCTCACAGACTAAATATATAAACACCGTAAGAATCCTGAATTCTAGTATTTGTTCATCTGTTCTTTGTGCCATCTTTGATTTGATGCTAACTGCTGCTAGTTCTTCAGCAGCGATGGTGGGCAAACTGGGAAACAGGCAAACATTTCTGACAACTGTCCATCCATGTCAACAGTACAGAGAGAAAACAGGTTTCAAACTCACCTTCCAACTCCCTGCAAGTTTGACATGAGGATTCAGTTTTCTTTCCTATATTTTAATTCCTGCTGTTGAGGTGGCACTTTGCACTGTGGATGCCAACTTTGGTGTTTGTATGTCATTCATAGTTCCCCAAGGGGAAGCTCACAGGGTGGCTGCATCCAGATGGGCCTGCCAAGTAATCCTAGCTACTCAGCAGGGTGCCACCTTCTGTGAAGTGACAAGGACCTAAAGAGATGAAGAGGGAAAGCAGTGTGAGTCCATCCCAGGAGGTGAAGATGCAAGTCCTTTTCCCTGTTTAAATTGTCCTTGAAGGGAAAGTGCAGATGAAGCTGCACCATGAAGCAGATGTTTGGATTGTGGTGTCAGATGAACGCTGCTCCTTTTAAGGTCAGTTTTACCTCTTGACACAGCCCAAAGGTGCATGTAGCTGTCAGTTGTTTTGAAAATTTGTTCTGCTTCAGTGAATTGGAGAAATTCCTTGTTCTAGCAAAGTCCCAAAATAACAGATGGCTCATATGTCAGGCATCAGCAAATCCTGAAGTTGTGGGCATGACCCCTGTCCGTGTCCTGTTGAAAAATCTGCCTGTTGTCAGGAATAGGGTTTTCTGTAACAAGACCAAAAGTGTAAGTTCCACTCACTCATAACGTACTGTTGTTGGACTTTAAAGCTGTCTTCCCCAAAAGTAATGGAGATTTATGTTTTGGAAAACATTCCTGCTGAGAAATTGTAACTTCCTGAGTGCTCAGTTAATGAGACCAGGCAAAGCTAAACTGCATTTGAGCCTTCATCATCCATATAAATGAAGGTGCTGTAAGTGATTTTGGATGACAGCGGGATTAAGGGAATATGGCTTGACATCTCGTCAGACTACTATGAATCCGTATTTTGGGTCAGCATAGAGGATGACACCGTATTTTGACTGAAATTTAACAGGTCCTGCAGGTATTAGGATAACTTGTGGTCAAAAACAGGTCAGATTTTATTAGTTTTGTTTTGTTTTTCTAAGTGTCTGCAGCCCTGTAGATCATCATCTTTTTGATTGTGATCAGCATGAAACTGAACTTAGCAATAGTATTTTCACCAGTTTTCATTAAGGTTTCATGCTCATCAGCATTTCTGAAGAGAGTGTTAAAGCTTTATGATTGAATATGAGAGCAATAATAAGAAAGAAAGGCCTTTATAAAGTGTCAGGAGTCAAGTGGACATAAAGCCTTGTGTTTATATAACATCTCTAAACCAGGGTATTCCATGAGAGTTGGGGAAATTTCTAAGCTGTTCTGTTTGCCACTGCTTCTTCATCACAGGTCACTCCAGCTGGTTATCAGCACTCAGCCCTGCTGCACAGTAGTCAAAGCCAGGGAATGGAGCCAGGCTTCCCATGCTGAGGATGCTTCCCGACTATCTAGCCAAGGAGTAAGATCACTGTGAAATATGCTGACAAAGCAGACTGGAGGCAAGGTAGACTAATAGGGGTTAATGCTGAGAGAGGCACAAAGAATTTTATATTGCTTGTGGAGCTGTTGGCACTGCTTCTTTCAATACTGATTTTTGTCACATAATCCCATGTTCTGACATGCTGACTTGATGTATCATCTCAATAATATGGGAAGACTGGGGAAATTCAGTGAAATGGCTGTATTTCAGTACAGTGTCTGTCAAGGGAAGGATGTCAGTCAATCACAGGCTGGAAAAAGCAAACAATGTCTTATCTCTGTGTGAGACTGAAATTCTTAATGTCCCTGTGTGCAGGCAGACCTGTGCCTCCATTTTCAGGCACTTTCATCCCTTGAGCAGCCACATATTTAACCTGCGTTGAGTGCAAGTGTAAATCCTGATGTATTTCACAGTGGAGAAGCCTTTCCAGAAGAAAGGAAGCGATGAGGTGAAACAATAACAGAAACTTCAGTTACTGCCTGAGATCTGCTGTACTGATAAAGCAATTAAAATTATGCCATTGAATTAACAGTTTCTAAACAATGAATGAGTTTAGGAGATTGCTGTGGCTATGAGAAAAGATTGAAAACCATTAATTTAAATGTTTTGATTATTGGGTCTGCTGAAGCACTAGTTCATGAGATAACCATTGTTCTGAAGTGAATCAGATCACTTTTCACTTAGAAGAGGTCTCAGGAATGTCTCAGTTAACTGATTAGTCACTGATATCTGACATAAGAAATATTTTTCATTGTAGCAGTAACAGTGATTTGGAGTCATACTGATTGCTGGTGGAGATAACCAAAAAGTTTTGAGATAGCCCAGCATCTGAATGAAGGTAGTTTGTATCCTTTCTCACCTTATACTATTCTTATTATTCTTTACATGACTGATATCAAACCCATTATTTTCAGCTAGTCTATGCAAATTTATCAAGAATGAATATGTATGTAAGGTTGCATTCCTCTTTGTGATGGTCTTATCCTGTCAGTCAGAGCATATTAACACAGCTGTGTGAGAAGGCAGCAATGGTAACACTGGTTTGTGTCTATTCCATGAGTGGTAGCATCTTTTTGATGATTAGCTAAAGGAGTTTAGCTGTCAGAGCTGTCAATCTGGCACCTTTGATGAGCACTAAAATAAACCTGTTCTACCAGTAGCTGTTAATTTTTTACCCTGCTTTTGATTTGCTTGACTCTTTGTGTCCTTGCCGATAACTACTAGAAAGGCTAATGTATTATGAACTCTGAAAAGCGAAGCAAGTGGCTGTCATTTTTTGCACAACAGATGTTCCTGATCAGGAATCAGAGAAAGGATCTCATCACTCTTCCTCTGAGCAATATAATTTGTCTGTTCCATGGCACACCAGCCACCTCCTATCTAGTGACTGATGTGCCCAAGTCTTAACTTCATTTCAGGATCAGTTCCTTTAATCTTACAGAATTATTAAGTTTTTTTTTCTGTGCCAGGGCAAAGAGAGTGGAAAAAAGGAAATTGCTTCATTGCTTACATTGTCACCAGTGATGCATCATAATGAAAAATAACAAAAGCCTATTTCAAAAATAGGAAAACCAAGTACTACATCTTAAGAGAACTAGAAAGTAATCTATGAGCACTTTTTTTTTTAAAGAAATAGCAATATAGATTTTATGATGTTTCTTTAGAAATTTTAAGACTCAGAGGTAGGAATAAACGGTGTATAACCCATCAGATTCTTGTGATGCAACTTAGAAGGATGTAAAATTTATATATTTTTAAGAAAAGCTGTGGATCCCGTTCTCCACCCCTGAATCATGCAAATTGTCTGAAATGAGTAATTACTGGCAGTGTTACTCTCTTTTCCATTTAATTTGATGAAACTGTATCACTCTGCTGCTTTTTGTAGTGATGGATGGGTACTGCTGGAGATGTAAATTCTGTAGTTACTCTATAGTTTATTTCCCAGTTATCCTGCTAAAGACTTGCAGGAAGGGAGAGGCAAGGGGAGATGGTCTTATCTTGTGCTTGTGATCAGCCCAGCACAGAAAGGGCAGCTGCTGCTGACAGTAGAAACAGGACTGTCTGTGGCCACAGTCCCAGCTGTCAGTGCTGATAAATGAGCAAAGGGTATTTGAGGAGCTCATGGTTGTCCATCACTGGTAGAAAGAGAAGCCACTCATGTGACCTCTTTTTGACTTGACAGGTTGACAGAACAGAAGTGATTCGAACCTGTATAAATCCTGTCTTCTCCAAGCTGTTCACGGTGGACTTCTATTTTGAAGAGGTGCAGCGATTGCGGTTTGAAGTCCATGACATTAGCAGCAATCACAATGGGCTGAAGGAAGCAGATTTCCTCGGTGGCATGGAGTGCACTCTTGGACAAGTAAGTGTCAGTGCCATTTTCCCCCTTGTTGCTAATTTTTTGTATATATATGAAATATGTTGTTTTTTGAGTGGCTGATGGGTGATTTGTCATTCATGGCTAAATTCCTAACTGGTGCTTTGAATGGGATAATTGAGAACTCCTGCTGGTTTGTTTTACTGCTGTAGTACAGCTTCAGGTCAGCCGGTGCTTGTAGGAAATGGAAGATCAGTGATTGGCCTTGGACACTGAAAGCCCATGCTCATTAGAACAGCATTGGAAAATTGACTGATTTTGAAGAAAGTTATTGTTCCTAACATTGCATGAGATTTAAAGCAAAATCCATGTCCAAGAAACACTTAAAAATACACTTTATTCACATGGGGTAGTGCCTGGTGATGTGGCAAATAGAGAGATAGGGTTGGATTCATCTCCCTGACTCTCAGTCATCCAAAAGTTAGGTGTCTAGACTAAGTTACTCTTCTGATTTCCATCTTTAGTTCAGTGGAGAGAAACAGTTCCAATCATTGATTCATTCTGCCTGAGACACCTATCACAGATTAGGATAAATTGTCTTCAGGAGATACCTGTCTTTCCTCATCAGTTGTCAAGAGAGTCAAGGCAGCTGGCTTATGGGAGATACTTAACTTTTTGTATTGCTAAATTTAAGGGTGATGAGTCCTACCCACAAGATCGATATCTCGATGTCATCATAGCCAACTCTGTGCTGAGTTCCCATACTGCTGACTGGTGGCACACTACAGTGTGCCAGGCACCACTGTTTATTTCAGACTGGCAGAGTTTTTGTCATAGCAGAGTTTTCTGCTCTTTCCATAATAGAAATGCCAAATTTCACTAAGCTGAGTGTAAATTTGTTCTCCATGCTGTGGTAACTTGTGTGCCAAGAGAATGAAGTGCTTTTGTTTAGATTAGCCTTTGCATGCTTACACATATGTTTGTATTATGAGCAGGATAGCGTGTCATGGAAGATGCTGCAAGGCTTTGGTTCCCTGTTTTCTCACCTTTTGTTGCTCCTCCCTCAGCTCCACCGCACAGGAATCACTTTGATTTTCTTCCCACAGCCATTAGGCCAAAAATGCTGGATGAGGAAAATTATTTCTCTCAGCAAGAGAAACAATATGAAATATGTGCATTTACTAAACTGGAAGCTCAAAATAAAGATGTTGGTATTTAGGATATTTACAGTGCACTATAAAGTCTGTTCCTTTTGACGGAATTCTTGTGATCTTAATGAAAATAAGCTATCCTATAACACCAAGAAGAATGGGAAAGGCAAAATGTTATTATAATGTTCTTCTTGCTTAATTGGCTTGAAAAAGAAAGGGGGGGAAATGTCACTGCTGATGTCTGTAGCATAAATGTCTTTATAATGATTTGATCTCTATAAATAGCACACAGCTGGGTTGTTTGCAGTGTAATTTTTACGGTAACCAAGAAAAAATAACAGTGTGAATTCTGTTGGCAGTAATGTAGCCTGGAGGACTCTGATCCGATATTTAGACTTTTTTGGTGGTGTTCCTTCCTGCCCTTTTCTAGGTTTTTAACTTTATAGAATATAAAACTGATTTAGGAAACTCCAGAATAGTAGCACTGGAATTGTCGTCTAAGTCAAGCCTTTGTGAAGACTCCAAAGTTGAAAATCCTACAGCACAGGCTGTACATATGGAGCTTACACTCTTGCTTAGCTATATGGTGTAATTACAGCATTCTTTTAATGATGATAATAGACCCATGGCTTTTGTTGAGATAATTTTGACATGAATTTGTTGTATACATCACTTTAATGCCTGAATAAAACAGATTTTTGTGTGAGAATGTGTGTCTGACTCCCAGCTCACTTTTCCAGTGCAAGTAGATCTTACTGAGACATCCAGGAAGGCTGTAGATTTTTAGGCATAGTCTGAAAGACTAATGCACTTCCCACCCCCATAAAAGTGCCAACTTCTATTGCTCTCTTCTAGATGATAGTTAATCTCTAAGAGATTCACTGCTACCTGTACCTCTCTGTAGATTATCACTTAGATGTGTGGTAAACCTGCATGTTTACCCAGATCATGTAATATCAATAGTAAAATTAGTATGGATAATAAATGCTGGGAAAGAAAATAGCATGGTTATACAGTAAGTTCGCAGAGAGGAATGAATTTTATCTTTATTCTGATCTCAGACTTACATGTAGCCTACCCAGTAGGTACAAGTTTGTCAGAAGTTTGATGTCCTGGATGCGAATGATGAAAAATGTGTTCCTTTGGAAGGCTTCAGTAATCTCATTCCAAATGCCATAATAAATTTGTGTTCCATGAGAGTGATGAGGGCAGTGACTTATAGGCTGTAAGATCCTGAGCCATATACTGTCTAGAGACATCCCACTGGATTTTCAGCAAGATTTATTTATACTGCTTTTGCCAGGACAAGTAAATTCTATGCCTATACTGGTAAAATACTGTAGTTAGTAGCATCCTGGCATGCAGTCAGTAATACCTGGATATGAAGGGCAGTTTCATCAACAGGAATTTCTTACCCCGCAGCATTTAAAAGTGGTAGAACAATTGGTTGTGCTAGACACCCTATTAATGTAATTACATAAGCATCAACATATGAATAGAGACATTTCCCCAAAGTGATTTGTTTTGTCCATCACACTCAAAAGTTTCCCTTCCAAACAAAACAATAGCAGATTATCTCTTGAAGAGTTTGACAGGAGCAGGCTTAGTGTGAAGTATTTAGGAGGGTAATTTTTTTTTTTTTGGTGTGTTTTTAAAAGCTAAAAGTCTATTCCTTCTACTGAGAAAGGCTCTTTCTAACTTCCAGTTTCCCAGCTTCTTGAGTGTCCTGGTAATGTGCAGAATATTAACAAACATGTTCTCTACAGTTGGAATGATAACCAGATCAAACAAACCCTAAAATATGAGGGAAGATAAGAAAATTGAAAGTGCAAACAAATTTATCTCAGCAACATAGTCTTAAAATATGGTCTGCAATTACACGTTGTTTATAAAGTGGAGTTTATCAAGGGACTTGACATCAAGAAAAGGTACCATATCCAAGCAATTAAGTTGTTTATGTTTTATTGTTTAAATAAAGTGACATTGTTAAATCATAGGTTAAGGTACATAACTAAAAAACATAATTTTAAAAATATATTATTTTTAATTTTTCATTTCATTTACAATTACATGCATAAAGCTAATATCTAATAATACCATGGTTCAACAGATTTTACAGTCATATGATAGCTGTTTAATCAAGGAAACTGTACCATGTTTTGCTTGTAACCTCACAAAGATTATTCTTAATTAGGAGCGTATTTGTGAAATTAGATTCATAGAATCCCAGCAGGGTTTGGTTGGAAAAGTCCTCAAAAACCATCTAATTCCCACTGCCATGCCACGGGCACCTTCCACTAGACCAGGTTGCTCCAAGCCTTATCCAGCCTGGCATTGAACACTTCCAGCAATGGGTCATCCATAACTCCTCTGGTCAAATTGTTTGGTGACTCACTACCCTCATAGTGAGGCATATACTTCCATATTACATCCTAATATCTAGTCTAAATCTACCCTCTTTCAGTTTAAAGACATCAGCTCTTGTCCTGTCATTCCATGCCCTTGTAAAAAGTCCCTCTGTAGCTCTTTTGTAGCCCACTTTAGGTACAGGAAGATGCTGTAAGCTCTCCACAGAACCTTCTCTTCTCCAGGCTGAGCAGCCCCAACTCTCTCAGCCTGTCTCCATAAGGAGAGGTGTTCCACCCCTACCCCCTCTTCATGGCCCTCCTCTGGAGAGACAAAACTGGATGCATTGCTCTGGGTGGTGTCTCTGGAGCAAATCCTTAATGGGGTTTACTTGAAGTACCACGCCGGGAAGTGGCACAGACATTTGGGACTGTGTGTTCTTCCTGTTCATATCATAAAATAATTTAAATGAGGAGGGATCCCTGGGGTCCCCAGTTCAATCTGCTGCTCAAAACAGATTAGAGCAGTTGCCCAGGGGCTTGTCCAGTCCAGTATTGAATGTCTGCAAGGATGGAATTATCACAGCCTCTCTGGGTTTTGTCCCAGTGTTTGGCACCCTCAGTGATGGCTTTCTATGTGTAAGCAGAGGCATAATGAACCCTCACTCTTATATCATGTAGAAACATTTGCAAATACTTTTAGTAGCCTTCAAGTGGCAAAGGAAAGTCTGAATTTGCAAAGTAAAAATAACTAGAGCAGGGATAGCTTAGTTTTAGCTGGTCTTGCTTAGGCAGCCTTCTTGAGCTGCTGCTGTAAATTTTCTGTGAAAACAGCCCTCATTGTTTAGAATGGGAGTGTTGGGGTAGAACAGTTGTTTGGCAGTGTGCTATTTTCAAATTTGGGATTACATCCCTTACTGAGTTTCTTTCAACTTACAGAACTGTTAAAATATTGTTACTCCCTTATTTGCTCAACTAGTAGCAGAAGAAAACTGCAGAGATGTAAATCTTTTCCTGAGAAGAACATTTTCAAGTATTATTCTGAGATTTAATATTACCCATACACACATTTGTGTACAAATTGGATTGAAAATCTTCATTCTCAGTAATGAGTATAATTGTTTCTCGTGTGTTTTTCATAATATATGCCATTAGCAGATTATGCACTTGAAAAAGCTGTCTGATTATTAGTTCAATATCAGCCATTGCAAATCCCCTTGCTCTTGAATTAGAGAAAGGCTAAAAGGGTCATGATTGCACCTGAATTAATTAAACACAAACAGTTTGCCTGAGAATATTTGTTCAATAGACTGTTGACTGCTTCTGTGGTGCAGAAGACATAGGACCAGCTTTTTTCAAGGTATTTGAGTTCCTAAATCTCATTAGATATCTGTGTGCCTCCTTAGGTATCTGTGTTCCTTTAAATACTTGGCCTTTGATCTCCTCCAAATGAAGTTGCTCAATTCATTAGTGGGATGGATAATGTACTTTATTAGATGTGAATGCCGTTTTCTTCCTGCGCTGACTCACAGCAGAAACAAATAATGAACACAACCCTCTCCCTAACTTTGCCTAACCCTTTCAGAACCTCAGTTATCTCCAGGATACTCTTGGTTTGCCATTGCAGCATGATCTCTGAAGCTGTAAGATTTTCTAGATGAATCTTGCCATAGTTAATAGAATTTCTTGTACACTTTGTACTGCTTTGTTTTCACATGCTTTATCTTTTTGTATGAATTACTGTAGCAGTCTTTAAAAATGTAATTTAACTTTAGTTTGCTATTATTATGGCTAATTCTAAAAGGGCTGCTATTCTACACACTAATTAAATTCAAAGACCTTTTAAGCTATTGATATTTCCTGTAATAACATTATGCCTCTTGTGATAGGCATATCTTTTTTCTCAGTGTTCTGTTTTGATTGACTATTTTCAGGTGCAGGTCTTTAACAAAGACAGGGAGAGGTATAATTCAGTGGTAAATAGACTCTGATCTGAACAATACTATAGCAAACAAAAGAAATCTTGAAGAGTGATGAGTATGGTACAAAAAGAATCATATGTACAGAGAAGATGATTATAGCACTAAAACTGGCTCTACAAAAGAACAAGAATTCTGTGACCAGTTAGATAGAATGAAACTTTCTTCAGTGTGGATCTATACATCTGAACTTGATCACATGAAGGGATTTCTTGGTATCTGTGACCCATTCCCCAAACCCTTTTTTCCCATGAGAGTGGAGTACACTCAATGACATTAACATAACATCCGGTCTCTCTTCCTGTTGAAATGTAGCATACTTGGTGCATCTGCAGCTATGTGCCACCATTCGTGAAAACTACTTGGTGGGTTCAAAAACAGCTGGGGGATAGATAGCAAGATAAACACAAGCACATCAGAGTTCTATAAACCTTGCTTTGTCACAAACCAGGCTGATGAGGAATGTGTGAAGAAGAAGAGAGTTTTTACACTGTGACGCAGAGGCTACTTCTGCTGCCTGTGCTTAAAATTGGTCTTTCATTCTATACAGGTGAAATGTCATTAAGGTCTGACATTGTATTTGTGGATGTTTAGAGGCTTATCTAAACAAGGCAGGTATCTGACTTGAATGGATTACAGTACGAGTGCACTAATATTTTAATGTTCAAGCTTCAGAATATGTTTTATGAATCTTAGATCTCCAGTAATTTGTCTAGTCCCTCTGGTTGCATCATTCCACTTACAGCAATGTCATGAAAGTATTGCTGTCCTTCATTTGACAGACTTTGTAGCAGCGAAAAAGGTGCTTTAAAAGTTGTACTTTCATGCTAGAAGGAAAGAGCTTAAGAGAGCATGTAGCATAACTGGCAAATACTTTTGATATGGTTACGTCTCAAGTTTTACCACAGAATCCTTCTCTTGCTGTTCATCGACAATTAAAAGGATTTTGTGAATACAATCAAATAATTTTGATTGTATATGTTAAAATCCCCACCTGAACTTGACAAGATAGCAATTGCTTTGCCTATTAAACTGTTATTGTCTCAACCCATGAGTTTTTATCACTTTTACTCTTCTGATTCTCTCTTGTATCTCACTGGGGTGGAGTAGAGCCGTGACTGTGTGGGGCTTAGCTGCTGGCTGGGGTAAAGCCACAACATTAAGAGTTGGTGCAAGACTTGAGACATGTTTTCTTGAAAGAGTACGATTGCTACTTCTCTTTCCTTAATATAGCAGCGTGGTTCTAGCGAATGCTGTTAGAAAACCACTCTGTCTCTACACGTACCACTGCTGTTTGGTGGGAAATTGCTTCTCCAGGCTTGAAGTGTGTTCACCACCAAGGGCTCTGTAGTTAAATATATTTGATCATGAAGATTCAATCTGTGAAAAAGGCATTTGGATAAAGGGAAAAATGCTACTAAATTGTGACTAGGTGCTCTTTGCAGTCCTGAAAAGAGTTAGGCTAGAAGAAAGTTGAGCTACTATGAAAGTCCAGGAATAACACATCTGGGAGAAGAATTAATGCAGAGGCACTAGGAAATAAAAGTAGTTTCTCTGGCTATCCCTGCTAGCAAGGAAGAGATACAAAGACTTCTTCAAGTTGTGTACTGTTGTGATTGATGGAAATTTGTGCTTAATCTGTCCATGTCAATAACTAAATTTGGGGTTCCTGTAAGAAAGTCCAATGTGCAGAAGAGGACAGTCCAAATAAAGAATTTGAGACACTTGACCTCTGGCACAGGGTGGCACCTCGCAAAGCTGAATCAGTGCTGTTGAAATAATTTGGTCAAAAAGCCATATTGAAAACTTGTTGTTGGCTTGATTTATGAGCACTGGGAATTCCATGTGATATTATTGAAAGTTATCCCTATATTTGGTTAAGAAAGGATCACCTAGAGAAAGACATTTCAAAAGTTTCTTAAACAAGCCAGGTAAAATAAGTCATTATATTTCACAACTCATTTTACACAGTGCTAATTAGTCACGACTCAGGCACAGGAGAGAGGAAATCTTTGTCAGAGTCCTTGTCTCTGAGTGACTGCTGAGCAATGCTCGATACACAGCTGGGGTCAGCGCCTTGGTGCTTTTATCTAGAGTCTTGCATCTGTTCATACTTTAAAAAAAAATGGGAAAAAAAGTGCAAAGCCTGTTTTACCTATGTTAAATTGGAAATAGGATCAAATGGAGATGTAAGTCCAGATTTCTCTACAATATTGAGCATCTGTCCTTAACCTGTAAGGGCTTGTATGTAATAAGGAAAATAAAGATCATCTTCAGGGATTTTTCACTCCCATCCTACCACAGGGCTGACATCCCTTATCACTGCAGACCAGAAATCTAGCTGAGATGATGTTCTGTTGCAATGATTGCACATCTGATAAATAGGAATAACTTTATGTGCATATCCTCCCTCTCAGAAAAAGAACAGTGCCTTTTACATTCTTATTTCCGCCTTGTGCAGACATGTTAGTTTTTAACATCTTTATTGGACGTATGGTGCTCTTAGGCTGGAACTGGGTAGTAGTTTGTATGTAGCTGAAAATGAACCTGACTTCACTTCTCTTAGTCTCTCCTTTTATACCTCTGAGGTCTGGTCCTTGTACGAGACCCCCACACTGAGCACTAAAAAGGATTGCTGTTCTTTAACCCCAGCTGGCAACTAAAGCACAATGCAGCTGCTTGCTTTGCATCCCTTTTGCCCTGTGCCTGCCACAGTGGGGAGGAGAATTGGAAAGAAAAGGTGAACTTCATGGCTTGAGATAAACACAGTTTAAAACAAAACAAAATGTTATTATTATTACAACAACAGGTGCATTGGAAAGGAGAGAAGAAAAAAATAAAACCCAAGAGAAAGAAGTGATTCATAGTGTAATCACTTACCTGCTGACTGATACCCACCCCATCCCTTAGCAGCAATCAGCAGCTCTCAGCCAACTCTCCCCAGTTCATATACTGAACATGGTAGTCTGTGCTATGAAATATCTTTTTGACTTGTTCGGGTAAGCCATCCTGGCTATCTTCCCTCCTGGCTTTTTGTGCATCTCTTCTCTGGCAGAGCATGGGAAACTGAAAAGTCCTTGATAAGGAGTAAGCACTACTTAGCAACCACCACAACATCAGTGTATTATCAACATTATTCTCACTCTAAATCTGAAACACAGCACTGTACCAATTACTAAGAAGAAAATTAACTCTATTCCAGTATGAACAAGGACTGTTTTCTACATCCATTTGCTGACTGGTAGGTCATGTTTCTAATAAAATGTTTGTGAAAATACATGTTCTGGAAATGTAATGAGGTTTTCTAGGGCTGGAAAGTATTCTACAAAGAAGAGAGCCATTTACTTTCTGCACTTCTTCACATCAGTTTTGGACAAACCCTTTTTTTTTTCCTGAAGCAGAAGTTTTAAATTGCAAAGTTTTGAAGTCAGAGTCAAGCCAAAGACTACTGACAAATGAAAGTCCTCTAGTGAATTACCTTCTTGTGAAACAATTTGCCAGCTCAGCTGTCTCTATAACTCTGAACTAAGACTAATGCTTGCTAGTCCCTCAAGTTATCATTGTTCAAGACTTGCTGTCTGAAAATCAGGTCAGCAAATGCTTTGTAGAATAATGTTCAGAAGAAGATTTGCATTGAGATGTTAACAAAAATATGATAGGTAATTGATGGCACGTTCCATAGAAGTGGTTCTTTATACCAGTGAAAGCCACTATTTTGTACAATTCATGACCAAAAAAGTTGATTTACTGCTGTGGAAATCAGACTCCTTTACAGTTATTGCAATTACAGTTTGAGGCAACAATGTGCCAACATTGTTGCCAGATGGAGGATTGGTTTTAGTGGCCACTTAATTAACAACTGGTAAACACTTGCACCCAAATACACATATTTACATATGCAGAGTGCTTACTGTGTCAGAACGATGCTTCTGGCTTAGAGAGCGAGTGTAATTAATGCAGCCTATTAATGAGAACGTCAGAATAAATTATCCCTTCTGGAACTTTGAGCCGTCTATGTGTCACCTGCATAGGAGCTCCCAAGCTGTGCAATGCCATGTGAAAGCTGTGACCCCTCGGAAAGCAGCAGAGGGAGTTCAGGAGGAGAATCCCTACTGTCTCTAAAAGGAAGCTACTCTGGGACAGGTTACCACCCAAGTTCTATCTCATACCGTGGCTACATATATGTCAGATGTCTGAAAAGGTTTCTGGTAGACAACACCCACAGCTTTCCATGGAAAACTTAATGTATTCTACAAAGTTGCCTGAGCATCTTATGGAAGAAGAGGCCATGGATATAAATGGGCCCTGCTCCTCAGCTGCAGTAATTCATTGTCTGTCTGGTACAGAAAACACAGCTTAATTATATATTAAGAATAATCTGTCATATTTCTGTATGACCTCCTATCTGAGAATCTCAAACAAGATTTTTTTAATTGCACCTCACAGTTCACAGGAGTGCAATGATTTGTACTTGAACCTGTTTAGCTGGCAAGGAAATAAATGTAGGGATGACTTAAAAGGTCACAGCAAACAGTATTTCCAAGATTCTAGGGAAGAAAAAGAACTGCTAAATCCCAGTAATACTGTCATCTTACTTGTAGCCCTGTCTGTTGTTGCCACTGCCCAGCACTAGAGTTGAAATCCAAAAGTTAGTTTGGAATACTGAGTGAGATGTTGGCAACAGATAATATTATGGAAGTCAGTCCAAAAAGGAGCGTTAAATTATTCATTTAAGTAATAGCCAGCTGCAAAAATGCAGCTGGCAATCTGAAATGGTCCTGTTATGAACATTAGTTAACATTATCATGGTGTTCTTAAAATAAGGCAAATGTAATTCTGGAGTGTATTGGCCTTGCAATGAGAAGCTCTTCTTGCTTCTCATGAGAAGACCAGAGCTATTATGCCCAATTTTGAGCATTATTCTAAGAGTGTTTATGAGCCAGTCCGTGAAGGCTCATCAGAGAGTAGAGAGAATGGTTTGAGGGCTAGGAAATTTGGTTAAGAAGGAAAGATAGGACCAACTCAGGTTATATAGTAAAGAAGACTGTGGGGAGTTGGTAATAGTCTTCAGATAGAGATTGCCTGGAAAAGGGAAAAAGATTGTTTCACCTATTCAGTGCATTACATAGAAATAATGGATTTAAAATGCAGAGAATCAGATTAGCTGTTAGGAATATACATTTACATAAGGATAATGCATACAATAAATTTCCAGAGGAGAGTGTTTCCCTTTAAATTCTTAAAGAACTGATTAGACATACTCCTGTCAGGTATAGCTGCAAGAGGAAGAAGAAGGTGGTCACAGTGATTCCAGGTGTGCTTTCCTGTCATATGATGGTTCTCCTGTCTCACGTTTAAAGCCTGTTTAAAACTTGCTTCTGTTTGCTGCTTCTGTTAATCCGAAGGGCAGCTTTTGATTTTCTGTTCAATTCAACAAATTGTTGAGCAGGACAAACATGCTTCCCCATGCTGATGTTCGGCTAAAATGTGCGTGCTGTTCACTCCCATCTCACAGCACAATTTTTGCCTTGCTGCAGCTTTGCATTACTCAGAGCATTTCAGCTCTGGCCATTACCTACTTTTGTGGTTTCTGCTGAAATTGATATGATGCCGAGGACACACATGAGGGTTTTGCAACTATCCTTTTCACTTGGTGATTGCCTTCCTTTTACAACCAGTATTTTGGCATATTTGCCAAAGATGTCTATTTGTGTCAGCTGTCCGGATGAAGTTGTCCAAGTACTGTTGGATGTGGAAAGGTAGAAAGGGCTACTTCTAGAGTAAAAGCCACATTCAGGAGGTTAGGGCTTTTCTTGGGACACGATCAGTATTTTGCTTAGTATCTGCACAGCACAATTTTACTACAATTTTGTCACATTACAAATAATTCTGTGATTTCTAAGCAGTGTTTTGAGTTACCTTTACACCTGTCTACCTTTTGAAGTTTTCCACTTAATAAATAAATTAATTAATATATCATTAACTTTACTGGTGACTAACACACTGGAACATTACTGTAGCTTAGCAGTTCTGCATTATTGTAAAGTTTCTTCCTTTTCTAATACTTCTACTGGTCTGGTTTCAAATGTGTCAAAATTTTAAGGGAATTCTAGTTATTATTGATATGGCAAATAACGTCTTTTGTCAGTGTCCCTCTGATGTAATTTATTTGAAGTATATTTACAATTTGGTTAATGACCAAGTTATTGATAATGCTGAGTTCTAGGGGAGGTCCGGTATGTAGTAAGCAAAGGAAACTATTTTGGAACTGAAATATGGGGCAGCTTGCTTGCTTCTGCCCTGAATTTAGAGTTGCTGCTATTTTGTGATAAAATTAATTCCTTCTCATTCTAAATGGACTTCAGTTTCCAGTAAAAATTAAGGAGTTGAGTTTTGGAGGTGTCTCTGATAGATTTGCTGTGTACAGCTCCCTTCTTATTGTCTTTTAAATCCAGTTAACCCTTACTTCTGTCCTCTGTCACCATCATCGCAATACTTGAGGAAAATCTGTGTATTTCTCCCTGTTCTGTTCTATGCCATGAATTGTGTTCTCCCCATTCTGCTTGACCCCAACTGCTTGTTTTGTCCTTCCATTGCATCCTGTGCAGGCTTTCTTCAGGACCTTTCTTGCTGGTTGTGGTCTTACTGCATTAACTCTGATCGTGGATTGAGAAAGTACCTCGATACAAAAGGAAAAAGAAAAAGAAAGCACTGTCAAACTGAAATCACAGTAAACCATCTATTTACTACAGATTCTAATTGTTTTTCCCTTTGTTTTTAATTTTGTGCAGATTGTTTCTCAGAGGAAGCTCTCCAAATCCTTACTCAAACATGGCAACACAGCAGGAAAGTCATCTATAACAGTAAGTCATTCTTAAATATGCTTTTTTCCCCCCTGTTATTTAGAAATATCTAAAGTGACTATTTCTCTCTAAAAGCATCCTGCTAAGCCACCAACAGCCCTTGACTGAGAACTGTATTTAATTTTTTTATTTTATGACTTGCACTGTTTCTGACAAATTTCCTTGTTTTAAGGAAATGGCAACAAATAATGTATGATTTTTAAAAAGTCACAATACTTACTACAACTACTTTTAAGGTACTTGGATGACAGCAAGTAATTTCTGATGCTTGAATACTTTTAGTCAAAGGACTAGAATCTTCAGAAATTAATTTTTACCAACTTTGACACATAAAGGAGCCTTATTTTTCTTTTCCCTTGGGCTTTTTCCAAATTCTAAGGAAAAAAAAGTTTTGATGGTATTAGTTTTAGATGTGTTGTAATGCAACTAAGGGCTGGATTATCATAACCCCATGTGTATCTTGACATCTGAAAATCAGGGTATTACCTCTTTTTCATCTTTCCCTGTGCTGGCTCACTTGGGAGCTCAATCTTGTCTGCACTGAACCTGGCATGCTTGTGACTTTTGCAGTTCTGCACTAAGATGAGTGCTATAATAAAATACTCTGCTTCGGGGATCTTTGCTCTGTTGCCTCATGAAATTGAGAAGAATTTTTTCCCTTAATGTGTGATGTGCCAGATGGTTTTCTTCTGACTTGATTGTTCAGGTTTTTTTTTTTCTGCCTTCACCCACAAAAGAGACAGTAGACTGTGAGGTACTTTCTAAGAGCCCAGGGAGTTGGATTTCTTAGATGTCTTCCTTGGTGCTTGGCTGGGAATTGATTTGCTTAAATGCATACAGTCACACCTTGGTTTTGGTCTGGGGTTGGAAAGGAGTTCCCCAGTCATCTGGCTGAATAGAACCAGAAGAGAGTTTTGTTCCTAAATAACTTCATGTGGTTTGCCTGCTGGGATAATCTGGGCATACTTCATCTCACCCATCCCTGTGGTGTTCTGGACCTCCCTTCTGTTCTTTGAGGAACACAAAGTAGTTTAGTCTTGTGAAAACCCAAATGCTCTAGTACAACTAAAGTCATTAGGCTTGTTAGGAGAGTGTTCTGGCAAAAATTAAATCACCGTGATAAACCGAAGATGAAAGAAAATGAGTTAATACTCCCTGCTGGCCTCACACTGGATGACAACCATGAAATATGGACCTTAGTTACATGCTTTGGCTTCTGTCCAACAGTCCTAAAGAGCAAGCTGACTTCGAGAGAAAACTGAGCCCAGACAAAAAAAAATATTGTGTGAAAAGTTTTTTGTTTCAACAGAATAATGAAAAACTGATTAATTATCATTATTTCTGGACTTGGGGACATACCAGGTGTCTGTCAAGTATGGAAATTAGAAATACTAGTTTCCTAAGTCATTCAGTGTAGTGAATTATGAGTTTTTCATAGGATTTTGAAAGTTCCTATCTTAGCAAGTTTTGCTGGAATTTTATTAACCTTTTGACTGTGCAAATTATCATCCACACAATCTTAAAATATTGTTGTGGGACGCAAACTGAACGTTGGTCAGCTTCTCCAGCTGAAAGTCTGCAAACCTTTATAAGAGCAGGTTCATTAGTTTCAGTTAAAAATAGCAGTGAAATAGCGTGCGCAAATCCCAGAGCACTGTTGGTCATACACGGCTTTCCCAGATCTCTTAAACCATCAGACTACATGGAAGAGAAATGTGTCAGACTGCATAGGTCCAAATTCCAGCAAGAGGGTGTTTGCCTGGAAGGTGTGACACACCACATATGTGCCTGTGTGATGGTACTCTTAAGGCCCAGTTAAGCAACCGTGCCTCTGTGTGTCTGCATGTGAGTATTCTGCTTGGAGAAACACCACGGCTCACTGCTGGGAGGTGTCACAGCCAGAACAGTCTCAACTCAGGGAAGATTTTGCTTAATTTAATGAATTGCCAATCAAAGTAAACTTTTAACTACTGAGAAACAAACAGGACAAAAAACAAACAAAAATACCCCACCAATTCCTAGGGAAAATACTTTTTCTGCCCCTCCCCTGTACTGCACTTCTGATACCTCTCCTGCTTCCTTCATAGCCTTCACTCTCTTTGCCTTTACTTCATGTTGTGCTCAGTCCCTTTGAGGAGGAGCTGTGTGACACAGGTCAGGATCAGAAAATAGTGATTTTCTTTTTTTTTTTTTTTTCCCCTGCCCTTTGAGGGTTTTTTTCTCTTGTTTTCTTAGCTCTGCTCTGGACTTTACACACACCCTTCAGGGGCATCTCTACTCCAGCATGGGTCTTACCTGAGGATGAGCCCAGAGGTGCCACCTACCTCTCTATTTTTTGTGTGTCTTGCCTGTGGCAGCTGCTGCCCTTTCTGAAATAGGTTCATTCTGAAATAAGTGCCATGTGCAACTCTGATGGGTTGATATTTTGGGGTGCGCTCAGTAGCTGCTGCCAAGCCAGTTTGGCAAATTTTTGGGTTTTCCCAGAAGCTCCTCAAGGATTTCAAGTGGTGGAGACAGTCGGAGCCTATCTGGGAAGCTGGCATGGCTGCCATGTGTGTGTGGTCATGAACATGAAGAACCCAGGAAATAAGTTCTTCTGGGAGATTTAATCCTTGGGGAGAACATTTACAATAGGGGAAAAGGTTTTAAAGCTGTCATAAATAGAATATAATGTGGTTTGTTTCAAAGAATATTTTTCAGTGAAATATCCCGGGTTTGGTTAATATCTTCTCTCCCCTGAGGCATTTTAATGACTTACTTAGGAAACTGGTTTAGTTGGTTCTGTTGGGTGTTTTTTTTTATAACATTGCACACCACAGTGACTGACATAATTATTGATATAACTTACACCATCTGAAGGAATCACACTATATTGTTTTAAGATTACTTGTTTCTGACTCTGTCTACAGTAAATCACTTTGCCAATGTAGCTATTGCAGAAAAACTATACCAGGAGAGCTCTCCTGCTGTAAATGTACCTTTCATGGCAACTAACGCCAGGTGACTTCACTCTTTTTCCATTTATCTTGCAAAATTATGCTGAGTGGCATAAAAATAATTGGGCTTTAGAATTGAGTAATACAACTCTTGTAGAGCATTTTTGTCCCCTTGGATACTGTGAGATTGTGAAATTCTGTTTTTCACTCTGAGGAGGAGTACTTGGTCAGATGAAAGGGATCCCTGGTGGATGTGGATGTCTGTCCTTTGACGGGTGATTGACAAGGCTGTTGTATGATACAAAGTGATTTAGGTTTGTGGGCTGATCAAGTTGATGTCCTTCCTGATGGCAAAGAGGAACACATTAACTTGTTTCACACTTCAGTCTCCGAAGTGAGTCGGGGAAATGAAAAATGACATTGTTCTCCCCTTCCACTGCGCCATGCACAACTCAAATGTAGCTTTCCATTTAGGTGATCGCTGAGGAATTGTCTGGCAATGATGACTACGTTGAACTTTCATTCAGTGCACGGAAATTGGATGACAAGGTAAGCTGCTTGATATTAACCTTTCTGAAAGATATAAGAATGCCTGCAAATATAACCTGATGAGATTTTCCATGGCAGATATTTTTTTACCTTGTGTTATTAAACCCATCAGGGTTTTCAGATGAACATTCACAATGAGGCTTTCCTCGAGTTGCAAAGTAATTAAAAAAAAAAAGAAAAACTCAACAGAAACTAATTAAAACCAAGACAAGTTAATTACACTACAACCAAGACAATTTAATTATGTAAAATGCCACAGATCAGAAGTGTTTAGAGAAGTGAACTTTCTGTGAGTAGTCAATGATGTTATCATTGAGGTTTCCTAAAATACAGCTGGAAAACTTTGTAACAGCTCAGTCATTATGCACATTTTGTTCAATAAAATGCAGCTCAAATGGGAGAAAAAGACTTGCATATTTGTTAAAAACTTTTTCCCTCTTTAGGAAGAAAACTTTCTACTGGCTCAAACACTACTCAACATTATAAGGAATACCTCTTTCTGAAAGTATCTGTTACTGTTTAGCAATTTACATATAAGAGCCTCAACTCACAGCCCAAGAAAACCTGATGGCTGTTTGTACCACTCTCTGTTACTTCAGTGTGATAGCAGGCATAGAATACTTTGAGGTACATGGTCCCTTCTTATATATGAAGGTGCTTCTAATTAGAAGCACATGGCAGAAATATATAAAGGTTTAGGATTGTGATGCCCCAAGTGTGATCTTGGAAACATCTGATGTGAGAGCAGCTTAAAATCTAATCAGTGAGACTACTTTTGGATACATATACATCAGGTTTTCAAAATCAGGTTGTAACTTATGAAAATATTTTCAGTTGAAACTACCAGAAAATCTCAAGCAAGCAGAAAGTACACAGAAAGATAAATAGTACTGGCATATAACTTTAAAATAAACTTTATAAAATTTATAAAATTTTACTGTGCTCAGGATCATTAACAGTCATAAACGATCAGGACCTGAATTTACTTCTTATCTGAAAGATAAATTACTTTCCTCTATCAGAATTGCTGGAGTGTGAGTAGTTTTGAACTGCATAATTTATTTAGGTGTCAAAATGTAAATTTAACAACATTTCTTTAGACAGATATCTTTAGAGGTAATTCCCAAACTTGTACACAGGTTTCTTCCTGTTCCACACGCTGTCACATCTAGGAAAAAGGAGAGGAAATAAACAACATAATAACACTCCACTTAGTTATTTCTTTTCCAACAAACGCAAAATGCAGTCTGCTTTAATTACTAGGATTGCTTCTAACTCTTGTTGGTAAAAATTAAAAGGATACTGCCAGAGTGCAGTTCTGAGTCAGGTCAGTGTTGTCTGGGCAACAGTTTTAGAGTGATTGGAACATTTTATGGGGATAAAGTGAGAAGGATCAGTTTGAAATATTGCAACAGTATTGTCATTCTTGTCATTTTAACATGTCCAGTCAAGGTGGGCTTCATCTAATAAAGAATTCTTGGATGATGCAGTGTGCAAGTCAAGCAATGACTCATCGTGTTTTGTCTGAATCAAAACTCCTGTCTCCAACTGATGAAAATCTCTGGAAATCTATTGCATTGAAAGAAGCCTTTAAATTTTCTCCAGCTAAAGATGTAGCTCAATACCTGGCTGAACATTGATTTACTTCCTCTATAAGAAAAATGTAAGGCTTATAATGAACTTTGACAACATTAGATGCAAGGCACTATTAGTAATTATTTTTAGTAAGGCTTGAGATTACTTAAATTTCATAGTTCAGACTTTGGTGAAGAAGAATGTCACAAAAAGGAAAAAATAATCAAAGAGTTGAGAAGAACCCATTTTGTAAAATCCTCAGCATGGTTTTGCATGCCTCTCTCCATTCAGAGAAGTGAACACCTGGGTAAAGATAGACCATCAGAGAATCAAACTGAGGGTTGAAACTGGCCTTGGAATCTCCTGAAAAACAGAGGAAGCTTCTGGAAGCAGTCACATGTGCTCTGATACCTTTGTAAGCCCTGGGGTTGCTGCACTGGTAGCTGTGGGAGTGGCAGAAGACAAGTAGAATCCTAATGCCTCACCACCTGTGGAAAAAGGAAGGGGTGGGGGAATGTCATGCATGTGCTCTTAGGATAAAAACAAAAATAAATTCTTTCCATGCACTGCTATTTTGAATGGACAGGAATATTCTTCCTTGATCCCTTACAGCAGATCCTTGAAAGTGGATCCAAATTGGGTCCTTAAGTGTATGTATTTCCTACACTAAGGAAAAATACGTGAACAATTTTTGGAAAATTAAAAAAAAAAATGCTGATAAGATTTAACAGGCAGGATATGTTTGTTGCATGTTTTTACTCTCCTGACATAACGCTGCAAGAATTTTAGAGAAGCTACAAAAGAAAGCCTAATATTTTTTTCCTACAGGAGTGGCTGAAACATTCAGTGAAAAATTATAGGAAAATTACAGATATGACAGCTTCCTTTAGTTAACTGACTTTAGCAGAAATAACAGGTATATTTTTTATTACAGTGCTTATTTGGAAGGTATAACTGCTTTTTCATGTTTTATTGAAGCCCTGTCAGCTCAAATGGCACATCTTTGTTTCAAGAGATCCACTGAGAACACTTTACTGTGGAACAATAACTTTCGGAAGGATTTTATTGCATTAATAGCTGTGTCACAATTACCATAACAAGCAGCTATGTTTTTTATGATAGCTATAATGAATTATGAGCACTGAGGCAGGCAAGCTGCTTCTCCTGTTCTGAGAGAAGCAGTTACCATTGTTTGGGAAAGATTATCCAGAAAATATCTACAAAATACAAGCTAATACGCTTTTTTATATAGTTTCCTGGTATTAAACTACTAACAAAAAAACCCTCCTCAAATGCCCTGTTTAGCTGTTGAATAGTATTCAAAATTTTAGGTTTATGGCTGTGTCAACCCTTTGTTAAGGGACATTTGACTTGATCCCCAGTCCTGAATTTTAATAAGTGTTGTGCTCTGAAAATTAATCTACTAAAAATATGTCAAAGTAGGTGGTTAGAAACAGATATATCTAAATATTTTAAGTTTAGGCCATGTCCTTGTGTTATTACTGTGTAACTGCTGCACATACTGAAAGATGTGCATTATACCACTAGCAAATAGATCACATTAATCATTTAAATATTATTAAAATAGCACAATATATTGCAGCTATTCTTCTTTCAGAGGATATTCTTGGGGGATAATGCAAAGCTATTAGATTCAGCGTAACAACCAAAAAATGTTAATTGTGAAAGCAAATGTTTCTTTAGCTTATCAGTTCTACTTATTGCTAAGCACTTCCAATATAGAAGGATTTTTTTTGTTTGTACCTCAGTTCTGAAAGTAATTATGCCTTGTCTTTGCAGTGGAGGGGGAGTAATATAAACCACCATCCAGCATTAAAATCTTTCTTTTTATATGGTATTATATTGGTAGTTAAAACCAGATATTAAAAATTATTTCCTTTGTGCTGATGTGCTGTTTTACCTTTATGATACTTAGGTAGGAATTATACTGTATTTTGAGCCTTCAATGAAATCTTGGCTTCCTTTCTGAATTCTTTGGTACTCCAAGGTGCATTCTTTGGATGTATTGTTTTGAGGGTGTTAGTTTGGTTTTTTGTTGGTTTTTTTTTTTCCAAATAACTTATCAAATTTGTGTTTGTTTAAGAAACCCTTAACATTAAGCTTTTACTCAGCTTCAATCAGAATGCTTGTGTGTGGGAAGAGGCAGCTCAATCTTTCTTAACCCTTTGCACTCTGGATTTTGTGCCACTGTGATTAAACCAGCACTGTCTCTCTCTTCTTGTTCTCTTTGCTGTACACTGGTAATCTGGCAGAATTTGATAATGAAAACCCTCTGTATACTAGCAAGTCCAAATTTTGAGTGGAGTCCAGATACTAAATCTGCATCAGGGCCTTGAGGTAAACTCCAGAGTTACTTGATTGATTTTTGCACTGGTTTTATAGAGTTTAGCATGAAATGTCCTGTTTACCATGTAGGTGGAACAAACAGCCAAGCATACAGCTTTGTTGTTCCACGCTCCCCATGACAAGATTCAACAAGTAAATCTTCACATGCTTTGCATCAGTTGTTAAATGGGCCACTTAGCTTCCTCTAGAAAGTAAAAAAGCAGATCAATGGCTAAACAGCATTCTCATCACAACATTTTGTCATTTTTAGGGGATGACAAGACTTTAGTTTTGGTTCCTTGAGCTTTGCCCAAGGCTTTGTGGTCCATAGGGACTCATTTTCTTTGCTAGACGTTTAAATTCAGGTGTCCGTTTTCAAAGCCCTGAATTCTTTGTTTGTTTTGAACTGGTGGAATTGTAAAAATGCCTTAAAAATAAATTTTCTGAAGCCTAGACTTTGGCTATCATCCTATCCAAAGTTGTTCCCAAACCAATGGCATTGCAGCTAATAAAAAATGAGTATGGTAGACATTTGGTGAGGAGAAATTCGTAGAATTATATATATTAGAGTAATTTTTACTCTAACACTATCATAGAAATGCTTGGCTACTGAACAGAATTTCTCACTTCCCCAGACTGACATGGGGGTGTGTGATTTTGGATATGTCCTATAGAGAAGAATAATATTCATATGCACAAAGTTAATCATGTGGCTCTTTTCAAGAAGAAAATTAAGAAGGGAATGGAAACTACAGGAAATGGACTTAGTGCTTTTAAATCCTGCTCTTTCAGCATGGCACAGTTAGAAATTGGAAGCCTTCCCCCTTCTGGGTTAATAGCCAGTTACTCTTCTCCCCTCCCCACCTCCCTCCACCAGCCAGCATGTCCAGAATAAATGAGATGTTGAAACAAAAGAGCCTGTGGCCAAACTGAAACAGCACCATAGAAAACAACTTAATTTAGGTTTGTATAAGAAAGTTCAGGGTTGTTAGCTGGATACAAGACTAGAAGGTGTTCTACAGTGTGTGAATGTGAACCTCACTGTCTGTCACAGATTTGCCTGGAGATAGCAAGTTATTTCCTGCATTACCCTGCCCTGTTTGTCATCTTAGCATGGGCCATGTTACCATACCCTGAAGAGGACTTGCTTCTCTAACCACCTCTAATCCATTTTTACAGTACTTGTGTTAGTTGATAGCATCCCAATTGGCCCAGTTTGGCCAATTAACTTCTGTTTTGAGAGGGTATGTGAACAGTGTGAAATTCAACCCCAGTGTGGGAATATGCTTCCAAGTACAATGCATTAGGAGACTGGTATCAAAAGACAAATGGGTATGGAGACAGAAAGAAACTACCTAGGTGGATGATGCAGATAATGCTCAGGAAACTGGGCTGAGTGTAAGACAGGAAGAGATTGTAAAAGGACATTTTGTGGTTTTGCATGCCATGATTAAATAGTCAAAATGAGAACAATAACAGTACCACAGAAATCCTTGTGAGACAAGGACAAGAATTAAGTATTGCTGAGAAACACGAAGAGGTCTCACTAAAACTACTCTTGTTCTTCATTAGCAGGCACAATGCATTGTGCCTGAAAAGCTCAAAGGAAAAGAAGCCTGAAGAGTAACCCGTCCTATCTTGTTTTAGGATTTTTTCAGCAAATCTGATCCTTTTCTGGAGATTTTTCGGGTGAATGATGATGCAACCCAACAACTTGTTCACAGGACTGAGGTAAGGAATAGAGTTGAGTTTCTTTCTTGCTTTTCAAGGACACAGATGGTCTGTGAGGAGGCATAGTTTATGCTTCCCATGTCACAAAGGGAAGTGGTTTAAATGTAGGTGTGCAAACACCCACACTTAGAAACATTTTCTAGTCTTACACTGTAGTGTAATTATTAACTAATGGATATCAGGTCTTGACTTACGAGATAACTCTGGAGATAACTCTGTTGGAAGATCAGGAGATAGAAATACTAGATTTAGCCAAACCCAGGCTACAGACTGTATCATATTTTCCCGTTAATGCTATATTGCTTCTTCCTCACCTCCTCCCAGGTTGCTGGTGCTAAAGGGCTTGTAATCTGGTGCTTTACATTTGTTTCTTATCACCCAGTGTCATTACTGTTCCATGGTAATGACTGGCACGGTCTTAGAAAAGCAGCATTTAGGTGTATGGGGTGGGGCTGTGGCAGGTGTTAGGGGTTATAAACCTCTTATGGATTCAATGGAGTTTCCCTAGCAAGGCAAACAGTGTGGTTGTAGATTGATGTTGCCCATCCCCATTGCCCAGTCCTGCATGTCTTCCTTTGCTTCCAGTTCAGTTCTACAACCTTTCCCTTGTGAATTGTCTCCCACTGAGGTGTGGCAGTGCTGGAGCAATGTCTGTAGCATCATCTGTGGGTATGCATGGCTCCATTTTTCCACTCATGCTCCTTTTTGGGGGCTTTCCAGAGGAAGAGTGTTGGAAACTGTTGGTTGCTCAAGGACTCATATCTCATTGGTTGAAAACTCTGAAAACTCCAGCTGAGCTCTGCTTTCTTCTCTTACTGGTGAATGTACTGTATTGAGAATTGTGGCCCTTGTTAGCATTCTGCTGAGAGATGTGGAAATGTTAAGGGTTCTCTTCTTTTCATTTACAGGTTGTGATGAATAACTTAAATCCAGCATGGAAGACTTTTAAAGTGTCTGTAAATTCTCTGTGCAGTGGAGACCAGGATCGCAGGCTAAAGGTCAGAATTCCTACTTTTTAAATAGTTTTACTCACAGGAAACAAAATTTGGTCTCTCTTTTTCAACTGTAGATTGCTATTCTGCACTTCCCTCTTATTTGATGGAAAAGATGATCACACAGTTGCATTATGATTACCATAATCAAATTAAGGATGCAGAGAAGTGGTAATCCACTGTAATCAGTGGATTATGCTCTACAGTAATCTGCTCTCTCTATTTCTTACAGTAACCTCAAAAAATTATGGGGCTGTTTTCCCCAATCAGTTGGATAATTTAAATCCAGCATCATTTAACTGGTGAAAGTATACTCAAGGGAAGAGGCAGCCCTACCACAGTTTTAACTACTATTTCCTCACTTCTGTATCTGGAGACCTTCTGTAAAAGAAACACTGAAACATGAGATTTGTTATTATATTTCAAGAATAGGATAGCCACAAAAAGACATGTGCCATAGTAATGGAAGTGGTTCTAGTTGGCAGGAAGAGATAGTTTGGAACCTGGAGCTTTGTGTAGAAAAAATCATCTTCTTTTTTGCTAATTTGGCTTAAATCAAGACTTTATCCAATTGTTTGTGTCTTCTGACCAGGTTTAAGGCTAATACTAAGTTTAAAAACATCTAACAAAGAGCATGGGTCCCCACTGTCTATTCAGACTCTTAGACATGATGAAAGGATATTGGACCCAAAAGTATGACTTTTTTATTATTATTATTATTATTATTATTATTATGCCAAATTACTTAATAGAATTTTATTTTGTACTTGCAAGAATTTCTTCTTTCATCATTATAGCTGCAAAACCCTTCAGAAGAGAAGGGGTGGTGTTGTTTTTCACTCATTACCTTCTGCAGGATGTACTATGCAGATAGAAAAAAAATGCTGATGTGAATATGTTACAATGCACATCACATATGTATGGAAAGAGTAAAAAAGCAGTCTTGTGAATGCTTGGATTCACAAAACTAGCCCTGTTATTATGGAACAACATATAAATTTGAGGCAAGAGATGGATCAGATTTCTGCTACTGAAATGAAAAGCAGAATTAGTGCAGTGCTGCCTTCATCATATTGTATACATGTGGTCTTTAAATCACTTAGGTGAGAAAACTTAGGAAGAGAAGCAAACAAAATAGGAAGTCTAGAATGTGAGAACAACTGGCAAGTCCATAAGGGTAGAGGAATGATGTTCCACAGGGAGAAAAATGCTTTTATCTCTGAAACTGAGGTGAGAAGGTATAAGAAAGGCTCAGATTTCAGTGTGGGCAGAAAAAGATGGGTCTGGAAATAAAGGTGGTCTTTTGAGCTATCAGCAAAGACAGTAGTCAAAATTGTTTGCAGATGAACTGCCAAAAGACGGGCTGAAAAGGGAGGAGAGGAAAAAGTGTAGTCCCTTAGGACTGCCTGTGGAGAAGATGAGGGGAAAGTCAGTGAAAGAGTGGCTGAAGAAGAAAACCAGAGCAAACAGGATTTATGAACCTACTGAGAATTTTCAAGACAGTCTTTTTTCCCCCTCTTTTTTGGGAAAAATTTTCGTGTTTTTCGTTTGTGTATGCAAATGTTTGCAGCTCTGCTTTAGATATCCAAGTATTTGCCTGAGGCTACAGTTCAACCATTTGCAGAAAAGCTAAAAGCACTAAGATTTGCATCAGATCATTCATGAGTACAGGAATATTTTAAAATTAATTATGGCTGTAAAATAAGAAAAAAGCTTGATATTTACTTCAAATTCAACTTTTGGTGGTTGTAAGATAAGACTGTTATGGTAGAGCCTCCACCCAAATCACTTGTATTTGAGAGATAGCATATATTACTTGTCAGATAATTATTTGCTTCTTTTCTGTATGGTCTATAACCTAGGAATTGGATTGCAGCTAGGACAGAAGAGTGAAAATGATAAGAATTAGAGATAGGAAGTGTTTGTGACTGGTCTAGCACTGTATGAATGTTTATACTTTGATTTACTTTGATTTTACTTTGATTGACTAAGCATTCTACTCTGCGTTACCATATTTTGGAAAATTTGACTTCAGTTGCTTTGTTTCACTTCATAAAGTATATAGCAATATGTTGCTGCTGAGTGTTGGAAGAGTTCCCTGTGCCTTATTTAACATGGGGGAGATTCAGTGTATTCCAGCTGCCTTGCTGAGCACCAGCTTCTTGCCAAGATTGTTTGATCACTGTGAACAGTAATTGCATAAGGCTGGGTAGTTTTGCATCTCTTCCTGCTGTTAGTTTTTAACATACTCTGAAAGCGTTAACTAAGTTAAGGCTTAAAGAGGCACCAGAAGGGCTCGGAGGGAGCTATCATCTTGTGGAAATTCTTAACTGCAGAGACCTTGCAATTGTGCCTACCTTTGTTTTACCCCTGTAGGCTATATGGAAGCCTGACCCTTCATCTGTGCCACTGAATTCACACGGGTACTGATCTTAGAATTCAGATTTTTACTTTTTTTTAAATGGGTAATAAGGATTAATATGGGAAAAGTAACCTAAAACAACTCACAGAATGTTCAACTTACAGGAAGCTTGCTCTTCGTAAGTCTTGCACTCCAAGCAGTCTTTGCATTGTCTGGGCATTTGAAACTTTCTGGTTTAAAATGTCTGTTTAGAAAGATAAGATGAGCAAGGTCACTAAAATCAAAGCAACCAATAGTTATGGTCTGCCAAAAGTCCTTTGCTAGCATTCTTTATGAAGTCTGTTAATTTGAATTCCTTACGGGCTTTTAAAGAAAAAACTAATTTTGCTTTATTTAGCTGTGGTGCAGAGAATAATGAACATTTTATTCCTCTTAGGACATGTTGTAAAACTTTATTACAATTATTGCTGCTCTAGGTTTTATTATGAAAAGTATATATTAGATTTATGAATCTACTGAGCTTTTCTTCCCAGACTCTGAACCATCCAAGAAGTCAGGTCACACTTCAGTGCCAATCATACCTTCTTTTAATGCCAACAGGACAGACAATTAGTGTATGCGTTGAAGTGAACAAAATACCTCTTTGATCCAAAAGTAGTGCATTGCTTTTCTAATACGTAAAGATTTTCAAATCACAACAGTAACCACTGACAAATCTGAGTGAGGATTGTACTCCTTCTGAGGACAGGTTTTATCCTAGTCTGTTGTGCTGAAAGTCACGTAAATTGTGAAACTTTGGCATTCAAATCCATTTTCAGCATGAGAATTATGTTGCCGTCAAAGGTTTATCTGAAATACAAGATTGTATTGTGGCTGCTTTCTGGTAGGGATCATCTACTGCCCACCCATTCTAATAGTTGCAAGGTTCTTCTTTTTCTAGAGAAGTCCTGGTAATGTATGCAGAAAAACAATCTCTTTCTGTTTTGGTATTAGGTGCTATAATACTTGGGAAATAAATTACTAACAAGGTGCTTGTTAGGCAAAGGCTAAACAGGGCATATGACATACAGTAATTCTATCTCCTGCTGAGGTTGTATGGAGAACCTCCCCAAATGAAGTTCTGTTCACAAGGAAAAGTAGGAACTGAGGCCAAAAAAAAGCTGAAATAAAAAAGTTGCTGAGGTGAACTGGTAAGCTGCTAGGAGAGCGGGAAGCACATGTCATATTTGTATAGAAACCCCTTTCCATCTTCCACCTATGCAGGGGAAATTTTCAAAAGAAGCAAGTCCATTAGATATTTTTCTACCTTTCAAAAATCTGTATGTTGCAACTACATCATTGCTGTCAGTTTGTTTATTGCTTCATCCCTGCGTGACCCAGATTACAGGTGATGCTCACCATGAAATTGGTGCATGTGCAGTTGTGAGTGGGACATGCAGCCGTGGTTGCCAGGGCTGTTCCATACACTGGGTTGTGAGCCCTTTCTCTGTGTGTATGGATGGCTCTTTGCAGCCTGAAGCCTCCAGACACTGCTGTTGTTTTCTCTTGGTATCATGCCTCTTCCTGTGCACTCCTAATGTGGTTAAAACTTGATTCTCCCACTCTTCTCTGTTTTCTTTTATGCCCAGTTGACTTCCTTCACTCTGTCCATCTGATCTGTTGGAGTACCTGTGTCTTAGCACAGCAATTGTTTGGGTTTCTGGTGAGGAGTCTATTTCCATGTGCTTGTAAGCTGCAGTGTACCTATGATGGTCTTAGTCCCAGCAAGGTGCATTCAGGACTTCAAAGGTCATTTTCAATTTATTTCCATACTAAGATCTTGATAAATAGGTCCCTTTCCAATGTGAATTTTCACAGACTGAGAATTTTCCATATTTTTTGGTAGGTCATTGTTTACAAGGTCTTCTTGAGAGACCTGCATTTTGCTTAAATTAGTAATCTATGCACTTGCTTCTGCCTTTTTGATACTATTATGCAATGTGAACCTCATTACAAAATTAATAAAAGAAGCTCCACAGCTTACAAGAAAGATCTTGACATTATTCTGGATGTAAATAAATAATCACTTTATTTTAATTTTAAAAATTAAAATCATTACATGAAAATTTGTTATTAATACCATAATCTCTTCCCCAGTGTCGGCTGTGGCAATTTTGGGGATGAAATGCTGGGTCTTTTTCAGACAGTTGTAACCTTCTGTTTCCTTTTGATTTCTTAAAAGTGTTGACTCTTTCATGCAAAATGATGGATCATTATGGGAAGAAATTGTTTCTTATAGATTGTCTGCCCCATTCTGAGTTAAGGAAAAGCAAATAGCAGTGGCTATTTTGATATTCTCTGAGTTATTGCTGCTGTGTTCTCTAGATCAATAAGTTTTCAGTGACCTTTAACACTTGACTACAGCTCTGTTTATGCAGGTATATTATAAACTGTAATCCTTTAATAAACCCTCAGCATCTCTGAAAGCCCCTAGTGAAAGCAGCTGAGCAGAACCTGTGAAGAAGACCAAGTAAAGCTTAAAATACAAAGAATAATATATTCAGATAAATACATTAGTACTTTAATTCTTTCACAGTTTAGCTGTCAGAGTGTTTGGAGCACTAGTATGGAAAGATACAGATTGTGGTCAACAGCAGTAATTTCTTCAGGATTTTAAAAAGCATGTGGCTTAAAGGGCAATTCAAGCAGTGTCAAATGATGATTAGACAGGCATGAACTGAAAGATTTTATACTGCTCCATAAGAGAATGCTCATTTATTGTTGCTGTTTTCTTTGGGCTTTTAATTCCATGTAGAAAGAGACTGGCACCAAGAACAAATTACAGCATAGGCTAGACTTGCTGGTTATTTACTTGATTGGGTGATTTCAGTCATACTTGATTAACTAAGCAGTTCTACATTTTCCCTTCAATTTGCTCACCAAATTAATGCCAACGGAGCCAATCATTCTCTGCTTGCATACCCTGGTGTTGTTGAAGAGATATTTGCAAATGGAGTTCTTCTTGTAGAAAATGTTCAAAAATAAGAAAGGGGGCTCAACCTTTACATGTCTTTAGTATGAACCAAAAGATACTTTTAAATTTCCTTTTCAGTAAGTTGTTTCCTTTTCATTAGGTCAAAGCATTTTCCTGGAATCTGTAAATAATTGCCTCACTCTTGGAGAATGTGGCTCTTTCTTTTTAGTTTGAATAATATTTATTTATTTATTAACCACTTCAAGGATGCTATTGTGTTGTGAGTTTTCAGCAGTTCTTCTAGAGCTAACTGTGCAGCTGATAATTTTGGATAATAAAAAGTTTCTTCTTGGTGCTGAAAAGAAAAAAAATAAGCTTAAATATTAGGATGAGGTGTATATTTAATAAGCAAAGAGAAATATTTATTTAAGTGCATACTGCTTCATGAACATAGGAGTTTTAATGCAGTCTTCAGAGAGAGTTTTGCATTATTTTGTGGGTTATTACAGAATTAAACAACACTGGGAAGGGGAGAGTCTGAGACCTTCTTGCATAAATACCATCAAACCTTCACTTCAAGTAAATGTTTCTTTTTCTTTCATATTCCCCTTGATTTGTCTGTGTGAGAGAGAGAAGTGTTACCACAGGCACTACAGTGATTATTAAAAACTTTAGGTGCTTATTCATAAGGTTTACAATGACTGTGGGGAATTTGCTGCAACCACTCACCCTGTTGTCTGTTTGGGTTAATCTGTAATTTAGCAATTGGCTTATCATAAAATGAGTGCCTCTTAATTCACTAATTACAGCAGTGTGTTTGGAACCCTGGTTTGTCTGAGTGTGTCTAGGACCGACGTGATCAATCTTCATAAACTCCATGCAGGTGGAATGTAAAACTTAAGATGACCCTTAAAACAAAACCGATTAACTCTATGTGTGTGTGGTCTCAGCTTACAGATTCCCTTTTATATCCTCTTGCCATTCCTTTGTTGTTTTCTTGATAAAGCAGCTGAAGATGCTGGGGAAGAAAATACCATGTTGCAGTCAAGATTTAGGAGAGAAAATTAGACTCAAGAAATGAGCTTGATCCTGTATCTGTTGGAGTCAAGTGAACTCATTCTGATGACTTCAATAACCACTAGTGTGTTCTCCATTATGGGAATAGCTGGATATATAGCAAATTAATTGTCAGATTAATTACTCTAGATTTGGGTTAACTGGTATTTGTGAAGTGCTTTGAAGATGAAAGAGCTCTCTAAATAACAAGTGTTGTCACAATAATTAAGGGTCCAAGTGAATTGCACAAGGAGACATCATCTGATATACCAGGGTTAAAAAGAAAAGATGTGATATTCACATTTTCAAGGGCCTGGGTGCTGAAAAAGATGATAGAAGGTGGTAGAAGGCTGAAGAGCTTGTATATTTAAATAAAATGGGTAGGGTAGCAAGGGACAGGAGTCTTTCTCCCATGCAGTGGTGTACTCTGACAGACCAAATTTCAGAGTTTACCCTGTAAAAAGAGATTTTTATTTTCTGTTCCTTACTTGAACTCCCAGTTCCGTGACCTTTCTAGTAGAAATGAAATTTCCCACTGACATTGCAAGGAGAATTCATAGTCTGAAACAAGGGCAGAGAGGACAACAAACAAAAATATTTTGTGTGAATATGTTTGTCTGATTAGGGGATCTGAGGAGTATTTTCTCTGTTTCACTTTTGCAAATAAGAGGATTGCCTCCAAATAATTTGTACATTGCATTTCTTGTGAGTTTCCTTCAAATTGCTTACTGCCTCCATGGCTCCATCCCACAACAAATAAATACAGTCTTTTACAGCTTTGCTATCCAAGTCATAAGTATGAAAAATATTTTGAAGGACTCTTTCTCATTTTTGAAACCAAGTTTTAATCCCCTGAAATGAATCAGAGGCTCCTATGAGTGCTGCTGACTGTAATCCAAATCAGAGGTCTGGTTCCTTCACAGGGGAATAGCTGATAGAGCACTAAATCCCATCCCTGGGACCATTTAAAATGAAACAAAGCACAGCCCTGGTAATGAGGATCATTGCATAATGGAGGGTGGGCATATGGGACACCAATTAATTAAATGACCTCTACATTCTTCCCAATTTTCGTATCTCTGTATTGATAGTGCATTGAACATCCTCACAGACCCCAGAATTAGCTCAGAGCTGCTTACTGTGTAAGTTTAGAAACAAGTGTTACCGTTTTGAATTAAAATAATAGAATGAAGCTCTGCTTTCACTAAAACAGATCAAAATTAGGCATAGCTGTAACCTTGTAAAGCAGCTGAATGCTGTAATGAGAGAATTTTAAGTCTTGCATATCATAAAGAAAATTCATCATTTTCATGCCTTTGTGTCTGTAGGACATTTTACTGTGTGACTTACAGCATCCCATGATATTAAAACTGGAAGTCTAGCCAGTTTTTTATATTCTTCTTTTCATTTCTTTCTGTTGAGATTGGAAAAAATAGAGAAGGCAATTTCTGGACAATCTCATTTCAGTCTCTTACAAAGTAGCAAAGCCTCACATTGGCTGACATATAATCAACTTACGAAGGCCTTTGGTTTCTTTCCAGATGTATTTTTTACTGTGTAAACTGAAAATTAGACACTCACGGAAACTCTTTCCTTGTGAAATCTTGTGATAAATGTAGTCTTTGCTATGAACTACGTACTTTAAACAGAAGGATTACCTTAAAATTCTACTCACAAATTGTATTTGATAGTTTATGTGCTAACATGCTGCTATGTAAAAATGGTTGGATGGTGCAGATAATAAAATATGTGTATTTTAAATTGTAGTACTCTTAGGGAACCTAGCAGAGTCAAATTTTAGGCAAAATAATACATTTGTTTAAAAAAAAAGCAGAAGTACCTTCAGGGGCCTAATTATAAGTTGTTTGTGATATTCAAAGCATCACTAGGGCAGAAATAGGTATTAAGTGTGTCTAAATGCACATATTTTAGAAGGTGTCTTATTACACAGTGGTTACTTGAAAAGTGTGAACTTTGTCTCACACTAAAAATATGTATTTAGCCCTTTTGTGTCTAGGGATCTCATCTAACATACATTCTGTTAAAATTTAGATCTGCATTTTTAGTTTGCCAAAAACATGTTTTCTCCCAGCTAGATGTAACACACATTTTGTAATGTGTAAGTGCATATGTATCATGTATATCCACCTTACATAATTAGTTATGTTTTGCAATAAAAATGCTTTATCTGCCTTCCCAAATCGAAGTTAGTTACCCTAAATTAATCATGGTTGTCGTGTATGCTTGTTCTCCCAATGATTTTGAAATTGCTCAGTGGCAGTGGTCTACAGGATTCCATGAAAAAAATCCACCCTCCTTGTGGTAATACTAGAAGAAACCATGGTTCTTGGTATCAGAGTCTCCAGTGTGTTTATGGAGAATTGTTTTTCTGTTAGTGTGCTACAGCTGCTTAAGCATGTCCGGGAAGTTTTGCCATAGTGTTTGCTCTCACGAGCTCAGAGCTTTGAGAGGGATCTGATGGTAGGATAAAGTTCCTTTGTAACACCTTTATCCCAGTACCCCTCAGACCAAAAGAAATCAAGAGCTGCTTGTTTGCCCGGGACGGTGGAGTTGTTTTAATGGCCTGCTCACCAGGAGCAATGCCACAGCTGTGCTCTTCAGGAAGCCTGGGAAGATGGTGTTCTCTTGGCCCTTCATCTGCTGACCTGCCACTGTGTCAGCCCCAGCTCTTGTGCTCTTCAGGGCCCCTCACTGACCAGCCAGCTGAGGCACAGAAATCCTTTCTCCTTTCCACTTAGCATTTTCCACCATGCTATTCATTGAAGTTTTGCTCAACAGAATTGTTCAAAGCTTGGTGTACTTAGTTGCTACTACAGAATGTCTCAAAGGATGTGCAAGCTGTTTTGAGCATGACTGCTTTGTGACCACAGAGATGTCTCGTGTCCTGAGCATGACAGCCACTGTATCTGTTTTGCCTGAGATTAGTAAAGTGACAGTGTTTCCTTTCATAAACATACTAATCCTTCCTCTCCTGAAAAGCACATTTATTGCCCATATATTAATTGCCCTTGAGTGGAAGAGAAGGTGAGTAATAATAGAAATAATCTCTCAGTAGTGTCAGTACAGACTGTTAAGTCCTCTAGTCTGCTTTTAGAAGAGGTGATATAAAAGGCTATGGCTGGCATGCTCCATACACTCCAAATTGCCTTGTCTGAAGTTACAATATAGGAATGGCAACAGCATCAGCAGTTGATTTCTTGGACAACTCTAGATATCAAATGCTTAAAGTTTGTTTAGCTCCACTAATCACCTCTTACATTGTTGACCATTACATTGCTAGCCTAGAGTTCCCACTGAGTTTTCTTATTGATTTTATTTCTAAGAAATTCCAGGATTTGCTGATAGCAATTATTTCTCCCTATGGTAGGAAAAGATAAAGAGGTAGGTCTGCAGTCATGCATGACTTGAGGGAAATGATGAGGGAATGGGTCGATGTTTTGTCCTTCAGGCACATGAATGTGAAAATCACTATGACCAGGCACAAAGGAAGCTCTCTTTTTATACAACACAATTCAGTGATGGAACAGGGATATTTTGTCAAAGGATGTTGGGAGGCCAAAATCTGTCAATATGCTAAAAATTTGAGTAGACAAGTTCATGAGTGATTATTGCATTCTGGCTAGCTTTTAACAGTATCTACTAAATACTCTTTCCAGCTTCACAAGAGTGCAAAGTTCTTCACTGCCAGTAACTGTGAAAATGTGGTGAAGTAAAGAGGAATATCCCTTTCTCTAGGTGTTCACTAGAATCTGACAGAAAGATGATACTGGTACCATGTACTTTTATTAATTTCTTGTGATGAATGCTTGGAGCTTTCAAAATTACATTTAAGCTTATTTTTCCACTGATTTTTGTTTTAAAAACCTTTAACTGATTAGGGCTTCATTATCTAAGAAACTGCATATTCATAGCAAGGTGATGTACATACTGCTAGTAGGTCATACTGCAACGATTTTTTTTCTGCTCCAGTAAAATTTTATGGAAAAGTAAATGGAGTATTTAGGACTGAAGTGTGTCTTGTTTGCTGTGTATAAACACATAGATAAGCCAGATAAGCCAGTCTAGTCCTTTACTATTTTGTGGCAGTGGTAGTAGAGCATAGGACATTCTGTGTATACCTTCAGATACTCATCCTGATTCAAATACTGACCCTGCTTACACATGCACAGCCTTCTGCTATGTTCCTTTCTTGTATATATCAGCTTATACATTTTTCATAAAAATACTGCCCTTCAACAGAATTCCTGTTTGATATCAGCTGCTTCTGGGTTTTTAATGAATCCATTTCTAGTTCCAAGCAAAACATCTGAGAGTCTGGTGACTAATGTCTGGAAAGGCAGGTTTATTTTTACAGGCTATTTGAGAAGTAGGCTACTCACATTAGGGAGACATGATTGTTCTCGCAGACAGGCAACAGTGTTTCAGACCCTTGCACTTCAAAATATTGGAAAAATGCTTTATTAGAGTCGTGCCAGAAATAAGTCCTCAGTTTTTGACCAGGATAAAAATATGGGAGTAAAAAATGGCCAATTTTCAGATTTCAGGAGTATTTTCTTCATAATACCACAAGTATTATTCATGATTAAAATGGAATTGGGAGGGTTTGTGTGGACATTGCTTTGGATTGATGATAAATGTTGTTAATAAATTAGTTATGTTGATCCAAGCAGTGCTGAAAGTTGTCACCTAAATGTTTCATGGTACTGAAACTTTCTTTCCACTAAGAAAGAAAGGTGAAAGGACACAACCAGATGATCTGAGAGGGATAGGTATGCGGAAAGGTGTGTCTGTCCTCCCTAGCTGTGTGCTCCCCACCAGTCTGAGCTATCTGGGAACAGTCAGGATCTGGCCATGGGGGACTTCACCTTGTGGCTGTCTTGGGCAGGTAACAAAGCCTTTATGCCTCCCAGCTTCCTCCTGAGTGTGGGATCTCTGTGCTACAGTTTATACCTCCTCCATCCCTTGCCCCTCTCCTGGGAGCCTTGGATTCCCCAGCTCTGATACTTGGCAGAGGCTGGCTGAGGTGGGGCAAGAAGAAGTGTGGTTTGGCTCCAGTCATTCCCCATGCCATTCTGGGCATTAATTAAATTAAAAGCTTACCAGCCCTGGGGAGGACAAGAGATGAAGGAGACTGGGCAGCAGAAGGTGCACATGTGGTTATAACTGAGTCTGTGGGAAGGATCCGTCCCCAGTGTCCCTATGGACATTTGAAACTGTAATTTGAAACTGTAATCTGCTGCAGTGTCCTGTCCTGCCCCTGAAACCTTGTCTTGTGCTATACTGAGGCTGTGTTGAGTGTGAGATAATGGCATTCTTCATCAGAATGCAGTGTCTGTTTCCCCAAGCAGACTTATGAATATGCAGAACTTGCACAAAATAATTAAAAATCACTAACTCATACTTGTAATCATATCACATTTTAAAATTTAGAATTGGGATTTTAGTAGCCTAAATTTGTTTGTTCACAGCTCTTGAACTCTTAATCTCCTTAAGAGCTTTAAATCCTCTAACACTACACAGCTTAAGGTGACCTGCACAAAATACAGGATCCTGGTAATGTGATGTTCACTGTACGCTCTCCTAGTCTGACTTGTTCCCATTTTCCTGGCTGTTCAGAGCATTAAGCATGCACTTGTAAAGTTGTTGACATTTGAGTTCTTTCCTTCGATCTTTAATGACACAGAAATAAGAGCCTGATCTGTCTTCTCTACAGTTTCTTGTACTGATTCCTTTGGCTGTTAATTTCCTTCATTCCTACAGAAGGCAAGCCATCATTCTGATCACCACTTTGTCACTGTCACTGCCCTGTGCCCAGGGACAGGCTTGCCACCAAATTTAAGATCAAGATTAGTTGCAGGCTGGATATTCAGAGGAGCTCAGGATGTAAAAGTGAAGTTTGAGGAAAAGAAATAAGACAAAGAAGCCAAATATAATAGAAATATAATATAATAAAAGAAATAAGCCAAAATCCAGTGATGCTAGGACCATTTTGTGACTTGTAGATGTATTGCTTCCATTTGCTATCATGGAGAAAGGGAAGCATCTGTGCAAGTCTGCAATAAGAGTCCTACAACAGCAATCCCACAAGAGCACTTAGTGAATGGGCTGTTTATGCCAACATAATGCTGTGCTGACGGAAAGCTTCAGAATAATGGCAGATTTTTCACCCATCGTTTTTTCAGATCCCTTTTTCACCTATCCCTCTGTTTACACTATCTTAATGCTGAAGATACATCTTGCAAAACAAGCATAAATACAAAGACCAAAGTTGGTCAGCATTTTCACCTCAATGTTTTTCCCCAAAACATGCTGCTTGGTTCACATAAAACAATTTGAATCTACCACAGTTTTACCAGACTATTAACCACGTTGTGGCACATGTTTATTTTATTCAGTTTATTGTTATAATGGTTTGTTCCTATGTACCCCTATGTTTCCCCCAGTTGGTTTGTCCCCAAACTGTATCCACTCCTGAAACTAACCTGTTTGGCATTCCCCACCCCTTGTCCATCAATGTAACCCTGTCCCTTGTTCCAGTTCCTTCTGTGTCCATCAATGTAACCCTGTCCCTTGTTCCAGTTCCTTCTGTGTCCATCAATGTAACCCTGTCCCTTGTTCCAGTTCCTTCCCTGTCCATCAATGTAACCCCACCCCTTGTTCCAGTTCCTTCCCTGTCCATCAATGTAACCCCACCCCTTGTTCCAGTTCCTTCCCTGTCCATCAATGTAACCCCACCCCTTGTTCCAGTTCCTTCCCTGTCCATCAATGTAACCCCACCCCTTGTTCCAGTTCCTTCCCTGTCAGTCCTCCCCTGGACCAATCCCCAGTTCCTCCACCCCCCTGGAAGTCCCCTGTTGCTCGATGCCCCATTGGCCCATGTGTCCCTTTCTGCTCCCCCTGCTCCCCTCATTGGTTTCAGCTCTGTAAGACCTTGCCCTCCACTCTTCCCCTAAGGATCCCTTATTGCTTAATTGTTTGTACACACCCTCTGATTTGCCCCTGTATTTAATCCTGGGCTGACGGGTACGCAAGGCTCTGTGTCCCTGAACCTTCCAACCCTAATAAACATGTTGGAGCCTCAGCAGCTGAGAGCCTTCTTCTCCTCCTTTATTTGACCCCAGATGCCGAGCACGCTGTGGAGCATTAGCTCAAAGGTTCTGCCTCCAGGAAATGCTACTTTGGGGCAGTTCCCCACACTTGGCATCGTGCTGGTGTGTCTCAAGTGAGCTAGTGCAGGCTCTGGCAGGCTGTGTCTGTACTCCTCAAATGAAATGTCTTTATTTTTTGCTGCTGAAGACAGTATTTCATGGACAAATTTTCTTCTCTTTATTTTAAATTTTAAAACTGGCATTAAACTCTATTACTCTCTAAAAAAATACGTTTTTTTTCTTCACTATTTTTTTGAGTTTGGATCAAACAGAGCAATGTGCTGAAATATATTTTGTAATCTCCAGTCAGAGTAGTACTTTCCACATATGTAGTGGAAAGCTCAGGATAGTGACAAGTTCAGGGTGCTGTTTTTTGGGGAACAGGCAGTATGAATTCAGCATCTTTGCTGTTCGGGTGCCTGATGCAAACCCCCTCATGGTTTGCTGAAAACCATAATTTGGAAGAATGCCTTTCATGTAAGTAAGAGCTGTCATGTATGAAAAGGGGCCGTTGATTAGTCATTTTAATTTTCTACTTGGTATAGTTTGTAAATTACATGTCTTGATTATATTCTGGGAATCTTAAGTTAGCTTGAAAGTTTGGAGTATTAGTCAAGATGTTACACAGTCAATGCCTTTGTGATAAAATACTGTTTTTGTCTAGAGGAGAGTGTTACTAAAATGAATCTTACAGCATTACAAGGAGGAACTGCATATTCCATTTACCTTTTCTTGTAATGGAGAAATACAACTATATTTAAGCATGAACGATTTTATTCAATGAATATGAATAGACTGGTATATTGGAATTAATTGTGCTTGGAATTTATAAAAAATGATTACTTACAAAGATAGGTTACTTCTTTTATATTCTTTTACATTTTGATTTTGTAAAAGCTTAACAAGCTTCCTAAAGCTTCTCCTCCTTGAAAATCAATTTTTCATGTGACATTGCCATGCTAATAATAATTCCTTAGTGCCTTTTCCTGTTCCAGACATGAGTGATTTTATCTATAAAAAAGATACTGTAGTTGCTGGGGAAAAAAACCAAAACAACAAACTATCAACTTATTTTCCCTTTTTCCTTTCCCTCCCAATTTAAAAAAAAAACCCATGCTTTTAATTTAAATGGTCACTATCTTTCTTTCATAAGCTTTCTTTCTAGTTTTTTACCCACGTCCAGTGCATTGCAATTAATGAAAAATTGTTGTCATTGACCATACTAGACTTAAGCATCTCAGAGATAGACATTTGTTTCAGAACTCGGGGTTTTTTCTGATTAAGCTTTGGTTTTGGGCTTTTTAAAACAGAAAGTGTGCAAAGTTGTCTCACTCTGAACACAGCACTCAAGCAGCAGGCAGTATCCTTGCTCATATTTTGAAGCTGTTTGCTGCTAAACCAAAATTATATTACAACTTTATTTTCTATTTAGTAGTGGTTTTTTAGCCCGCCTTTTCCTCTGCTCTCCCATACTTAACTTACAGAGACAGAAATAGAGACATATCAGCAAGAGTCCCTTTTTCAAGTTGTTTGTTTTTAAGAGAGATGAAGTGAATCTCTTTTCCTTTAGCATTTCCATTGCTTCATAGTGATTTCCAAAACCGGGTTGTTAATTACATATCTCAATTTTTGACAATGGTTTTCATATCTCAGATAGTGAAAGACAATTGAAGTTCAATCTGTCAAGAAAAACTTCATTTTAATATCTGTATCTCACCTTATTCCTAATTATCTTGAATTATGTATCAAGTATACTTTAAAGCAAATACGTCTGAGTTTTACTTGCTGTTTTATTCTCTCTGCTGATGTCTGAAGGAGGTCAATCACGTATCCAAAAAAGATAATGCATTGTAATATTCAGGAATGGCACCTTTTTTCTATCAATTTCTATATCAGTTCTGATGTCATAGTCAGTGAGATATTATCACTCCTAAAGCATAGATTTCCCTCAAGATTTTATTTACATCACATTTGCTTCCAAATCCCCTTCAGAATTCCTTAGATATTTGCTGTATTAATAGCATGAGTAAAGCATATGACTATAGTGATTTAAACAATTGAAAGGCTTTCTGAGCTGGAATGAAATTGCAGGTGTTCTTCAGGCTTGGGCTTGTACTGAATCCTTGGATAATACCCCTCCCTAAGTCTCAGGTGTCTCCCCTGGAAAAATAAGAGTAATTCCGTGGTTTTCTGTCACTGTTGTGGATCTAGATACCCATAGATGGATATAAAACTGTAGAATAATTTAGCCTGGAAGGGACCTTGATATTTCTAATTCAAAAAACCTTTTTAACAGTATTTCTATTAGATGAATATGTATAACTAGAGAATAAACATGAAAGAAGTTTTTGTCTTCAAGGCCCTTTCCCTAAACTGGAAGTAAATGGAAACCATGTGACATAAAGCCTGATTCAAGTGCTTTTAACTTAAATTCACTGGGGATTTTTGGCTGGGGTTTTTAAAAAAGTACCAATTATTTTTATGTACCTAACCTGAGGCAGTCTTGGAAGATTAGATTTTTCAAAGGGGTTTGTTCTCAGTGCTTTTCTCTGAAAAATCTATTGAAGGTACTTCACTGGAGGAATCAAAATCACAAGTCTCCAGTGAAAATTTTTGGTTTGTGAAGTTAGTTCTGCATCTTGACTTTGTAATTTCATCTAAATGTATTATCTAGGCAACCTCTGAACTCAACTGTCTGTTAAACTGAGTGACTTGTTAAATTTTACAACAGAAGCATAGATTATGTTTCCTGGTAGGGGCCAGTTTATTGTCATGTTTGATTAATTTTTATGGTATTTTTAATTTCTTCTGAAAGACAGGATCTTCTAATACAGTGAAGATCACATCACTTAAAGAGAATTGTGCTAACTGCTTTTGGTTTTGTAACTCTTGCTAGTATGTTATGGTAATAAAGAGACGTTTTTATGTAAGCAAATGGAAGATTATAGTTATAACCACTGAAAGAAGCTATTCCTCTTCTTTCCTGCTTTTATGTGCATTCATTAAATTTATTTCATTATTTCACAGTTCCAGTGTGTGGAACAAACAAAACTTTCCATAGCACATTTACTTAATAGGTTTAATATTGAGCATTTATTCAGAGCACTTCTTTGAAAGATTTTGAAACCCCCTACAATTAATTATTTTGTATACTTTTGGTGTTAGAGCTGTTTTATAACAGTATGACTGCTCTGAGGAGAACTAGAGAAAGCAAAGCCTAAACCCTGCCTTTAATTCAGATAACACTGCAAAGTACCATTGTCCAAAACAACGAATTAGATCTCAGCAAGTTACTGAAACAAAAGCATGACATTTCAAAATACTGTTGCTTACATTGTGAGCAGGGTTTGAAATTATTTAATATATACACAAAGAATCATTTTTATATGTCAGTTGAGATACAGTCAGAAACTCCAGGAGGTCAAGCCTAAAAATATTAAAATACCTGGGACAAGTTGCAGAACATTTCTGGTTTAATAAAGGAATGCCGTCACTCATGTTACATAGCCAAGAAGTTCTGCACCTTAAGACCATATTTTTCCTAGTGCCAGTGGACAAGAAGAGTGATAATGTGTACAGAAATAGCTTGACTGAGTTTTCATCAGTGGTGGAACTGGGGCTCATTGGCACTTGTTCCTAGCACTCGTCATGGCTGCTAAGCATCAACAGAATGTTTTCCATAAATAAAGAACATTTTACCAGAAAAGACTGATTTAACTGCATCTGGAAATTAATGGAAAAACTCATATTTTGGAGAAAAAATTCCTTGAGAGATATTTTAAGCAGGATGGGAAATTCTGGTTGGAATAACGGAGATACAGAAAGGGAGGAAGCAATCAGCACTGCGAGAGTCCCTGGCCCAGAACAGCTGGCTGAGATGTAGAGAAGCCATTTGAATACAAGTCATTCACGTATTGATTAATGGCAAGCTGTTTTTCTTAGTCTTGTCTATTGAAGCAGATCCACATTGTATAATTAGAATGGGGGAGTGAAGAAGAGAAAGGCTGATGCCATTATATGATATTTAAATGCTTCTCTCTGATGTGGGAAACTCAGGTTCAAAACCTTGCCTTAATAAATAATTAAAGATTTATGCAAATCAAAGCAGCTTCAACAGAGAAGAACAAGAGAGAAGCACAGAGCAGGAGCCTGGAATAGTTTCTCTAACAGTGGATAAAGCCCATGCCTAAAAAGCAGGGAAAATGATGGAGCAAGAAGTCACAATGGAAAAGGCCCTTGCCCACAGCCCAGAAACACTATTTTCTATTCCTTCTCACCATACCTGAAAGAAATACGGACATTCTTGGGTTTGTCCTGATATAGGAGGATGGAGTCTTCTGAAACCCTGAAAAACCTCCAGGGAGAGAAAAATGTTTTTCCCATATTCTCATTAAAAAAAGAGTTTCTTATTTACTAGGACAGGTGTAGCAGGTAGAATCTTAGAGATATGCAGGGTATCCAGGCTGCTGTCTAAGGGCAGGAATTAGAATTATAGCATAAGGAGCCAACAAGTCTTAATAAAATATAATCCCTTTAAGAGGAGCAAGGTCCTGCTTGGAGCCCTCATTAACTTATCTGGGAAAAGTACTTATCCATCCTGATTATGTTACGTTGTTCTAACAGATGAGTGAAATAAATCCACAGAAGTTAACTCCTGGCCCAAAACTATTGTAGGAGTTCCAGATGCTGAGTGTTGTGCTTAGGTACATACTGGTCATTTTCAGAATATGAGGCATTTTGTGCATATGTTTCCCAACTAAGTGCAACAGTATAATGATGATAATTTAATGATGTGTAACAAGTTGACATCTTTCTTCAAATGTTAGTGAGTGCCAGCTCACACTTGCACGGTGCAATACTAAAATGAAATCATGACTTCAAAAATGAGCACATCCACTTTCAAGTCCCAGATCTGTTTTCAGTAATTTGAATCTCCATTAAGGACCATGCCAATTCTTTATACATTATTGGAATTAAGCCTAACACTACTCTGTGAGCAGTCAGAAAGCGAAGTGTATGACAAATATTGAAGAAAATTATATCCTAAATAATGTTAGATTTCCTGGAATGCAGATTTCTCTGAGCCTTGAGTATGCTCAGGCATATTCACATGAAAAGTCATTTACCAATTTTTCTCTGTGTTTCTTGAGAGATTATACCCTCAATTTCATCTTTCCATTTCCACCGACTACTCAGCCTCACCTGACAGTGTCTTGACTGTTACTGACTCTCTGCTAAACAAAAATATTTTTTCTGCATCCAGAGGAGGTCTACCAGGGACAGTTTGTGTGGCTTTGGAGTAATTAATCAAAGTGATAGGTGGGAGCTAGTTTACAGGGAGATTGGCAGCTATTACTGACTTTAAAACTCTTCCCCCACAGTACTGCAGAAAGAATGCAGTGAATTGCTGGCATGCTGGTGCACAGCTACTGGAAATGAATGCTTTTGTGGGCTGTACACATTGCATGCTGATCTCCTTGCCACCAAGAGTTACCTCTTTTGAGTGCTCAGCAGAAGTCTCTTGGGAATCAGTGTCTTTGTACACAGCAGAGTCGTCAAAAATTAGAAATATTTCTGTGTATGCGTGTGAAAGGCAGAGAAAAGTATTTCTGACTGCAGAGCTTCCATGGTCAGAGTGCTGTGTTTAGTGATTTCAATGTAGCCATGGGTGTAATGTATTTTTCACATACATTATAGGACAAAATAGGATAAGTAGTGTTAGGAGTTCATTCTCTTTCTGAGTAGCTCTGTGAAGCCAATCTCTGGCTTCCTGCAAGATGTACCAGAAACTTCTTGTTATCTGTTTATAGGATAGAGTCAGCTTCTTGGAGGATGGGAGTTGTGTATTAGATGGGTCCTGGAACACTGCTTACTCCTTTTGTAGTAAATTAGTATAGAGCTTATTTAATTTCATCAGGAGTGTGTAAACAGCCCTGTAAATTTTAGTAACATTTCTGAAAATATCACAGGTTGATTTTTTTCATTGTTATATCTGCTTTTCACTTCGTCCAATGCATAGCAGAATTAACTGCAGTGTGGCATCTGCTTTACTCCTGACCAGCTGCTTTAAAGATAAGAGTTCTCACACTACTGTGCATGCAGTTTTAAGGTTTTTTCCTCAGGTGCTCCTAGGGCCCTATTCAGAGGCCACTGAAGGTCAACAATGTAAATTATACAGCTCCATTTACTTCAGCTAATGTTGACAGTGTGCATCAGATGATACCTCCTAATCTTTACCTTAGAGAGAATTGTTTTTCCTGTATGTATATAGGACTAGTATTAGATTGCATACTTCACATTCACAGAGTACGTCACTAATTAAGTTAGAGTACTCTGCTCTGCCTACCTGTCTCAGGAGTAATGTTGTTTCATTTCATAATGACATAATGGTGCCACCTGCAGTCCACAGCCTTATACAAGTGGTTTGAGATAATGTGGCTCACAGTAATAAAGCACTGAAATAACCAGAAACAGAAAGGAAAACAGTAATCAGTTATTTGTACAAGGCACTGCATTTTAAGAGGTGCTTTATCTCAGCTACCATAATAAGACCTTTAACTTCTCACTATTTTCCTTGAAAATGTAGTCACTGCACCACTAATCTTTGCACTGGTGACTCTTCAGAGGCATCCCATAAAGTTCGGTACAGTATTCTCTGTAGCTCTTCATGATGCCAAATGCTCTGGCACCTGCTAAGACACTTCATTGCAAATGACAGTCCCTGTGCACACATCACCAATAAAGCAGGCTCGCACCCTGTAAACTGAGTTTGAATCTGAGAGATTTTTTTTTTATTAGCAGTGTAAAATCAGAGTGATTACCTGATTAGTGTAGTTCTTTGTGGCTTTCTGATCTAATAGGTTTTCTCTTTTCCTATTTTATAGGGAAACCTATTTCCTAGTATATGGAAGGATGCCAAACCACCAAGTATTCTGCTATGGGTTCTTTATTACTTTTACTTTTAGTGTGTGGGTTTTGACATGGATTTCATAGATTTTTCTTCCACCTCCTTTTCACAGTTGTTAAAAATAAGAGTGCATTTGTACTTTTCCAATAAATGAAAATAAGAAGAGGTAACATGTATAGAGACAATGGGGAAACATCCCACATTGTTTGGGAAAAGAAACACGGTGAAATACAGAAGATACTGGAAAATTCCGTTAGTTCCAGTTGCAGTTGTTTCACAGGATGAACTAAGGCATTCATGACTTGAATCTTTTTTTCAATTACTTTTCCTTGTGGGTATTCTTCAGAGACTATCTGCAGACCAGGTGGAATAACCACTTCTTTCTGCCTGAATATTCTGCTCTCTGTTAGGGTCTCTCTTTCACTGGTATATGATCTTTGTTTAATAGGGTATTGATACAGGCACGCTTTACTTCCTTTAATAGTGGTGAGACAAATTACCCACATTAGTAGGAAATAGGGTTTATAATTACATTGAAGTAAATGTTTGATTCCCCTTCTTCTTCCATTGGTAATTATTTTAATGACAGCTTCATAATTCACCTAGCAGAGTAATGAAAGTATGTCTGCACCTACATGATTTTCCAGAACGCAAAGGAAATTGCACATTTATCTGACATAATGTTAACGCTAGGGAATGAATTGCCAGCTCAATTTTAACCAGACCTCTTTTTATTCACCTTCAGTTATTTTTGGTATAATTCTGTAATTTATGCAATCCTGATTGCATATTCAGAGAAGATGCTTAGATAGCTGTGCCCTGTTACTTCTGACCACTTAAACTTACTTGGAGTACAAACACAGAGATCAGCTAATGAAAGTCTGGGTTTAGAGTACCAGCTCCACTCTTTACAAAAGTTCTTGTTTTTCCAAAATGCTGCATTTCTTGGCATTCTCAAAACACAGGAGCTCTCTGCTAAACCCAGGAAACAGGCATTGCTGCAATTCTGCTAGGTTTATATGCTATAAAATAGTCGATTATGGTAGCCCTAATATTTTTCTTACGTTCTTCAGTCTGGGGTATGTTAGTGGGTAGTTGTAACTTGAAAGCAAGCATACTGAAATGTATGGGGTTTCTCTTTACAGGAATTTCTCATGGAATCACACATTTTCTCTCAGTTATTCTCATTGCTCCTAGACACCCTGAGAACAGATTTGAAACACAGAGGAGGAAACTTAATATGGGTGGATATGTACAAATATTTTTGTTTTATCTTTCTATGCTGTTATGCTACAGAAGTATATGTATTTTAAGTTGCTCTCTTCACTACTTAGTCATTTTCAATAACAAACAGGAGCTTGATTTTTCTTCAGCTGCTGAGAGATGATGATGGAAACAGTGATGGTCTTAGCTGCTTTCAACACAGTAATTGCAAAATCTTGCATTTGAGCAAGGCTTCACGCACTGCTGTTGGGCAGCTGACTCTGGAATTGACTCTGGCACCTCCTCATGAGCTGGCATAAATGCTCTGCGACACTTCAGGGCAGGAAGCAGCAAATAACTCTGTGCCAGCCTGAATTGCAGGGGTTGTTGAGATGGCAGAAATTTAATTGCTTGTGCTGGAATCAGGCCAGGAAACAGGGTCAGCTCTCTTGTCCTTTGAAAAAAAGTATTCTGGCACATCACAGATGCAGCAGCAGCACTTGGAGTTGCAGCAGAAAATTTTTGCAGCAAGCTTCAATCCCATCCAATACATAAAGGGTTTTCCCTTCACCATAAAGCCCACCCTGTAACCCTGTTACCTAAGGATTCACCCGAATAAAGTCAGTGTCTGTCTTCACTAATATCTTTCACCAAAATCTTGTCTCTTTGGGCTAGGATGAAGGTGTATCTCTGCCATCTCATTCACTGATTATAGCCATGTGTAATTTTGTTTGTTTATTTTGAAGGAGATAAAGGTGGTTGGATACAGATTTATTTTCAAAACTGCCAAATATCTGTTAGAAATCTGATATTGCAACAGAAAAAGAGAGACCCCAAAAATAAACCTGCTATTAAACAGTATCATCTCTTATTGTCAGTAGAAAACATGCCTAGAAACAGAATTTGAATGAGTATTTCCCTCCTGAAAATCCTAATGCTGGGCTTCTCATCACTGATTCTGGGCATTTTGGGCACTTCATTTTGCTGTGTTGTGAGTATGTCAGAATTTTGTTGAAGTTTAGTACCAAACTTGAAACTTTGACAACATACTGCTCTTGAGTGAGAAACAGGATGAGCACGAAAATTCTTCAAAATAAATACATAATTTCACAAAAATCATTATCTTTTAGATGGTTCAGAAGAGGAAGAGAGACAAAATTAATCAAATTAATTACTGTTTGCACATGCTTTGCTTTACAATAGTGATTTAAGGCAACTACTTTCTGGAGCACTCTGTGTGCAGCAGACTATTTGTGTTTTAGTAATATGGTTAAACTCACAGAAAGCTGTCAGATCCCTTCTTTTAGTTCCAATGTATGTAGCTGAGTTCCTTTATGAGTCAGTGTTTACATAGTATCATGTTTCCATGATAAAAAGTAGGGAAGGACTCATACAAGGCAAGATTAAAATACTACTTTAATTGTTGATTTGAAAAGATACATATATATATATATTCTGTAATATGTATTACAGAATATATATGTATTATATATACATATATGCATACGTATAAGATGTATACTATTATATGTATATTTTTATATATACACCATATTTGATTAATTCTATGTTCTTTCATTAATCTAGAGTTATATGTTACATTATAATATATATGTGTATTTCACAGTGTCTCATCTTCTTCATAGGGGAAGAATCTAACCTCCCTAGATGCTACAACAAAGCACTCAATTACCTCATTAGGCTTAAGCATTAATCTGATTTCTACATTATTTCACCCAGTGGTTCTATTTTCCACAGTGAATTTTCCTTCCATGCCTCTGTCCTTATAGAATATTCTTACAGAAGAGACTGCTGTATTCATATATGGCCACACCCTCAGGTTTGCCAATCATTCTAAGGTAACCAGGATGCTGAGCACTCAGGGTTTTCAGCCTGTTTCTTCCTGAGACATTGGAAACAAACCTGACAGGCAAATGCAAGAGCTTCCTGCTCCTGTGCCAGTTTTCCCAGGAAGCTCATCCTCACATTCCCACTCCACCATACAACTTGCTTCTTTATACCAAGCGTCACATCCATTGGTATGGAAAGAGACAAACCTGGAAAATATAGAACAGGTACTATAAAAACTCGTAATTATGGAGACCACTTATTAAACACTTGAATCGATGCAAGAGGAATACAGACTGGAAAGGAAGTCTGCATAGATTTAAACAGGTATTCTAAAGTACTCTGTTAAAATGTTATTTTCTGCTCAATACAAGAACAAAAATCAGAAACCAGGTTACTAAATGTGTACAAAAATCCCACATGTGAGCAGTTATATAAAAAATACTACATTTGTCAAGTGTTGCCATTGCACAGTTTTGGCAGGTTCATGAGCTTCCAAGACACAGGAAAATAACCTGCTCTTTAGCTGACACATGATGTTTTTTGGAAGATCCAGACACCATGTCATGATCTTAATTTAACTCTTTACTGGAAATCTTCTATAATACATTGCCTCGGGTGCTTGTGGCATTGCAGGGATTTAGATTCTTCATGGAGATGCTTTCAGTGTCCATGCGGGAGACCAATTCAACACTAAGCACAGGAAATAAACTAGAACTCTGGACAGAAGACTAAAACAGTGCTGAAAAAGCTGGTGGATTTGTTTCTATTTATGTGTTCTGTGCACTAGCTATGAGATGTTATATGAAGGGCTCACCTTGAAGCATCAGTGCATCTGTGTGAAAGCACTAACTGAAGCTCAGAACATGAGAAAAACAAAAAGTAAATAAACAAAACAAAAAATCCACCCCAGAAATGAGGCCCTTTACACTTGGGGATGACTGTTAAAAGAAGTGCAAAGTATTCAGTAGAAATTGCACAAGGATTTAGAAAAATCAGATATGTGACTATGACATAAGGAACCATGGCCTTTGTTCTCAGACCTGTACCCTTAAATTAAAGTTAAGTTTAACTTTTAACATTGACTCCTCAGATTACTCTAACCATTTCTGTTGTAATGGCCTGTGCTCTATCTCTTGATACCTCTTGATTTCCATAAGAAACACTGTTTAGAATATTATTTTAATCAACATTTAGAATTAATTAATGTTTCTCAGTTGATTTCTGGTCCACTTTATGCTAAAAACTTTTTATGTTTGAAATCTCTGCTGGTGTTCATTTTAGAACTTACCCATACTTGGGAAGACCAAACTCCACTGTGTTACCATCCACTGAACAGTGTGGCCAGTTCAGGGCCATTAAATCTGTTTGCCAGTACATTCTCTTGGAATGATATCCAAGAGATGTATCATTAACTCCCCCACTGATTGACAACAGAACAAACAGTGTAATCAGTTACTTTCTGTAAACACTCATCATTATTACAATTGGTGTTTGGGGACAGGTTGTTGCTGCTCTGGTGTAGAAGAGCATTTTGTACTCTTTCTGCCAAGTATCATCATCTTCCTTTCCTGCTTGACATACAAGGCAACGGCTGATTTTTAACTGCTGCTTTTCAGAGGGCAAGATAAAGCTAACAAGAATTTTTTTAGGAACTGAAAGTAGATAGTGGGAGCTGGACAGTCTTGTTCTGTCTGAGAGCTTTTGGATACACAGCCATGAATTATGGTAAATTTCACTGCTGTGCTTGCAGCTTCTCCAACAGGCAGCCCAGAGAGTCCTGCCAATGAGCAATGCCCTTTTTTTGATATGTAGGTAATTGTTTGTAACTTGGATGAGCAGAAATCTCAGATACATCTAATGGGAGGAGGCACTGCTGGGTCAGAACACTAGTTTATCATTCCTCTCAAAAGTTTAGAAATATTCTTTTGCATAGGGACAGAACAGATTGCAAACTGAAAGAAGGGATATTCATGGAGAAAACTACTGGAGGCATATCAATAATCTCACAGCAGGAGAATATTTGCAGAAATTTTTGATCTTATTATGTTTTGCTATTGGTTTATCGTAATTGAAAAAACTGTCACGCATTATGTTGAGGACTACAGGGTCAAAGACAGCCTCAAAAACTTAGATCTGGTTGACTGACATGGAAAGCCACCATTTTATACTTAACTTCAGAGATGCTCTAGCCTGCTCTCTTAATTGTTGGACAACTAAGTCTTCATGGCCACAAGCAGGATACTAAAAATCTTGCCCAGGTTCTGTGTGGCATATTAAGTTGCTAGTGGTGTTTTGGACGGGAAATACACACATACCCAAAAAACTGTTATTAAAGTGGAGTTCTTTAATATAAAGAAAGTGTAATACAACTACACAGATCTGTATGTTTGGTCTCATCTGCAGAAATGGAATTGTGCATGCATTTGTGTCCTTGCTGAACCTGTTTAATAACTGCATGATTTCTTGTATATATACTGAGGATGTTGTTGCATGAACCTAGCTGTGACAGTTAAGTAGAAGTTTATTTGTTTTCACCATGAAAAACCTAGAGAGCCATTGAAAATCCAGTTGCAAGTTCTACCTTAGATAATTTAACTTACTGAAGCATATTTCTCTGTTTTCAGAGAAATATCTGTGGGCTTCATTCGTCAGCACTGAAAGATCTGTGCTGAGGCTCCTAGGCACCCTTGTAATACAGATAAGGTTAATAAGCAAGCTATGGTTTTAAGTAATTGGTTTTGAAATGACCCTGATGATTCTTACATGCTGTGAGCTGCCAAGAAAGGGCAACATCCAACTGTGAGGATTCCTGTCATTGCTGAGCCACTGCTGATGTACTTACATCTCCAGTGCTGGTGTAGAGAGACTGGTTCAGTGAATGTGGTTCTGTAAACAGTCTCTGTTTTCACTTTTCAAGAACTGAAGTAGACTCAGGCAGATGTCATATCACAGCTGTCAACAAAAATGACTCACTCACTTTGATTTTAAATCGGCATACCTGCCTCATTTTGTAGAAAAATAAGAATTCTCCTTCCCCTCACGCCTCTCTCCAGGCAAATAATTTTTAAAACAAACTTCCCATGTGTTTATATACACAGACACATTATTTTCTTTGTGTTTTGAGTCTGTCTTGGCTGCTATAATTACTGCAGCATGTCAAAAGCAATGCAGAATCTCTTGCCATTAACTAAAAAGAAGATAGCAATGAGTTTGTGTCTCAAGTGTCCTTCAACAGGCAAAGGATCTGAGCCCAGTAGAACACTATAAACTTTTAATATATCAATTACCATCATCTTTGTACAGGAGGCACAAAGGTGTTAATGAAATCCTGGCACTTGTTGAAGATTATATGAAAAGTCTCATTTCTTGCAATGGACCCAAGTATTTCACTTAATGTTTAAGGAGCAAACTGAGCTGAACTGGTGTCAGTCCACTCTGATTCAGAACAGACAATGTGGTTTTCAAAAAAAAAAAAAAAAGAAAGTGGTTCTGTAGTCAAAAAGAAAACTTTGAAAGTTGCTTCTACTTCAGCTTCACAAAAGCTGCACATATTGTCATAGCATAATGTATGAACTCTTTTTCCTCCATTAGTTCATGGATTTTTGAGTACTTCAGTTTGAAGAATTGAGCTAATCTCTCTGAGAAGAAAATGTTAAAATATTTTATCTTCAGTGCTCTGAAGAAGGCTTTACTTCAGCCAGTGAGAGACTTGCAAGAAGCATTAGTTCATTTCAGCTGCTTCTCTCTATTCTCACTGGAGGCCAACTTCAGAGGAAGTTTGAAATGAGACTTAAAAAGTCTATTTCACTTTCTGGAGAAGAACAACCGCTGAAAAGATAAAACTGTCATGATCAGCTTGGATGGAAAAAAGAGTGGAGTATTTCATATATACGTCAAGAAGAAGGGTATTTTTGTAGAGAGCTCTTCTCTGTAGAGACCCCTCTACCAAATTTCTGTACTGTGATATTTAGAATGTAGAATTTGGCCTTGGAACATCATAACTAGAGGAACAGGATAACCTGAAGTGTCTGCTTTTATGCTGAAAGTTTTACATGGTTTCTCTGATGGCCAAGTGGGGAGGATGGGTCGGGAGTGGATAAAGATCTTCCTACAAAAAAGACATTCTTGAAGTATTCCAAGGCAGGTATGGATAATTTAGGGAGGTACAGTAGGCTATCCGCTTCATTATCAAGTAGAAACAACCCTGATGAGAGACAGACTGTTCCAGAAAGATCACTTCGATAATCAAGTAAATGTTTTTCTGAGATTTTTATCTCACCTTCTCTGCCTGGTGATGGGTTTTGGGGGATGAGGAAGGAGGGATGGGAGTGGAGCATGAGGGTTTTTTGGGGGGGTTTTGTGTGTGTGCTGGGGTTTTTGGGTTTTTTTAAAGTTTTCACTGATCCTAGGGGATGAACCAAAGAAGCATTTGTTTGTAGCCTTTTGCCACCTCATACCACCTGCAGTTCAGAGGGCTGTGAGAAATAGAGCAGGTCACTGATGTTGTCCTAAGACCTCATTTCTTTGAGATACAATGTTATATAAACTCTACCTGTAAAATTATTGTGGACTTAGTTTAGAGTTTATTGGTAAAAAATTTATGACTGACTGGGCTGTAATTTATTCTTTTCAAATCCAACAATGAGCATTCTCCTTCTTACCTAGCCACAACATATCTTGTTTCACAAAAATGCAAGGAAGAGCCATACAAGACAGTTTCTGTTCAGAATTTTAGTCACTTTGTTCATGTAGCTAGGGACAACAGGCTGTTAATGGACAAAGAGAGTTCTCTTCCTTGAAAGATATCCCTTCTTACCCTTACTGAGTGTCAGGGAACACATACTGAAGTAAAATCACAGAAAAAAATCTCCTTTTTGATGCAACATATGAACTACAATCTCACCTGGATCAGAGCCAGATCAGAGTAGGGAGCTTCCTGATCAAGGGACTTGACTGTGATTGCTTGATGCTGCTGCCTTTCTGTCTGTCTGGCACTTCTGCTGGCGTGCAGCAGCTGGAGAGTGGGCCGAGGATTTGGTTTTCTCTCCCATTCAAGCCAGTATCTTTTGGTCACAAGTTATCAAAGTGTTTTAAGTTAGGTAAGCTCTTAGGTTGTCAGGAGAGATGTCTAACTCTCTTCCTCTCCAACTAAGTTGCAAGGTAGTACCAGCACAAGGCACACTTAACATTTTATAATTGGACTTTGTACATACACACACAGAGCTGGAGAAACTTAGGCTTGCAAGACTGGGAATTTACAGGTTTTTTACTGGCTTTGTGCATGCTGTAATCTGCAGTGTCTGGCTAGCTGAGGGAAACTTGAATGGATTGTTTTCAAGAAGTACATTTCCATGGTCAGGTTGTCAGCTGCCTCCTGATAGGATTTAGTCAGGAGACTCACTGCCAGTCTTTTAGAAACTAACCTTCAGAGCCTGTTTTGTTCATAAATTGCATAGTTAAGTTCCACATTTCTCCATTACCCATACCCAAAGGTGCTGTATATTTTCTCAGTTTCTCATTGTGAAAATCTAATGGGGACAAATCACATCAAGCATTGTTCAGAAGCTGTATAGGGAAAATAACCTCAGTACCTGCAGACATCCATACACAAACACATGCTTACTGTAGCCAGTCTTTTCTCATACTTAGTTCTCATAGTTAAAGCTAGCCAGGATGATGATTATGGGAAGAATTATTTTATGACAATTGTACTGGAATTTTGTTGGCTCTAGTACTGAGACTTGGAAAAAGTCTCAATAAAATTAGAAATCATGCAAGTGAGTTCTTCCTCATGCAGAGGTAGCAAGACTAATCTAGCTGTCATCTTCTGGGAAGAATTAGGAAAATCAGCCAGAGAAGCCTCTGCTGTTGTAGCTCCACTGCCAATGCAATCTTTCTTGAATGCGCTTCGTAGCGAGAGTATTGGCAAAATCTAATCTAGGTGAAAAAATTTAAATTAAGCCGGGGAAGAATTCCATCAGAATCCACTCAAGTTATCTTTTTGCTTTTGAATGGGCTTTTCTACAGTGAAAGGATCAATTTCAGCCTGGAAAGAAATCTTTCATTTTGCGCTATTTGCAAGAAAGAAATGAAGGAATGAAGATGTGGATACCCAGAAGGGATCCTCTGATGTCATTTTAACTGAGTCTACTGGTTAGCTCTACTAAGGATAGCAGTGTTCCCTCTCCCTGCACTCAGTGGGTATTTTCAGGAGGAAGATGGGATCATGCAGGGGTGAAAAATGTTCTCTGCGTTCCAGTCAATGCTATTCCATCCACCATGCAGCATTAGCAGAGGTTTTTATTCTCTGTATTTGAGCTTGTAAGCAGTAGGTAGGAGACTGAATTCTTTCACCAGTTATCTGAACACTGATTTAGCAATATTCAAATTAAATGTATGGAAAGCCTCCTTAAATTAATGAGACACTTAATAGAGTGTAGGTATACAGTTAATCAGCCTCTGAGAGTAGAGACCCAAAGAACACCTTAAGGGTTTCCTAAAATTAAGTATGATTTACATTGTGGAGGATTTGATTTGGGGACCAAAAAACCCTTTAAAGTATTTCATTGGGAAATAATACAGGTTATCATCTGTGGTCTCTACCTGATTATGGATTACAGATTATTTGCAAAAATCCTGCCCTGCTTATTTGATTTGTCTGAGTGGGTTTTATAAAAATGTCTGGACTGCATTATTTCTATGTTTCAGAAATGCTTCTTGCATACATTAGAAATGCAGGATCATTACTGTGTACAACATGTTTTTCAGACAGTAACAATTAATTTCTATTGCCAGATGTGAAACTCAGGGGGAAAAAAAGGCCATAATGGATGTATGTGTAGGAGTCCCCTTTCTCCCTTAGCTGTAATTGAACAAATGGCACTGAGATAATACTGTAATTGTTTGCCTTTTCCATGAAGCCAATATGAAGATTAAAGTACCATCTGGCTTTCTGAACACTAAAGGTAGAGAACCTCCAGCTTGAAAGAAAAAGCAGTTGTATTCCTGTTGAGTGGATATGTTACATGTAATTTAACTTTGCTCGTCTCCACTCAAAGTTCTAACCACAAATAAGCACTCAGAGCTTTTCGCTCTTTGTAAGAGTCAATACCCGAATAGAAATTTTTCAAAGTACCTTTTCCTGGAGGACTCTGATAACCTTGGGTCTGTTCTTGCATTTACGCTCCAGTTGAGTCTAAAGACTGAACCTGGAAAGGAAATCTGGTTGAATAATTTAATAATAAGGGTTCTTTTTTTTTTTTCTTTGTGAAATAGTAACTTCTTCAAACACATTGCTTTCAAAGTCTCTGGAATTACTAAAACTACACTTTTTGCATATTTATAAAAAAATTGCTATGGAATTTTGACAAATCTTTTAATTTAGTACTTCTTCTAAGTTCTAAAATAGCTATTGCAACCATTACAGGAAAAAAAAAATTAAGTTATGATTCACCTGTGAAATCAGTTTTTAATAACTATTTATAAAGGAATTTCAATAAAAATATGCATTTTATATTAGCAATAAATTTCACAGAAAAAATAAAATTAAATTTTCTAGCTATATGAAACAAAATTGGTTTCTGGAGTTTTTTGTAAATTAAATTAGTTTTTCTTGGGTTTTTTTTTCAGCTTCTATAAAAATTTCTGTTGATAGGAAACAGAGTAATTTTTAGGGAAGATTTCATCTGAAAGAATACTTGAGAACCACTAGTGTTGAAAACACTCTGTCTAGTTTTTTTCCAGTCAGTATTAGCACTATCAGAATCAGAAACCCACTTTAATTTGATTATTCTTGTATGAAAATTAACCTATAAACAAACACATGCAGGAACTTCCCCTTTTTTCCCTCTACCCAACCCCTCAATGTCAAAGGTGCTAAAAAAGCATCTCCAAGAATTAGAGCAAAATATTTTCACATTTTGATCTGAAGATCTTCCTCTAGCCTGGGATTCATGCATTTAAAAAAATAGTAAGTAAGTAAAATAGGAGGTGATAGGATGGTCCAAATCTCAAGCTTTCTAGAGTCTTTCCCACACCCTCAAAAGGGATTATCCACCTCCCATCTTTGACTGGTTTATTTGGGCTGGTTAGAAGGTTAGAAAGCATAACTGCTAGACAGGGAAGTCTCTTTTAAATTGCTTTTTTGGAAATAGTCAAAACTCAAAATCCAGTGGACATCCGATGATTTCAGTTTCCTTCTGAGTGAACTCAGTGCCACTTTGGACCCAGCAAACTTGAAATGGCTTGAGGAGTCTTTGAGGAACAAACCCTGCTTCTTCCTCTTGTGTTGTCTGACTGCTGGTGCTGGGTCAGAAGTACTGAGCCTCGTTGGGACAAAGAAGCCAGATAAAACCCACTGTTGCTACCCTCAGAACCATCTGATAGCAATATAACAGTGTGCTCCTCATGTGGCAGGGCAGGTGGCTTTGACACGTTTCTGCTTTTAAAAAGCCCTAAAAGATTTTTTTTTGTTTTTAGCAGGACATTTTCAGTAAAGGCCTCCTGATTCAGTCAATGTATGTGACCTTTATCTAGGGAGAACATAAGGCCAAATTTGGGATTTTGTTCTTTAAAGCTGTGAGCCCCTCTGTTGTCTTTGGAGCAGTTTTTAAATTATAATTTAGCAAAGCATTTAGTTATTGCTATGTGCTTCAGCCTTGGTTAGCTGAGTTGGATTTGGCAAAATCTGTGAAATAAAATTCTCAAAGCTCAAACTCATTGAGATATTCATCTTTATGCATGAATTTAGGCAAGACTACCAGTGAGGTTTGGTTTGAATAGTCACTGTTGAGCAACACTGGGAAACAGCCAAGATATGGCACCAAGCACTGATGAGTGTAATTTCAAAGCCATTTCATAAAATCATGTCTGTAACTACTGTCTCACCTTCACTGACTGTAAAAATGAGAAAAGTAATGTTTGCCCAAGGCAAACAGGGTTTTGAATATTAATTTATATTTGTAAAGCACATAAACAAGGTAAGTCAGGACACCATTTGACCATGAATATGCAAATACACATAATCCTGCTTTTTCACACCTAGCAAAATGATGCAGACAAGAAATGGTTTCCTTCTGAAATACATGAGTAGCTTCATTAGGCAAACTCCATAACACTGAACTATCAGCAGCCAGCTGTGTTGAGATTCCACTTGCCATTTTATTTTGATCAGAACAAGAAAAGGGTTTTAATATGTCTTGTGATTTTGTTCTAGATAAAACACTCCACCTGGTGTTTTATAGTAAATAATGATATATTATAGTTTTTTCTGTGGTATTTTTCAATAAAATCTCTTTTCACTGTGAAGAATAATGGGCTGGTTTGTTCTTTTCCGCTTTGTCTCCCCAGTGCATAGTTTGGGACTGGGATTCCAATGGAAAGCATGACTTCATTGGAGAATTTAGCTCAACTTTCAAGGAAATGCGAGGAGCTATGGAGGGAAGACAGGTAAGTGGAAACCACCTGAGCAATCTTAATATGTAATTTCTGTAGAGCAGTGTTCCCCAGACAATCCTGTCAAAAAGTAGGTGGCATTGCCTCATCATCTCCCAGAATTTAGTTTTGTTGATCTCTCCCACAGGTTTTACTGTTACCTGGACACAATAATCTGAAAATGTAAAAAAGCATTTGTTCCTGTACTTTTATGCCTGAAATACGTAGTGTTTTTTTCTAGTTCCCATTCCACAGGCATTTCTTTCTGCTAAGATTTATTTCCTTTTAGCTCAAGCACGTGGTTTTCATAAGGTGGTGTGCTGCAGAGCAGATGCCCATAGTGGCTACTCTATAAGCATTTCCCTGGTGGCCTTAAGGCCTCTGTTGGGTGAGGGTCATTCTTCATCTTCCTCTGTTTCTCATGTGCTGCATTCATTGCTGTCAGCTTTAACTAGAACCCATCATGATGAAACTAATTGGTTTTCTAAGTATTTCATGATTTACAATCGTAAGGGGGAATGAAGTTGTTAGCTTATCAATAATTTCACTTTTTTTTATGTCAGCCTGATGTTTTCAAATTGCTGTTGATAGTAATTACTTAATATGATAACTGATTTGGCATATCTAATTCCAGAAATTGTAATTTTCTATTATTACTTACTTCTAAAGGTGTTCGTTTTGATAAATTCTCTGAGGGGGAGTTAAAAATGGTGATCCTGCTGATAATTTCTATTCATTGTTCCACTGTTGTTGTGATCTCAGCCCAAAACACAAATGCCTAATGAGCTTTATCTGGGCTTTATATTAAGGTTCTGTTTGTAATGTGTTAGTAAAAATCTAACACAGACTCAGAAGGTGTTAGATAAATGGTAAGTAGTCAGTCTGTGCCACAGGTCATGAAACGTTCATGACTCTTCCAGACATTTTCTGTTGAAGTTCTGTAGAGCAAACTGAAGTGGCAAATGCTGCTCATGTGTATAAAATACTGCTGATACGTATCAGTCATATATTAGTCCATTATAAATAACTTCTCAGTGTAAATGAAACCCTGTTTGCTCTCTCAAGTCAGAGGATCAAAACTTTTATCAAAATTTGAGTGGAAATAACGAGGTAAACAAATCCCAGAAGAATAACATTAACAAGGCCAGTGGTGTGACAACACTCCAAATTTGTATACAAATACCTGTGGCTCAGGAAGGAACTGTGTGAGAGTGGTAAATGGTGTGTATTTTCAATGTAAATGTCTTAAAACCACATTATGGTCCTTCCCAGGAAACAGCTTGTTGGTCTAAACAAGAGCCTTGTAGTCCAGAATGCCAGGAACAGTTCTGCATCTGGATAAACTATGTATTCTTTAGTATAATGGGGAAACTGTATGCTTTTTTTCATCCTCAGCTAGCAGAAAAGATGATTACTCTTTTCAGAGGCATAAGAAATTAATGCAGCCATTTGTCAGTTCTTGTTCTAGGTTGTCACTGCAGTATCAGATTTCTGTCCAGAAATGTTTTAATGTTGCCCTATGGTTTAAGTGCCTGTATCTTACTCCTGCTATGGGCCTGCCATTTGCCATTCTGCAAATTGTCTTTTACCTGTAACCTTTTACCTGCAGTCTTCCTCCACACACACATTGGAATTGTGCCTTTTTTTATTCCTTGTTCCTCTCATTCTGTTGTGGCTGTGAAGTTATTCTGTGGGCTTGCACTGCAGAACCCTGCTGTTGGTATAACTGATTCTCATGAGACCACCAAGGTGGGAATCAGTTTCCTTTCTCCTCTTTTCTAATCCTTGTTTTGTAGCCTATTCTAGAGGAAAACAAGATTGAGTGGTTAAGATAATAAGTATTAGTCATTTAAGTGGCTGATAAATAGTGGTTCAGAAATATAAATGTCCATACTAGATGACTCTTGCCCCTAATGAAATCAGGGTTTGGTGAGCACTTACAGCAGGATTGACAAGAGCAAGCAGTAGGAATTTGAGCAGGTCCTGGTAGAGATGACATACTTGTGGAGAACAATACTGTGATCACATGTTGTACAGGAGAGGTCAGCTGTGTGGGAAGCCACATCGCTTGGCTGGAGCTGGAATGCAATTTCCTTTTACCTTTCACTCTCTCCTTGTCCCTCCCTCATCCTCTCTCATTCTTCTCTATTCTGCAGAAAGAACTATTGCTGCTAAAGGCAATATATGTCATTGTCTATGGACCCCATAAAAACATCTTAGTGCATAGTTTACATCAACATCCTTTCTGCAACATTAAGTAGTGTGATTAGCAGTTGTCAGTTCTTTTCCTTAGTTTTAGCCTTCCTAAGGAAAAAGCATGTGCAATAGAGTGTTTACTTTGAGTAAAGAGGTTATAGTGAACCTTGAGGAAATTATAGAGGAGGAAGTTGCTTTGTCTTCAAGTAGATCAGCTATTTCTGATAAGGAAGGCCATATTAGAGAAGTGTTTTATACATGGGTGGGGAGATGAGTAGGTTCAACATGGTCCTTGTTCCTGAAAGAGACCCTTTCATAGCCTTAGACCAGAAAATAATTGTTTTACATGTATTACTCTTATTAGTCAGAGGAATAAAACTACACTCTCCAGCCCCTGGTGTTAACATTCTTTCACATTGCATCCAAACAGTGAGTGTGGAGTGTCAAAGATAAGGGCCAAAGCCTGAAACTTCATCTCAGATGCTGTGGAAGCCAGATTAAAGAGCAGAGCTCAGGTCTGACGTCCTTATTTGAGTTGCTAAGGAGATGCAGTGAAGCTTCTTGCTCTGGTTATATTTTATTTTGTGCAGTAGTCTCTACAGCCAGCTACTGTACATTGATACAGTTCTGTCCAAAGATAATCAAAACACCCTAGTGATTGTCAGCCAGAGTTTTTCACTCTCCAGGAAACTGGAGAAAATTGGAAGGAACATTCATCATTGATAGGGGATCCAGGAACCTGGATTAAGCTTCATCTGCAAATCTGTATGGTTTTAAAAGAGGCTACACCAATGGCACACATCTCCATCTCTGCCCATCAGCAGTGTCTGTATTGGTTGGAATCAGCTGCACAAGCTGTCACAAATGCATTAAGCAGTGAGAGTGGGGATACCACAGTTTGTGCTGGTGAGCAAGATGGACTGTGTGGCATCTGGGAACTTCTAGCATTTCTCACCATTTCACCAGCTCACCTCATCTCTGGAGGAGCTGACAAGGATGTTGAAGTTGCCTTTTAATTGTGCATAGTTCATCCTTCAGAAAGCACAGCGCATTCTGACCCATTCTTCAACCTTCCCCTCTAAAAGTAGAGATATTTTCATCTTGTAGCCAGTCTATCAGCTGCTACAGAAACACTTGAGATGAACAGAATGTGTAACCTGCTTACTTACAGGAGCTGGGGTGCTTCTAAGACTGTTCCATCCCTGGGCTGTGTACTGATTATCCCAAGTTTTGAGTGTCAGCCTCCGATGAGCTTACTGGCTTGACTTGGTTGTGAGATTCCTCAGCAATATGTGTTTGAGACCAGGCATCATTTAGATAAATGCTGTGAATCTACCACTGGTATATTCTGAGTGGTTGAACCAGTGCCGTGTGAAGAGAAAACTTCTTACCTGAATGAGATCACTTGTTTTGATCAGAAGTGGCATAAGTTGTTTATGAATTTCTTTTCTGAATGTGGTATGTCTTGGGTGAGATTCACAAATCTTGAATTGCAACTCCTTCAGAGTGTTAGGTGCTTCTCCACGACTGAGAGGATGGAATTCTGGCAAAACTTGCTGGTCTTCTGCTTTAAGAAGACCTTTCTATCATGAACAACCTCAGGATATTAACTTTATGTGCTTCTGTTCCATAAAAATTACCTTATGGTCATAGACTGCTATGGTCTGACACCTAGCCTGTTTTCATACTGACCACCAATAAAAAATGGCACAAAGACATCCTCTTGTTCAAATGCACATGTGAAACAGCCCTTGCATCAGCCATGGTTTAATGGTGAAATTGGTGGTACTGGGTCAACAGTTGGACTCAATGATCTCAGAAGTCTTTTCCAAAATATAATTCTGTGCTTTCTAAATCTTTTATTAACACTTTCCACCATTCCAAACTTTATTATTTACTCCTTCACCACAAGCTTGACGCAAAAAACCCCACAGTAAGAATAAGCCTGTTGTTATCTTTTTAAGTGAAATACTAATAAATATTCCAAGTTTTTTGTGTCTTAGGATTTCTTCCAAGAAAATATATATGTTGAATATATATGTTGTTAATATCTGTGTACAGTCACAGTTTTTAAGGTGTTCTAATACTAATCTATCAAGCATATTTAAACAGGACAAGAAGAAGCTTGAGATTATATAAATGTTAATACTATTAAAGCTTATCATAGTTGTAAGGAGAAAACCTCTACTAATGAGAAAAAAACCCACACTTTTCTGGGTTTTTTAATCAAGGCAATAAAGCCAGAGGGATTTGAGAGGAAAAATCACCTGGATCTCCATGCAGCACAGGAGTTATGTAAGGGAAAAATCTGTTCCTGTATTACGTAAAAAATGGACATGTGCATTTGCACACACACCCAAAAGGAAAGAGGAGGAAGAAACCCCTCTGTACTTCCCATCCCCACTGACATTTCCACAAGTTCAGGGTGTTTTTATGGGGGATTTTCCATCTGGGAGCTCTTCAGATGACTGCCCGGTGAGACCTTTAAGCTCTTGGTAATGGGCCAAGGTGTTACGGGCACCTGTGGACAATTCCAGTTTTATCAGGAGACAGCCCAATTCACCCAGGACTTTCTGCAACATCATCAGCTGCTGCTGGCCCCAGGCAGGGCAGCAGAGGCCTCAGTAGAGGATGCAGCTACACCAGGCACCTGCCAGATCCCTGTGAGGAGACAACCATTGGTACAGCCACAGAACCACAAGGGAGGTTGGAGGCTTGGCTGGGGAAACAAGAAACGCTTTAATTTCCACTTCATTCCCTGGGGGCATGTTTCCAGAGAAAATCTCTGATAATGATTAAAGGCAGCTCTTCTCTCTTGGTGGGTGTATTGCTGGGACTGAAAGAGGAAAAACCACAAAACTATCCTGTCCTCTTGCCCAGAGGAATGGCAGGAATAAAGCAGCCTTTCATGCACGAGGAGACTCAGTTCAGTTAAAAGTGAGCTGTTTTTCTTGAGGCATCAGAAGGAGGCAGTGCAGGATATAATACTGCCTGCTATCGAGTGGGGGTCTTGCCCCATCCATTAGACTGCAGTGCCTCCTTTGTCATTTACAAACTGTGCAGTTCATTGCAGCAGCTAAACGGGAAGGAAGAACAGAGAAACCAAAGAATTGCAAGGGAGGCAAGAGAGCATGTTACTGCTAACACAAGCTATGACACAAGCATGCAAGAAGCAATGCAGGCTCTTTAGCCCTTTCCTCACAGGTCTACCCAATGTGCTGGTGTACAACCACCGTCCCAGAGAAAGCAACTGTGATCATTTGTCTTGCCTTAGCGTACATGAAACTCTCCCAGCTCCTTCAGTGCTTTCGCTGAATAGCTTGTTTAATTCTACAATTGTTGCCTTCATTTAATCACCCCATTAGTTCATTTAGTCACCCCACTTCCCTTTGCTGGTGTGTAGCATAAGTGGTTGCGATGTTTGCTTCTCTCTCTCTTCTGAAGGTTTTGTAAGAGAAGGAGTAAGGATGTTTGGGAAGAAGGTATCCTTCCTTCACTGCAGAGCAGCAGCTCCCACTGAGGGATCTGTGTCTCCTCATCACTGGCACAAGAGGATTTGGACCTTCCAAGTGTCACCCTTAGTTCACTGACTGTCATTGAAGAATAGCTGAATGGAGTTTGCTCAGAAATTCTCCACACAGTGGTTTAAATTTATTTAAAGTGTATAAAAGAAACACCAGCATAGTATGGTCTAAGAAGTGCATTACCAACATTTGCAACATTACATAAAATAACAGTAGATAGTTTAAAATCATGTTGCTTTCTGTATCAGATTCTCTGTGTTGTTTGATAAAGAGCTTACACAGCCCAGAGCTGTCAGGTATTTGGAGGAAATGCTAAGTGACTTTCAAAATGATGAATCCAAACTTCACAATGTTTACCATTAGTGTCAGATTGCAGACTATTGCATTAGTTTCCTCTCAACTGAAAAGTTAATTTAAGAGCAAAAATGAATCGATAAAAAGCAATGTCAGATACCAAATCAATACTGGAAATGTAGGAACAGATTGGAAATTGAGGTTGGCCTCAATAGTGCAAGCAAAATATTTGAAAACTGTTTCTCATTATTACTTGCTTAGAGCTGTATTTTAAACTCTGTTCTCATTTTAAAAGCTGAATAAACAGTAACACCAGTGTAAGGAATTTCCTTCAAATTATGCTTGTTACATCTTTAGTTTGAACTGGGGGAAATGCAAGGTCAGAACTGGATTTTAGTGAGTAAGTGAAGATTGAGCTTTACGTAAAAGTCTTACTGGCTCTTTAAGCCTATGAACTAGTAAATGTCTCTTCTCTCTCCTCTCTTGTTCCCTTCCCTTTGTTATACTATCATCAGTAGGTTTAATAAGTGCAAAATTGTTCTTTATTTCAGTTTTCATACTTTCTGAAAATTTTCTAATCCGTTCTTTCCTTTATTATCCATGTAAGCCAATAATGTAAGTGACTTGCACACAGAATAATTTAATGAGCATTAGATAGGTACTGGGAATTGTTATCCATACATCTCAAAATGCTTTGCAAAGTAGGTGAACATTCATAACTGCATTTTACAGTTAGCAAAGGGAACCCGAGTTATTTTTTTCTCTTCTGAAGTAATGTTCTATGCCACTCTGGTCCTTATTTATTGTAAACTTCTTCCATAAAAATACCATGAAATTTTTTTTTCAGGCTTCAATAATCCTTTTCCCAATGAGAGAAATTATGTGTATAGTATATGGCTTTATATAGGTCAGGCCTTGTTTAAATGTGCACATTGAAAAAAATATTCATGTTGGAGGATGCTGAAATTAAGGAGGTTCATTTTGGATGTTCAGGGGAAAGCTACTGCACCTCTCCAGTGTATTTCAGTGTCAAAGGGAGGAGTGCAAATCCTGCCTCCTATTTTTTCCTTTCTATTTGATATATTACAGTTTATGTATAAAATACAGACAGCATGATTGCTTTGTAGGAATGCTTCAAGTAAGTGTGGAGACAACTGTGTGTTAAACCATCTTGCCACAAGCAACCTTTCAAGATGAGAGTGGGCAGTGCTTTTGCCTTGCTTTCAGACCCAGATATGAGCTTATTGCGCTCCAGTGTTGTGTTGCAGAGCACTCTCTTTGCTGGGAGAGAAGGGCTTTTATTTTTTGAGCCTGACTGCTCCTCTTGAGTAGAGGAAAAAACGTTTGTGGAGGTATCCCCTGAACATAAGACTCTGTATCTGCCTGTCTTCTCAGTTGGAAAATTTGTTTCACAAGACAAATAACTGAGCTGTAGGCTAGCTGGGAGAGCAAGCAGATGTGCTTCCTGCAGTTGGAACATTTTTTTTGTCTTTCCCTATTCTTCACTCTATAACCTGTCTCCATTTCACAGTGATGAAGATGCCCCTCCTCCCCTGTACAGAAATGGTCTCATATTGCTCCAAAACCATATGTTTTGCCTTGCATTTTTTTGATGTTTGACAAAATCTGTAGGTCTGGAATACTTCAGAGACATCCAAATAATTGCTGTTAGACAGTGGTTTGAAACTTGATGAAATTTCTGGGGCTGAGTACAAAGTAAAAATAGTTTTTGGTGCTCAAGCATTTTGCTCAGATATATCAATATGTACCTGACTGTAGATGAAGCACTGTAACACTTTGGTTTTCACTGTAAGCAAAACACTGTAGCACTTAAGACATGTTTCATTTCAAAATGTCATAATAGAGATTTTTAGATAATAGATCATTCTGGTTCTTTCTGGAATTTTATTTCTTTCTGTCACCCAGCATCATGTGTTTTGTCTCCACACTTGAAAACAAGTGTTTTCCCTGAAGGAAAATAGTCAAGTTATTTACCATATCAAAGCATATTACAGATAAAATATCTGTATCTGTATATATAAATGCCAATAGACACTTGCATGTACAAATGCACATATTACTCCTGCAGTAAAAGGCATGGATAATATTGTAGACATTAGAGATGAGGGTCTGAAAGCTTGGCTTTATCACTCTGTCTGAAACCAGAGGAAGGCAGAACATTTCAAGTGGAAATGATTGAGAACCTGGGAAATGTTATGATGAGAACAAGGAGATGTATTTCAGTAACAAGGTAGGACTGTTTTGCTGTAAAATTGACTATCTGTAAATAAAGCCATGAAAAAAAATTTTAAAAGGTATTTTAATGTATTCTTAGGGATAAATTTCAAATGTATCGTTAGATACCTGCATCTTTGTGAACATTTTACTGATTTTCTTAACTTTTTATTTTGCTATCAGACTTAAAGGAGAAAGCAAGATGACTGCTGGCCAGAATTTTTCTGATCATGATTTTAATACAAAACTCAGTGTTACTGTGACAACAGTTTTGTGGTTAATGCAATGCATCAGGTTGCTCTCTTCAGTATTTTCTATTGTATTAAGTTCCTTCTTTTTTGTCCTCTTCAATGATCTCAAAAGGTCCTCAATCTTGCTTATGTAACACCTGAAACTACAAGACTGGAAGATGACAACAAATTAATCTGGATGTCTCTCTTGGTGCCACATTCAATATATACATTTAAACACTGGTATTATGTTTTGCCCTGGGCCTTCTTCTGTTAACAATACTCTGCATAGTTAACAGTTTTCATTTTTTTCCTCTCTGTGCACCTTTATCTGTTATGATTTAGACAGCTGTTGAAATTGGGAAGTGCAGCTTTTGTTAATTATTCAATCTGTACATAAAATTTGCCTGCAGAGAGTGACTGCTATTTTTTTCACAGGTACAATGGGAATGCATTAACCCCAAGTACAAAGCAAAGAAGAAGAACTACAAGAACTCGGGCATTGTCATCCTTAACCAGTGCAAGGTAAATATGTGTTTTGCTCTTTGACTGTTTCTTTACTAAGCTCTCAGTGATATATTTTAATGGTACTTGGAACAAAGTGGAATTGCCCATAGAATAGCCATGGAAACGATCCCCTACAAAAAGTAAAGGCAAGGACTTGAATCTCAAAAGTAAGTTGACTGTCCTCAACTCTCATTTCATTTCTCTTGCCCTATCCCTGCTCTTGCACAATGGAAAAGACAATACTAAACTTTTAACACCTAAAGACTTACCAACTTTGTATATCCTTTTTAATACTCCATTATTTCTGCAAAATTGCTCTTGCTCCTCCTGAATCAACAGCAAAATTTCCTCTGACTTCCCAATGAGAAGAAGTTGGTTCCACTTTTTATGTGAATTTTGCTTTCTGTAGGTTTAGAATTTTGATGGTTTTTTTCTGTTCATAGTTTTGTTTCTGTCTCAAACTGTGTTTAATGATTCTTCCTTTATCTTATTTTCAGTTGGTCCCTCTCCTCCTTCCAATTTATTTTTTTTCAGGCAGTTCTCATGTTTCATCAGTACACAGCTGAGTTGAATGTCTTGCTTTCTTGTCTGCAGATACACAAGATGCATTCTTTCTTAGATTATATCATGGGAGGCTGCCAGATACAGTTTACAGTAAGTGTCTTACTTCTCTAAGTTGTTTTGAAGAAAGGGAATTCCCTTAGATACCAATTCATTACTTTCAGAGAAATTATTATTGCATGCTGTTCCTTGGTAAATTATTAAGTTCTTCTTGCAAAATATATTAAGGGCTAGTCTTCCTTTCCAGAATGAGTCCTCCGCTAAAGCAAGTTGTTTTCCCTGAAATGGTGTCAATACTGAAAGTCACATGCAGAGTGATCCATCCAGGGACTTTTCTCTGTTATCCTGGGGTGAATGCTGGTGTTTCATATCTCAGCCATAACTACCAAGTAAGATGGCACTACAGGGGGACATAGTTCTAATTTAGAGTGTACTCAGAAGTTAGTCAGTTCAAGGAACAGGGTGTAAAAGGATTTGCAGGGCTCTTCATAAACAGAAATACAGTTTTTTTGTATTTCCAGTTAATAAATTTAAAAACATTTAATGATATGTAGGTTTGATCTTTTCATGTATCATGTATCTAAAATTTAATATACTTAATATAATGTAATACGATATATCAGTTTTTCCCATAGTACAGGAACATGGATTGTGGCTCAGTTCCAGTCTGGTTTATGTGATTCTAATTTATGCAAGCTAAAGGGCTAAAATCTAATGCGCAAAGGTAATATTCTTCTTCTGGAGATCTTTTCTTTTCCTGTAGCATCCTGGCCTATTTCTTCTCCCACATATGAACTATCAGACACTGGATGCTACTGACATGTTCCATTTCACATTTTCCAGACAAGCCTTCATTTTCCAAAAAAGGTCTGACAAAAAAAGAAAGATTAATTTTTTTTTTTATTGTACCGGGAAGTTCCAGCAGCAGCTATAGACAGTAGTGGATTGTCTTCTTGTGTACAGATCAGCTTTTTGAAGTGTTAAACATGGACTTTTGCCCATACTCATCACAAACTCATTGGATAACACCCAGAACAGAGGACTCTGCTTCAGTTTTGAAGGAAATACCTTCTGCAGTACACAAAGATCTATATAATTGTCTTCTCTCATATAAAGCATACTGTGTATGCATAAAGCATACTGTCTCTGCCTTACCTGCCTACTTCTTTTATCTCCACATACCAGCAATGCACAATTCTTCTTCAAGAGGAAACTTGGCAGAAAGAAACAAGTTTCAGAAGAAACAAGTCTGAAACTCAGCTGTCACTGGAAACCCCTTTAATTTATCTTTTCTGACATTTCCTCCCTAAAATATGACTGGAAGAACTCAATTATCAAATGTATTCAAGGTCATTATCAGGAAGACATGAATGTCTTCATGTTGCATTTGAAAGCCTTTTCTCATCACGGCATGTGGTTTAGGCATGTGCAAAGACCAGTTAATATGCATTTCCCACCATTCCAGCTCAAGAACAGGAGCACTGCCACCATTAGAAAGCATCTAGGGATTTACATATTAAGTTACAGCTTTTCAGACTGATTCTATGTAACTGCATCCCAATGGAAGAGCAAGTTCTTAGTGCAAGGAAGGATTATGGCAATGTGGTTGCCTTTAATTTACATGTTGCAGGTATCCTATTACTAGGCTGCAAAACACAAGTTTAAAAGTGGTAGGGCAAATGGGTTAAAGTGGATAGTGGCTTCTACTGTATTTTACTATATTTCATTTTACTAAAAGGAAACAAAACAATTGGTACTAGAAAGTTTAAGTAAGCTCATCTTCAAGGATGGGCAGTGATGACATAAAGGAAATGGAAGATTCATTATACTGTCAGCCACAGAGGTCCCTGAATTACTGTTGCCCTTAGTGGTATATCTACAGTATTGTGTAAGCTCATCACTGTCAATTTTCAACCTGCACAGTCCCAGGGTAAGCCATTATGACCTCTCTGTACCTATAGCTGTTCTGAATGCATAACCTAGTGGTTCTCCCTAAACATCATCACAAACTGGTTGTCCACATATTTTCCTTCACTCTTTTTCCTGCAGTCCTCAGCACAGACTGGTTGTGAGATGTGTTGTTGTTTTCCAAAATTAATTGTCCAGTGGTCACTGAAACAAAAGGGTGGAGCCTACTGGGGAGATACTCCATTCTTCCTTGCTTTCTGCATGCATCATATAATCTCCTCTTCCCATTATCCTAATCTGATTAATTCAGACCGAAACAGAGGAGGCCTATTCCTTGGACTTTCTCAGGCTTCCATTTTTTTTTTTTTAATCCATTGTAGTGGATTTGGGATTGTTTTAAACTCTCCCAATATGTGTGCTGTTGTTGTCCTGATATAAATGAAATTTCTGTTGAGCTGATGCTATATACAGGCAGTATGATACTGTGATTTGAAAGGGCACTTGCTGATGGAGGGAAGCACTTGATAACAAAAAGCTGTAGTATGATGTACCTGGTCATTTAAGGCACTAATGAAAGCCTTGGTAACACCATGCTCTGTGTTCTTGGAATACTTTGTACCTTGGTTATAGAAACATGGTTTGTAGTTAGAAAATAATATCTCTGAAAAAATGAAAGTAAACTTTTCCTTTCCTTTAAAACCAGTTATTAAGAAGCTTTTATCTGTTGAGATCAATAGTGCTGATTCCAGCCCTCTATTTTTATGCCCAGCTTATTGCCAAACACTGTATCTCTTATCAGACAGTGTACCCCGCTGCAGAAGAAATGTTCAGAGGTTGGCAGTGAAAATGGGTCTGTAGTCAGAAGACGTTTTCATCTCTTTAGGAAATACAGCAGAAAGGATGTGTACCATACATAAAAGGAACTGTAATAGAAAGATCTGTTGGACAGATGATCTCTCACGCAGGTCACAGTATTGGGCAGCCAGATTTGTTGCTGAAAGATCTAGCAGGAGGTTCCAGCTATGTAGGATGTTTTGAGTGTAGTGAAAATCACCCTTTTACAAGTCTGGGGGGAAAAAAGCTGGTACTGAGTGTAGTTATTGCACTGTTACATTCTTATTTAGCTGAGGGAAGATGACAGCTACACTGAAACTGACACATTTAAAGATGCACCGATAAAAATCAAATGTATGCACTATAATAAAGATTCCTACTTTACTGCCCAAAAGATAAGCTCAGTTCTGATATAACATCTGTCATATATTAAATTATTTTTACAAATCCTTAGCCAATGTATTTGCACAAGAACTTGGTCTGTTGGGTAATGCTAAAGGAGCAGAGCTCTGCACTGTTATTTTGGAATCGTGGAAATTTACAGTGGTAATCTTTCTTACAAGTCCTCCCTGTGGCAGTCAAAAAGATATTTGAATCAAATTCAAGCACAGTGCATCCAAGTACAAATATTCATAAATTCTTCATCACAGGAAAATTAGGCTGTTTTTTTACTTATCAGCAGACCTCTGCTGCAAGGACCATTTCCAAAAGGAAGCTTGTTCCAGGAAGTTTTTTTTTTCGCTTTCCCAAACACTAGCCACAGGCATTTTTCCCAGCTCATGAAAACCACTCCTTATTCCTACTCTGTATTCTTGATTTCATTTCCAAAGGAGTTAGCCATAAAGAAAGACTTCTCCAGTTCTGTTTGATGTGTCACTAAAGTCTTGTTCATGTGTTTTCCTGTTTGGAGATTATGAGTAAAACCACCTACAATTTCACAGGAAGCTCCATTGTTTCCCTGTGATACAGTGGCATTTTTGTGCTTTCTGTAATCAAATTAAGGTTGAATTAATATCAGAAAAAATATACTTATTTTTAAGAAAATACGCATACCTTGAATAAGATTTTTTACAAATACCTTTCCCAAAACTAAGCTAGTCCATACAATCATCCATGGATTTATCTTGGGTTTCACAAACCAGTGTTTGAAGAAATGTTGCTTTCTCCTTCAGTTAAATATGTGTAGTGTTCCTCAGTTATGTGCTCTTTCAAGTGAAGTCATGAGAAGTTCTCCATTGATTTATTCAAGTTAAATCCAGATACCATTTTTGGAAAAAGATCTGTGTGGAAAACAAACTTAGTGCTTTGGTGCCTGAACAGTGAGTAGGAAGCAGAAGTGAAAGATTACTCTTATTTGCAAGCCAAAAAGCTCCTCTCCTCACTGGATGTGGGGAGGTGCCAGGGGTTCAGAGATGATCAAGTCAAAGAAGGGATTTCCAAGCCTATTAGAGGCTTGTTTCTTCAGCTGGAAGACAGAGGTGGAAAATCAGAACCAGCAGAGGAAAGCCATGTTGGGTTGACCCAGTATGATACTTTTCCCTTTTACTTTTTAGCAACAAAAATTAGTTTCAGAGAAGGGCTGTGTAATTTTTTTAAGGCAGCATGAAAATGTCATGTTTCATTTTCCTTTTGAAGCTGCACAGTGTTCCCTGTGCCAATCAGAGGCTGCAGCAGGGGAAGCTGAACATTTGCAAAAGCAAGCTGTGCCTTCAGAGTTCTTTTTGCAGCCTTTAGCAAGACCCTTTCTTACCTTTCAGCTACACTGTAAAACTGAAATCTGAACTTGCTGCATTTGTCTATTGAATATTCAGGTGTAATGGGTTTTTTAGGGGAATAGGTTATTGGACACAAGGGCATTTTATAAATGGCTTTGTTTCCTCTGTAACATCCTTGGGATTCTTGTTGCTCCTTTTAGGAATTCCTATAAAGCAGCATCACAGCTTCAGCAGAGGACTTTCTGATCCATAATAAGGGAAAATGCATGCCAGAGCCTACCTTCAGTGAGAAATAGAAAGAGCATTTTAAAAGGGAGAAAATAATTTTAAAATTAATCATTAATACTTGATTTTGCATTGACTACTTCCCACAATCTTCTCTAAGGTTTTTCAAAAACAGCAACAAAAACTCTTTGCAGGATTCAAGCTTTCCTTTAACCCTACAGCTCACGTTTAAGCTTGCTATCAGCTGTGAAATTGGGAGGTTTAATTATTTAATACTTACGTGTTTTGAATAGAAAAAATACCAGACAAGCAATGTCTACTACTACAGCCACAGTAAGGATTAAAACAGCTAAGAAATGTCCCTGATTGGAGTTCTAATTTACAGTTTCGGTAGGACTTGGAACTCTCTATGGACATTTTTGCTGCAAGGTTTTTATGTCCTGAACATTATCTGAGGTAGAATAATTTCATTAAATACGAGGACCTAGAGATAGTTAATTTGATTCATTTGTATTAGAACCTAATTTTGCCCATAGAATAGCAGTGCAGGTAATTTTTCACCTAATTATGCCATTTTAGTTTTATTATCTCTTATTTTATAAACTGTCATTTGCTTCTACATATATTTACCAGTACAGTCCTAATTCCAGTTTGATTAAGTATACAGTAAAATGACCTACGATGTAAGGCTGCTGTCTCTTCGCTGCAGCAGATTATTTCTGGTAAAGATATATGGTTGGTGTAGGTGAATTTGTGCTCAGAAGAGCTCTGTAGCACATTGACTTCTCTTCTTTCCCAGGTAGCTATAGATTTCACTGCATCAAACGGTGATCCCAGGAACAGCTGCTCACTGCACTACATCCACCCCTATCAGCCCAATGAGTACCTGAAAGCTTTGGTAGCTGTTGGGGAGATTTGCCAAGACTATGACAGGTAAATAACCACGTTTGATTACAGAGTTGTCTTTAGAAAGTGTTTCCACAGTGTGAAGTGAATGACTGCCTGTGGCTGGCTGCAGAGGCTCCGTGTTTAGGCACTTGGGAGGAATGACTGCACGTCAGAAGGATTAGTCTACCTTAACCAGCTTTTGAGAGTGACGCTGGGGTTCGATTATGTTCATGATAAAGAAAGTCACAGTTCTTGGCTGTTTGGTTGATTAGTGTGTAAAGTTTCAGTTTTGTATTCACATGTTAAAATTGCATGTTAGAGTAGATTTTCATGTGTTTGTCTGTTCAAGATTAACAACTTGGAGCCAGTTTTGCAGATGCTGTCAGCATCCCTTCTGATACACTTGTGACTCTGTGTCCTGTTCTACTGGAGAGTATTCCTGAGACATTGTCCTTGAAACTGAATTTGAAGTTGTCTAAACTGCTTATTGATGATGTCTATTTTTAGAAGTAAACCCATGTATTTTGCAGTGTTCTCCTGGCCTGTTGAACAGTGCACTCTCTTCTAAAATAAACGTTGAAAGGTAGTGTGCGTACACAACATGCCTTTAAATAAATAAACAAATGCAAGTAATTGGACCAAATATGGTTTGATTACATTATGTACTTCTGTTGCTTTCAAACAGGCTGCCTGCTTCTATCAAATTAATTGCCCACTATTAATTTAATTACCCAGTGCATTTCCTTTAAATGTTCTTTCTCTGGTGATGTGACACAGTATCTTGCGCAGCTGTTCTTTCTAATATTTGCACATATGATAGATATCCACCCACCACTTTGCCATATGTAAATACCACATCTCAAGAAAACAATGGTATTTCCAGTCAAATTTGAGTTATACTTTCTGTATAAATTGTGGAGTGATTTCAGACTATGGTTTACGTGTTACGCGCTGCATATACCAGCTAGCCTGCTCAGAGGCACTTCTATTTGCATGGTAATGAAATGTCTTCTCAAAGAATGACAAAAATACAGTTCTGATATGAGTTCTGTAAGAATTTGATGATCAGATTTAGTCAATGAGTCTGAGAAAATTAATATTTTATTGTAAGTGAGCTGAGAATTCCCCAGTGATTATGTAGTCATGTAATAATTACCAGCAATAATTCAGAGTATTAGTAAACTTCAGAAAATAGGGAAAGGAGTAAAAAGGGCTGATTTATGCACACAGAATTTTTGATTTTATTACTTAAGTTGTATTTTTTTAGGAAATTAAATAGTTAAGTGGCACAGTCTCTTCTGTACAGAAATATTAACTCCAAATCAGGATTTTTCTCTCAATAAGAATATTTCAATCAGTACAAAAAAAAAAAATACAGCCAGTTATTTTTTAAATGAAATCATCAGCATCATTCTGTTCTATTGTGCTGCAAAAAAATTCCTATTGATGCTAATCAGCACAACTGAAGGTCTATGAGCTATGAACTAGTGCTGAACAAAAGTCAGTTGTTTTCCCATGAAGATGTCACCTTTTGGGCTTGTGTTTTGGCCTGTACATGTTCTCAAGTTGTGACACTGTGAATATATTCCCATGGACAAGTTGATTCAACATGGTCAGTGCTTTCTGATCAAAATGTCAAGTGAGGACTTTTCTTTATACTTGCACATTTTGAAACCAGTAAATTGGAAAAGAGAATTTAAAATCTTTCAAAAGAAGGAAAAAAATTAGAAGGCGCAAACCTTCACACAAAATGGTTTGCAGGTTATGTATAAACCTTTTTTGTGTCGAGTTGCAGCCTCTGTATGTCTGAGCAAATATAACCTACAAAGCAAATCTTCTGTATATACACAAAAAGTCAAAATTCAGTAAAAATCTGAAATGTGGCACAGATCCATAACTGCTCCGGTGAGTCCAGTTGTGCTTCAGATAATGGAGCGGGACATCTGTTTCCAGATTAAGACAAGCCAGAGGTAAAAAGAAACAGACTTGCTGAACCTAAGGGCTGTTTAGAGCCAGTGTCATCATTTGCTTGGGGGCATGTGTTTACTAAGGTTAGCAGATGAGATCACACAATGGTAGTGCTCTTACATGAAGTTTTATACTCTGTACCCATCCATTATCTCATATAGGCAGAATTGGCTGATTTCAGTCCAAACCAAGAAAAAGAGAGTGATTTTAACTCAGTCTCAGGATGAATGTATTTGCATCAAATGAAAGAATAGATGAGTAAAATAAAATCTTTACTTTAAAAAAAGTTGTTTGCAGTACTTTTTGCATTCCAGTTGCAGAGATGTAGAATTCTAAGTACTTCTGCTACTTATATAAGTGGACTGGTTTTTAAATTGTAAAAAAAAAAACAAAAAACAAACAAAAAACATATGGTTATTAATTAAAATACTTGTTTCATTAGAAAAATTCAAATTAATTTGTATTTTGGGAGGAATTGGATTGGTAAGTAATACATAGTGAGACTATACTCAAAATGCAAAATTTTCTTTTATAAACTCTAGCTAGTTTGATCAGTCAAGCCAAATCTTTTCATACTAGGTTTCTGTACATATCAAATCATCATAATGCATCAGTTAGTAATTAATGCTCCAAATTAGGTGTTGCCTCACATCCCTAGTGGATGGAGTGAAATAAACCCTGCTCATCCAAAATCACTTTTATTCATATGGTTCAGAGATTCCTGAAACAGTTAAATGGCTACGCAGTTTTGCATAGTTAAGCATGAAAGAATAAGATTCATTCTTCTATCAGCAATATTCAGAGAATGAGAGAGACACTGATTATTATCCTGATTGTAGAATTGCAGCAGTCCTGTAGGAATAGGCCAGTCTGATAATGATAAGGGAAATGGAAGAGCTATTCACCTGCACAAAATACTTAATACTTTATCTACATGGTGGAATTGTTTCAGGCTATAACAACATTTTTCATAAGGGAGAAGATAGAGTACGTGGGTGATATAATCAGTGGCTAAGCAACAGCAGCAGTGGATCATAAAGGAAGGAGAAACATTCATTAGTTTCATGAAATTAGGTTCTAAAATGTAGTTAGAAATACTGGAAAGGGGAAAACACATTAAAAACTTAGGAATAAGCAGACAATTTCATGGAGAAGAGTTTATTTTAAGATAAAATACTCTTGAACCTCATGAAGTAATAAGTGAGAAATAAGTATTTCTGTTTAATATTTTCAGAAGCTTTCTTTAGTATTAAAAGTTACATCACTGGTATAATTTTACCTTGAAATTGTGCAAGTCTACTCTGCCTTTTTTAGCATAGAGGATCAGGTGAAAATGATGAAAAATCATTACGCACTGACGTGCTTGTTATTAAAAGATCTGCTTCCACATCATTTCATGTTTATTTTTTTACCTCAGTAATTTCTGTATTGAGTTCTCTGTACCAGAAATCAAATAAAACAGTTTCTGATGACCAGCAATGCTAGCCTAGCCAGGATCCTGAAAAATCAGTTGGCCACTACTGTATATGTATATATTCCCTCTACTTTTCATGTGATGAGTTAGCACATTTACTTAAGGCAGATGGGGTTAAACCCAACTCTCTGTGCTGGCTTAGAGCTTCTAACCTTCAACAACTCTGTTTGAACAATAGTTTTGGCCACCTGTTTGTTTTGGAGCCTGGTAGAGACTCCTTCAAGAAAACGCTGTTTTCAGAGGCTGGGTGGCAGGTGTCTTTGCTGGTTGAATACCGGATATGTGCAAAGACAAACTCATTCAACTGTTGAAATAAAGGATCTGTGGCTAAAATCTTATAAAAGCCATGATGCTCTCTTAAGTTATATAATAATTTTGAATGTGTCTTGTTTTGCATGGCAGCTCTTCCCCAAAGCATTTCAGTTTGTGTCATAAAACTGCACCCTGCTTGGCATAGAACAAAAATGCCATTTTGGAAGATGGAGAAGCTTATGGCTAAACTGCAGAATCAGGGAACATTTGCTTTCCCCTTTTGTCCCAGCATAATCCCTGGCCATGTCCTGATTTTAAGTCAGGACCTGAAATACCTCTTTGTATATAAAACTTGAGTTCTACTCGTGTGTGTATTAATATATAGGTATGCATATAACATAGGGGTGCTAAATATACCTATGTATGTACAATATTTAGTGTTGACACAGAGCCATTCATAAAAAAAAATTACTTTTCTTTTGTGCTGTTTACATCTTCCCTCTGTGCAGAGCAAAGCCATAAGTCACAATAACAACAGTGTGCACAGTTTATTACAATGGCTGGTGCTTTGATCTTTATGGTGTGTTTTACTGGTGCTGGAATACAAGCAAGTAGCCATGAGTGTAGATCATCTTTCATTCTGCAGTGATTGGGGTTTCTATCAAAGAAAAAATGGGCTGGAATGGGACTGTAAATAGCTTGTTTGTAAGGATAAATGTTTTACTTGTACACAATGCTAAAGGCTGAAATGCTTCCTAAATGATCTTACATTATTGCAGGTTGTAGTGATGTTATTGTGTGTGAAGCCCATGGCAGGTCTTGCAAATCTGCTCCTCGCTTTGAAATCTAATTTCTGCAGTTGGTAGTTTTTCTTTTGCTTGTGCTTATGAAGAATCTCGTTAAATTACATTAAATATTTATCTTTGCATTAAAACTTCTGTTCTGAATCAGCAAGACACTAGAGCTTATTATCTAATCCCATTGAATTCAGTCTGACTCAAGCAAATCATGAGGTATTATGCAAAGTATAGATGGCACTGAAATGGAATTAAGAGTTCTACTGAATTTGAACTGTATTATTAGTTGTTTTCCCCACACACAAATGTCCAGTGCCTCCCATTTACCTGGTTGATTGTTTGAATTTTTTTTCTGTGTTATGTTTATGTATACATTCAGAGTTCTTCATTGGATTAATAAAAAGTGTTAACAGACAAGTAAGAGAATCAGTTTTTGTGTGGTCAAATCAATACTTATTCATTGAAAAAGACAAAGGTTAGGTGTACTATATGAAATGCTTTTACTGCATTATCAAATGCAAAAGCATTTACTGCATATGTGGAACTTCCCATTCTTGATGGGCTATTCCCCATTCTTATCTAGGCCCTCAATACATAATTCCATGTATTTGACCACATAGTTTTGTAAATCCTGTCAAATTGATCTTCATTTTATTCAAAATCTATTTCAAAACAGTTCTTAATTATTTTAAATCTCTCTGTTTGTTTATCCACTCTTAAAGATACTACAGGTTTTTCTTCCGTTTCAAGAGCCCTTGAAATACATTGAAGATAAATTCTGTTTCCTGACACTAGTGTTTTCTTTTCATTTAGGCAAATAGTCTCCTTAACTTTAAGTCCTGAAATAGCTCCTTGAATGTGATATTCACACTGAGATCATATGTTAACAAATAAACTGCTTGTGTAAAGCTTACTTGACTAGGAACCCCCCCCAAAGGCCACTAATGAGCAAAGAGTACATTATTCCTGCAAAGGGCAGCAATTATTTATGTGTAGAGCTCTACAAAATACTTTAGAATGAAAATTTAGATACCAGCCCACTTTCCACAAAAGACATGAAACTCCTGAAATCAGTCCAAGTTGCGTCATTACCTTCTGCAAACAATGAATTGCAGCAGTTGCTGAGTAAATGCAAAAATTGCTCATAACTGTTTCTTTTTCATATTTTAGGCCTGAGCAAGTATGTTCACTATGACTAAAAACTGAATCTAAGCACTTCCTTCCCTGTAAACTGCCCTTCAGAATTTAGAAGGGAAAAAAAATGAAAGGAGGAAATAAAAGGACCGGGGTTCCCAGCCCAGCATGTTGCTTTTGGTGTAGATCTAAAAAGTGAAAAAAAACGTAATAAAATATGAGAGGAGTTCCAACTGTCCCAGAAATACTCTTCCTAAGGTACCAGCAGAGGGCAGTTAGGGAGGAGAAAGAGAGCAAGGGATGTGTAACACAGTGCATGTAATGGAAGTCATAGATACATCAGTGCAATTAGTCCCAAATACAAATATCAGTCCATACTTAAATACTGTGGTTTCAGTTAAGGTTTTAAGGAGAGAGAGATCCAAGAGTTTACGCCTTGCTTTCGTAATCAGAATCTTATTCCCAAGAATCACTTAACAGGTCACTTCATCCTGAAGCTCTGTCTGGGTTTGTGGATGAAGACTCAGAAAGTTACATCGACTGGAAGGATGTATCTTAAATACTTTGAAGTAATTTTGTCAGACACAGAGAGAAAAACAAACTGCTTTGACTGTGATAGTAGTGTAATAGTAGCTCATTAAAACTGAGGAAAAAGAATGATGCCTAGAATTACTGGCACTATATGTGACATTAAATATTTCATGAACTCCCTACATAGAAGTGTAGATGTTAAAATTTTATCTATTCGTGCAGATCAATAAATACAAATATGCTTAATTATTAAGCATCTCTTTTTATCACTTTAATTACAGAAACAACCTTTTTCTGGAGGCTATTTAGCAAAAAAAAAGCTGATGAGCTTATCTAAACAAGTTTAAAAATCTTCAGGGAGAAGACATGAATCTTTTTATTTAGTGCTTTAATAGGACAAAATTTGCATAGACATACAAAAAAAAGACAAATAGAGAAACAGTAACCTATACAGAAAAAACTTGTAGCTTATGTTTGTCAGCAAGCTCAGGTGTGGGTAGACATTTTCTGAAGTGTTTGGATAACCCAGGTCTAGAACTGCACTGGCAAAAAGAATAGTTTCCATTTTCAAACTGGAGTGAAAATCCTTGGATTTAGCTGAGGACCTAGAGTGACACAATTGCAGAATGAATACAAACATGTATTCAGTATCTGACCTTGCAGAACCTGGCATTTGTAGACTGCTGCCACATAAGGGTTTCCACAATCACCACTTTTTATCCCAAGAATCAGTACAGGAGAATTAGTATCATACACCAACTTTGCATTGGGAAGATGACTTCATAATGGCTTCTTTTGCAAATGTACACACTTACAGAGCTCTGTGTGTGTGTGTGTGTGTGTGCGCGCGCGCACGCGTGTATTTAAACAACGCACACATTTACACACTTCCATTCCAGGTCCTTTATTTGGACACATCCTGTCAATTCTTACAGCTCTGCCTTTTCCATTGCCAAGTTTTTCCTCTTTGTGTCTTCTTTGTGCCCTTACTCAGATCCTATGCCGTTGCACTAGACATGAGCAGTCCCTTTGAAGTTTCTTTTGTTAAGAAACTGCTTAGCTGCAGTTTCCTCAGTGCTTTTCAGACCTCTGCTGCATTGTGTCAGCTGGTAGAAACTTCAAAATCTGAACCTTCTACATGGCTTTTCTGTGTGGTCTTTACTATTTCTCAACTCAGCTTGAAATCCCCTCTGAAGAGCATTGGTCAGTGCAGTACTTGACACTTTTCTACAACTGTGCAAACTGGTACTGTAAGGGATTTCTCTATCAAAAGTCCTTTCTGAAATAAACAATATGACATATAAAGCCCTACAAAAATTGCATTCCACCTACTGCTGTAGAAACTAGACATCTGTGTAAATAATAAGGAAATATGCATAAGTAAAGGAGCAATTTCTGTTGTCATTTTCACTGATGCCATTTGATACTGATCTAGTGCACCTTTAGTCAATGCCATCATTTCCACAACTTCAGAAGTGTGACTTTCCTCCTTGCATTGTTAAGGATATAACTAGTTTAGTCATCCATTCCATTATATTAGGGTATGGCTGAGAAGCAAATTAATCCCATTTGGAAACCCATCTGTGGGGTAAATGAACACTATGCCTGAGTTGACCTTAACAGGTTTATGTGTCCAATTGCTCTCAGTTAAAGCTAGGCAATTCTTGTGAATTAGGTTGCATTTACTGTCTTAGTATCACCTCCAGATTATTGTGAAATTGACCTTGGTCAGAGCTTCCAAATTATCAGATGAACAAAAGATAGTAGCCCATTTCCTCCTGCATATTCAGTGACGCCTAGCTGAATTGTAGTCACCAGTACACTTCAATTATGGTATTGCACTAACTTATTTTGTTAGTGTTCTTCATTTTGAATTAATTGAGTTGCAGTTTTGGTAAAATTACATCAACAGCTCATTTGATCACATTAAGCCACTGTATCATCTCTGTAAAGGCTTCAACCTGCTCATCCTCAAAAGTTCATTTGTATCTTAAGAACATTTGATGAGAAATTCCTCTCCCAGCAACTCTCTGTATATATATGCTAATGCAGTCCTGTTATCCCCTCTTCCCAGCATCCTCCTTACAGACAGATATTTTCTGATATAAAATTGTCACAGAGCAAGATCTCTTGCCAACCCTTTTCAGTATAGTTTGTAAAAAAGGACAGAATTATGTGCATTTATGATGGCAAGCTTTTGTTCTTGTGCTTGCCTAGTGCAGTACACACTGTAAGCCTTGTGGTTCAGGAGGACAGGGTCCCATCACTGTTCAGCCTGGGGTTCTTCACAACCTGTTCCTTACCTGATGGAACGCAGCCTCCTGCCTGCAATTGCACCTTCAAGACACATCAAGTTTTAAACATCTGAGATTACAGTTTGTGTGAGAATTACCTTTTCAGTGATTGTACATTTTTCTACATATAGTCCCCCAGATAAGACAAATCACTATATATAGATTTAGGGTTTTGAAGTATATGGAGGTATATGTCAATCCCTTAAAATGCAACTATCTGAAAACTGCCTGGTTTGAGAAGTTAAAGACAACTTGGTTTAGCCTCTTGCAGCATCTCCTTTCCTAGTTTATTCCCAGTTGTGGAGTCTCATTTCTTTTTCAAGACTCATTTTACTGAATTGGGTCATTCATGTAGGCATAAATCAGGTCATTGCAATTTATTTGTTATCTTGCAGGGAAGCTTGACATTTTGTCTCACCTTCCTGAGTATGTTATTTTATTAGACTATCCTTCTAGCAAGTGATAGGTCTTGCTGCCTTTTCCTTTTGCTTAACCTACTCCTCCCTCAAGCTCTAATGACTTTCTTTTTTCTGTGTGTATTCCCCAGCCTAGAAACTTCTGAATTTACTTGATGTTTTTACCCTGCAGAGCTTCTTTTACCATTCTTTTAATGTTAACAAGGGGAAGTTTAAATCCATTGTACCTGGATTTGACTTTGCTACTTATTTCATGAGTTGATGCCTTTTGGTGGTTAACTTCAAGGAATTTGTATTCTCCTGCTTCATTAACTATTTGTCCCTCAGGTGAGACAGGCGTTGCTTCATATTTTTGAAACACAATTACGTGACAGTATCTATTTCTTAGTATTCAGCAGATTCCAGCTCCCCTAAGGTGCCTGAGAGCTGTAGTTAAAGATGGTGAGTAAATTTTAATGTCAGGATTTTGCACCCAATGACATAGCATCTGTGTGACAGCCCCAGGCAATGTACTGTTGCAGTGATTTATCATTGATTTGCATGCTCCCAGATCCCTTTTGTGACCAAGATGTATGATAATCATCCTTGCTACTCTGCTAGAAATCACTGTGCACTATGGACTGAATGGCAGGCTGTGTTAGGCACAGAGCAAGTTTGATGAAACATGCAGCAACCTGGCCAAAACCAGGGATGTGGCTGTATCGAACCAGGCATAACCACACAGTGAATATGTGGTGACAGAGTAGCAATCCCTTAGGGAAGAAAAACAGGTCAGTGGGTGAAAACACTGCTGCTGCTGAACTCTTGTGGTCTTTCTGACTCTGACTGGGGCAGACTGAGAGCTGGACCACAGCCAGGCTCTGCATCCTATAGGAGCACAGGTGGCTGTGCAAGACTGCAAGTGGTGAAATGGATGGGCTCTGGTCCCTTCCACTGAAATGGTTTTATTTAGCCCTCTTTGGTCATAGAATCACAGAATGGCTTGGGTTGCAAGGGACCTTAAGGATCATCTAGTTCCAACCCCCGTGCCAGATCATGTCCTTTATTTGCCCAGCTCTGCTTGCAAAGAGGGAGCTGAAAATGTTTAAATATTTCAGATGATTTCTGTATTTTCTTTGGAACTGCTGTTAATCCCTGTAAGCTGTTATGATTCAGAATTTACTGGCATCAAGCCCTTCTCAGATAAGTACTAAATAATATACTCAGAAACATGATTCATTCATATACTTTAGAAAAGAAACAATTCAGCTCGTAGTTTTCCAGTTCACTCCCTGAACATGAAAGATTACAATTTTAATTAAGTTTAGAGATAGCTCTATTTCATTTGTGGCATTTCCTGTTTTCTGTCTTTTCCTTTACATTTTCCTCTCTGTTCTCCCCTTCCTCTTTCCGTGTCCTTTTCCCTTCCATCTTTCTCTCCTCACATTCTCACCTTTTTCAATTACATGTGTAACACACAACTCCCTTTTTAATTTTGTCAGTTTGAAATTTCTTTCTAACAGAGGAAAATTATCTGATTTTATCATGAGAAAAGCATGTCAAGCAGAGCAGATCCACAGTTTATTCTTGTAAGACTGGAATCAAATATGAAAAGCATAATAATTTATTTTGCTGCATCCAGTACTTTTAAAATATCTCCCTGGTAGTTCTGCTGTGACCTAAGTCCAAAATTATAAGTGACATCTTAATATCCAGGGATTATAGTCTGGTATTCTCCTTGCAAGCTGTAAATTTAAGATTCTCAGGTATTTGTGACTAAAAGTGAGCTCTTAGTGTTTCTCTCTCCTCACTCCATGTTTTTTCTTTCCCCCAATTCACTGCATCATTGGTACTGTTTGTGCTACTGTGTCATTCTAGCATAAAGTGAGCAGGTCTTCATGCTGATGGTCTCCAAGGTCAGTTACGTAGCATCCATACGAATGATGCATTGAATTCAGGAGTATGAATTTAAGCACAGCTGTAACTGCATACCAAAGGGCTTTAATGGGAAATTAAATAAAATTAGTCCCAAAAAAGTTGTGAAGTGGCTAGCTAGGAGTTAATCTTTCTGAATTAATAAATTCAGAATTAATATAGAATGGCTTAGGCCTTTTTTCTCCATACAATTAAGAACTCGGATTCCGAATTTTGATCCTTAAAAGTAACTGATTTTCAGAGAGCATAGTCCTGGCAACCTTTTTGAATACAGGTATTGCTGCACTGCTGAATATCTCAAGTATCATCTGTCCCTGAGGCTTTTGTGGAGGTTGCAAAATGTCTTTAATGTCTGACTAATTAATTTTACCTACTGGAAGAGTTTTCTTCATCTCATTAATAGGAAGTGCAAATCCTTTTCAGAATAAATGCAATATCCTGGTTTCAATGATACTACATGTCAGAGGGCACAAGTGGTTAATGAGACAAGATTTTGAAATGTTCTTTATTTTGTCTCTTTATAATAAGCATATTTCTTTCCTTCCAGTAGCACTAGGCTTCCTAGTGGAATAGAAAACAGGATCATTATCTGTATCACTTTTGCCAATTTACAAAACCATAGTATTACCTCTATTCATCTCTTTTCCTGTGGATACAGTACAGCTCACTGAAATCTCTCTTCTCCTTGCCCTGTTAGCATTTTGATTTATCATTGCTCTTGCTCTCTTTCCAGTATATAGCATGATGGATGGGTGTTTAAAACTGAGTAATGTCCCAAAAGGACAATATGGGATATTTTCAGATACTATTTCCTGCTACGTGTTATGTTATAGTTGAGGTTACTGACAAACCTTTTTCTAACTGGTTGTACTTCTGTTCAGAAGACTGCAGTCTTGGTGCCCTGACAGCTAATTTCTGTGTGCATTAATTTACATTTATCAATATGAACACTGAACCTGAACCCTCTTCCTGATTTTTCTTTCAGGGTATAACATAGATCTTCTCAGTTTTGGGTGTCTTTCAGTAATATATGCATGTTTGACTGAAAAAGTACGAGAAGCCATATACGTCTATGCTTGCATGACTACTCAAGGTCCTTAAATACCCAGGTATAAAATTCAGCATCTGATGCTTTTGCCTTTTTATCAAGTACTTTAGCTTTTTGAAAGATATGCCACATTTAAATTTTCAAGGGAACCTATGTAAAACGAAGAAAATAAAAAAGGTGAAGTAGACACAACAGAGTAATTTTGTAAATATCCTGCCAAGTCACAGTCCTCTTTTGCTTACTTGATTGTGGAGGTTTCATGTTCTATAGAAGCAGCTTGTTTTTCCAGTTGCATGTTTCTCTCCTGTCCTTTCCCTTTGTCAATCTTCCTCCAGCAGGACAGTGCAGGCAGTTTCCTTTTGTGTGCCAAGGACACTCTGGCTGGCTTGAAACAAAACAAGTCGAAGGTCCTGAGGTTGCCTGAGGCCGAGGACATGACACTGCCCATGTCCTTGTGTCTCAGCTTGCTTCCTCCCAGCCCACAGTGGTGATGCCCAAACTGCATTTGGGAGCCGTGTCAGGCACAGCTGGATCCAGCGCTGTCCCTGGGAAGTTTCTGGGGGTGATGGTTGGCAGGGGCCAGTGCTGCACCAGGGAGGTGCTCACAGATCATGTCAGTGGCCAGGTCCCATTGCTTCAGCCAGGGTCACAGGCCTGTTTCCTGGTATAAACAATGCCCAAATGTCTGAGCCTGCACTACTAAGAAAAAAAATGTTTCTCACTTTTCTTCTTTTGAGTGAGTTTAAATTACAAAGAAAAGTCATTAGAGCATATCCCTTTCCTACTGAAATGCCACGCTAGGAAACAGGACTGGAGTCTCTGATGCATGTGATTCACCCCTGAGGCAGGAGAAAACCTTCTTTTCATTTTCTGACTGTAGTTTAAGTCCCTGGATGGCCTAACCTTTGACATAACTTCCAGAAGCTGGGAAGATACTCTGCTTTCCTCTGCATGCTGCCATGATAGCCCTGGGTCTTTTAGAGCAGCTCTCTCACACTTCTATACCATAAATTATTATCCTAGAACTGAGAGAGTTCTTGTCTGCCATTCTAGGTCACTTTTTCCCTGCTGTGTCTCAGTAGTGCAAGATGAGCAGAATGAGGGCAGCACACTCAGCTACTGTGTTTGTTTTTCATTTGATAAAGTGAGGGTTGCTTGGGAGGATAGAGGGAGTTATATTGCAAAACACCACTAAGCCATTAAACTGCTCACTTACTAAAGAGTGAGACCTCTATATTAGCTATACACTTTGTTTTGTGTGATAGAAGGAAAATTATTCGATACATTTAAATTTCATTTTTATTCTGAAAGCTATCAGCTGCAGTTTTTGAGGTGTGGTCAGGGGATAACATGATGATCTTTTTTATGCAAGGGATATAATGAGTGTCAAAAAGTTCCCTTCTTACCTTAAAAATCAAGCTTCAATAGCACATGAGAGTTAATTTCTTAGTGCCAGCATTTTGAGTCAGATTACCCAAGGTATGGACCTAAATTCTGGTGAGCTACCTAGTCAGAGTATGGAGCTATTCTCACTAAGACAACAGAAAGTACTAAGCACAGAAGACTCCAGGACACCCTTCCTTTCTAGAGTTCATGTACTTCCTTCTAAAAAGCAGCCATATGGAGCCCCATCCTGAGGGGTACGTGATCCTGCTTTACTATTTCACAGTGTAATGGCTGCACTTACTCAAAAAGGAGATGTGGGAAGTTCAAATATAAAGACAAGTGTCCTGAGTGTGGAGGTAAGGTATTCTGGGTGTAGAATAGCAGTGGGGGCTGTGCCACTGTGTGACTGGGAATGTGGGAGTCTTGCCACCAGAAAGAGAATCCAGGCTGCTGGAGGTATGGCTTACTGGTGTCTCAGAATTGCTGCAGAGCAGAAGATGGAGCTGTAGATACAAGAGTGCCTACACTTGTTTACACTCCAGAAACATTGCAGTAGAATTCAGGCACTGGATGGGTTCAGGCATCTCTCAGTTGTATAACTGCTGCCAACACTGAACTTAGACACTTACGGTCTATCTAAATAAAATTCTAAGTAAAATCCTTCTTTAGTCTTTCTTTGTTCTTGCCCCAATCAATTAACAGCAGCTCCACAGAGTTTGATTTTCTAATCCAGCCATGCTTAACCAGTGATGTAAAACAAGATTTTTTTTCCCCCTCTCAGATTCTTTTCCAGTTGTTTCTTATTTCTTGCCCTCAAAGTGTGCTCCTGAATTCTCTGCATTCATTTGTAAGGGCTTTCCCACTTCCAGAAGTGTTTAATCAAAGAGAATGCTATCAGCAGGTGGTTAGCATTGAATGTCAGCAGCTACTTCATTTCTGACATCTCTTGGGAAAATAATGTTTCATTACCATGCAAATGATGTTAGTCTTCCTTTCCAAGATCCATTGTCACATGGTGTAACATATGGTACACAGAACTGTGCTCCCAAGATTTATGCAGCAGAGGGGACACAGTTCTGCTTTCTTTTAAGCTATTCAGTTTTTAAGTCGTATCAGAAATATCATGGTGCTTTTAACAGCCTATGACAGACAAAAGAACCAAGCAGCTTAAATGGGTGCTATTATTTTTTTGGAGTATGTCTGGGATGTGAATTATTCAGTTAATACTTGGAGTGGCTATCTCATGAACTACACCAAAAATACCGAAGCTGTTGACCTCTCCTGTGATTTTTTAAAAGTTTCAATCATGGTAGTTGGAAATCAACTTTTCCAAGGGCTGTGAAATCCTATAAGTAGACTAGGATAAATCAAGTCTGATTCATCAGAGAACTGGAGTACAGTTCAGTGACATTAGTGACACTTCAGGATATGTCTGGAATTAAGCATATGTTTGAGTGAATTGTTAACCTCAAGTGTATGATCAAGTGCTTTGCTGACTCAGGGACAAGACATTCCTTGCAGCTTGTTGTTTTCCACTTTGCCATCTGGGAAGAGGCAGCTTGACAGCATGTGGGCTGTGTGAGACATTGCATTTCGGAAAGGGTATTAACAGCCTTGAAGTTTCCAGGTTCTCTGAATCAGGTATTTTTTCTCTTGCAGATCTGACTGGGGTAGAATAACCTCATTGTAGTGTCTGAAAGCAAACTGACCATGCCAAGGCATTTTGGCATGTTATCAGTCAACCTGTGCCTAATTAAAATAATCTCATATTTTAGAGGAACTAGTAAAGAAACGGGTGGGAAGCTTTACATAATCTGCAGGTTTGGAAGCACGAAATTGCCCCTTTTGGATATTTTAGGAAGTCCCTTTTGAGCAACTGGACAACTGTTAAGAGCCCAAATTTGTAAACACTTTTAATCTGAGTCATATCTTCACTAGACCCATTTTCTGAGCTGGGGGAGCACATCCATATTTATATGAAATAAATGTTACAGGTTGTTCAGTCAACAAACTCCCTTGCTTCAGCCAGCTAATGCAAAAGAGTGGGTAATACAGACTTGTTACTGCATTTGTGTGGAAATACAGGAGATCCTGATCTCTTGGTATTCCCCAACTGATTTTAACTGCCAAAAAATACTAGGAGCTCACCTGAAAAAATCTTCCATAACACTCCCCCCAATCTGTTCAGTGCACAACCCTACTTCTCCAATCCAATGCTCTTCCACTCTGCCATCAGTTGACTTAAAAGACCTTTCTGTGCTTTTGTGCTGCTTTACATTTCTCATGAATGCATACAGAGGAATAAATGTTTATTGTAACACTATTTTTTCTATGGGTACTCTTATATTTTTTCATTCTTTTCCAGTGACAAAATGTTCCCAGCCTTTGGATTTGGAGCAAGAATACCCCCAGAATACAAAGTAGGTGCCTAAGTGTAATTTTCTAATTTCCTTGAGTTATGAGGCACAAAATAAGGGAGAAGTGGTAAAAAGCAGGGCAATGGTAAACGGGAACAGCTCCTCTGCTTTTTTTTCTTCCATCTGGCTTTCACACCCAGTAATACTCATTGAAACCAGAAATCAGGCAGGGCTAGAGTTAAAATAATTGTTTGATAACACCCAAAATATTTTATGGTATTAGCAAAGCTTTGTTAGTGGATCCTAAGAGGAGAAATTATGTTTTGAACATCTCTTGTCAAACATCTTCCTGAAAATAAAGACTTGAGAAGAGTTTTCTCTGTGGCAAATTTCTGTGTGATGGTGGACATGATCAATAACAGGAAGAGAAATACAAGAGCATGTAGCCATGCTAGAGAGAAGTGGTATTTATAAACAGAAAAAATAAATAAATAAAAGACAGTGACCCGCAGTTATGCTGCAACTGTGAGCATAAATATGCCATCTGGTAGGGTTGGAGGGAAGACAGTGAAAAAGAAGGAGCATCCAACAGAGAAAGGCCCAAGAAGAAATTAGTAGACATTTGAATCCTTTGTTTCACAGAGGTTGTGTGGGCAGAAGAGTAGTTCTGCATAGATAAGTAAGCAATGTCCAGGTGGGGACTCTGCAGCTCAGATACTGCCTGGAAAGGAGAAGTATTAGCCATCTAATCATCCACACTTCATCCAGTATTCCTGTGTGCCCTGCTCTGGGTTGTGTCTCTGGGCCGTGGCTGAGGTAGGGAGGTGAACACTAGCCAGGTAAGAATTTCTGAGAGGGATTGTGTGCATTCAGCATTGTAACACATGAATCAGCATGTGAAAAAAGATGCAGTGTGTTCCTCACGGCTTATAGGTCTGATACCTGCAGAAGAATAACAGTGATGTACAGCAAATTTGATACATGCCTTGCAAACAGATGTCTAAGGTAAGTTAATGTGTGTTTTAACAACATTGCTTTCTAAGCTTGTCTGTGCCTAGCAAGGAGTTTTTCCTTGCTTTGTTCCTCAAGGGCAACACCTGCATTAATGCTTTCCAAAGTCAGAGACAACTTCCAGAGCTTTGGTGTACATTTTAATGTGGTATTATGAGCCCAGAACATCTGTGTCTGTTGTATGTTTGTTGGAACTGCAGCAGCTGACAACCATTACTGCTATTTAAGGTGGTGTGTCAGGACCCAGTTGTTCCATCATCTCCCAGGTGGCCACCAGTGTATGGGGGAAAGCTTAACAGCTTGTCCAGTCCTAGAGAGCCATCCTTATCTAAGGACTAGCTTGTAGGAAGGTGTTACTGTGACAACTCAAGTCTTTTCCTGGTGACAAGTATAATAAAGATCCCAGCACAAAGCTGCTCTTCTCAGCCAAAATAATCAGCTGGTAGCACTGATGCTTCAGATCCCATGAGCCTATTGGCAACATACCAGCTTTTTTAGACTCCAATATCATCCTTCTCACCTGATCGTGAGAGCACATTTCAGGTGCTAGCTGGAAAACAGATGTTGTGCCAGAAAGTAACTTCAGGGGTCTGTGTAACCAGATATTCCTGCAATCACCAATACCAATTGATTTTTTGCTTTGGCAGAATTAGTGTTTGGATTATTTCCTGACAAATACCCTTAAGAAACTCAGAGGCTTGCATTGAACTTAGTAGTCCATGCATGAATGAAGTCTTATCCTGTAGCATGAGCTCTCCTGAGCAGTCTGTCTGTTGCTAACTTCTCAAAGCAAGCAAAAGAATGTGACTCCAGGTGCTCAGATTTTTAAAAGTTCAGGAAAGGTAAGGAGAAACTTCAGAAGATGGGGCTGCTTGCTTGTGGATTGCATATGTGTGACTAAATAAAACAAGTCCCAAAGTAAATGGCAATGCAGGTGAAGGCCAGAACATCTTTCATCTCTGCTATGAAAACTTGTGACAGAAAGTGACAAAGACAAAACTACATGGCAGCAGCTCACAAACATAATAAAACTTTGAAGAAGACAAGAACCACATTGCAGGAGACTTAACTCTTCTGTGCAACAGATGGGGGACAAATAATCATCTTGGTGTCTGTCACAGGCACATCCAGATGGAACTGCATGAGGAGTTAACAGTCATATGTGCTATTGTTCTTTGTTCAGTCCCTCCCTGTGATACTCTGCACAGTCCATAAAAAGTATCTGGCTTCTTAAAATAAACTATATCAATATGTGAGTCCCTGCTTGGCTTTGACTGCTTTTCTGAATTGAAAGATACATCCTTTAAGATTGAAGAGTCAGCTTCATCATGATGCATTATTAACTCAAGACCTATAAACCTGAAAACCCTTCAGTAATTTAGTCTACAATGATAGAAAGTTAATTCAAAGCCAACAATGATTAGTGTTTGATATGGAACATAGCAAATATGCATAGGAAATAGAGAATAAACAGATAAAATTAAAAGTAACAGAGACTGTAGAAAAAAGTGCTCCCAAGTTTCTTCCTTAACCTCTTACTTTCTGCTGCAAAAGTACGGTAACACTCTAGACATCACAGCAACAGTGCAGATCTTCTGCTATTCAGATGATCTTTTCATGTTTTCAGTCACAGGTATTACAAAGTCATACATACCATACATTTGTTTTACTAAAGGAGAGCAGTGTCATTACTGCAATAATTTACATCTTCAATTTTAGGTTGAATCATTATGAAAACTTCTAAGTTCTGGCCCCATCATGTGGATAAATGAGCTTCCGATTAATTTAAGAGTGTCTGTTTTCAAGCCTCCAGTCCTAATGATCTAACCTGCTCGTAACATGTTGGTCTCTGCACTCCAGCATCTGGTCTTATATTTCCTTCCGTAGACAACAAATTGCTAGGGCAATGGAAGAAATTACTCCCACTGCCAAGGGTTCCTAAGTAACCATAGAGCCCTCATGCCACCTAAACAACACAAGCTTCCTTCCTCAGTTATGTCAGTGTCTGTCTCTGCAGGCTCTTCATAAATATCTTGATGTTGTACCCCTTTAAATCTTGTCTTTATTAATTTTTTCTACAGAATTTCCATTTGAAGACCACACTGCTATGTTGTGTTGACTTTATTTTCCCTCATTTCAGCTCCAAATGACACACTTCAGCTGTTAGTCGAAAACCAGCAGTTTCTTAGTGGCATAAGAAAACTGTGGGAGTGAAGGAAGCAAGACATGCCATATATATATCATTCCTCATCAGTCTAGAGATCTTTCATCTAATATTTGACAATATTATCTTCTTCCACCAAGACCTGACAAACACATCGCCCTGCTCCTTTATTTAAGTGAACCTGCGAGAGAAATATTTCTCTTGTGAGTTTCTGTCCTACAAAACTTGCAAAATGTTTTTTGGGGTTTTTCTTTGCAATGAAAGAAGCATCTGAGAAGTCTGATATCAAGTGAAGTGGTGGTAGATAATATGGACTCAGACACGGCTGTGAAAGGTCACGGTGAAGAGGAGGAAAGAAAGCAAACCACACACACTGACGTCTTAGCAGGCAGGACTCAAAGGGGCTGAAAAACCAAAAAGCAGCACAAAATTTACTGTTAAAATGAAAAGCAAGTTCAAACTGTGTCAGCCTGATGACAGGTGGATTACCATCAATGAAGGCTTGTTTCCTAAAGGAGAATTGCAGGCTGACACCTGAATAGGTGCTAAACAACTTGCAGTTTGTTTTAAGAGAGTCCTGGTTGCTTCTGTATTTTTAGTGAAAGCTTCATTCCCTGCTTTTGACGTGAATGTGTGCTGGAGACAAACTCACTGCAGCTACAGACACAGTGCAGCATCTTTACAAACCTAACCTGCACTGGTTTCTTGGACAGGTGAGGGACTTGAGAAGTGCTGTGGTCTTTATGATTCCTGCACTTTTTGGGAGATTGATGGTTAAAAATGCATATATATATGCAAACCTGACAAGAAAAGGGATCTGTAACAGACCAAGGGACAAAACAGAATTAGTCTCCTTATCCATGCAAGTTGGATTTAGACATGGAAACTTGTGCAGCATGCACAAAAATGAAGTATAAAGGAAAATAAATGGCCCAGCTTTGCCAGGCAGAAATGTGTACAATGTATCTTAGCGAGAAACAACACAAGCTGTCCAGCTCCCAAACTGTTTGATTAATGAGCATTCTGAAAATCATAGCTTTTGACCAAGAGTACTTGAGATTCATTTGTGTCTTAAGCGTTTGCAAAACATGTGGGCATTTCATATTTAGTTTTCTGATGGGCAGTGGCTTAATAGCATTCAATTTATTCACAGATAAGTGTCCAGTATAGTGCATTTTGGCATTTACACTTGTATGCATGTATTGTTAATGGATTTTTGATGATCCCTATTTAAATCATTAAGAAAGCTTTCCTCAGCATCTGAATTTGTCAGTTTGTCTGTCAAATAGTCCTGGTACCATCACCATAGAGGAAAGCTGGAGCTATTTGGGACATGGCGGTTAATTTAAATGAATTCAGCAATCTAGAGAGGGGGGAAAAAGGATTACTAATTTTCAGAATTCAGGCATCCATATTCAGCATTTGAAAATAAGTAAAAAACATAGCTTCTTATTTTGAAAAATGGAAATTCAGTTAAAGGGGTTTTAAAAATATGAAGGCCAAACTAGAATAACAAGTTTCAATGAAACTTAAATAAAATGTCTTTGCACAGTTCAAAAGCTTTCCAGCAATTTTCTTTATCAATGGTGGGGGGTTTATTATTTTTCAGATTCCAAGTTAGGGGTTTTTTTGTGATTTGAGGTTTCTATCTGAATTCATAATTTTTTTTTTTTTTTTAAGAAATTTCAAAAATGCTCACCAACTAGGAAGTTCTCCTTTCCTTTCATCTTCAATGAGAAACATTTTTTAGCAAGGGCCATGCTATGAGGATGAATTTCATTGCATCCAAATCTGAGGGAAATAAGTTCCCTGCTATGTTAAATCAAAGTGACTTTTCTATAAAAGTGGCCTTAAGCATGTGGAAGTATCATTATGATTCTTCCAAGAGTCTCCTGGGTGCCATCACATTGATGGAAAACTACAGGTATTTGTCACTATGTGTGTACAGACAGGGGAGGCATTGTACAGTGGTAAAAAACAGCATTTCTATAACCTGTCTTAGCAAAAATATTCTGTACTGTTTATTTAATGGTCATTTCCTCAGAAATGCTGTCACTGTAATCTACATCATAATATATGGTAGAGCTAGTTGATTTGTGTCTTGGTCAAAAAAGAACAGGGAGCCTCCCCCTATCACTAGCCATCTTAGCATGTCAACCAGAAAAAAATCCACACGGAGGAGAGGGAGAAAAAAAAAGAAAAAACTGACTCCCAACAATTTGCTTGTTAAAAACCTTGAAGGAATTACCTGTGAAATAGTATGCTCCTAGTGTAGGAAGTTCCTGGACAGCAGTGGTTTAATAATCCCACATGCATGATGGTATCTGCCAAAGAATGTATCTGGAGCCCTGCAGAGGGAAAAGATTAATACAGTGCAAGTGAATGTCTTTAGCTACTTGAGTAGGCTTTGAGTGCAGATCTGTGCAGCAGCCCAAGTAACAGCAGGCTGATCCCATGCAATCACCTCAGCATGCCAGCATTTTTCTCTTCTTCCCCTTTATGGATTTATTTTTATGGATCGATGTTAAAGACAAGAGGGCTGAGCAGAGGATCAGCTCCATATCTGAAACTTAGTCCAGGGTCCATGACACACTCAGGGTTTTGTGACTGTGACATTCCTTAATGTGAGGCTGGCTCCCACCACAGACCGTAGTCTGCAGTTCTTGGCAAAGTTCTCTGTGCCAGGTACTGATGCAAAGCAGTCATTCTGCATTTGTGTGGCTTGACACATTCCAGGATTTTCTGACTGTTAGGTCGATTCACAATACAAACCACCCTGGTAAGTTATATAAACATGCCTGCTTCTGAACAGCCAAGCATCTTCTTATTTCCCCTGAGAATTTCTCAGTCTTCAGCATCTTAGGTGATCAAACTTTTGCTTCCTTTTTGTCATTAGTTTATCAGTTCTGGGAGTGTAATTCGAAGGCTGTGTCGTTCAATATCGGAAAGATGCCATTGAGTATACCAGCTTTTGGTTCTCTGTTCCAGCATGGTTTGCCCTTCAGTCACAAAACCCTTACATGTTTAATTTAAAAAAGAAAAAGAAAAAAAAAAAAGGAAAAAGGAGGGAAATTGATGATCCAAACCACCTTTTTCCCTGGATGAGCTCTCCATGGAGTCCTATCAAGTAGCAGCCCAAGTTTAGTAAGGCCATCAGTACATGGTGTAAGTCTGAAGTCTCTGCTGGTTTGGACACTCTTGAGTGCTGGCCACCACAAGGAAGATAGCAAAGGGGCAGGCTGAAGCACAGTTGGCTTTGCTTAATAGAGTGGGGGATAAGTTCTGAGCATTTTGAGAACTGTGCTTCAAAAGTATCTGCTGTTGGCTCGCCTTGGGTGATGATATCCTGATTTTGAACCACCAATGAGCTGCTCAAAGAGCTTCTCTCCTTCATTTTATACTTAAATCTTGTTTAAATTGTGATATATTGCTCAGAGAGCATAGGAAACAAGCCAATGCTTCTGCACATTCATTGTGTTTCCTGTGCTGCCCTCAGGGTACATTTTAACTCTGCTCTTTGTGAATCAGGATGACAATGTATGAGGGCCATTTGCTTTAGGAGGATAGCAGCCGATGCTCAGACAGTATTATTTTTTGGATCATTGTGCACACTGACTAGACTTGGGCTTTCCTTATTGGTCTGAACTGTTGTCTACATTTTTCTTAAATAATAGCCTGGGTGCCATAGCTCTGAACCAGATAAATTGTTTGCATTATGTGATTCTGGAAGAAGTATAGCAACAAAAGCATCCACACCATGCTTGCATGTGAGATTAAAATAGTGTATTCATAGCTTTTGAAAAGATTTGTATTTTCCTTTAGGTATAATTTCAAGTGCATTTGGAATAAACTAATAAAATGAATGAAGAGGACAGTGTTGGAAGAATCAGTCTGCAATACATAAACATGCATTGCTATTCTTCTTGCTTTCATAATGCAGTTAATGCAAAATACAGAAAGCCAAAGGGAGATAGAAAGGCTAGTGAACAACAACAAAAAATATCAATGAGTGAAAATTCCCATAACAGTTCTTGACAGATGCAATTGCCTTTGGCCAGCAGTTGGTCATGAGACTGGCAGATACCAGCTGGGTAAAGTGCACCGAGAGACATCCAGAGCAGCCAGGCAGAAGGACTCTGGAGCACTTCTGAAGTGTATCTGGCAGCCCCGATCCTCTGTGCTGCTCAGTAAGGAACATAAATAGTGACTTCTTGCATTATCTTCCATGTCCAGGTAGGATAGACTGAATGTACCATGTAAAACCCTCTCTAAGGTTGATGCTTGGTGTAGGCGTGCTCAATGCCTGGCTGGGCTGAGGCAACTGCAGACTTCTCAGTAAGGTTTTGCTTCAGTCCTTTTCCATCATGGTACAAATACTGCTTTATTTAACCTCTTAATAATGGTAGGCATCTCTGTGGTAAGCAAGATGAGCATATGATGAGGAAATTCAATTTCTCTATGACAAATTCTCTTTGGCAGTAATTAGCCAACTTACACCACCTCACTTGCACAGAAGCTTCTCTGCAGTCACCTATTTGATCTATGGGCCCCTTAGTCATAGACCAATTTCCATAGCCTGCTGTCAAGACATCTAAACTAGCAAATGAAACAGCAACACCCAACAAATAAATCTCTTCTTGCAAATAATCCTGATCCCATTGTACAGGGGGTTGCTTTCCATATCACTAGGAATGCTGGCACTTTTGAAGATCCTACAGAGATCTATAAAGCTTTAAATGTGTATTTAATTGCAGTTACATAAATGCCTTCTTAAATCTGGAGTGATCACCTAAATACAATTTAAAATTATGCAAATTACCTGCTAAACTCTCAGCCACTTTTTTTAAGTCATATATATATATTTTCACACACTATGCATTGCAAGACAAAATCTGAGCTTTTTCATTCAAGAAAAATTAAGACAAACACAAGAGGCTGGGCTTCACAGCCATAGAGATTAAAAGGAATCGAGACTTTCCAGTGATGAAAGAAAGAAGTAAAAAGGAATCTGAAAAAGGAAAATGCAGGCAAGAATAAACCTAAAAGAGGAATTCTGGAACTGGAGACTTACAGTGCCTAGTATTATTTAAGCATATAGAAGTCTTGCATTATATTTGCAGGGCACCAAATACAAAATACTTTGTTTTGTTGGAAAATCAGCAACTTTGTTTTATTATGAGTGATTTCTTTTAATAAAACAGCTTTGTAGGATTTAATGATAGATTGAGAGAGAAAGAGAGATTGGAATATTCACTACCTGCAAGGAAAACCAAGAGTCTTCATGATTTTTTTAAATGTATTATTCCCCAGACTAATCTAACTTTTTAACCAACTTAAAATCCTTACACTTCTTACACTACCATTCCACAGTGGATCCTTGATTTCTCTGGAGAATTACTTTCCCAGTACACCTTGACCTTAGATGAGGAACTGTTCACACAGTGAGGTCAGGATGCAGAAGTGAGCTGAGTTTCTACTGTCACTGCTGTACCACAATCTGCTTTCCCTCTTCTGCAGTCTTAGATGCTGAGCTAGGGAGTGCTGGCATTTAAATTTCCTCAGCAACAGATTCCTCTTCTGTGCCCAGCACTGATAGCCCAATCCTGACACCATGTTTATATGATTTTTTATGTATTTGGGTGGGTTTTCTTTATACCTTTTTTTGGTTTGTTTTTTTTTTTGGTTGGTTAGCTTTTTGTTTTGTTTTGTTTTGTTTTGTTTTGTTTTGTTTAGTTTTGTTGTTATTGACAAGTTTGATTCCAGTTTTGCTACTTTGGTTCTGCAGGGAGCACCGGCTGGGACTGTATTTCACACTTAATGGCTGAAAGCTTGAAAGGTCTCAGGTTTACCACAGAAAAAATGTCAAGAGTGTTTAACCACAAGTCTTCTTGAAATAATCTTTCTGACAGCAGTCTTCTTTTCTTTCTGTTTATCTGTAGGTCTCTCATGACTTTGCAATCAATTTCAATGAAGACAACCCAGAATGTGCAGGTAACGCTCACAGTGGGACAGACTGCCATAGATTTGCTGTGTGCAAAATGTGCATTTTTTCATTGTATCACTTGAGTATTATTCAAAGTGTTTTTATTAAAGAAGGCTAGGATTTAGGGACCTGACAGGTTCCAAACCATTAAATTTAAATTTAGAAATCTTGGAAAGTGCCATACATTAATTTCTTGAAAAGTAGGTGGACATTCAGCACTTGGACTTCCTGGAGTCACTATTTCTGAGAGTTAGACTAATTGAAAATCTTCAGCTACCACAACATCATAGGTTGTGCTGCAGAAGACAGGCAGGATAAAAGGGCAGGATATGAAAAAGAAGGCTGTAAACCTCTGTGATCAAAAATTCCCTCAGTTTAGAGCCAGTTCTTTGGGTCTTCTCTGGCTTTTAGAGCCAGGCTTATATAGCCTGCTGCAAGTAAAGGGCAGCGAAGCAGCTGATTACTATTGTGGTAGAAAGAAACCTACTTTCCTGAAAGCAAATGCAGGAGGAGGCTACAGTGTAAGATACTGATATGTTCTACCAAAAATCATTAATCCTTTGTAATCAGAGGCCAGATTTATGAAGCAGATGTTGCTGTATGTGAGATCTGCGTTGACTGATGCTGTCTTTCTAAAATCTCCTGCCCCAATTCATGCATTCTGTAAAAGACAGTAATAGGAAAATAACCTCTAAACAAAGTAAGTTGAGTCTTGCTCGGCTGATCATTGCTGTCTAAAATCCACAGGTTGTTATTCTCCCTTATCCTTCTGCTTCCATCCAAATACTGAACTGGATATTTCAAAATGCTCTTCCTGTTCAAATTTTCTAGCTGCTTCTTTTAGCCCTTCTCATGCTTATTAGTGGCATTCTTTTGGGCATAGACAGCAAATATGTTCAGGATGAGAACTAAGATGCAAAGAAATGAAGTAAGGAAAAGAAGAGAGGACAAGCAATTTAAGGGAAAGAGACATTAAAAGAATTCAGAATTCACACATCTTAAATGCAAGACATGTTTTTTTGGTTCACTGGGCATTCCTGCTTTGTTGTTGCGCTTGAATTGTTGGATTGCCCCAGCCTTTGCAGGTCATACGTTTGAAATACAATTGGACATAAGTCCTACAGCTGCTTGATGTGCTCACACAGCTTTTTACATTGCTTTTAAGGAGTCCAAAGAAGCAGAAGTTACGTGTATGCATCTAGAAGTGCCTGTAAGCTTGTAAGCCAGCTTGATGTTGAGACTTCAGTGTGGGGATGGGATGGGGAAGCCAAAGAGACCTCATAAGTCTGTCTGGACCATCATATTTTATAACGTGCCATTAAAACACAAAGCAGTGGTCAGCATCAGGTGATAACATATTTATATATGTGTAGTGTTCAAGTAGAGCTTTGTTTCTCAATCTAACTGCAGGATATCTGTGACCCCCTGCAAACTACAGAGAAAAGCTCTCACAGTCCATACAAAGAACACCAATTTTTATCCTCCCTACCCCTCCCTTGCTGCTTCTTTTGAGTTCAAGGCTAATTCTTTTACCACACTGGCATTGTTATATAATGATTTTTATTGATTGAAAAGGCTGCCACATCCAGGTGCTGGCAGCAGCAGAGTTTGGACAGACAAACCTTCTGTAAGCAAGGGATTTACTATCCAAATCACCCTCCATATGCAAAACTAAATTTAACAATGGAAATGAAACGGGCTAAAAAGCCAGGAAGGAGCTTCTCTATGAGGCTTGGCTTTTGTCACTTAATAATTTAAACTTTATTTGTATCTTTTCATAAGACTCAGGTATCTGTTAAGTTAGTACATCGCCTGAAAGCAGTTTTAGGCCTAAGAAAACATAAAATAATCATTGCAGCTTGAAAGAATGCCAGGGAAGAAATATTGAGACATTTGCACCTATATCTGCAAGATATTAAAAGCACTTGTTTGTCTTAAATGACACCTTTTAAAATAATATCCACCTGGGTGAAAGCAAGAAGAGGAGAAAAAACAGAAAATGTGTTGTTTAATTGTCTGCTGCAGCTCACTTATCTTCCTGTCATGGGTGCTTGTTTGTTCTATGATGTTTTCTAGGTGCTCTCACTGTATTATGTGTCACAGGAAACAGTAAAATCAGCAAGTCATGTGGAGAAAGGATGCAAGAGCGAGGAGATAAAGTGCTTAGTGATTATTTTACTTTGTAATATCTGGCATACTTGCCAGAAAATAAAGTAAAATTGCTTAAGAGTATCTTGTTTTAAACAAAGAAACAGTGGTTGGATGCAATATAAATAGTATGTGTCTATTTTGCCTTTGAGGAATGAAATCCTTTTCTCTGTGGAAGTAGAGCTTTTGCTGGCACAAGATAGTGTGAAGCATCACTCTACATACAGGGAGTGTATAGAGATCAAGAGCACTGGAATTCATAAAATATTAATAACCTCACCTGTTATCATTTCCACTCTTGAAAATTTTAGTATTTATAGTCTTATATTTAGTATATTCATAGTATATTACTTTTATAGGCTTGTAATTAATACTTCGTTTATAATCTGAGGAAGAAAGCAGGCAACAGCCTATAGTCTGAATGAATGCTTCTACACATCTGTCTTAAACCCATATATGTATGCATACACTGTATCTCACTGGAGATGCTGAAAGTGGATTCCAAATGAAAATGTAAAGAGCTGAATTGTGAAAAAAATGCACATTGATTCTGCCTAAGATAAAGGAGTACAAGAACAGCGAGCTTCAAAGTAATCCACTCACATATCCTGTTGAGTTGGGATTGAATGGACAGTAAATATTTCTAAAATATATTAATCTGAGAAAGCAAATAAGAAATTACATTTCTAAAACATGTCTCTTTCTAAGATGAGAGCAACCTTCTGACATGAACAACACTAAATCTCTGTGGAATGCAGGGAGTAAGGTTTATCTTACATTATTTTACTGCATAAGAAGAAAAGTACAGTGTGTCTTATCATCTTAGGGAAGATTTATGAGGCCTTCGTGCAACGTCATTAAGTATATGTCATGAAATCCTTAGCAAGTTTAAAACTGGAAGTTAACAAAAGGTCAGTTGTGCAATACATAATTTAGTCACTGGAATTACCAGGGGAAATTTTGTAACACTACTTTACATTTCAGCCAATCGCAGCTATAGCTGGAGCAAATTCTTTTGTCTGTTGGCACTGAAATAGAAAAACATATCTGTAGCTATCTCTGAGGGGAGAAAACTGTTCTCCACCACTTTTTCATAGGATTGTATGTGTGTCATTGTAAAACAATTACAACTCCGTGTCATTTGTTAGTAATGAGTCTGCACCCGTCTATCCTGTAAATATCGTTGAGTAAAAAATCTTATGAGTGAGCAAGTCTCCATGTAAACTGAAACTGACTTAGGATCTTACAGAAGTAATTTCATTCGTCAGCATCCTTTGTAAAGCTTTTCAGTCTATCGCTTTCTTTCCAACATTAGACCTCTAATCCTTTAGGTCTGGTAAGCTTGGGAGTTTTGAATGGGGAGGCTAATGTGCATCACTTCAAGAAATCCTTCTTCTCAGTGATTGAAAATACCAATTTCCATTCTGTGATCTGTCGAGTGTGTCAGAAGAAGTCTTTGCTCCCTGGTCTGACTATATATCCTGAAATGAAAAAGCCAAAAATAGCTAGTTCTCCATCAAAACTTCCGAGCTAAAGCTCATTTTTCTGTAGGCTGCAAAGCATCCTGCTGTTTCTTCCAAGATTTCACAGCTTTTGGTCATAGTCAATTTCAACGTGTAAGTCATTATGCAAATTAACCCTGAAAAATTATTTTCTTAGCACAGGAGAGTCAGGTACTTGAAAAGATGCTTTGAATTCCCTAACAGCTTTAGGGCACAAGTACAAAGGACAAATTTGTTGGCAACTGCCATAATAAGCAAAAATATTTATCTAAAGTGGAGGAAGAAGTGTTGTAGTGTTTCTTAACGTGCGTCTAGCCTTTCGGATGGATCTTGGTTGTTGATCAGGAAGCTATCACATCTTAAACTGAGAAGAATGGAAGCTATGGCATTGTGAGCTCATACCTGAAAAATAGGCATTAAAAGCTACTGGGAAGGAGAAGCATGGTACAATGAATCTACAAACTAGATTCAAAGCCTCTAGAGACAGATTCCTGGAAATTATCTGAAGTTGCTAGTCCTTGCTAATTGTGTAGTATTTTTAATTTTCTTCATTAAGAACCCACCTTTCATTTACAAACAAACCTGATATTGGCAATGTGCTCCACCTTTTTTTTTCTTTTTTTTTTTCTTTTTTTTTGGTTTTTCATGCCAGGAATACAAGGTGTTGTGGAAGCTTATCAGAGCTGCCTTCCCAAGCTGCAGCTTTACGGACCAACAAACATTGCTCCCATCATCCAGAAAGTGGCAAAATCTGCATCAGAGGAGACCAACACCAAGGAGGCTTCGGTAAGGGAAAAAAGCTGTGTTTGTCTTTTTTTCTTGTCTTACTATGGAAATCTTTTAGTCCATCAAAACAAGACCTTTTAATGCAGACTTCACAGATTTTGTGAACTGCCTTCTCAGAAGGCAGCTTAAACCTGTGTCAGCTGGAAGAGTGTATCCATTATTTATAGCTTTGATTGTCACAGCTTTAAACTCTTTCCCCACTGATCTGTTTCCTGCTTTTAGGGCTGTTTCATTGTAGCACACCTAGTTCTTCACTGTGGAAATAGAAATGGCACTACTAAGTTGACAAAAATTGAGCGCTGAAGCCCTAAAAGTCTTGGTTGTACCAGGAGATGAGTTCAATTATTCCCTATTCAGACTACCCAATTTCCTATCTTCTGCAGAGGCTGTAGTAAAATTTTTCTGTTCACCTAGGGGATTTTTCCAGCCATTCATTTGAAAATGGTAAGGATACAGTTTTCACCTTGTTATTAGTGATGAAGTAATTTGTGCCTTTTAGAAACTGGAAGACAAGTGTGTTAGCCTGCACCTGATAAAAATCCCAGGACATACTTCTTGGGCTAAAAGACTTGCGTACAGATCACGTTTTAAATGTACATCTATGAGATATATTAGGTTTATTTTGATCCTGCCTTAAAGACAGAATGGGAGAAAGGGAGAACAAGAGAGTTGGAGGGAATATGTGAGCAAGTAGATCTTAGCATTTACAAGAGCAGTGCTGTGGGAGTAAAGGATGTAAGAGAGACATTGTGTACTGCAGCACAAAAAGTGCCCAAGTACTGAACAGAATAGAGCTGTGCATTGGCATGTGCCTCATCACCTGGCCTAAGCTTTCTTCATATTATGGGCTTTTTTACAGTCCTATTAGGGCAGCAGTTACCAAATATTTCTGTTCATGAGTCTGGGCTTGTGACTGATATTTACAAGACCATGTAACAGAGCAAGGGGAAGTGGCTTGAAACTGAAAGACGACAACTTTAGATTAGATATTAGAAAAAACTTTTTATTGTGAGAATGGCAAGGCACTGGAACAGGTTGCCTGGAGAAGCTGAGGTTACCCCATCCCTGGAGGTGTTCAAGGACAGGTTGGATGGAGCTCTGAGCAGCCTGGTCTAGTGGAAGGTATCCCTGCCTCATCATCTGTTCAGCCTAGATGATCTTTAAGGTCCCTTTCAATCCAAACCATTATATGATTCTATGATTCCACTGTTTTTTCCAGAACCTTGATAGTATTTAGGGTCTCATTCCTAAAATTGGGAATCGCTACATTTGAATTTCCATACCCACCTAATCCTGAGGTGGCTCACTCTAATCCCAGTGCTGTTTCTGATCTAATATGCCCTACTGAATAAGTTCCTACATTCCATACCTAAGCTTCCCCCTTTCTCTCTGAAAAACAATTTATATTGTTCAAGAATGTTCAAGATGAAGTTTTCTCTGTCCGTGGTTTGTTTTATTCAATGGCAGGACAAGATGACTGGAACATTTTGAGTTTATACTGCTGTATATATACATAATTATTATTCATGTTCAGTGTGTTAGTATTGCTCATGCAGAGTGACCAAATCCTATGATTTGTTCATTTTTCCTATTAATGCACATTTGTTAAATGACTTCAGCTGCCTAAAAATTCATAAGGGATCCAAGAAGAGCCACTCTTTAGCCATTACCAAGTGAAGAAATGTCATAGTTTATGATCCTAGTTCAGTGGGCTTTGAAGTTTTGGGAAAGAAATTACAAGCTCACCAAATTGCTTGCTCTCCTCTGGAGAATGAGAAAACCTCTTCAAGGCTCTGTATGAAGAGTTTGAAGATGGATATATTCCTGCCTTGCTCTCCTCAAGGACCCCATTACTCTGCAGAGGAGAAATTAGTAGCTGAGGAGCTTGGGATAGAAAATTCTATAAAGTCAATATAAAGGCTCTTTTGTCTTCAAAAAGGTCCATGAGTGAGTTACCAGAAACACTTTTATACTTTTTAACTTAAAAGGTTAAGCAGCTTTGGAATATTAACTAATGATATAATTTTTCACTTCTTGCACAACAACTTCAGCAATATTTCATCTTGCTGATCCTAACGGATGGCGTCATCACAGACATGGCTGACACCAGAGAGGCCATCGTCCACGCCTCTCACCTCCCCATGTCAGTCATCATCGTCGGGGTGGGCAACGCTGATTTCAGTGACATGCAGATGCTGGATGGTGATGATGGCATCCTGAGGTCTCCCAAGGGCGAGCCCGTGCTTCGAGATATTGTCCAGTTTGTGCCATTTAGGAACTTCAAACATGTAAGCTGATTTTTCCATCCCTGCCACAGAAGGGTGAATGGGTATAGTGAATGATTCATGAGGCTGGGGTTAACCTTGCATGTGCATGAAGTGCTGAGTAAGTCTATGGCATTATTGTGTCAAAAATAGTAAAAAAAAAGGGAATCAGAATGCAGTGTGCTCCATTAGTGAGTTGGTGGCAGTGGGAAAGGAAGAAATGAGGCAGAATCCATGTGCTTTTTGTGGTGCCAGTCCTTGCTTCCACTTTCTCCCTGATTTAATTTGGTTACTTTTCCTGCCTAATTTTTCATGGAGTCTGTTTTCTGTTCTCTTTTGCATATGTTCTACTAGGACTACTGTATTCTGCATTCTGTTCCTTTGTTTCCACAGGTAGATGAAATGGCTTTGAATTTGTCCTTACAGTGTTCCCAGGAGGCTGTTTCTTTATTGAAGTTTGGTGCCCGAGTTCTCAAATGCAGGATTATCCACCCACAGCATCCAAACTGGTTGCCTCCAAACCCTTTCCCAAATTCTGTACAAGAACACAGGCAAGAAAGTGGCGTTACTGAGATTTTCCCTCTGCCCTCAGCCTGACTGAGGCCAGTGTGGTGTAGAAGACACTCTGTAGGAATGAAAGGAACAGAACCAGCATTAAATTGCCAAATCTGAAGTAAAGTTTTGGTCATTAACTTTTCTTCTCAGTCACCTGCCCTACATTGTACCATCTGTTCCAGGGACTTTTCAGCATTCACGAGCATATAAGAGGCTTTCCCATGCACAGAGGGGTTTTTCAGAGCCCTTTTCCTCCATATGGAGGCATGCATTATGTTCCTCTGCAATGCTGATCCCATCCCTTTCATTCCCTTTTTCCATCTTTCTCTCCCTTCTTTCTTCTTACTTCTGTTACATTTACTTGGTTCTCCAGGCTGTTTTTTTGCTCTGTCTAGGAAGGATATCCTCAGTATTTGATTTGAGAATTTCTTTGCCTTACAGTGCAACTGACTCATTCTCCTCATGACATTGCTCTTTTCAATCTGCTTCCATAGGCTAGAGATCCTTAGATTTGGGTATGTCACAGCCAAGTTCTCAACTCTGGGCTGGCTTTGATATGCACATGGGTTCACATTGCTTGCATTTCTTTTTAAATTTGGCATCTTTTTTAGTTTTTCTGGGATTTTTTTGTCACCACGAGAGCTATTTTTTCTGTTTGCTATTTCCAAAATACCTTCATTTTTCTCTTTGCAAGGGTTGTTTTTTTTTTCTCATTTCAAAATGCAATTTTGTAATATTTGCCTTAGATCTAGACATACTTCTTACTTTTCCAGACTCTACCGAGGAGCAAGAGAAACAGACTTTTCCTCTTTTCCTTCTAGCTTTATGTAAACCATGGATGCACACAGGAGGGAAAACTCACCTTATGCTATTAGTTTGGTGACACCATGCAAAATAGCTGCAGATTGACTACTGAGTTGTAGACAAGCACATTTCTGTGCTGACAGGCACACAGACACCTACCTGATGAAACAAAGTATGAGCACAACCACCTCATAGCTTGTGATTCCTTCAGCACATAATCACAACTGTGTAGTGATGCACTGTAGTCACTGGAAAAGTGTCCTGACCTAAGATATTTGTGGGCTAGTGGGAGAGCTACTTTTAATTAGGTGAATACATGTTTCTGCAAGGAACTGGCAAAGCCAGCTACATTTGTTATTTTTGGTTTCACTTTGTATTTCATAATAAAGCTAAAATCATCCTGGATTTAATAGATGAATGCTGACAGTTGCAGTTCTGGGCTCTAAATGTATTGTGCCCCTGGTGTTAACTTGTGACTGAATCTGTGGCATTGTTACTGCCAGCATATATGACAAGCATATATTCGTTTTACCTGATTTAGATTAACTTCCCCTGTACTGGGAGAGGAAAGCAATCTTTATGTAATCTTCTTGTTAAATAGTGATATTTTTCTCCCTCTTTCTGTAGCAAAGATAACATAGAGCAAATACAAATCTATATATCTCTATACCTATCAGAAAAGTTAATAAATCTTATGCAACCTGATATTTAGTCTATTTACTGTGATCTTTCCGTTTTTCAACAAATGTCAGTGTAATGGATGAGTGCTCATAAAAATAGCCACTTCTGGTTGAATTTCTTTATTGTCACATCCTGAATAATCTCTCTCTCAACAGAGTGATGTTCACAGCTTCCTTGCTTATTTAGCACAAACAAAAGACCATACATCAGCTAGTGAAAAAAAAAATTTATGGGAGAAATGAGTTTTGATTCAAAATTATTTTTCACCACTGGGGAAATGCAGATTTAAGACATTTGGGAGATTTTTATTAGATCAGTTCTGACCAAACACGAGAATTTATATACATCAGCATACTATTGACAGCTTTAAGCAAAATACATATTTAGGTAAAAATCCCATTCCTTTTGTCAATGTACCATGTGTTAATTTATTAAGTAGAAAAAAACGCTGAAGGATCTTTTAGAAAGATTAAAAATCAAATTGTGCAAAGTTTATAGGTTTTTCTGATAAATCAAGTATTTATTTATTCCTGAATCCATATTGTATCTATTAATGACAGGAGAGAAGAAGATGTTATGTGTGAGCATTTTTTTATTTTTCTTTTTTTGCTGCAAGAGTAAACCAAAATTCCCTTGGAGTCAAACCAAGCAATATTTATTTTCATTACTTCTATTCTCAGGTCAACTTGGAACTCAAAATCTCATATCTATCCAAAGAGATCAAAAATAATCTGTACAAAACCTTCCCCCTTTGAGAAAATGGAAGGGGGCAGAGAAATAACCTATAGGAAAAATCCCTTTTATTTTATAAGTTTGACTTCAGAGAAGAATCTGAGCCTGCACTCATACAGGCATTTAACACATTTCAATTAGTTATCCACATGCCTAAAATCTTATACCCACATCAATGTCTTATTGCCTTAAGACTCAGTGTAGACAGCAGGTTCTATTACAGGGGTTTAATCTCCTATGCAATACAGTGCAGCAGAAGTACTTCAATAAAACATCTAAGCTTTTTCTCTCTCTTTAAGGAATATCTTTGAAGCCATCAAAAGAATAATAGAAAATGTAGTGACTCTTGGCAAATCCTGTAATTGTAGAGGCTTGATAAAATCAAGGTAACCATTAACGCTTAAAAAAAAGTCCCGTTGCATAGTGGGTGACATAAGCCATTCGCTAAAGGGGAACATAACAAAAAAAAAGGAAACATATTTTCCCTGAATCCAAGTGATTTCTTTCTCTCTGTAATCATCACCCCCCCATAACATGAGTGTCCTTCACCTAAAACTGTAGAACAGTGAAGCTCCATGACTGAAATGTAGTTGAAGAAAATTACCTGCCTCATTCCATTCACAGTCATATTATAAGAAATGAAATTTTCTGCCTTTGGGATATATGATATGTTCACTGGGCACAAATCTGATGCCACAGGTAGATTGTATTCCATTCTGCATTGTATTTAATCACAAAGGTTAACAGCTGTGACTTCATAACATACATCACAAAGGAGTGTGGAAAGCACAGCTCATACCACTGCAAGGAGCAGTGTTCTGCACTATGCATTGTAGGTAAAGGTTAAGCATTGTGAAGCTATAGAACTGAACCCACAGTCCTTTGTAATACACACCAATTATGGAATCACAGGGGATTATTTTTCTGCTGACTGATCTGATTGTTGTATATCAGCTATCAATCAAGAACTATTCCTCTTGAGGTGCTTATTGCTAGGATGCTCTTCTAGCAGTGGAGAAAATGTTAAGTAAAACATTTATTTAATATCCTATCTGTGTTCAAGACCCAGCACAGGTAATCCTTACACAATACTGATTGAACTCTTAGCTTAGAAGTTACTGAGTATAATTCTCACTTATAAAAATGCTGCTTTGCACCATCTGATCTAGAAATGGGAGTGCTTTACCACCATGAAAAGTATGTAAGGTACAGGTGGTTCAAATCACCAGATAGGAAACCAATCCCAAGCCTGGTTTTGGGGTGTTCTCTGCTAGAAAGAGCCCCAGGACAAAGAGACATCATTGGCATGATGAAACTCAGTAAGGCAACGGTTGCCCATGCTCAGACTGAAGCAAGGAGTCAAGCCAGCTACCCCAGAGCTACCCTGTGTGGGTCTCGTATTGCCTGTGAGCCTGTGGGCCCAGTAAAAGTTTAAGTTTTCACTTAAACCTCAATGAAAGGCTTTTCAGTTAAGGACTCCTGAAGTGGCAGTGATTCAGCTGTGCATCTGAGCCCTGACAGCCTATTCTGAAGAGCTGACCCTTTGTTCAGGAGGAATGGATGTGGCGTCAGAAGAGAGAGGTGGAGTGGGGAAGAAGATACACAGGAATGAGTGCTGCTGGCCCAAAGTTCAGAACATGTGAACTACACAGATCCAGAGAAGCTGATGCCAAAGCTCCTGCCCAGCATTTTTAAAGACAGAGCAGAGTGAAGTTTCCTGATTGCTACGGCTTGTGTGTGCAGTGCTGGCTCGGGGCTCTTCCCCACTCCCTGTTTTTACCTGTGTGTAGGGTTGCATTTTTGGTAAAATAGCACAGAGGCAGGCTAAGCTATGTCCAGCTTTGACACACTGGAAAGGAAATTTTAAAAAAACAGTAATTTTCAATAGCACTGTAGAAATCAGCCATTTGTGTGATTCCAAGGGGGTATTTTCTGATTATTGTAGTTGGAACTAGATGGACTTTAAGGTCCCTTCCAACCCAAATCATTCCAGGATTCTGTAAAACAGGTTTAGGCAAGAATAGGGCAACTCTGGAAAAACACGCATTTCACTTTTCAGTATTAAAATGAATGGGTTTTGTTACAGTATAACACCTTAGAACACTTGCTGCACTGTCACATAAAGTATGCTCTATGTTTTGCTAGTTTGTTCATGCAGAACTGTTCCAGGCTTTTTTGGCTGCAATATTTTGGTATAAATGGAAAATAGCATTTAATTTCACTTGTTACTATTCTCATACGTGAGTCAAAATACAAAAATACAGAAAAAAAATCAAAAAAACCCGTTTCTGGTTTTGCTAGCATTATCTTTTTATTTGATACTGGAATTTCTAATAGCCTGGGGTTTTCTTCACCCTTGGATTAGCCTACCTACAAATAGTTTACCATTTACATTCTTTGTAAACCAAATTTTAAGACTCTAAGGATAAGGATGCCGGCCCACAAAACAGAGTAGGTCAAAAAACAGTCAGTACAACAGCTTTGTGACATGGTGGGTTTGAAACTTGGGTGATAACACAATAGACAAGGAGGAGGAAAGTGCTCCTTGATTTGGGTAAGAGTACTTGGTGTGCAGAAGAAGTGTGATCCAGCCACTAGTTGAGTTCCCATCGTTTGAGCTGCAGTCTGACCTCTATGGAGATAAATACATCAATTTAAATCTCTCAAAATGAAATTTAAGTGTTTGCATTTTTACTGCATTTTTGTGGCGGGCTCAAAGGGAACACGGCCAAGCAGGCTGTTCCGGAGGACTTGGAACCAGTTCTACCCAAACACTTAGAAACCAGAAAATCTAAAACACGGGGGCCAATGGGTGCATGGGAAGAGTCCAGTTTTGTCACTGCTGAATTCAGGGGCTGAGGAATATCCATGCAGCACACAGAGGTAATGGTTGCCCACAAAACATCCACAGGCCCCTCTGCTTAAAATAGACACCCGAAACATTGTTGGGGTGTGATGCAGCAGCTCTGTATTGATGGAAGGCAGGGTTTCTGACTGCACTGAGGGGGAGGGAGCCCTCCTCCCTGCCTGGGGTGAAAGCCAGTGGCCATCTCTATATCCATCTCTAACTTTCAGCATCATCAGTTCTTAGTCTGGTTGACACCTGCCATTTTTACATTGCAGGAGGAGCCTCCACCCAGATTAGGGTTGAAGGTTTATTGTAATCATGGTTTAATTCCAATAGACACAAAGTATTTTTTTATTGAATTAAAAACTTTCCCAGCCATTAAAACACCATGACAGATTCTGAAGAGCAGAATGGTGATGAAGGCCTCCCTTTCACAGTGTTATCCATTCATGTTCAGCTTGGAGCTCTGCAGGGTTCCTTGCTGAACACTGATGAATGAAGTCTTTGCAGCTTTTATTGTGATATGGGGCTCTCCCAGAGTGCAGGGAAGTTCAGTTACCCTGAACTTAAAATAGTCCAAATGGACCTGAAATCACACAGGACTTTCGGCTTTAGTGTACTTTTGGTAGCTACAGCTCCATACCTAAATTGACTCATGAGTTTCCAGCAATAGTGTGATTCACTTTAAGTCTTTTTTGCCTTCTATTTCTGTACCATACTTGATTTCATGGCACCAATGCCTCTAAAACCCATGGCACTTCTAGCAGAGAACCAGGTTAATGCTTGTGTTTTCTACCATTTCCTGCAGGCATCCCCAGCTGCTCTAGCAAAAAGTGTTTTGGCTGAAGTTCCAAACCAAGTGGTGGACTATTACAATGGAAAAGGGATAAAACCAAAATGTATGTCAGAGTACGAGTCTTCCAGGACACTAGCTCCATGAACCTGCCTGCACTCTTTTACAAAACTAAAAAAGAAAAATGCTACTGTCTACAACTACTGTATTTAAAAAAATGAAACAAAAAAATAGCACGTTTTGGTGATTTTTAACTAAAATATTTTTTTTTCTTGCATGTGCAGCCTAAAGGCTTAAATCTGTTAAGCAGTTGTATCGTTGAAAACTTTTTATGAGAAAAAATATCCAGAAAAAAAAGTGAACTCTTTACATTACAGCATGTTGCCTTGAAATAAAAAGTTATCTGTATCTGGTTTTTATACAGGTTTGTTGAAATTTTGCTAAATTTCTTATATTTACACTGTAAAGCATTTTGAAATACTTATTGAGAGTTGATAGCCAAAATGTCTGGTTTAATCTGCTATGAACTGAGAGATTTTTCAAAACGGCAGATGCATGAACTGTATTTTGCATGTTTAAAATAAAAACAACACAGTTTTGCAGTTGTCTTTATTTCTCTCTCTGCCACAAGGCTGCCTGCTTTCAACTTCTGTATTCCAAGGGAAGGGAAATATACTGTTTCAAGAGATACTTGACCTGAACCGTGGACATTTCTAGTGTTAGCACCTTACACATGGACACACAAACAAGCCCACTCAGTCTGTGGCCTGAGTGGTAATTTTTCAAAAGCCTGGCAAATCCAGCTGTTACAAAGTGTTCAGACCATAGCTGTAAAGACATCTGGCTTGGAAAGCATGGACCGTCAGGACTGCATGTCTTAAAACATGCCTACTTAACCCAGTCTGGCTAGCTTTTCAAACAGGATGTATTTTGGCTATCCAAAATTAGAATCTCTTCCATTTGGGAATTCTTATTTTGTTTCATTTGTGTTTTTAAATCTCACACGCTGTATCCAAATCTGTGTGGTACATTTTCCAAATGAAATTTTGCATGGCCTGATTTTGGGACAAGGGGATAAGCAGTGATCTCTAACTTCATTCTCACACAGATCACCTGTGTGTAATTGCACTTTCCATTGAAATACGAATGTAAGTGAAGAAATTAGATCAGTGTTATTTTTTGTGTTTGAAGGATGTGACTTGTTAAAAACTAAGGAGAAAATCTGACAAAAAATAATCTGTGGGATTGTCCAAAAGGCACAACTTTGGATGAGGTGTACTCCCACTGAATTGAAAACATTCTTGTTGCTAATTCCTGAAGAAGCTGTTTGGTGCCAGTGCTGAATATTTTAGAAACCTTCCCCTGTGAGCAAGAGGTTTTGGTTAAGAAATACGTATTTTAAACAAGTTTGTGGGTAACATAGTAATCGAGAGCTCCACGATTCTCCTTTAGAGGTAACTTCCATAGGATCAGCTTTGATTGATGGTTTTGTACTTTTATGTGAAGGCGGTAGGATAGCCCAGATGCATGGAGCTGCCTCCCCAGCACATGCAGTTCTGCCCCATTCTGTCATTCACACTTGCTTGTAAAGATTTCTTCAGCTGATCAGATACTGAGCAGCAGCCAGCATTACTTCATCAGGGGTATAAATTGTCTGGAGATGTCCAAACTGATATCCACATTTCCATGTAATGGCTGACACTTCATTTGAGAGCTTACCCTGTCAGGCTGCACATCTTGCCCTCTGTGGGTGTATTTCATCTGGAAGCTACTGTGATCTCCCCTTGCATGTCATATATCATTCTGCCAATGACTGTTAATTCTTACATACAACACCTCTACTTTCTTATTCCCACTTCTCCCCTTTTTTCTTTCCTTCCCTATTCTCAAGAGGAGAATTTTTTAGCTGTTAAAGCACAGGACTGAAAAATCAATGACTCCATGTTCTTTCCTCCTCCAGCATCTCATTTTTTAATGTTTTAAATGTTCTGCACCTCAGATTCGTCATCTGTAAAATTAAGGTCTCTGTCATGTATCATAAAGATCTCTCAATAGTACTGGGGGACTTTAATACTTGAAAAGGGATTTGAGATCCTTCCTCAGAGGCAGGATGGTGCTCACACCATGAAAAGAGTATTACATTACCCTGGCACCTGCGTTAAGGGATGTCATGTATAGTTGAGGAGAAGTTCAGCCTTTTCTTTATCATTTGCCAGACTGAATAAAAGAAAGCTTTCAGCAAGAAAAATTAGGAATCAGATAAATTTTTCTTCTGGTACATGATCTTTGACTAAACTGATTCTTAAAGTGTTTATGGTTACATAGAATTAGGCAGTTAGAGTTCTTCATTTCCAGAGGTGTTACAAAGTGCTTCCATAATGTGGCATCACAGAAAATGCAGAAATCAAAAGGCTATTGTATGCTGAGCTATATAAACCATCAGTCATTTTCATGTGGGTACGTGGTCTAAAGTTTCTTTAGAACCCCAGCTGCTGCAGATCTTTCTGTTTACTTTACACAATCCTGATTATAAATGTCCTCTACTTATAAACAAATCATTATCAGTGGTTGATATAAGTCAGCAATTCTGTAGCAGCCCTCAAGTAATTGGAAAGATACCTTCATGGTATTGAAAAATCAATTGAAAATCTCCTTCACTTTGTACAGATCTCAGCATGTAAGACAAACACCTAATAGTGTGGTGAGTTCGTGTAGGATGCACTGAAGACAAAACTGGCCATATGGTAAAGGCTTTCTAATGAGGCTTTGGATGTTATTTTCATTGCTCCAAGCTACTATCTGCAATAAAATACTGTTGACTTTGTGCAGGGTAACCTCATTAAGTATATGAATATATCTCTGAAATGGGATATTTTTCCCTGTTTTATCTATTTAGGGTTTTAGCAAGGCCATTCTGCCTTTAGGCTGAACTGCTATCAATTTCTCCTGCAGATTTTTTATGCAAATTTAAACTTCCACTGGCTTTTGATGGATCATTTTAAATTCTGAAAACTGCTTTAAAATAAATTACATCTTGTCCTTTTGAGATAACCAATGATCTAAAATATATTCTCTGCCAGCTACAACCCTGCCTTCCTTTTTATCTCAAATCCAATACAAAAACAAAAAAAAAAACCTCCCAGGAAACTCCTATTAGCCTGAAATACATTAATATCTGTAATTCTTGAGCCAGGTGCAGGGATGGGTTGCAGTTTTAGTTTGTAGGGGAAACTAAGTCCACGAGAGATTTTAATAAAAGCACTAATACACTGCTAAGTGCTTACTACCCTAAGGTAAAACCTTTCCATATGAAAACTTTACTATGACCATGATGAACAATGTAGTGTTCTACTTTTTTTCTTCCCTTTTTTTTTTTTTTTTTTTGGGAAGAATGAGCTGGAAGATTCCTAGGATAAGTTTATACATTTTTGCCACAAGAAAAATAGAGTTTACAGCACCACCTGTCCTCCTTCAGAGGTCTTATTTGTACCTGCAGCTGAGGAACTGCACTATAGTGGAGACAATTTCAGCAATTAGAGAGCTATATGAATGACAGCTTCCAGCCCAGCTGCATGTTTGCTTGCAGCATTCACTGCAAATCATCTGGCTGCACTCCCACCCCCTCTTTTTGTTCTTTCTGATATCATTGCAAAGTTGGAGAGATCCTTCAAACTGATCAGGTGAAACCCACGTGACCTCTCTGGAGAAGGCTGACAGTTCAAAAGTGATGTTTCCACTTCCCACTTTCCAGTTCCAAGGACCACCCAAGGCAGCAGACTGGTGGGAAAGGTTTTTCTAGTCTATGCTCTTCCTTTCCTCCAAAGAAAAGTGGTAGCCATTTCCACTGCTGTGTTCAGGAGGCACTTGAATTCTTGTCCCACTGATTAGAGCAGGCAGTTTGCCATCTGATTGCACTCACAGTTGCAGCCATCTTGATACACCTACTCCCCCTTACACACACAAACCTGAGAGTTCATGCCTCCTTAGCACCATGACAAGCTGCATGCACCAAAAAAGACCAAACATAAAAAAAAAGGTTTATTTTACATCATGATAAAAAGGGGGAAAGTACAGAACTGTAGCTTTTCTGTCAGAAATGTGTGTCCCTGTGTATTACTTCCAAGTTACTGGGGCATGAAATCCCATGTCACCTCAGCTGTGCAGGATGCTATGTGAGAAAAGCAGCATACTGTGGCAACAAGGCTTGCTAGGATCAAGGGAGCCCTCCTCTTCTCTGGCTGGGAACATCTGCCATGGCTTGGCAAGTTGCTTGATATTGCAATGTGCCTTGATTCCAGACCTTGAAAATGGGGGCAAATAGAATTTTGCTACTTCCTGGTGACTTTTGGTCAAGTTAGCACCACTGTAGGGTTGCCACAGTGCTCAGAAATTGGGACGTAACACCTTTATCCTTTTTAGACCCCTTATTTCTCCTGCTATATAGGTCGCAGTCACAGCAGCAGCGTAGGCTACCAATGGATCCCATTAGAAAACACATTCACATAAAATTTAGCAACATCCCTGATGCTGCTTTTGATGCCAGGGAGAGAGCAAAAAGATGCAGTGACAGCTGTGATAGCAGAGATGACTACCCGGGTTCAGAGAGGGAATATCAGTTGGACTGTAAACTTGGGAGATGCATTTCTGAGCACACCATGCAGCCACTTCTTGAAAGGACGAGAAGTAAATTCGGGACAAGGAGTGTGTGTGAAGGCTACTGGTAAGTTTCTGGGTCACAGCTTTGGGCGTGAACACCAAAACAGCCCAGTTACAAGCCTCAAGTCCAACACTCTCCCCACCACACACAACATAGTAGGGGACAGATTCCAGCTGACCATGCTGAAAGCTCATGTCTTTATAAAAAGGGATTTCTGCTGAAACCAGAAGGGAATCTTGGATTTGCTATCCTAACTAGCTCAGCTGTGCTGGTTCCCTGCTCAGAAAAGGAAAAAAAGGGTGAGTTAATTCTGAACACTGATGAAAGCCAGACCACACCAAAGCCAGAGTGTCACAGGTACCGTCCCTGCGTCAAGCTGCCCAGAGCCGTCTGCCTGACCCACCCATTTCAGTTTTACCAGGAACCTTCCCTGGCTACACTATTAAATACTCTTCCCATGAGCGCTGCCCTCCCGCCGGCCCAGCCACTCGCTCAGAGCACACCATCATAGAGTGACGGGATCATTGAGGTTGGGAAAGGCCTCTAAGATCATGGATTCCACCCGTCATCCCAGCATTGCCAGGGCCACCACATCACCCCGTCCTTAAGTGCCACATCTCCCCGGTTTTTTAACACTCCTAGGGACAGTGATCCCACCACTTTCCCTAGGCAGCCTGTTCCAATGCTTAAAGTTTTCCCCCAATATCCGATCTAAACTGCCTCTGGCACAACTTGAGGCCTTTTCCTCTCGTCCTGTCGCTCGTTTCCATGGAAGCAAAGCCCTGAAAGTGGCTAAGCCCCGCACCCCCAGGAAGTTTGACACAGCAGAGTCGTTTTTTGCCCGACATCACCACACACCCGAGGGCACCTGCTCAACACCGGCAGGAAAGCTTTGAGTCCATTGTCCCGCAACCCTGTGTGTCTAAGAGGTGCTCGCCAGCGATAAACCCCACCAGCCGCTGGCATTTTCCGATTTAGACACTTGTGTGTCGGATTTCACTGGCTCGCGGCTGGAACGCAGGCAGGGGAGTGATGGCAGGCATGGAAGAGCTGCGAGGGGAAAGGGGCTCGTGGCTATTTCTGCACGTCCTCGCCCTTGGGTGAGGCATTCCCCCCGGGTCAGAGTAGCTCCATCCACGGGTGCTGCAGCCCACGACTTTGGGGCGATCCGGGAGTTTTTATGTCACTCTCGAGCTCGCCGCCCGCGGGCCGGAACTCTCTGTCCGGGGCAGCACGGAAGGTTTCCAGCGGCGGACGCGGCGGGGCCGGAAAGCGGAGGCGGCTCCGCCGGGGTGGCGGCATGGCGGGCTGGGGGCGGCTGGCCCGGCTCGGCGGGCGCCTCTGGGCGGCGGCGGCTCCCGTACACAGGTAGCGGTACGGCTGGGAGAGGAACGGGCTGCTCCGGGGAAGGGGAGGGAAAGAAGAGGCGGCAGGAAGAGCGGGAAGTAGAGCGCGGCTCGGCCCCTGTTGCAGTCCCGAGGTCGTAGAGTTGTAGAATGGCCTGGGTTGGAAGGGGACCTCTAAGATAATCTAGTTCTAGCCCCGCTGCTGTGGGAAGGCACGCCTTCAGCTAGACCGGCTTGCTCAGAGCTGCATCCGCCGTGGCCTTGAAGGCTGCCAGGGATGGGACATACAGAGCCTCTCTGGGCAACCTGTTCCAGTGACTCACCACCCCCACAGCAAAAAAATTTCTTCCTAATATCTAATGTAAGCCTACTGTCTTTCGGTTTGAACCCATTCCCCCTTTTCCTGTCACTGCATGCTATTGTAAGTAGTTTTGCCTCGTCTTTCCTGTAAATTCCGTTCAGGAACTGAAGGTGAAGGCACCTGAGCCGCCCTTTTCCCTCGGCGGCCTCTCCGTGCCCCCGGAGAGGCCTCTGTGTGCGGCCTGCTGGCAGCGCCTGGAAGCTTTGTTCGTGGTGCCAGGGGTTACTGCTGGGGCATTCCAGCCTTAGAAATAGACCCCGTCTTAGAAGTGGCCCCATCCTGCATGGGAGTTACGGCAGGACAGGCGTGTTTGCATCCAAAGCATCTTTGCAGCGTAGAGAGCAACTTGACCTACTGGACATGTTCATTCACTACCTGTACTATTAAATACTCTTTTGTTGACGTTGCAGAGGAATGGAGAGCATCCAAGCCTTTTTCAGCCCTCATAAAATTTATGGCAGGACACTGAGCTGTTTAGCAGTGTTTGTAGAATCAGAGAGGTGTTGGGGCTGGAAGGGAGTTGAGGAGCCAAGTTCTAACTGGGGCTCTAAGTTCCTTCTCACAGTGTGGCCAACCCTGAAGTCAGACTAGGTTGCTCAGGGCTTTGTAGTTCTGGGCCTTGAAAGCCTCCAAGGACTGAATCTGCACAGTTCCTCTAGACCCTAGTGCCAGTGTTTGATTGTCTTCAGGCTGAACATTTTTTTCTTTATGTGAAATCTGAATCCCCACTTTCAGTTCATAGCACTTCTCTCACTCTCCTGGCATGCATCTCATTGACATGGCCTGCCTTGGTCTTGTCAGTAGCTTTCTCACAACTTACTCCATACCACTTGTGGTTGGGACTGTGCATTTCTCCTTTATGAATTTCACTGAGTTTGTTGTTGACTTGTCCCTCTGGCTGGAAGAGGGACACCCTTGAGCGTCATCCACTGCTCCCTTCAAACTTAAGAATGGTGCACTCATCCCATCAGAGACCACTGATAAAGACAGTGAACAGGACAAGTCCCTGAATAGACTCTTGAGGAACTCTACTTGTAATTTGCCTTCTAGTAAGGTCCAAACCATCAGCTGTGACTCCTTCAGCTAATGATCCAGGCGGGTTTTTGCTTGGTTGATAGACAATCCATCCATGCCATAACATCCCGTCTTGGATAGAAGGATGCCACAAGAGATTGTTTTAAAAAGTCTTGCTGAAGTTGAGGTAAACAGAGCCTACTGTTACCTCTTTATTCATGGATCTAGCTGGGGTTTTTTTATCTTAAAAGGAGTGGTTGGTTGGCTTGTTGTTGCTTGCTCCCCTTTGCTATAATTCAGAATACTTAGTCAAATGACAGATAATTAGGTGTTTTATAAATTAGATGTAACATGCATGTTATGAGACACTTTGTACTGATAAGGCACTCAAAACCTTTTCCCACCTCTGAAAAGGGGTCAGCTGGGCTTGGCAGTCAGACACATCAACAGTTCAACATGGTGGCATGAGCATCTTTCTGAAGAGAATGTGGAGTTCCTCAAGAAGATAACTGCAGAGGAGTACAAAGCTCAGACAGCCAGCAAGCTGTGCCCTCTGAAAGATGAGCCGTGGCCACTGAATAAGTGGACACCAGGTGAGGAAGTATCTCTTCTGAAATGCCTGTTCATGCTGAAATTATTGTTGTGTTGTTGCATTCAGTAACATCAGGATTGTGTCTTGTGAAGTATTCTCCTTTTGGCTTTCACATCAATCATTCAGTAAATCTCCTAGTAAAAAGTAAATTTAATACATCAGTTCTCTAAAAAGCATTGAAAATATTATAAGATACTAAGAACCTTTTAAGAGCTTTTAGTTCTTAAGTTTAGTTTTTAGATGTACAGCCCATCCCACTGCTGTACAGCAACAAGATAATAAATTAAGAATTCATCAAAAAGTCTCCTTAGAATATAAAGTGTATGAGCTTAAAAATATTGTTTTGTTAATATTGTTAATAGCTTGTTAATATTGCTGGACTCTGAAGAAAAAATATAGTATATAAAACATCCCACTTCTAGTCTGTGATTACAAATTCTTATGGACTAGAACACAAATTACTGAGTTTTCAAAAAGGTCACGTCATTTGTGTGGTAGACTTGACAGGGTGCCTTTGCAAAGACTGGGGTGGGAGGAACCTCCTACAGTAAACCTTTCAATCGTTTGGCTCTAATACATGGGTGTTGTATTTTGGAGAAAAAAAAACAAACCAAAAGTAGTTTCATTTTCTATCAAACACAACTGAAACAGGTAGAACTTTACTGCTGGTGGGGTTAAAAATCTAAATCCTGCAAGGATTTAGCAGTGTTTTCTCTCCTTCACCTCCTCATGAAAGATCAGAGTTAGTGGGACTTTGCAGATTATTGGATTAACTCATTTAATTATTAAGTGTGAAGGTACATCCATGTTCTTTTTTGATCCACAGATTCCATCAGAGTTGGTGTTGTTGCAGTAAAACTGGGAATGATGCCAATATGGACCAAATCAGGAGAAAAACGTGCTGTCACACTCCTTAAGGTGAAATAAACCATAATGAATTTAGTCTTCTTCACTGTATTCAGATTGCAAACCAGCTGTTTTAAGGAAAAGTGAAACTTACTACTTGTACTGGGTATGAAATCCTGAAAGAAAGCAAAGATTCTTTCACTCCTGTATTCACACCATTTCCATTCTGTTTCTATCCAAACTTTCTAGGAGTGGTCTGCTCTGCTGCCTCAGCTATTCAAATGCTGCAGAGTGAGTGGTGTTACCTAGGTGATGCAACAAAGCTGGGGTTAACTATCCCACTTCACTTATTTTTATTTTTCCACCTGCAGGCATGTTTGGATTAGTTTCACCTTGGTTTCTGAGCCTTTGTAGCTCTGAAGCTGCTTCTTCATATTCTCCTGCAGCTGCTCTTGTCATGAAGCCTTTTGCTGACTGGCTCCTGCCATAAGAGGAGCCACTGCTGTGAAGGCCATCATGTTGACAGGGGAAAGGAGCAGGAGTCTAAAATGGGGGCTCTTACTGTGTGCTTTGCCTGCTTACAATAGGGATTTTGAAGATCTGTGTGAAAACCAATTATAATTTCTAGAGCATTTATGAAATTCATTTGAATTCTATTTTTTTGCTAAAATGAGCCTTCAGTTCATCGGAAAAGTTCAATGTCACTGTAAAAATGTAATACACTGTCTTACTTGTGGGCTGTATCTTTTGTTATGAAAACAGAGGCTGACTTTAGTGTTTTGTTGTCTTAAAGTGTACACATCTGCTTATGCTCAGACAAACACTTTTTCTTTTCTCTAGGTTCAAGATTGCCATGTTTTAAGATACGTTTCAAAGGAAGAATCAGGTGGAAAAACAGCTAAGCTGCTTGTTGGAGGCAAAAATGTATCTCCTTTTTCTGTAAGTGAAGCACATTGGGTGTCACCTTTGGAATAGTGGTTTCTGTTGTGATTACAATACAAAAGTAGCATAAGTTGACTTCTCCAAAAGATTTATTGGCAGACAAGTGTGCTTTGTAATTGATCTTTTGTCACATTCACCTTTGCTGTTTCCTAAAGGGAGTGTAAATTCTTGGTTAAGAGAAAAGCAAGAAGAACTTTTTGAAAGTTTGCCTCTTAATCCTCTAGGAAAGCTGTGGTTTTAGGAATTTGCTTTGATGCGCAGTGTCCCATGCTGGTAAAAGGGTTTGAAGGACCACTAGAAGTAATGTGTGTTCTTCATGTATTTGGAGATGCAGTTGAAATAAGGACTGTAAGAGACACACTTCAGGGGCCTGTTGTAAACTTACTCATATTCATCAGTTGTTTACAGCTTAGTGCTCTAGCTTACTCTTCTGTACTGTCATTTTAGCTATAGTTCTAATTTTTCCCCAGGTCTGTCAACATAGTTTGTCTATAGTTCCGCTGGTAAGTAACTTTAAGACTTATAAGTAACTTTAAGACTTCTCATTTCAAGAAGGTAGCTTCATGATTGTAACTCATCAACAGCCATATCAAAGCTACTCACTTGCTTAGACATCTCAGTTGCTTGATGTGGAATTCCCAGATATCTCTAGTGGCTGGGGTTGTCTGGCAGAGCTGTCATTCCCCAGGATGAGTTATAGATCAAGAAGGAACAAAGCATTCCCTCAAAGGATTGCAGTTTCTGTGATGCATTATTTCTGTAAAATATATTTTTTCAATTATTGCAATATCCTGACACTCATTTGTCTGATTTAGGCAAGTAAAACAATCTAAGGGCTCATGACTACTAAGCAGATTATCTCTGTTCATGATAGAGCTTTTTTGAGGACACAGATTTCCATTTTTCAAACAGGTGGTTGTCTCAGGGCCTCAAAATTAATCTGTGTATTTGTTTCTTCTTTAGTGGAGGTAAGAGAAGAAGGACCTTTTTTCATTTGATAGATCTGTTGACTTTTTTAGTATATTCTGTTGATTTTGGTCAGGATTATACTTCAAGGCCCCATTCTTTTATTCAGTTGCTTTATGCCATGTTTGGCTATCACAGCTTCTGCTTTTCAGGTGTCACTTCAGTCCATTTCCACTTTCCAGGTATGACATTTTTCCTGGAAAAATGGCAGGTGTGTTTTTTTCTTTCCTGTTACTTTGGTGTAAGACATGCAAGAGTCATGAGAATAGTAATTTTCAAGTTGTATTTTGCCCATTAGACTCCTTAGAGTTGATCTTTTAATGAAGATTATGTTACCAGTAAATCTAGTATGTTGTCAGAGTAAAAACATGCCAGAAAAAAGGAGGTATAAAGAAAACTTCTTTTTAAAGAGCTCCTATGAAAATTTCTTCAAGGCAGAACTACCCAAAAAGTCAACTCAAGGACTTTTTAATAGTGTGAGTTATGTCAGAGACTTTCTTTGGTCATAACTGTTCCCAAGTTAGATTCTCTTAATTTGGTTGAACTTAGAATAATTTTAACAAAGAAATTATTCTTTATTCTCAAATATCCTTTAAGAAATCTTTGGTGAGGTCCTGGCCTGAGACTGAGCTGTGTACTACTATTATTATTATTATTATTATTATTATTATTATTATTATTATTATTACATCATCATACTGAGCTCTATTATTATTTTTGGCATCATCATTGTATAAATGTATATTATATATAATATATATAAATATACAATTATATATATATATAATTATATATAAATATATATTATATATAAATATATATATAAATGTATAAATAAACTAGATAGTTCCTAAGGAAGAATTTGGCATGCTGATTCCGAGTAGTTATACTTGTTAAGGTGCTAACAAGTGATTTATTTCTGTGGTTTAGCTGCAAGTTTGGATCACTGTTTTCCTATGTTTATCAGCCTTTTTATGTGTTTCTTTTCTCTCTGAAGTGTCAGAAGTGAGAATTAAAAGAAAGGTGAATGAGACTGTCTTGCATTAGCATAAGCAATTTCTCTTTTGTTATATCCTCATAGGACCATCTGTCTTCCTCAGATTCCTCACAGCTACTGATTTTTAATTAATTCAATCAAAAGATTTCTTCAGTAATATTTCTAACAAAGAATTTTCTGTATTTCTTTGGAGTGTCAAATTGCTTTAAAACTGATAAAGGGGTACTGCATTTTTAGCAAGATTCATGTTTTCTTTTTAGCTTGATGTATGTCACTCTGTGATAAGTGAACAGATTTTTCATGATTTTTTAATGCAAAATTATGCTCAAAAGTACAGTTCTATCAGTGCTTAAACATCTTTTTTTTTTGTCAAAAGTATTTTATATGCTTCCTATGAGTGAGGGTGTATTGATCTTTTTCCTATAATATTGGAAGATGCTGTTGGTGTTTTTAAAAATAAGGAATATCTGAGAATTCACTCAGTGTTCCCCTCTTTAATATTGCTTGTTATGAGGGGTTTGTAAAGACAGCATTGTTTTGTTTGTAAAAATACATCTCTCTGACTTGGCCGTTTGAAGAGGAGGTGTTGTTACAGTAGAACGGTGCAAGGCTGCAGCCTAGAGTAGGATTCTGAGATGTAAGTGAATTTTACACTTTGACTTCATGCTCTCCTTCACCTGTGGTAGCTCTTTTCAGCCACCCTTTCTGAGCACAGGGCTCCCCTTGCTGTAGCTTCAGGCAGTAATTTTGCATAGCTGAAAATAAAGGTTTGCGTATACAGGCGCATAGTAGGAAGTCTGTATCTTTATTTTTCATTCTCACATATAGTTCTGCAGATAAATACAGGTGCTCCACTGATCCCTCAAATATCTGTGGTCTTAGGAGAGATTTTGTATGTAGTTGAGTCTGTTTTTTTAAAGGTATTTGAAGTATTTTGTACTGTGACCTCAAGTTAACAGATCTCTAAAGAAACACTTTTCACTCTCAGAGATTCATAAACTTAAAATTTCTAGTATTTTTCTAAATAAGAGATCCTCATCATCTTGCTTCCTCATTGTTTATAAAACTTCCTCTGTTCTAACACTTTTCAACAAATGTTTGAAAACAAAAGAAAGGGCAACTTGTAGATTTTCAAAACTGTGTTTTCAAATACGCTAAGTAACATTTTTTTAGTTGTCTACATTACTTGCTCTTAAAATACACCAAATAATTTTTGAGAGAGAACTGTGCAGGAGTTTTGAGAAGCAAACCTCAGAGATGAGATTATCCAAGTGTGACAGTATTGTTAGATGCTTAAATTGTTTTCTGCCAGAAATCATTTGAAGGAAGATCAGTTCTATTGCTTTTTTTTTTTCCTGTGGCCACAGTTTTCCTACATCACTGTTTCTGTTGCTTGGTTTTGTCTCAGTGGTCTGCTGTTCTGTGAGGTCTTGTTTAAAACAGCTGAGAATAATTTTAAGTACTTTTTAATTTGTCAGACTCATCTGAAAAAAAAATCCGTGCTTTCATAAGTCAGCAGTGGTTTGACACTGAGTGTACTTGCTATATCTTAAAATATGTGGATCATAAACTTGTTGTTATTAATTTTTCTTTTTTTTGCCCAGAGACTCAGAATTTTCTTCTGTTGAAATTTAAGCATTTCTAGAAGTTTCTGCAAGACAAGAATTTGTTTCTATGGTTTTGTTAGTTAAATAAATTACATTTATCATGGTGTGGAACTAAGTCATCAGAAGCTTTGAAAAAGAGAACCTACTTCTAAATTGCTACAAAACTCCTTTGTAAGTCATGGAAAAAAAGTATCATCTGTCATCTCCACTCTAAATAATTGGTTTCCCTTTTCTGATTTTCAATATCTTCATATATATCTTGTTTATATTAGGTAGCTGTAGGGTAACTTCTTGACAGAAAATAAATGGCAGACACATGAGTTTTAAAATAAATTTTGTGTAGAGATAAAATGCAAGCCTCAGGATGAAATTCTAGTATGATGCATCTGTTTCTCTCAGTGATGTTGATGGCCTGTAATTGTTTTCTGTGCTGGGTTGATTCTTGGATATTTAAAGATGACTTCTTTTTTACGGCTGCTTTTTGTTACAGAAACCAGAGTCTGCACACGAAATTTTTAAAGAAGCTGGAGTGCCACGGAAGCAGAAAGTTGCAACATTTAATGTAACAGATGATGCCATAATTAAGCCAGGTAATCTTTTTGAGCTACTCAGTATTATGCACGCTTATTTAGCATCTGCCACTTGTAGACCTGAATGAAGTTACAATGTGTATTTCAGTGTTGTTTTTTATAGAAATTGCTGAATTCTTTGGCATTAAGCACAAGCAAACCTTTTTCATAGGGAAAATTAGAAGGTGGGTTTTACTTTTTAGCTGAGGAGATGTAGGATTTTTGCTTTTTCCAGGATACTGTGTTTCCATCTATGAGAAAATAAATCCAAATTTACTAATCTGAACATTGAATTAAGAAGTAGATAACTGTAACCTTGACTCACTTATTGGGCATAAATATGAATACAGTTATAGGAAGATCCTTATGAGAGGGACACAGAACAAGTAGTGTTTCTCAGGACCCTGAAATAGCAGCTGGAGTTTTGTTTCTTTGTGCTGCATTCAAAAGTGGGGCAATGGCTGCTATTTCTGACAGCTTGCAAAGTAAAACACAGTAAAACATGTTTATAACAAACATTCTCACTAAAAATCAGTATGGGAAGTTTGGAGCTCAAATACGAAGTTTTGAGTTCCTGAGGTATTATTAGGTAGTGTATTTAGGTTGCATTTATTTGGCAGTTACAGGTATTTTCTGAAGAATTATGTAAGGTAGGAAATTCTAATGTAGTGCATGTTCAGTGTCATTAGTGGAGCTTTTTGCAAGACCTTTTTAAGACAGTGCAGTAACTGATAAAAATCAAATCTGACATGAAGAGGAAGTCTCAACTGATAAATGGAAGCAATAGCTTGAGATAAAGCAGAATTGCAGGTTTTTTGATAAACTGCTTCTGCAGTATGTCTGTTTTGTACATAACATATTTTATGTGCATGATTTTGTGCCATTTGGCAGTTATCCAAGATTACCCTAATGTGTGGATTAGGTAAATATAAAACAAAATAATATGAAAGTTTTTATTCTTGAGACTTAAGAGAGATTTACATCATTTCAGTTGTCATTTATACAGATTTGAGAAAGCATGAAAGCAATTGAAAAAACATGAAACAATTAAAATTTCATTTTTTTTAATGGATGTATAACTGACTGCAAACTGAAATATGCAGACACATTGGAACTTTAATCTGAAGATTAAAGTTCCAATGTGTCTGCATATTTCAGTTTGCAGTCAGTTAATCTGAAGATTAAAGTTCATTTTTAAGGAACTAAGTTATCAATTTTGCCTTGTAGAGTTTTTTAAGGTGATAATTAAAGAATATTTGCACTTGGATTTAAAAAAATCACTGGAGACAAAACAAATCTAAAACTAATATTTTGATAGTGCAAGTACCTAAGGAATTAGTGTAATTACAATGAGGTAAGTGATGTCACTGACCTACAGTAGCACTGTTTCTGCTGAAAGTTCGAGTGTAGACAGTTCCCCAGAGGAGGAAGCTGCACTTTTGCTGTAAACTTCAGTTTGCAAACACTGTGACTTAATAGAGGAAGTGTGGCAATCTTTTTTTTTTTTTTTTAATCCCATTGTTTATAGTAAATGGGTTTTTTTTTTGTGCTTTGTTTGGTTTCTTTGTTTGACATTTGTTTTAAAAACCCTCTACCTTGTGAAGTGCTAGTAGTTCTAAGTGCAGCATATTCTATTTTCTTGCTAAACATATGTGTTACGAGTCTTAACTAATTTGGCACTTTGGACTTTGGCAGTGTGTGAAGGGCAATGTATCTGAGCACCCTCCTTCCTGCTCATCTGAGATTGGGTTATACCCTAAGAAGTGTGCTTAAACAGTAAATACCTAGCATCTGTTTGAGTCAGGCTCATGAAGAAGAGCAAATAAGATGTAAATAACAAGTTCTGTTTCCTTTCCTATGAGTGTAACCTACCCTGAAGGATAATGACTGGGTGGTAGTTTGAGGATTTCAGCACTAATTTGCGCACGATCTCTCTTCTTCTTCTGCAGGTACTCCTTTGTATGCTGCTCATTTTCGCCCCGGGCAGTTTGTGGACGTTACTGGAAAAACGTAGGTGCCTGAGGATTTATCATGTCTTAAATCTGTCCCAGAGAGAAAGGCTGATTTTATTTCTTTTCCTCTCTAATTTGGCTTGAACCCATTGCTCGCAAAAGCCAAAACACAATTGCAATGGTAGTGACAGGAAATTGACATCTATTCACTCATTGGGTCGAAAATATCAAATTATGTTTCTTGATGAGGGTTTCTCTCGATTTTGAACAAGCCAGGTAGACTATTAATACTGTTAAGGCTGAGATTCTGCCTATGTTGTCTCTCACATGCCCATGATTAGCATGGGCAAAGAGATGTTTAATGCAGTATCTCTAGTATGTAAAAATGGAGAATAAATGCTGAAAGGCATTGGTTCCCAAAAAGACTGTTTAATTTTAGTTTGGTGAGATGGAAAGAGAGATGTGGACTGAAAGGATAACAAAAAGACAGTGAATACATTTAGCAGTACAGCAGAGCTGTCAAATTCTGGGGATATTTTTGTTTTGTTTTCCCTCACATTCCAGCTCATGTCCTTGCCAGCAGTGGCTAAAGATCTTTTACTTTAACGTGGGAGGAATAATTTCCTCTCAGACCAATGCAAATACCAAATTAGAGCTCAAGTAATTGAGGATGTTCAAAAGAAAAACTGTCATGTTGTGGCAAAGCCTGGTCCTGGCTCTTGTAGTGCATCTGTGATTTCCCCTGACCAAGAGAACTTCTGTCTGTGTATTTCAGTCTCGTGATACAAAGGTAATATTTGCCATTACATGTTTTATTTTCTCTGCAATGGAGATAGTACCCAGCTACAGTTGTCTCACATGCAGGGTATAATACCTATAAATGTCCAATACTGTTCACAGGATTTTGTCTATGTGGGGAAACCAGCCATATCAACAGAGCTGAGAATGTAATTCTGGTAGAACTACACCTGTCTACATTTGTGAAGGCACTCTATTGAGAAAAACAGTTTAAGGAATTGACTGGAATTAGTATTTTTCCCCAAGTCAGACTTTCTTGTTCAGTACTTAGATCTGGCTTACTATGCATTCTGCTTCTAAATTACATTCAGTGAGCATCCTGTAGGAGACCATAGCTTGTTTGCAAAGCAAAGCACATGATCATTAGGAATACAGTCATTTAATGAAGATTGTGTCAGTCATTGTTAATGCAGAAAAGCTTTGTTTTTCTAGCTTTTGTTTTCTTTTTCCAAGAACTAGGAATGGGATTTTTAGCAGTGTAGAAGATACTGGTGAACAGCCACAGGGTATTGATTTATATCTTTTAGTATTTGAAAATACTAGCAAGCTAAATATAGACTGAGTTCTTGGTCCTGTTCAGTGAACCCATCCTAGATTTTAATTCAGTATTTCTAATATGTTTTGTCGAGATATTTGTATGATCCCATTTCAGAAATTAGCTGTGTGTTTGTACTGCTGATTTGGTATATTTCTTGTAATCCTTCTGTAAAGGTGAAAGAGGTGTTATTTAAAGAGAAAACCCATTTCACCTTTCTGTCAGTGATTCTCTAATCATTCCAGTCTTTCTATATAAACAAATTTTAACCTTTTTCTGTGGCTCATCACATTCTGATTTCTACTTCTTTGGAAGGCTTAATTTATCATGTTCCCTTATCTCTTGGGCAAGAATTAAGTTATGCTACTACATTTCAGTTTTTCTTCTATTCTTTTTCCATGCACTTTCATCCAGCAAAGTCCCATCCAGTCTGGGGAAGGACTTGGAGGGAGGACCTGGGTCTTTCTGACTCAAACCATTATGAAAACAGTAATTCCTAAAAATGTGCTGTCAAGTAAAGTTTTTTAGGAATACATTTACATAAACATGCACTTTACATTTTTGAGTTTGACAGTAATTTTGCTTTAATTGGAGGAAACACAAGAGTGTACAATATTAGAAATCACATGGATGAAAATAGCAGTGCTGTTGGTAATGGCATGATTAATTGTAATAAGTCCTTTAAAAAGGAAAGAAAACTAATGTCACCTCAATGAGGAGATAATATAGTGGAATATAAAGGTTATTTTAATCTTTTGACAACTTTTAATTGTTTGGATGAGCAAGATATCCTTTTGTGCTGTTCCTTCTGCCAAAATGTAAATTAAAAATATGCTCCTTACAAATAAGAAGAGTTCAAACTTCATTTCAGAAGTCTTGGGTTAACTTCTTCATTTGCTTACCAAAATGTAGGGGGGTTTTATATGACTTGTCTTATTTTCATTTTCCCTACAAATGTTTATGTCGAAGTGTTTTGCAGTGTTTGGTTCATGTATACCTCTGTACAGAAAAACATTTTCACAGGAATGAGAGGGTTCAGTTAAAGATTTATGTATGCACTTCATTTTTATTTGAAATCTCGTAATTGTTCAGCATAGTATGAGTGGCTTTTAGAGCAGTGTAGGCAGTGTGTCTGCATGCTGTCAGTCTTCTATAGTGCTGAAATATTTTCCTTAGTACTTATTTTCAGCAATTTAAAAGCTCAATTCATGAGTTTAGCCCTGCAAAGCTTGGAGCTAAAATGATCAACACTATCCAGAAACACTTCTCTCACAGGCTGCAGCTCTGTGGTCCCCTCTGGGGATGGAGCATCTCCCCTCTGAGGAAAGGCTAAGGGAATTGGGATTGTTCAGCCAGGAGAAGAGAAGGCTTCAGGGTGACCTAGTTGCAGCCTTCCAGTGCCTTAAGGGAGCCTATAAGAAAGATGGAGAAAGCATGTGGTGACAGGACAAGCGGCTTCAAACTGGGAGTAGGTTTAGATTAGGTATTGGGAAGAAATTCTTTACTGTGAGGGTGGTGAGGAACATCAGAAGTGTTGTCAGCCCCAAGAAAAAGCCAACAGCAGTTTTGTTGGAAGTAGGCTAGAATTAAGTGGTGAGTCTGGAGTGATGGTTTATTTAAGTTCTGCTTGATTAATGGTGTAATCTGATCCTGAATTTGAATTCTCCATTTGCCCAAAGTGATTTGAGCAAGCAGTTGGAATACGTTTTCCTTGCAGCATCAAAATAATGTTCTTCTAAATTGACTATGTTTGAAGAGTTATTAGCAAAATAAATTGTTGCTTAATTAGAGAGCTTTATTCCAGGAGCTTTCTTAATGAAAGTTCTCTCATTATGTACTGGCATTTTATTTGTATCAAACCTGGAAAATGAGGGTTTGTACAAAATTCGGTGGTTGACCACAACAGCTGCTTTCCTGCAGGTGAAACCATAACAGCTGTAATTAAACTCTATTTTTAACTGGTTTCATGCCATCAGAGGTTTATTCTTCTTGGCTAAGTTTGACAGTAGTGTTTACTTTTGAAATGGTAGCTTTCTATGGTTGTGTGGTTTTCTCTGAATTGCAAGGGCATTTCTGCATCTAAAGAATTTATCATGCCCTGTCATTTAAGGAGAGAATTTATCTGCTCGCTCTGTTGACTGCACAGCTGCAACCCACTTGCAGTTGGTTTTGGAGACTTTGCCAAGTCCGTCTTCCAGGTAGAGATGCCAGAAGTAATCTGCTAGGAAACCGTGGCCAGTAACAGGTAGTTTAAAAGAAAAAAAATATTTTGGCAGAACAGATACGAGTGTTCCTATAGCATAGTTTCTGCCTGTATTTCATAGTTACTGCTCCATAGCGATATGAAAACAGAAAAACACAAGCCTCTCTTAAAGTGTATTTTTCGAACCGTTTTTTACGACTATTGCTGTTTACTACTGCAAGCTTTTAAAATAAGCTGATTCTGTCAGAAAGTGGTGTTACAAAGCCTTGCATCCTTTGGATTCCTGTCTTGTGTTCCCGATCTCCGCCAACCCAGGGCATCTCCTGCAGGTGCCTTAACCTTGTGCCTTGTTAGTAGCACCATGCTCTGACCAACTGATCCAATTTCAAGTTAAATTTAATAATCAGTGCAGCCATAAACACTGTGGTCAGACTTCTCCTTTTGGACACAGACAATGCCAGTTTAACACAACATTTTATTCAGCTTTTCCTTTGTATAGTGGTAAAGTGATTTTTCCTACTGAGTCTGTCCCTGCAGTAAATAGAGAATTCCAAAGCCAGTAATGCTGTCATGTGGCTCAAAGATGAAGGACATGGACTCTGAAAATATATTGTATTTGGTATTGCGGTGTAGAACTTATTTGCTGGATGAGTACGGATTAAGGGAATTACATGTCACTGTACACAAAGCTGCTCTCAAGAGATGAGTTTGCTGTAGTATGGAAAAAAAATGTTCATTCTAAGTAGCCATCTCTTTCCTGTCTCAATGCTTAGGCCTGATGTTAAGTTGTGGTATATGGTATTATTTGGGGTTTTGACTGGGTTTCTGCTTGTTTGTTTGTTTGTTCTGGTGCACACTTGGTGACCGATTCATTATGTCAACTTACTGAGGACAGTCACATCAAGGAACATTTTATGTCAGTCTTATTGCCTCTTTGAGTCTCTTCCAGTGCTTCTTATTCTGTAAAGCAATCTTTAAGCATGGTGCTAAAATATGTTTATGGTATAAAATAAAGATTTTATTTAAGTGTATTCTTCCCTCAGCTGAGGTTAAAGGTAAAAAAATCATGAGCTTAACTGAAATTGTTGGTTATTGCTAGAAACCTTATGTCTGACTAACCTAGGTTTGTTTCTTAATTATTTTTGTTTTCAGAATTGGTAAAGGATTTCAAGGTGTCATGAAAAGGTGGGGATTTAAAGGTCAACCTGCAAGCCATGGCCAGACAAAAACTCACAGACGACCTGGAGCAATATCTACCAATGTGAGGATTCTCATTTCCCATTAAAACACTCTTCAGTGTTTTTAGAACAGCTTGACTAAAACTGAACAAATATAAAATAGCTAGCTGCCACATTTACTCTGTGCTAGCAGGGAATCCCAGCAGCAAAGGGAGTTCAGAAACCTGTATAAGGAGCAGTGCTGTTCTCTTAGGCCTTGATTTATGAATATTCTGTATTGCTGGTAAATGCACATATTTTAACTGAGCTACTTGGCATATTTTGTAATATAGTGAGAGAAATAGTCCTAATACTTCAAAGAGAGTTCTAAGAAGCTTTTATCACAGCATTTATAGATTGGAAAGGATTTTCCTGTTATTTTATCCTGCAGATATTTTCTTTGGAACCCTGGTTCCTTTTATCACCTTGCCTGGCATGTGTAGCTGCTTAATGAAATGATCCCCATAATTTAGTAGGGAATTATTCCCAGAAGTGTGTATGCATTTCTAAGCAGAGTAAAGAATCATATTTTTACATTTCAAACTATAAATAATATTAGTATAAAAGCTCTTTGAGCAGGTTAATTTTAGACTTTGTCTTACAATGGCTGTACAATATTTAAACTGGACTAAGAGGAATTTCTTGCAAACTAATTAGGATCAACTGGATCATAGTACTGAACATGAACTGTCTGTAAATTTCTTAGAGAAATTAAATGTAAAAAAGGATTAATAATGCTCAAGAGAAAAGTAAAAGCAAAAAGGCAGCAGTCAATGAAGTCTGAGTAATTGAGAGTGTAAAAGCATGCCTTACTGATTTATAGTCCTCAGTTTCAGCTGGAAAAAGAATTCTACACCTGGCACTTGTTTTCACTGAAGAATGTAAACATTTGAATACTTAACACTATTTTAGCAGATGGTATTCATCATTACAAAATAACCCCTCTTTACTTTTCTTTAAATTAGAATTTCCTAAGCAGTAATGCTGCATGTAATTTCATAAAGTATATAGAATGAAACATGGTATTGGAAATACGTATGATGGGAAGGAAACAAGGTGAAAGGATGCAACAGGGGAAAAACAATGCTTTGATAGCACTTTCCAATCAATGGTTGGTCATCTCAGATATTTTTGTAATCCAGGACTGTTCAGTAGGGAATCCTCTCTCTAGAGCTGCTGATATCCTGAAATCGTGATTTTTGCAAGAATTAAGAAAAACCCCAAGAAACATGATTTATGAACAACAGAGAGGTGCACGATACAAATCCCTTGATAACAGTGTAGAATTGAAAATTATTTCACTTATTCCTGCCTTTTTTCCCCCACCTTTGTTGCCTAGTTTATGCCCAGCCAGTCAAAAATGGGGTACAGAAACTAAGGAATTCTGGGGAATGGAATTAAAAATTCCATTCTCAAGAATGCACACATGTAAAAAGTTCTGATTTACAGCAGATTCCTTTGATTAGGGAAGGAGGGAAGCTAAAGTATGTATGTGTGTGTGTATATATGTGTATAAAAATTTTGTGATTGTGATCAAGTATTTCAGAACATGTGTAGAGTAAAACCTAACCTCTGGCAGGAGGTATTTAAAATGCTTATCAGGATTAGATTTTTTTTTTATATATATTTTCAGCCTTGAAAATACCAGCATATTTTCTGTGGTGCACCTCTTGAGTATGTAAGTGTACCTCTTGCAGTTAACATGGTGATTTTGACCTTGTTTTTATATAGAAAGCTGCCAAAGTTTATCGTGGAAAGAAAATGCCTGGTAAAATGGGTAACATCTACAGGACATCTTTTGGCTTAAAGGTGAGTACAGGGAATACCAGTGTGTGTATAAGGTAGTGGCATTGCCAAGCAGTGGTGTCCTGTCATCTCTGCCGGAATCCATATAGCAGTGTCTTGAAGTAATCTAGCTGGAAAGACCAGAGCAGCAAATGTGTCCTCCTGTTCTCTTGTGGGTTACAGATAATTTACCTGATCATCCTTTGCGTTTGAGTTAGTCTGGGAAGTGGGATTTGGGTAATAACTTCCACATCCAGTGTGTTTTTCATTATGTCCCTTGACTTCTGCTCTTGAACAGGGAAAACAATCAGGCTTTTGGTGACTTCAGTTAATGTCTCCATACCTATTCCATTGTTCATACCCAACCCAAATCTGCGTTGTTTGAAGCTCTAACTTACTTGATCATGGCCTTTTACTTTCATGTGCAAAAAGGGGATTATAGGTTCTGTTCTGAATTTGTGCATAGCTACAGCAGCTCCTGAGCTATTTAAACTACTCTGTCTCTGAAGGCAACCTCTGCAGTCTGCACAAAAAGCATATTGACCTGTAGTTTGACAAAATATGCTTCTGTTGTTCTCTGTTTGGTACAACTAATTTTTTTGTTGCAGAAAATGTGTGTGTTCAGTTGAGCACCTGATTAAGAAATTAGCATATAGTCACAGGAGCATTTTCATGAGGACTTTTGTTTTATTTTGTCACCTGTAATGTTTTTTAACATGTTGCTGTTAGAGGGGAAAGAGACCTATGAGGTTTGGTTGGTGTTACACTGAACAGAGCTGTTTTACCAAATACAGCCTGGTCATACCTCCCCCTCCCCCCCCCCCCCCCCCCCCTTAAAACTATTTCAGCCTCTGGCTTTAGGAAGCTTTGCACTCAGAGTAACATGTGAGTGACTTTTGTAGCAAGTTTAGGCCTGTGCAGAACATTTTTCTCCCCCAGAGTATCACAGCAAATTACTCAGTTTGGGCTTTGCTGGACTTCTGTTTGTAAAACTGGAAATAGTCTCTAAACAGGACTCAAAGCTGGATTTTTTTTTTTTTCCATCTCCTAGGTGTGGAGGATCAATACAAAATATGACATTATTTATGTAAATGGCTCCGTTCCAGGTCACACCAATTGTCTGGTGAAGGTATGTTTGCTAGTTTCAGTACTGCTATTAGTGACTCCTAAGCTCTTTACAAATCAATTTACAAATGGAAAAACACTGGTAGGATGCAATTTCCATTTCTTCTGAGAAATCTTGTACTGTTGAATTAAAGGGCAGTGGAATCAGTTCTGTGAAAGAGTGTGGTTAGCAGGAGCAGTGGGCACTCTAAATGGCTCCTTCTTAGATTTGCACCTACATACCTTCTGATACACTAGTACAATTGCTGAACCCTGTGGTGTATCCAGGCTATGTCCATCCCTTTGAAGGATAACATGAGCCTGTAACATGGTGGTGAGATTTCCAGAATGTTATTTAAATGTTGTATTTGTGAACAGAGACAGACAGTAAGTCCTGCTGTAGAGGTTATTTAAAGCATTTCTGTACCCAGTAGCAGTTACCTTTCCAAGAAACAGTTGAGATACAGGAAGAGACAGCTCAAGTTCACATTAAAGATGAGTTCCCTTTGGAATCAGTATAAATGTGCCAGTGATATTTTCTGTGGCAGTCTACAGGACTAGTTTTGAATTTAATGGAGACTGTTTCAGTTTTCCATAGACAGTCTTGAGAGAACAGAAGAGTCTAGTAAGTGTTCTTACGATGTAAATAATTCACATCAAAGCAAGCAAAGTGCTTTTTAAGGGTAATTTTCAAAGTAGATTTTTCTTTCTAATTAGGTACATTCTGCACACCTGCAAACAACACTTACTTGGAGGAAATGGTTTCCTTTCTGACTGAATAGAGTGCAGGGTATCAAATGTCTTTGCTGTGAAGGACTGTGAAGAATTTGGTATGCATGTACCTGTGTATCTGACAGTTTTAAATCCTCAGAAGTATTGCAGGGATTTAAATGATCCATGAATAGTTGAAAGCTGAAAACATGAAACACGAAAAGTTGAAGAGCTCATCAAATTCAGATGTTTTCAAATAGTTTATTATCTTCTTCTGTTTTACTGTGGACATCTTATTTGTGGTGCAGAATTCCACAGCTACTGGACCTTATGTACAGCAACCTTGCTTTCAAGTAGGTGTCTTAGCCATAGAAAAATGATGTTTCTCTTGGCAAGGTATCTATAAACTGGTTTTATTTTAATGTCCAGCCCAAGCCTGGGGAATACGTTACATATTTATCTTCCACTATAGTGAAAATTGTTTAAGAGATGTCTGGGAAGAGTAGTTTTCAGGACAGCTTCTGCAAAATTACTGGGCATGGCATCAATTACATAGAATTAAGAGTGTAGTTTGGTCAGCTTTCATCTGTATATTGGACTGAATGACATTTTCTTAACTATGTTCAGAGTATGTTTTTCTAATCCTGAGGCATGAACCTGGTTGCTCTATGTCAGTCTGAAATTTAAGTAGGAATTTATTTTAGGATGTTAGTTTTAAATTATAATGTATGCATACAAGCAAGGTAATGTAGTTGAAAAACTGAGAAATGTTTGAGGCCTGTACTGCATTCTTTGGTCTTAAGCAAGTTCTCTTAAGAGAACTTAAGCAAGAGTTAATTGTTGAAACAGATTGTGTGTCTTGTTGACTTAGTCATGCTGTTAAAATCCACGCTTGGTGGCAAATGCAGGTACACATCTCTCATGTTTTTATCTGTAAGGATGCAACATCTTATGAAGCCACTGAGACTGAATACACTACCTGCCTTTACCAGATGATAACTTTCATTCTAACTAGACTAAATAAACTGGTTTTTATTTCTAATTTTAAGTAAGTTAAGAAAACAAACATTTTTTACACACCTGTAATATAAATTGCTTTTAAAAACTAAGCTGAGTGTGTTAATAGTGCATATTCTTATGTACACCATGAAGATCTCATTCAAATAAATCATTCTTTCCTTGCTGATGAGACACTGCACACTCTGCTTAGAGAAGAACATACACGGGAAAAATGAGGCTTTTCTTCCCTTAGAACTCCTTGCTTAAGATAATAGTATATATGAAAGACCTTGACCAAAGTGCTCCAGACTCAGACTTTCATGGCATTTAAAAATAAATAACATTGTTTGAGATAAAGACACAGCTGTAGGTATTATTGCTATTAAAAAATAGGTTCCCAAAAATTGCTTCCAGTCTTATTTGGAGATGGAAGGCAGTATGCAGTAAGCAAAATTTCATTCCAGTTTGTTGAGCTGGTGGATCCATTCTCTTGCTTTTTCCTTGCATGAGCCATATAAATTACATTGCATTAATTTTTTCCCTTATTTTTTCAAATATATCTGCAAAGAGTACAAAAGGCTTTAATTATAAAATCAGGTAAAGCAATACTATATGATTCTCTTTGGTTTCTGGGGTTTTTTTCCCCCATTAATCTTGCTGCACTCATCTGTGGTGTTTTTAGCTTGCCTTACAGCTTTCTTCCAGGAAGTATTCTTGTGTGCTTATAGAGATTGACTTCCAGTATATTGTTGTATATTTGTTTGGATCTGTTGTTGGGAAGAGGAATTATGGGATATTAGCTGTTGTAATTACTGTTCATTCCACTAAATACCTACCTGTAATTAAGTAGGAATAATGTCTAGGGAATTTGAATCCATCTGTCTTTGAGCTCCAGAGTGAAATATTGCATAACACTTTCCTCTTTATGTGCCTCCAGGGGGAAGGCATTTGTGTTCAGTACCCACTCTGTGTTGCTTGGTAACCATTAAAACCATAGTGCACCTTTAAAGCATATATTTATTTTGTGTTTTGTATTTTTGGAAACTTCGTGCATCAGCACTGTATTCAGACAGAGACTAAGCACTTAAATTTTCAGGTTCTGTTTTCAGCAGAATAAAATTGCAGAATACTAGGATTGATGGTTTTCTGGTTTTAACTAGAATCAGCTTTCATTTGATATTGCACACTGAAGTATGCAGGTAAATAACTGACATCGGTAATGTTTCTAGCTAACTGGCAAACTAATGAAAAAAACTTACTTTACCATGGATTTCTTTCTCAGTTGCAAGGTCTGATAAAATTAAGAAGCTTTAGGAGTGTGCTGGAATGCTCTGAGTTCTTGTGTTACCAGAGTAACATTGCAGAGTAAGCATTTGTGAAATTTGTGTGTTGGGCCTGTCAAGATCGCCTACCTCAAGAAACACCTATTTCTCCCTGGGGTATCTTATTAGATCCCAGGGCCTCTAGTTACCATCTGTAATTGCTTTCTCTTTCTAAAGGTTATGGCTCTGGATTGCTCTCCCAAGTGTATTACCAAAAAGTTCTCTTATTTTGTCATTCAAGAGAGATGCACGAGACTTAACTCTCTTTTTAAGTAGATGCCTTTTAGTGGAGACCATTATAGTATATTATAATTCACAGTGTTATAGTTTGTCTTTGATAGTATTTTATACCTGCCCTAATTTTAAGGCCCCTGATTTTCTTAGGATATTCAGTGTTGATCACTTTCAGTATATCACTTGTAGTGAACACAGAAGTTCTGGCAAATCTTGTAGCCCGTAGGAGTTGCTCAGCAAGTCAAATACTGAACTGACCTGTTTATATGCTAGATCTGTTAAATTGAAGTATACAAGTTGCTTTAGTGTGATGTTCCACTTGAGCTACTAACTTAAGTCTTGAGAATCCTTATTTTTGTTTGGCTCTTTTTTAAGAGAAGTATGTAGTGATTTGCATCCTACTTATTTTGTATCACATTTCCCATTGTTACTGTGCTGTGTTTCTGGTTGTTGATGCCTGGGTTGGGTGCACTCTGCTCAGGTTGAGAACATGCAGGAATAGTTCTATGCCTTCAGTTCTTTCATGTTCTCTGTCCTGTGCCTTGGGCCTCATTCATGGAGTTGTAGGGGGGTTTGTATGGTTGGGTTATTTTTTACGACAAAGTAAGGCTGGTCAGAAATTGATATAATTCTTGGGTTCAGTTTTTATGTCTAACTTCAAAAATAGCAGAGAAACTGAGGTGATGTATGACATCTGGAGAGCTTGTTTCTAATAATTTTCTATATTAAAACACATTTTATGACAAATAGCTTGCACAAATAGCTGCCATTCTTTGCTGTGGTTGTTAACACAGCCTGAAGCACAGTTAAATTACAGATGTGAGTTGTGACTTAAACATCAGTTTTTAATGCTTAAGACCATATTAAGCCATTTGTGGTAATAGATTTCTGAGTTTATATTTGTTTATACTACCCATTATGCTGTCAATATAGGGGACACATGTAAGTGCAGTTTACTAATTGTCTGCAAAACCCTTTATGACTGTTCTAAAGATTTAATGACAAAAACCCAACCAGCTCCAATTTCAGCTTTCTCTAGTATTTTTCTTAATAAAATGAATTGTCAGAGAATACACTGTAGTGGTTATGCCATCATCTGTATAAACCATCTATCTCTAGTATAGTCTACTGTGATATATAGTGCTATTAGCACAGCACTTGAGTAAGCCCAGCATTTATCCTGTGAGGTATACAGCACATGCTTTTATGGATTGCAGGAACAGTTTGGACTATGAGCTTGATTCCTTCTGTGGATGAGAGCCAAATTCACTGGATTTTAGTAACACAGCATGAAAACTTACTCCTTTATTAGGGATGTTCTCAGAATGTTTTCAGGAGAGCGGGAAGAGCTGTGCTGGGTCACCTGCACTTCTTTCCTTTGTACATGCCTATACAGACAAGTGTAGCTGCTGTTGCTTCCCACCAGTGAACCCCTTTATACTGCTGTGAAATTATTGTTCAGGAATCTGAGGTAAGAGATCCAGGGAACCCTTGGTATGCTGGACCCTTCATAAACGTAAAGGGAGTAGTTAAATAATTCTCTTGAGAAGACAGATAAATCATACCATGTGTTAATTGCTAATTGATACTTTCAGGTGTAAAATGAAGTTGAGTTCTTCCTTTAAATACGAGTGATGATGATAATACCCGGTAATAGAATAATAATATCTAACTTATTTAAATTTCAAGGAGAAGAGTTTCGTTTAGCTTGGTAGTGATGCTCTAAGATAGCTCTTTCTTGCTTTAAATTGCATTTGAAATCTATGAATGTAGAAAAAGATGGAAAAAGAGCAGTAGTTTCCCCAGTCAAAAGAAATACTGCATCAATTATGCCAACCAAAAAAAAGAGCATATCAGAAGAAAACTATTTTAACATCAGATGTGTCCTGTGCTTCTGGGATCTGTCAAGCTTCTGAGGAGTTTGGAAGGGGCAAAATGAAACAGTGTTGTACTCCTCTGAGAGCAACAGTGGTCTGTTGGAGATGTTCCATGAGAAAACTATTTTAAGAATTCTCCATATCACACTGGAGATACTGTGTCCAAAATTACTCTTAGCATTAATATGTGATTCATGTAATGTTAAATCTGGACAGAAATTAGGTAAACTAATGCAGGACTGAGATTAGACTGTTGGATTTGCCTTCAGTTAAGAGCAGATGTCTTACTGCTAAATCCTGTCATAAGAAATAGTTTTAAGAAGAAATAAAGAAAAAGATGGGGGGAAGACAAACATTTGAATTCCTTTCATTTTCCAGGTGTCCAGAACTGCCTGCAATGATACAGCCTGTATGTAACAGGACATACTATTTCATGATGAAAGTAATCAAAAATAACAAAAACTAGAGATGAAAAACAAAAGCTAGACATGAAAAACATTTGAATAAGATACACATGAAATGAGTCATAAATAAAACCATTTATTCTAATCTTTCTAATGCTAACTCAGGTAGGGATCATGGGGAGTTTTTGCTGTTGACAGAGAAAGCTTTTGGTGTGTAATAGGATTAGAGAGTAAAGGAGAAATTAGCAAGGGAAATAATAGATAACCAGTGAAGTAATTAAAATGTGATTTCATATAGTAAAATAAACATCCACAATGTATTGAAAGGAAAGAATGATGTCTCTGAAGACACCATCCTTCAGGTGGCATTGCTGAACCTCTCTGACTGTTTCTTCTGGTTGCAGCAAAGGTCTGTGGACTTGGACCTCAGCCTGGTTCATTCCATCCAGATATGCAAAGTAAAATGGAAACTACAGGTCTGTCAGTTCACAAGCCCATAGAGAACAGTTCTATAGAAGAGGAATGATCTACTTGAAAAGCTGCTAAAATCTACTTAGCCATCCTAACCAGTGCAACACACGGAGCCCTTCATCCCCTCATTCTTAAAAGGTTTTCTTTTGTTTATCAAGCCTGCCCTTTAAAAAACATCAAATTTATTGTACATGCCATCTGCAGGAATCCTCATGGACTTTGGGAAAGGTTCAAGTAATAGTAGATATGAACTTGGTAAATACAGTGCTGTCAGAACAGAGCATTCAGTGGGCATAAAATATTTTAATTTAATTTTTTGGCTTAAATCAGAATTGTCCTATGTGAGGTCTTTGTCCACCAAGTAAGAACATATCCTGTTCTTTAAAAGCCCACCGGAAACCAAGAGGAGGAACTTCTCTTTACTAAAATTTTGTCTAATCTCTTTGCACTTTTTTTTAAATCCACTTGAGTATAGTGCCTGAAAGGGATTATTACAGCTCAGGAGGAAGATAATATGTAATAATATAGAAAAAAAGTAATTTAATTTTAAATCAAATTTAAGAATTTGTAGCTTTTTTTTTAAACAGAGATTCCAGCCTTCTGTCTGCTACCACAGACAAACTGCTTTTTGCTGATAGTTCCAGCTACTAATTTTCATCAGAGATTGGAGTTTCAGGGGCTAGATTTTAAATCTTTCCACATGTAGAGAGGTCAGTAAAGGAGTTTCTCTGTGGCACCACAGTTCTTGCAAATGGACTGTCTTAGAGGCTCGTGACAAACTTAGGTACTGATTCCTGGGTGAAGAATTTTAGATGTTTAACTCTGCAGTCAATGAAGAGCTCCGCAATAGCCAGAGGGATTCAATACAGCACATGCACATATCTTTGCAAAATTAGTTGCTGTAATTAGTTTGCATCACACATACAAACGCGTGTCTTGTTTGTTGAAGAGGTGATTACACTGCATAATATAACTTGGAATGTCATGTAGGAGCATATTTGTGGGAAATAAGCACTGTTAAAACAAGCTATACTTCTATTTAAATAACATTTTAAAATACTGAGCAGTGAATTCATATGAGTGGCTTTTGATTCACTGTAATGACGAATTCTGTTAGGATTTTTTTTGTTGTTTAGTTTTGCTGATTTTTAAAATCTCTTTAAGGATGAGTACAAAATGTTACATTCAATAGCCAGGGTTGATATTAAAGTAACTGATGATTATACCTGGAATTCATTAAACAAGTGCAATGTGAATGCTGTTGGGTTTTTCTAATGTGTGCAAGCTGAGTTCTTTAAATTCAAGTGTATCACTGTCTGAAAATCTTCTGTAAGATTTATTAACCCTACTCTCCCCTTCCTGCTTTTCAGGTCAGAGACAGTAAATTGCCTACTTACAAGGACTGCAACAAAAATCCTCCATTCCCTACATTTTTTGCTGATGGAGATGAAGAACTGCCAGAAGACCTTTTTGATGAGGAGATTTTCCAGTTCACAGATCCATCTGTCAAATTTGCATAATGTTCCTCATGTCTTTGAAAACACAGTTTTGTTATTTTCATGTACATTGCAATGCTGTGTAAAAGTAAGCCTATGAATTGCAGTCTGTCCAACTGACTTAAATACTTTTGGTATTGCCATTTTGGTCTGGTAATCAGATTTCCCACTGTCAATCTCAAACCTATACTTAAAGCAACAGGCGAGTCTGAGGGACTGGTTGTAAAGCACACCAAACTGTGTCTTCAGGGACCTTTTGTCCTCTGCCTCAGACTATAAAAACTTACACAATCCTGAAAATTGTTGTTTTGAAGATGGTTCCAGTTCATTTTTTGTTATGTAAAGTATACTGGGCAGTTCTGATCAACCAGAAAAAGGTTCCAGATCTGCTTTGGCATCTAAGGTGGGGGGGACCCATTAAGAGTAATACAAAATAAAACAAGAAAATACACGAGCATTGTTTTTCAGAATGAGCTTGTTTTGCTTCCTTCTTTTATCAAGAGCTCTTTCTCTCCTTTTGCCTTTGTGTTGTTTAATGTAGCAGATACCCATGAGATTTTCTAGAAGGCCGGGGATGGTGGCCATGTGTAGGGTGAGGGAGTGTTTGGGTGGGAGACATTCGGTAGCAATTAGCACTAGGACTGCAGGGGCCACCTGTTTGTCACCTTTGCTAACAGCTTGATCTGAGCTTCACCGAGGGTCCATTGAATTCTCTGTGGGGAAGTCTCCGGTCTGCCATGGTCTTTGTATTGGATTCTTAAGCTGTTACAGGAGTGCTGCTTCAAGGAAAAGAAGTCAGATGTGAGGGATTTGTCTTTATGATAGTGCTCATTTTTCTCTTCTACCCCGCCGTTCAGCAGTAGCTGGGATCATGCCCCTTCTGCTTTTCATTTTGCATGATTTGCTGCTTATAAGTTTGATCTTTTGGATTCTGTAAATTCTCTCACATACAGAAGTACCTTCGTAACTGTCAGTGCCATCTGAGCGCTTCACTGACAAGCCCTGCAGTAGTTCAAGAATTCGCACACACTGTTACCATTAATACCTTGGCAGTGCTGTCTGCTCATCTTTGCAGCTTCATCACAAGCTATGACTCAAAGGAAACCACAGGTTTATGGAAGTACATGAAGGTGAACTCTGTATCAGATAGTATTTCAGTGTGGGGAAAATCAACAAAGTACTTCAATTCCTGTTTCTTTGGTAAGAGAATTTTTCCCTTTCTGGCATAAAAAGTGAAATTCCAATCATCTGATCATGTTGCTCCAGGCAATGACTGGAGTGCTGTAGTTAATGTTGCCTTCTATTTGTTCAGTTTTAAAGTTTTTGTTGAAGCCAATATTCTGTCAGAGTAATCTCTGCAGTTTTGATTCTGAAATATGTGCTGGGTGTGAGCTGTATGATTTTTTGAGGTGCTGCTTATTCAGGTCCCATTTTTACTGAGATGTGCAGGTGAAAATTTTTCCATCTTTATCAGGAGTGTTTGGACATCAAAGACAAGCTTTCATAGCTCAACTGCAGACTGATGTGACTGAAGTGCTGATGTGAGCTCAGCCTAGTGTAACTCAGGTTGGAAGATAAACATCCATTAGACCCAGTCTTCCATCAGGCATTGGAAAGCTTACGGTTTTTTAAAATTTTCCTTTTTGTTCTCATCTCTGTTTTCTGCTTTTCTGAGTAAAGAGAAGACTTTGTGCAGGAGAAAGCCAAGCTGAATTTATTTCAAGGAGCAAAATTGTTCGTAAGTGTAATGATACCAAATGCTTTGAGTCCACCTACAAGTTTGTTCTTAGAAAAGGCTAATTAAGTTTAATGAACTGTTTTCAGACATTATCAAGGTGTTGGAGGTGAATATTTGTTCTTCAGTGTGGCCAAAGGTTGTGGCTAATCAGGATGTGCTTTTAAGCTTCAAATAAAAGGCAAAACTAGGCAAATACCAAGTCCTTGTGTCTCAAATGAGCCAACGGTTTCTCATGCAAAAGTATGTGTTTGTTTTTGTGAAAAGGAAGACCAAGGGCTCTGTTGCAAGTATATGTATCCATCTGTTTTGTTGCTGTGTCTGAGTAATGACAGTTTAGAGTCATCAGGCAACATTTGCTGAGGCAAGCAACAGCAGCAACAAAAATAAGTTCTTATTCCATATTACCTGTAGTTCTTAAAGAGGAAAGAACAGAACATGTTGCCAGTAGTCTGAATCCTGTAGGACAACATCCTACCCAATGCTGGGAGCTGTTATGTTGCCCAAGGAAGTAATTGTTGGCAAGCTCTGCTACCAGTGCCATAACTTGTGCAGGTTGCTATAAGATCTCCCCCAAGACTTCTCTCCAGGTTGAACAACCCCAGCTCTCTCAGCCTGTCTTCATAGGAGGGGTGCTCCAGCATCTGATCACCTTTTTGGCCTTTTTATGGAGTCACTCTAGGAGTAAATACCATTCCCTTGTGCTGTGGGCAAGGCACTGATCTGGTTTTTGCATGTCCAGGAGCTTGTTAACCCTCTCCTTATGTTGTTGTGTTTGGGTTAATGGGGTGTTTTTAACACGAGGAACATTCTGCTCTGGAGGAGGAAGTAGGGTTAAGCTTTAGCTGTATCTGTGGCTTCATGGTGTGACTGCTTTGAAAAATAAATACTCTTCAGTAATAACCCCTCTCAGTGGTTCTGTAATAGTACGTGAATAAATAGTGTCAAGCTTACAACAGAAGTTGAAGGTAAAAAGACAGCAGGAAGAGGAAATCAAAACAAGCATGTATCACTTGACAGCATAATTGCAGCCATTGATGATAAACAAGGAGAGTTTATTTCTCTTGAAATACCATACTTTCAAAAACCATTGCTCTGTCATTACGATAAACATTTTCGTTTGCTATTTTCACTTCATGTGGAAAAATGTGGTTTGCTCTGTTAATGTTTAACAAATACGCTAGTAAACTGAAGGGGTAACAAGCTTATGTGTAAAATTTCACCCTCCTTACTGTTTCCTTGCTGAATTCTAGAAGTCCTGGAGGACTTTGATGATCCTAGATGCCTTTGCCAACCTTGAAGACTTGATTGAAAGAAAACTGATTAGGATGTAAACTGAGGGGGCTGAAATGCATAACCCAAGCCCTAATCAGAGGCTTCCCACTGGCCAGCCCAGTGCTTGTGAGCTCCAGCACATGGGTTCCCCTGGAATGCCAAGGTGAATACTATTCAAAGGAAGTTGCTGGCTGTGTCCTAGGTTGCTTCATAAAATCTGGCTAATAGTGAGGACAGTGGTGGGGCTCATTAACTTTAGGATTGCTGTGTCTGTAGCTATGGTTTGGCTTGAGTCATTCTTCTGGTTTATGTCATTCCCCCACCTCCTTGAGATTTTGCATGGAATCCCTTGGGTTCATAACTGGAAACATTGTTTGTACATAGTGTTGTCCAATAATTAGCTCCTCTGCCCTTCAGTGCACAGTTAGTGCTTATTAATTGCATTTAATGAGCATCTCTCACCTGCAGAAAATTGCCCTGCTGTCTTGCACACCTTAGCATGTACCATAGCTTAGTATATTTATTTATATAACATGCTTGAAGGCACTTCACAGCTGTAAGAACATGCAGGAATGCTGACCTTGGCCTTGGGTGTTTATTGGTTTTGGAGACAGCATGCAGTTTCCGGGGGAGGAATATAAGTTGATTACATGTAGCATTAATATTATCACACTGGAGAAAGAATTCATTTAAATAGGTGCAGCTCTGCTGTGTCTGAAAGTGTGGCAGCAAAACAGAAAGATGGCAGTTTTTCCTGAGGAATGTGCACAGCCAAGTTGTGTCAGGTAGGAAGGGGGTACCTCAGGGCTGGTAGTCTTTGAACTGATGCAGCCTACTGACTTCTACATCATGAAGTGCCCCAAAAAACGTGGGATGTGAACTGTAGAAGACTACCATGCTGTTCCAGTCCCCTGCCCTTCTGTCAGTCCATCTTCCTGCTCATCTCTCCCCTCGTTTCATGGAAGTGTGTGTGTGGTAAGTGGGAATGTTGCACTGGAGTGGGCATCAAGAAAAATTTCCAGCAGCTTCAGTGTCCATAATAATGTCCTAGTTCTCCCTCATTCCATTAAGGTGTTACATATGGGGTCGCACCTTTGTGCACAACCTTTGTGCATGGTTGATACAGCCTAGAATAATTTCTGTTGGAATACCGAAGACCTGAGCTGTGGTCTTGCTTTTTCATTCAAATGGCACCCACTGCCCATGAATTGAAAATCGCCGTTTGGGAATAATTCTATTTGGGGGCTAAATTAGTATTCACTTTCATGGCAGTAACTTTGGACAGTACTTTAGACAGAACCCAGAAGAGAAAGTCAGCTGGTAAAATGAGGGCATTTTTCAGTGTGAACACAGAAAATGGCTTGAATTATTTGCTATAATGTAATGAGTATACACTGGAGATAAGGCCCTCTGTGCTGTGGTGCTTCCTGCTGCTTCTCAAATTCCTATGTGTAAAATCTGGCATAAGACGTACATATTGAAGTCAAATTATGCATAAATCCAGATTTGGGATTTTGGAAGAGGCAGGATTGCAAGGGGGGTTGTTAACAAAAAATTGGCTTAAACCATTTTCATATCAATCAAATTGTGCTATATAATTTGCTTCACATTTCCCTGGGTGATGCAGTCTTCCAGTCTTCCAGTCAAGTTTTCATTTGTCTGTTTTTATCTCCTTCCTCATTTCCTTTCTAGTAGAAAGTAGTAGAAAACCTTTAAAAATGTGGGGTTTTTTCAGGCACTTGAAACCTCAAAGAAGGTCCCTTGGCAACCTGATGTTCTACTGAAAAACAATGACTCATCATTTATAGGCAAGAGTCACTTTATAAAAGTTCCCCTTTTTTATTTCTCAAAGATCAAGAGGAAAGATCAAGACTGCTGAATCAGAGTCTTTTCTGCACGTGACCTCTCTTGAAGTGATGTTCCACAAATTCCCAGCATATCCTGCCTGAAATCTTTTGTTGCTCCATGCAATAGTGAGCTTCTAGTACAAATTATAGTTTCAATGTCTCAGTCCTGTTTAATATACATCTGCCCAGCACCACACAAAATAGGCATGAAAATTTGGCAGTGGGCAATGAGAGATTTACTACATGGTACATATTCAAAATCATGGTTCCTTTCTCTGCAGCAAGCAAGAAATGGATTTTTGTCCACTGGCTTGTTCTCAGATTGCACTACCTCTTTCCAAAGGGAGATTTTTTTCTAGAGCTGCCATGTTTTTCCTTAGGCTAGCTTGAAATTTTCCTTTATTGGAATATTTCCTTTATTTAAGAGCTGCATATGAGAAGTAGCTTGATAGAAAAGAAAGATTTCATTTTGTTACCCTCATCTTTCATTTCCCTCGATCGCAAGTTGAGAGAGAAATGCTTTCCCTGTATGGCACTTAAAGAGAAAATCAATTGTTTTCTGTGAAATTGCCAGTTGGTTTCTAACCTGCTACTGCACCCCCTCAGAACAAGGTGCTGTGAAATGTCCTTTGGCTCTTTGTCACACAATCTCGGATCCATAGAGCCGTGGCTGTGAGCCCAAAGGCTATCATCCTGCAGGCACAGCAAGCACCAGAGACAGAATGTTCGAAGCTTTGTTATTTGAAGCTGTAGGACCCTTTAATGGTGTGGCTGCTGAATCCTGCCTGTTATGGGCTGTGCTGAGGGCACTCACCCACCGTGGAAGGGGGCTCAGGGAGGCTTTGTCTTTTCATGCTGCTGAAAAGCCGAGGAGTGCTTTTGGAAGTAGTTTGCTGAGTGCCCTGCGCAGTGGCTGTTAAAACAGTGAACTATTTACCAGCTGTGACCTAGCAGCTGAATAACCCAAGTACCATAGTGTATCAACTTTGTGTGTATGTGCCTGTCCTCCACTGCTTACTGTATGTTATTTCTGACCAGGAGTCTCAGTGACAGCCTTTCAAGCTCCACCTGTTTACAGTTCAGTGTAACTGCTCCAGTTGGTGAAACAGTCTGTTCTCTGCACTCATTGAAAAAAATCCCAAATGGAGTCCTGAAACTTCAGTGTAGACACATAATAAATGTGTTGGCTGCTTCCCTATTGTGCATCCCCCCCAGTCAGATCTACCCTGTTCACTGATGTCCAAAATCGGTGTTTTGATGTGAACACAAATCTTGCTCTTGTCTGAAATGCAGACAGGATTGGAAATACCAGGTGGTGTCATCTGAATCCAGTACTTTAACTATTAATCACTTAATGAGCTTTATTGTAGATGATTAAAAGTAATTGCATGTTTTCAAATACAGAGAGATTTTGACAAAAAAAACCATAGTTATTAATCATCAGGTGAAAATAATTGCTGTTTTAAAAATGTGAAAGTATCTCATCTATTAATTCACGTGTAAGAAACCTAATGCATTACTAGTGACCAGTTCTTTACTTGCAAAGTATTTTTCAAACCAGACTCTTACCTTTCCAAATGCTCTTTATGTGCATTTAAATTTGTTCTAGTAGGTAGTGGCTTCAAAAGAGCACAAGCCTGAGATGTCAGTGTATCACAAGATTGATCCCACAGTCTGTGGAATTTAAATGGAACTTGACTCAGGACAGGTGTGTGTAAGGTCCTGGAGAAGCAGAGACTGCTCTGAAAGGGCTTGGAAGGAGAAGAGAGTAAACACCTGACAGCTGAGGATTAGGCACCTTGCTGGAGCTCCGCTGCACCCAGGGTGGAACCTAAAAACTAAAGGAGAGAGAGGAACGATGAGGGAGTGAGGAGGAAGAAGTGTGTAAGGAGTGTGAGCAGCCCAGCACTACAGGCACTGAGGGCATGGTGTGGAGATGAGCAACTGAGGAAGGAGGCACTGAGGAATTTGCAGAGAAGCAGTTCTGACAGTTCTGACAGGTGAGACATGGCTTCGTGCTGCAGGTTGGCAGGAACAGGGGAACAGGATGCAAAACCAGGATGGATGTGGGTAGCAAACCTAGGAAAGGCTTGTAGCTAAGGACCGCATTGACAGGATACAGCTTGGGCATCATCTGGGAGACCAGCCTGACAAAATCAGATAGATGAACTCTCAGGAGAACAAGGTTGGAGGGATATAGGGGGAATAAAGATGTCCCACACACCCAGCTGAAAAGATAAGCAACCCTTTTGAAATAAGAAATTCAGAAACATAATCTTCAGAAGAGGAATCCAGGCACTGAATTATTTCCTAAGGAAAGTGCTTGCTGTTTGCCTGCAGCTAGGCTTTCATTCCCTGATTAAGGGCAGGATTTAAATTTAAGCCTCATTCTTAGCTGGCTTAAGTAATCCTCTGCTTGCTGTGCCTGCTGCTGTGCACTCTTAGTACCAAGAATATTTTGTAAGGGGCCAGCAGGATGTACAGACCTCACATTTTGAAATGCAAGGACGATCTAGGCTAAGGAGTCCATCAACCTCTGTGTCTCTGTTTCCCTCCCTGTGGCAGTGGCTGCCAGTCATTTAATAACAAATTTAATTTCTGCCAGGGACTGGTTGGGTGTGTCGTGCATGGTGAGCTTAGCGCAGCAGCAGGCAAGAAGCAGAGAAATCAGGTGCAGCACATTAGATTGGTGGAGGAATAGAAAGTTAGAAACTCCAAGGAATACAAACTCCAAGGAAGGAGTTGCAGAGAAAAAAGACTTCATCCTGCATCTGGTATGTACCCAAAAGAATCTGCAGCACAGTATTGGAGGTTCACTTGGAATTTAACGTGTGCTTGACAGGCTCTGTGACTGATTACATCTGTGCCTTCCTGGCAGCTCTTATCCAGCACAGGTTGTGTTAACATCTCAAGAAAGCTGTTGACAGACAAAATCCTAAAAGATGATATCTTGAAAACAGCTCAGCTTTCTTCTCTCTTCTTTTTTCTTTCTTTCCCCCGCTTGTTTTAATAATATTTCTTTTATTAAAAAAAATTTTCCTTTCTTTTAGGGATTTTTTTGTTTGTTTTGGGTTTTTTTGTTTTGTTTTTTTTCTTCAGTACCTCACTCTAACTGCCAGCCAGATCTGTAGTCCCTGATCAGCTGATGTCAGGCACTGCAGGTTCGGTGTGACAGCAGAGGTGCTTGGGCTCCGTTCTGCACGTGGAACTCTAGCATTTTTTCTACTGTGGGAAGCAGAAGATGCTTGACTACTTGATTGCAGAGCTGGAAAATAAATTTTATTTTACATGAATGTAACTTGCTTGTCTTCAGCTGCCTTTTTCCACTCTACTTTGTCCAGTTATATTTTGTGTTTAAAATAGGAAACAGCAGGGCAGGATCTGACCATTTTTGTACCTTGAGTGTTCAAGTATTCAAAAGCCAAACTTAAACTGATCAACACTGGAGGTTTTTACAGGGTAGAAATTGAATCTCATAAAATCTAGTTTCAGGTTCACAGACTGGGTAACCATAGTCAAAGTTAACTAAAATTTGCCTTTTAGATAGAATTTCTAATTTCTTATAGTATCAGTGCAAAGATACATTTAAAAATCCCTGAATCCGGAAATACACATTTTTGCATGTTTTTCTGCACAGTCAGACCAAGTGAACCTGTATGAAATAGTATATTGAATATATATATTGAATATAGTCCATTGAAACAGCAGACATTGAATGTAGATGCACCATCTCTACAGCAACAGTAATGCAAAGGAAAGTGGAGGCCAGGCTTTTCCAAGGCAGCTCTTCACCTGAGGGACTGGGATTAAGTGGGGTGACTGGGATAGCAGTGATTGTAAGACATGGCTTGTACTGGAGGACTGCAGGACCATGTGTGCTTCCAGCTCCAGAGAATGTGTGCTTCTCTCCAGCCAAACACTTTCCTGTCACCAGGAGATGACAGCAGGGTTTTCAGCCTCAAAACTGATCCCAGTGCAACCTGGGGTGAGCCCTCCAGACACAAATGTCTCACATCCTGCAAGTGCCTCCCTGCTGTGGCTCAGGAAAGCCTTTGGACCTAAATAGCATCAGACTGGAACATGCCACTTGTGGGGTTCCACAGGGCTCCATCTTAGGCCCTGTGCTTTTCAACATCATCATAAATTACTGGGATGCAAGACTGGAAGGGATAAGCGAGGAGCTGATACAAAACTAGGGTGTGCCAATTGCCTTGAGGCCCTGCAGAGAGACCTTGACAAATCAGAGAGATGGGCAATCACCAACTGTATGAAGTTTAACAGGGGCAAATGCTGGATTCTGCACCTGGGACAGGGGACCCTGGTTGTGTGTAAAGACCAGGGAATGAGAGGCTGGAGAGCAGTGCTGTGGGAAGGGACCTGGGAGCTCTGGTCAATGGCAAGTTGAACGTGAGTCAGCAGCGCCCTGGCAGTCAGGAGGGACAACCCTGTCCTGGGGGCATCAGGGACAGCATCACCAGCTGGGCAAGGAAGGGGATTGTCCCCCTCTGCTCTGCATTGGGGCAGCCTCACCTCAAGTGATGGGGGCAGTTTTGGGAGCCACAATGTGAAGAAGACATTAAGCTATTGAAGGGTGTCCAAAGGAGGGCAATGAAAATGGTGAAGAGCCTTGAGGGGAAGCCTGGTGAGGAGTAGCTGAGGTCACTTGGTCTGTTCAGCCTGGAGAAGATGAGACTGAGGGGAGACCTCACTGCAGTCTGCAAGTTCTTTGTGAGGGGAAGAGAAGGGGCAGGCACTGATCTCGGGAATGGCCTCAAGTTGTGTCAGAGGAGGTTTAGGTTAAACATTAGAAAAAGGTTCCTCACCCAGAGGGTGTTTGGGCACTGGAACAGGCTCTCCAGGGAAGAGGTCACAGTACCAAACCTGACACAGTTCAAGAAGCAATTGGACAATGCTCTCAGGCACATGGTGTGACTCTTGGGGATGGTCCCATGCAGAGCCAGAAGATGGACTCAAGGGATCCTTGTGGGTCCCTTCCAGCTTGGTTTATTCTGTGATTCTGTAAAACAGACAGACCTTAATGAGAAAAGAGAGGAAGAGAAGGAAGGGAAGGAAGGAAGGGAATGAAAGTAAGTTTTGCCAATAATATATTACTAGCAAAAATATGAGACCTCATGTATGTACTTTGCATGGACAGGTGCAGTTCAGCTCTCCTTTGTTTGTTAAGGCAATGTAGTTTTCAAATGAGCTGCAGTGGCACAGACTGCAAAGTAACAGAGCCAAGCTAGTCCTAAGGGACTTACAATTACTATTCAGAAAGTCAGAGCAGGCTATTCTTTAGTGCCAAAAAATTCAGGTCATCTAATTATGGGGTTTGTACCACCAGCAGGGACAGTAGGAAAACAAGTGCTTGTTGGAAAATTTCCCTCACCTCTGTTTCAACCTTCAAGATGAGTTGTACCTTACCCAGTGCTTCAGCATGTGATGATTCAGGTGGGATGTGCAGGAGTTGGTATCAGCTCTGCTGCCCCAGCAATGAAGTTGCTGTCAGTTATTGAGTTTATGGGGAACGCTGACAACTCTTTCCTGAGCTTAAAGATGTTTCCCATTCCTCAAAGCCCATAAAAGGCCCCCACTGCCCCATGAGTTGTCTCAAGATTTGCTGGCACCATCTTATTCACTGGCTCCATTAAACAAACAGGTATGTGGCAACCAAACCATTTAGACTGTTGCAAGGTGTTTCTGTGCTGCAGGTCCAGGCCAGACTGGAGGCTGGTGCTCCATGTGAATGGTACAGCTCATCCTGCACTGCCTGTGTTTAGGAGGGCCTGTGCTGTCCATATTCATGCCCTGGATCCAATTCAACAGAACAGGGAATGATGCAGTCTCTTGGTACAAGGAAAATCTAATAGATTTTCTTAACAGAGCAGCCATAACAGAAGCACATCACTGGAGCTACAATGGATTTAGATGAGAAGATATACTTGAATCTTTGAAAGAACCAGAAAACAAAATTAATTTTTTTAAAGTAAACTGTTAGCAGCTTCTCGCTATCTTTCCCTTGAATTAATCTCATGTTTGCACATACTGTGAAATCCAAACAGCATACGAAGTATCTTTTTAAATGCAACTGGTATCCAATCCTAGTCCCACAGACCCATAGGTGTCCCAGGCAAGAAAATGAGAGAGTGGGAGACAATCTGTATTTGCAAGCTTCATTACCACAACAAATCTAAATAATCAATCCATTCATTTTCATTGCAGTTTGACCATAATTTTTTCTTTCTTATCATCTCTGTCTAATTGAGGTGCAACACAATGTGCAGAGGGTGGCCCTTGACTTACAAGTATTCAGTTTTCACACATCATCTGTTGTTTAGGTTGAATAGGCTTCCCTTACCCAGGGATACCTCTGCCTTTCAAGCTTTTAAGCTAATATGACCTACCTGCTCATTGTTGAGGGTCTTCTCTGGAAATCTTTATTCTGACCCTAATATTACTATTTACTCTTACCAATAATCACAGCTGCATCACCAGAGAGGAGCCACAGGAGTTGTGCCTCTTTGCTGGTCAGCCCCTCTCTGTGGAGCTAACTGAACTGGCCATTGGCCAGTGAAGGATAATCCCAAAAGCTGGTGGCTCCTATGGAAGAGCTGTGTTCTCCAAGTCCTGATATTAAACCTGTATGAATTTTGGGATTGAGTAAGCAAACCAACAAAACGGAACTACTGAACAATGTGAAACATGAAAAATTAAGAACCCGACTGCACTTCATACTCTGCTCGAAGTGAATTTGCAGAAAGCACCTAAATTTAGTCTCCTATATCCAGTTTTGCTTATTTTCCAACTATGGACATTTCACTATGTGTTTAAATGATTTTACTGTTTACTTAGGTACATTAAATTTATCTGTAAGAAATTTAAGACACTCTTGAAAAAAAGTTCTGACCTGCTGTGTTGGACTTAGATCTTTGCATTCTGCCCCTCAAACTCTTGTCTGAGCCGGGATAATGTCCATAAATTGTGGCATGAGAGGCTCAGACTAGACATTAGGAAGAAATTTCTCTGCACTGGAAGAGCTTACTGACAAGCTGTAGATTGAGTGTCCAGTTTAGACCAGCATCTGAGAGAGAGTCAGTGATGTGGAACTCCTGCACATTGGCACCAGTGGTGCTCAGGCAACATTTCTGGGACTCTGAAAACTATCCTAGACTGTCTATACTTCAAATATATGCAGAAAGTTGGTCTTCATGGCTATGAAATATATAGAAACAAACAACACAAATACTTGTTCTACTATGTGTTCAGAAAATAATGGGATTTATTTTGGTTTTTAATGAAATGTGCTATCAAAATCCTTGCTGTGCATTGTCCATCCCCAACAAGACAATATTGCTGCTCCTGACTATAGCTGCAGCTTAATCACTCTCTATGTTTCTTACTGGGGCAAGCCATGTGGTATAATCATGTTTTCAAGCATAGACTAAAAGTTAGCTTTATTTTTGCCAATAATCTTCAGCACACTTGATGGATCTGCTTGTTCCACTGGGTTCTGTCTCCAGGTTTCCACTGGTCCTTTCCCATCTAGTCTTTCATTGGATGTGGGTGAAGGGGAGCAGTGGTTCTGCTGTGAGTTCCTGCTCTGAGCAGGAGGGACGTGTGTACAGGCTGGGGCAGTTCCTAAGGGGTATTACAACTGTAGAATTCCCAAGGTGTATGATTCTTTGCTAGATGCCATGAGATATGTCCCTGGGAAAATTGCTGAGAACTTATCATTTCCTGTGACAGTCCCTGATAAGCTGTCACCTCTGAGCTCCCATGTCTTGAGTCGTGTTCCACAATTCTTGTTCCAAGACTCCACAGTTTTTTTCCAAGACACTGCACCTGCTTCTTCCCCCAGGGAGACCACCTCTTTTCTCCCCCATGTGAATAGGGTCTCACAGCCCTCATGAGCAGTCCTACTGCACACACAGAGTGAGGCTGGATGGCAAAGTCAGGGCCACTGGGAATTGTTGGGATGCACCCTTAGCCAGCCAGCATTGTCCTAGCTCCAGTAACATCTCCAAGTGCATGTCCCGTGACGGGGCACACATCCCCCAATATTCCCTCTGGCTCTTCAGTGTAGTGTCAGCACACTGGTCCATCTTCTCTACTTCTGCCCCTCACTCCAAATGTCTAATTCTTCCTCTCCTGACGAACAACTTCATCTTAACACATAGAGGCTGGAGATTTCTTCTCTCTAATTTTCACCTGTAACTGGCTGTGAACTATTTATATCATCAGCTGAAGTCCATTTTTAACACCCTTTTATACTCACGACTTAAGCAGGGTTCAAATACATGTCTGCATGAGAGGTGTGGGAGGCTTTAGGGAGGTGAAAATAACAGGAAGGCAGCTGCTGCTTGTTGGCTCCGTTGGTGCAGCTCAGCACTCCCCTGTCTGTTGGCGGACGGATCGACTCACATTAATCAAAATACAGTTAATGTTAAAAAAAGCAGAGAAACTCCTCTGCCTGGATGCTAAATTTCCATTCATTCTGCAGTCTGGCTTGCTCCTCAGGCTTATCAGAAAAGAGAAAGCAGCCTTGTGCTGGTGATTGCTGGGATTCTTCTTAGAGAAGCAGAAGAGGGAGAATGCAATATAATGTAGGCTCTACAATCTGGAGGTGCAGAGAGAAGTCTCAATTGTTGCTGTGCCTATTATTACCAAAGCCACTTCCAAAGTGTCTATAAAAACCTGCCTTACAAGGTGGGGGCTGGAGAAGTAGCCCTGGGCATGCTGAGAATGCCCATCCCCACAGCTTGTCTGCAGAGTCCAAAGAAACAGTTCAGGTGTGGGGCTGGATTTTGGGCTTGTGGAGCAGACCCAGGCATCCCCAGAGGATGCTGTGGGAAAGATCCTACTGGCTGAGTGCCACAGTGCACCCATTGCCCTGAAGCACAGCAAAATGTCATGCCCTGCTGAGAGGACACTGGCTGTCCCTTAGAAAACCTCAGCCAGCTTCAGCAGTTTGTGTACTCCCACTAAAGCCATAAACACTTTGGGTGGGTGTGTTTTCATCCATGATTGTTTGTAAAAGCCCTCTGCAGTTTGGCTGTAAATAGCAATTACTTTTAGTTCCTGATGAGAAATGTACATGGTACATGTACATGGTACTTCCTGCCAAGTCCAGATGGAGGGTTTGGAAGGGAGTTGCAGTTCTTCACATGTTACTCGGGGCCTAAACAAAGTTCTGCGGGAACACGAAGGATTTGTGCCAGGTGAGATGGACATCCCAGGTGATGGTGTCAGGCAAACACCTGGTGTGGCACTAGGGAATGAAGCCTCTCCCTGGCTCTGCACTGCTGACCCCCTCCATCCTTCATGACTCCCCAGCAGTCTGATTGGAATGGGAGGTCAGCTTGGTCGCTGGAGGCAGCCACCTAGCCCAGATCTTCTTGATGGTTGTGTTTGCCCCATGGAAGAGTGGCCGAAGTCTGGGGGGTGTTCTACTCTTGTAGGCTTGTCCCTGAACCTCAAGTATGCAGTGCAACTTCATGATGTTCAGCCATGCAGAATTATCAGCTGGGATCAAGGTAGAGTGGAGAGGAAAGTCAGGCTGTGCCTGAGGAGACATCCTGTGAGGCCACCCAGGGCTGGTGCTCTGATGTGTCCCTGGGCAGGGCTGGTGTGTGCCCTGGCTGCCATTCTACTCCAGACACTGTGTGGGTGAGGTCATGAAGATGATGGTCCTTGCTCCTCCTCCATCCCTTCACACATACTCTTGATTTGCTGTGTCTATACTGCTGCCAGGCTTCTTATTAGCATTAGATGAGAGAGGGACATATGACTAAATGGTCTAATTTTGCATAGCACAGAAATATTGATGAGCAAGAGTCTTATCAACACATAATAAAAACACAGATGATTTTTGCATCCTCACTGATCTGGTGTACTAAAATGGTGACTTCTCTATGTATTGTGCAACCTTAGATACAACAACAGGTAATAAATTGGTAGTAAAATAAACTATGGCTGTATTCAAAGCTTGATCCTAAAAAGATTTTTGCTGCATGGATTAGTTGGAAATTGCACAGCAAAGAACTCTCTGAAGAGATGTCTTTAATTTTCTCCATTGCTTTAGTCATTGCTAGTAAGTGCCCTGCTTGATTATGAATGCTTCATATTCTCACAAGGATTTCATCCTTTTCTCTTCTCCCATCAGGAACTGCTGCCTTCTGTGAATGTCTCAAGATGCCTTAAAGGAAGAAATGCTCTGTGGGATTTTTGCAAGGTTTTAGCCAGGCTCCTTTAGGCCAGAGTGGGGTTTCACCCATCTATCCCAAGACAGGCAACTGCCCCCCTTGTACACTGCAAATGCCTAAAAATTATCCATTGTCAGTGGAAGCCTCCAGATGTAGTGTACCTGGGGCAATTGGGAAGTGGGGTGCCTGCTGCAATGGATGATGTTCCTATACTTAACTGGGACCTGCTTGGTGTGGGGATTGATTTTACCACATCTTTTTAATGGCAATTCAGTCTAGCTTGTGATCAGAGCTGAAACTGGAGCCAAGTTGTGACATTTGAAAAGGCTATAGTGAAAACTCTTTAAATGGTACTGGGGCACTGAGAAAGGACAGAGTTGGTGTCAGTGCAGATGCAGTACTTTAAGGAGCTCAGGTGTCTCTATATAGGCTTCTGCCCTCTTTTTTTCTCCTTTTACAAATGTCATTTGGTCCCACTTACGTGGAAACAGCTAGGAAAACACAGTTGAAGGAGAGCTATAAAGATGTCTTTCCCAGAGCCCTGTTGCAGGAACACACCTGTTCAGGACTGAAGTTCAGCGAAGCTCGCTTTGCTGAAGAAGTGCACCTAGATGGGCATGAAGGCAGGCAAATGCCTGCCTTTAAGAGAGTTCTGTTGTACAGGGCTCTGGTTCAAGGACCATATTAATCCACACAACAGCTCTGAAGATAGTAGGGTTACTGTTTCCATCTTGTCCTTATGCATGTCGTATATATAATTTTTTTAAATTTTTATTGTGAGGATGTAGATTTGGAAGCTGTTGTGCATCATGTCCACCATCTGCCCTCTACCCTCTGCAAAAAACAGAGATGATACTATTTTTCATTAAGAGTAATAACATTTTTTTTATTTACAGAATTTGAGTTAATTGTTTATTTCTGCTATTTCTGAACTCTGGCTAGTTTTTTTATGCATAAGTTGTTATGGTTGTATACAAAAATCATTGAGAATTATGTCTGCCTCATGCTCTTATTTTTTATTCATGTCACTAATAATGGCACAGGTTCTAATCACAGTGGCTCAGCATTTAGAGTCAGCCATGTCAGATAACGTGCACATTTTCTTCTTTTAAAAAATAATACTTTTCTTTGTCTAAATTCATTGGATTAAATGAAAAAAGTACTATCTTACAGCCATCAGTGCTTATGCCTTCCTCTCATTAGAGTCAGTTAACAACTCCCCCTGATTCCTGGAGCTTTTGCATTAGGCCATTATCGAGAACAGGGCTTCTTGAAACAAAAGGTGTTTTTCCATTCTCATAATTTACAGTCACAAACTTTTTGGATTTGATAATCAGCTGTTTTGAAGCCAGTTCCAAGAAGAGCAATTCCTGGATTCACACAATTGGGTTGGGTTGGGTTGGGTTGAGCTAGGTTGGGTTGGGCTTGGTTGGGTTTGGTTTTATTTCATGACGGTGTATTTATCAAGGCAAAGTTTTTTCACTCTGGAGTACAATCACGCTCCCAGCTTGAAGGCTGCCAGGATCAGCAGTGATTCTTGTAGGAGTGACCTAACTGCACAGACAGCCCATAGACCAGGTTAGAGGAGAAGTGGCTTCAACAATGAAGATGAGTTAGATAAGGATGTATTCATCATCTGGCTGGGGTCACCAACTGCACTGGCTGACAATATGTGAAAGGGTGATTTGCACCAGCTGATGTTAACCATGGTGAAACAAAGCCCTCCTGCCTTGTTCTCTCTGGAATCCTCACGCTCCCCAGATCTTTGTGCCTTCGTTTGAGCTAGGTTATTCAGAAAATGAGATGGGTCTGAGATCCATTATGCTCAAGGATCTGTCATGCTCTGGCTTGATAAAGAGGCATGATTAATTCAGAAGGTTAAAGGATGTTTCCCATCAGTGAGTATCCCAAAGACCAGGAACGTGGAACAAATGATGGCAGAGTGGGGCAGAAATCCACTGAGATGCTCTGCCAGGGCTGTAGGCCAGAGCAGCTCCTTTGGTCGCTCTAAACAACAGCTAGGCTTGGCTAGCACAGGACCAGAGGGACTCATCCAGTTCCCTCTCCACTGCCCTTGGCCACCCCTTGTGCTCAGCAGGCACACACAAGCACTGAGCCTGCACAAAATGACAGAGGATTGGCACTGCTCACCAGCCTTGGACAGCATGTTAACAAACCCAGGCACGTTAAAGGAAAGGCTCAACATATTCCTGGGGAGCACTGAAATTTAAGCAATTGCTTTTAGACAGTTCTTTTCAGAGTGCCCAGATGGGAAGACCACCTGCCTTCCCTGGGCCATTGTGATAAGATGGCAAACTATCTTGAAACACCTTCCCACCACAGGTGGCTGCTCAGCTGGGTCCTCCACAAGGCTTTTGATGTGTTGGGGAATCAAAGGGAGAGACACAAAGAATAGGCAGAAGTCATACATATGAATGTGCACATACATAGATGGTAACCTTTCCTCCTCTGATTACCCTGGCAATAAATGCTTGTGACATCAATACTTTATGATTATGAACCCACACTGTTACCAAGTACTACTTTGGAATTGCAGGTGGGGGGGGAGGAATTAATCACCTTAGTGTAAGACAGCTTAAGTGACAACTCAACTTCTATAAAGTTACAGAAGTTGGAGTGAATAAACACCATACAGATAAGCCATGAGCTCTGCAGAAAGTTTCATATAATGCATTAATTTTTATGTGTCTGCTCTTAGCTGGACATTGTGATTCATGCTAAATAGCACCACAAAGCACTTAGGTATGTGTAGGTGTTTGTGTGTGTGTATATGTGTGTATGCATAAAAGTGTGCACACATTTGTATACCGTATACATGTTTCATATGTATTTTACCTGTGTGTATATAAATATATGTAAAATATGCACCATTATGTATATATTTATATATGCACAGGTACAGAATGCAAAAGTGCTAGGTTGAAGTGCTAGGGTGGTTTAACACTCACAGCTATTTTTAGTTGAGTAAATAAGAGCAGGAAACATTTCTAGCATCTGAACTCTTCCCAGCTGTTAAGATCTAGCCAAGAGCAAGAGGTGTGCGTAAGTTTTGAAAATAGATTAATTAACGTCATATTTTTTACTCCTGAATTATGACTGATTTGGTAATTTTTTTCCACTCCTCTACATGTTACGTCTTACAGTAAGATTTGTCTTCCAAAGCCTGGTGTATTTTCTGCGATCTGATTGTGGTGTTGAAGATGTAGTTCAGGGGACACAGGTGCAGATGGGGCCACAAGGACCCACAGAGGGATAGAGACATCACTGTCAATGAGAAGAAGGGCTCCTTTAGGATAGATATCCTTGTTCTCTAGCACTTAATGCCAGAAGGTCAGGAAATAATTACCAGGAAAGAAATATGGGTTTAAGAAAGCCAGGAATAAATTTTAGCCTGAAAAAAAAGTGTAAAGGAGTAGACTAAAGTATTTGTCAGTTTTAACACACAACCCTTTAGGTTATGAAGCCCACCTGACTATGTGCAACACCTACCAGGGCTATGCAGTCGCTTCCCAAACCTCACTCACAGCTAACCAGTGCCATATAAAGGACAGGGATTTAGTCTATCAAAAGGTTAAAATAGCTGAGAGGTCTTAATATACAGAACATGATGAAATTTAATCACAGAGCTTGGGATTCTTTGGGCTCTCCTAGGAAGGGAAAATATCAGCTCCTGAGACAATTTTAGCTTTGACTGGCTGCACAGATGTAGAATCATGCAATGATTTGGGTTGAAAAGGACCTTAAAGATCATCTAGTTCCAGCCCCTCCATCATGGGCAGGAACATCTTTCACTAGACTAGGTTGCTCAGGGCCCCATCCAATCTGGCGTTGAACACTTTCAGGGATGGAGCATCCACAGCTTCTCTGGGAAGAGTGTACTTTCTTTTCACTTCCAAAGAAGATGTTGTCTTTTAAAACGGTGTGGTACATCATTTCTCTGAAGCTGGAGAATCTCTGCAAGGGAAGATCTTATGTTTTAAGATGGGGCATTTGATCAGTTTGAAAAGAATCAAAACTGAATATCAGATGGCCATTATAAAATTTCCTAAGAGTCCTTAGAAGGGCAGAGTGACTGAAGGCTTTCTCATTGAGCATGAAACATCCCTGGCCTTCATTACAGCAGATCTCAGGCCAATTATCCTCTGCTATTACTTTGAACTAGAGAGGCTCTAAAAATCTTCCCCTGTATCAGCTGCTGAGAGAGCACAAGGTCCTTCCCTCTCAACAATGTCTCTGCTTCTACAAGCTTCTCAGGCTGGGGCAATGGGCTCTAAAGCTGGTCCCAGTCCCACATGTGGTCGGCAGAGAAGTCCCTGAGCCACGGGAAGCCAGCGGCTCAGACAGGCAGGGCCTGCCAGTGGTGCCATCACAGGCAGCAGGCACAGAGCACAGGGCTGCCCCGAGCAGCAGGCACGCTGAGAAGGGATTTACTACAGACCTGGATTATCCGAAGAAGACCTTCCCACCGAGGGGAAAAGATGCTCTCTGGCACTTGGGCTGTCTGCCAAACAGTGCAGTGCTCCATCTAGGGAAGCTGAGAGTCCAGCCAAAGGGTTTGGAGGAGGGGAAAGGTCTGGGGTTGTTGTTAGATATTGCACAAAACTATAAATACTGCATTTAAATTAAACATCATCATCATAATCTGCAATAAGGAAGCAATTGGGAGAATCGCTGAGTTGCAATTACTAAAAAACATGACCTTTAGAAACACTTATTAATAACATGAACATGATTTGTTCCAATATTTAAATAAAGCACTTAACAGAGGAGTTATTGAGAAATGTGCTGTAAAGAAGCAGATACAGAGAAAGATTTGGAGCAGCAAAGAAAAATCATATTGTGCAGTATTACATTTAAATTATCTTAACCCTGGGAGAGAAAAGAGATCAAGAACTCAAAGCAAGAGGAGTAAAATATTAAAGATTTGAGACACAATGTTGTAGGCAGTAATCATTGCTATTAAAAGATAGACAGCGAGCTCTGGAACAAAACATCTTTTTGGCTGTGGTGAAATGCCAGGTAATTATCTGTCAGTTTTAGCTGAGGAAATTAGCAAATGACTCACGGGCTGCAAGCAGTGGGGAGCAGGGGGAGCCTCATCCATCATCTCCAGAGCAACCTTCGCTTTCATACACTGTCTGCTGTTGTTTAACTGAAGGACCATGTGAAGTGAAATGCAAAAGGTCATAAATAAAATGTTTCAGGAAGGTAAAGATTTAACCCAAGCAGTTGCAACCAAGTGTGATGCTAATGGTTTGAAGAATTTTTGTTATGGCTGATATTCAGAAAGGATTTCCTGAAAGCTTGGTCCCTGCTGCAGGGCTAGAAAGGTTTGTCAGGATGGGAGTTGCAGCCAGCCAAGCAGAAGGAGTCAGTGCAGACAAATATCAAACAGGACTGAAATCCAGGGAGCTCAGGGGATTGTCTCTGCTTCCAGAGCAATGAGAATTAGGTGCATAATTCATGGAGATGGCACTATAATCTCAGCTGGGGATTTCCTTGCATTTTAGATAAAAAAACTAAGGCCTGAGCAGCCTAGCCAAATGCTTCTTACTAAGAAATATGTGGCAGGGTGGGATGTGTCAGCTGGATTTTGGAAGAGAAGGCACCCGTTGCTTTTGTTAAGATGCAAACCTTCACTCTTACCCAGGCTAGTATGGGGAATATCCTGGACTGGAGGATGGCAGGGAGGGATGAATAATGCCCCAAGTGAAAGAATTTTATTAGCTAGAGGGAATGGAAAAAAAAAAACATTAGTTAGTACTAGAGTATAACAAGCCTGATTCTCCCTTTATAAAATCAGTGCTGTTCTGTTGCAGCTCCATTGACAAAACAGAGTGTAGGTGGACTGGTGAATCAAACCTTGTGTTTATTTGTAAAAATAGAAAAATGATAAAATATTTTCCCTGGCAAAGTAACTAATACAGATTCAATCTCTGAAAATGTGACCTTTTCTGTTTACAGGAAATATAGCAGCTAGATGAAGCAAGGGCCCTTTTGAACCCTCACACCCTATAAATGCAGAACAGAAACAGAAAAATGGTTTTTAAATAACCCTTATTTACTTTCTCATGAAATAACAAGTTGGTATGAAATTAATGGTATTATTTTCTGCCAAAGAATATTCCAAGTAGACAGGCAGTCAGGTAAATGCAACAAGTCTCAGACAACATGCCAGCAACTCCTATGTTGAATGGTATAATAGTTTACCAATGTTGAAAACTGCAGTTGAAAAGAACAGTTTTTAAACTAAATCCCCTCAAGAAAAACAGCCCAAAATATGCTTCAAATTATCACCTTTTCTTGCAAACCAGCAGCAATTATTCTGTTTCACACCAAGGCTGATACACCTGTAGAGGGGATAAAAAGCCTCACCAAACCTCAGTGAAAAATGTGCCAAAGACAACTCCTTTGATAGCAGGCTATTTTGCCTTTTTTTTTTCCTTTTTTTTTTTTTTTCTGTAAAGGATGTAAATGTTATGTTGTCTTCTGAAGTAACTGCTAAATTAACAGAAAAATGTCTGGATGGATGCCTGTGCATCAGCTTTCCAAATAACCTACACCCATCTTTTCTATATTTTGTCTCTTGTGTTTCTTATTTGTGCTCTTAAACTACACTCAGACCTCTGAGTAAGAAGTTTATAGATCTCTGGTAGGGAAAGAAAAGTTATTATGGGAAAATCAGTACTTCCCATTTCTCACAATGTTACCCTTCTTGCCTTTTTCACAGAAAACAGTTTTTACAGTAGATCACATTGAAGTCCCCCAAATCATAGGTAAGTATGAAAGCAAATTAGCATGAAAGCTAACAGTAGAACCTCAAATGTTGCATGAATCCTATCGATCCAGAATATCTATGCTGTACTTTCTTGGTTCTCTGCCCAGAGCACAATCCACAGTTATTTCACAAAACCTCATTGATTTTCCTCTGTTCTCAGCACTCTTCAAAGACAGGGGAGAAAGCCAAGCACAGAGTGGATGGTAGGAGGCCAGGGTCAGCCTGCTGCACAGGGAGTTGCTGAGAGTGCATTGTGCTCTGCTGCCCTAAAGATGTCCTCCCTGCATGGAAGAAGGAGACTTTCAGACAGGCAGAGAAGCTTGGGATCCATTTGATGTGGAGAACAGTAGGAGGCCAGTTCATGGCACACAACTGATTAAATCAGACCTGGGAGGAACAGGTGAGGTCTCTCCTGGTGAGGCCAGCCCACTACCCTTGCTGGAAGTACACACAAGCTGGCAAAGCTGGGCTGGGCTCCCCCATCTTCTGGGGCAAACACTGCTGGGCCAGCTGCTGTCTCCTCTCAGATATGGTTGTGGTGTCTGAATCTGGTAAAAACAGGACAAATAGTAAGTGGCAGCAGTGTATGGGAGCAGTCAGTCATGCCAGTTTGGACTGCCCTCAGCAGAGTTCAGAGGTGTCTTGTGTCCTGTATTCTCAGCCTGCAACCAACTAGTGCCATATCACTGATTTGTAGAATCACTTAATTTGAAGACCTGTAAGAGTACACCTCCCTTCAGGGAGGCTGGAAGCACCTTCTTTGATGGACATAATCCTGCCAGCCTGATTTAAGGAACCTGAGCAATACCTTTTCTGAGCCCAGGCTAGCTCTTAGATAGCTGCAAGCCCCAAGACATACATTGCTTAACCAAACTCAACTCTCATTCCTGGCCAGACAACACTCCCTTGGACCTACCAACAGCTCACTGCAGACAGAGCACATATGGATGTGTCCAGCAGATTGCACTCTCCTGGGATGGGCATCTTTTCTTGCAACCTGCAGGTGGTCACCTGGTGAATTTTGAAAGGCAGAACATAGATGTTATTTGGTAAATGGAGGCAGAGCATGCCAGCTGGAATGAGGTGCTTGGAAACTACTGTAAACACAAAGTGATGAACTACTATGATAAGTGCTCAGGAGACTCTGGGACTAGTGAGAAATTCACACCTGACCCCGTGGTGAGGGTGAATGAATAATTCCAGAACAGTGGGGCATAAGTCAGGTGTCAGGAGATGTACTGGGCTCTTTCTTTCCAGACTCTTCTGACACAGGATCAGCCTGCTGCTGTCCAGGGACCATGCTCTAAAGGTACTGCCTTTGGGCATCACTCTTCTCTGAGTGAAACAAGTCAGATTATTTCTCTAACACTGCCAGAAATTCAAAGCAGGTACTGTAAGTCAACAAAATGCTAATTCCCCAAAGGTTAATTAAACTGAGCAGGACTTGATGAAATGCAGCAGCTGACTGCTGCAATTAAGTCTGGCATCATGGTTAGCATTAGGTGGCATTCCAGTGAAGGGGAGCTTCTCAGATGAGTTATTTTGGCACTTACTCCCTTGGGGTGGGGGGGGGGGAGGCAGGGCTCTTGTATATATCAGTCATTTTGTTCTTGCCTGCCTTCAGGAGATGGAAATTAGTGACACCTGGTTCAGTCAACTGAGGAAAGAAAACATGTTGCTTCTTTTCAACCTCTCAGAACAAGCATTCATAAACACTGAGTTATAAATTATGAGGCTCTGTTTAGTCAATTTTCTAACCTAAATGCAACAGGTAAATCCTGTGTTTTACTGCCTGACCTTCCAGTTGGAGCTGAAGAGAGAAAGCTGTTTTGTGAGCTTGGGGAGGCTGAGGAAAAAAGGGGGATTTGCACACAGCAGCAGGGAACATAGAGGAGCGTGATTATGATATTGATGTTTGGTTCCAACACAGGCATCCTATGTTGTCTTTCACAGCAGAGCTGGAGAATGTAACTTCCTGACCTTTGAGCTACTTTTTGGAGGCCTGTTGAGACCAAATAAATAGCTATTGTCCCCAGGAGGTATCTGCCACATAATAACATCCAAAAAAGTCTTCCATTTACGGTTTTTATAATACAAATTTGAAATATAGAAGTAAAATATTTTATAGAAATATGTGGAACAATTTCTTAACAGCTGCATGCAATTACTACATTGGATGATGTGACATTTCAAAACAAAGACATAATATGACTTTACAGGTATAACAGGGGGAAAAAGGATTTTTTTTGTCTCTTAAAATGCAAAATTTAAACTCAGGAGTTCAGAAATACCCCCTTCTTTTTTTTTTTTTTTTTTTTTTGGTTGTTGCTGTTGTTGTTTTTGTTGTTGTTGTTGTTGTGTAGCATTTCCTTCTAAAATACAGGCAATGGTTGGTCTTTCAATTTGGTCACAAAAGTTTCTGGGTGGCCATCCGGAGAAAATGGGATCTTTTGAAAAAAAACAACAAAAATAATAAGTAATCTAATGAGCAAAAGTATGAAGTCTGTACTAAGACCTTGTGCTTTGAGGTAAAGACCTCTTTTCTCTAGTATGAGCAGAGAGTTTAGCTGGCAGCCAGGAATATCCAGGGGCAAAAGTTTTTCCCTTCCTATTTCATCACCAGATGAGCTTTTTTTATGGTCTGGAGGTTTCCTTCTTCATAAGGGTTTGTCCCCTTCAAAAAGATTTCTCCACTATTCCAATGTATGTTTTTGTGCTTTCTTTCTGACCTTCATTCCCTTCCTTCCCTGGTGTACAGTCAGGCTGTCCTGAGGTGGTCTTATCATGAGGGAAAGGGGTGATTAGCATGGGGAAAGGGTGATGCCTGGCTGGGGGAGTGAGAAAGAAGACTTTATAACCACAAAAGACAATAATGCTACTCTGATTCCTCTGACTTTTAACTGGACAAAATTTCCATGCCTTTCACAGCCCATCAGCCCATGAAAAGCACCACAAACTCTGAAGTCCTCAACTTTGATGCTTTTTATGTAACTTCTGTGCTGTGGTGGCCATGAGCAGCTATCACTGAGGTGATTAAATGGAAACAGTGAGCAGTCTTCATAAAAGTATGATTTCCACAAATGTCATTACAATGTTAAAGACCCCTGCCTCTCCCCTGCCATGTGGAGACAGACCAGACCTCTCCAGGAACCTGTGCACCTCCTTCCTTGGATGTTAAAAAGACATCAGGTCACAGAGTCAATAACCATCACTCCAGCCTCTGCTGCTAATCTCTCTCCTTCGGCATAGCTAGGCAAGGATGCAAATAAAGATGCAACCTTCATGAGAAGGTGGCCTGAGAAAGCTGGTCCAGGCTCTCCAGCTTGTAAATTAGCTCTTTACTCTGGTGAATCCAGCAGTTTGTCTTGCTCAGCCAAAGACCTGGAAGGTCATGAGATCCCAACAAACAGCCTTCAGTGGTTTGTTTTCTGCATTTAATTTGCTGTCCAGTATCATATTTCCCTTGAATCATATTTTCCTTTGGGCAGATCTTGTTCTGAAAAAAAATCTAGAGTTACCTGTATTTACCATGGGGAAGCAGGGTAAGGGCAGATACAGGATGTCAGAGAGATGCCATCAAACTTACTCTATGTATTTTTCCTAGAAAAAAGTGTCCCTGAAAAGAGGCATTTCTGAATGGCCTCCCAAAGACCCACAGATTTCCATTTCAGCCAATTTACATCCACATGTTTTCCTATGGACCTGGTCAGATGTGTCTTTATTAGCCAAACATATTCAGCTCCTGACTGTGAAAGCTTATTAAATTAATAAATAAGGTACTCTTTATTTTTAGATCTATCTATTAACACTCTACATAGCTCAAATGGCATATGGATGCCCAAGAGTACAAAATATTCATAAGCCTTATTCCTCTGCTTTTTGATAATCCCATTTCCTCCTGCTGAGAACATTTTCATCCTTGTGATTGCTTTTATGTGGCCCCATTCTGTTGCACAAAAGCAGATACCACAAACAATATTTGAAGAGGCTGAAGGACCAGTGATGTGAAAATTGCTTCAGTGTTAATTCTGTTTTCTAAATAAAGGCACATTTTTTTCCTGAACGCAAGGACAAGACAGCAAAAAGTGCTTGGTGCTTATTCTTTTATTCTTCTGCAACAGCTTCCTCAGTATATACCTGGAACAGCTGTGAGGAGACAGATTTTTACGTAATGAAGCTTCATGTATCGGCATTTTACTTATAGGCCATTTCACCTTTCTTGATGGCGAGGAAAGAAATAATGAGTGTTTACATATATAGGGATATGAAGAGAGAGAGAAAGAGAGCCATGCATACATGGACTGCAAAATAAGGTCTTTTAAAAAACCACGTGGCTTTAGTGCATGTGAATATATACCTCCTGTCTTTTCAGTAGAAATGTTTGTTTTGGGCAAGAGGCACGTCGTTTATTATCATCCTTCTGTCATGTGCTAACCCTATTCGTATCCCCAGGTGGTCTTTCTCAGGTATTCTTACAGTCAAATGACACTGACTTGCTGCTGTTCTATTTCAGTGTATAGCAATGATGTAATTGCTGTCATTCATTATTATTCATTTGTTTGTTTATTTGTTTGTTTATTTGATACACTATCTGTTAACATGGAAACTCTGTGTTTCTGTCCACTTGCTAAATATCTCTACTGACACCAAGTTTTTCCTGCCAGGATGCAATATGCATTTTGATAATGCCTCCTTTGCATGTTGTGGTCCTGATGGATGGACAGTCTCTGCATTTTGATGTGGGCAAGAAATAAATCTTCCTGGAAGAAAAGGAAACACGAATGAGAGCTCATAATGTAACACCATGGCCAAAATTCTAATACTATTTCCCAGTACGCATGGAGATGAATTACAGGAAAAATCAAAGAGTTGTGTTGTCACTTCCATAGACTTATAGCAATAATTTTCAAAACTTGAACAGCATTTTAAAGGAAACTTGAGCAATGGTTTACAAAACTCTAACAGTGTTTAGCCATTCTCCTTTAAGCGTCTCTGCAAGAACCAGTCTTGTCCATAACACACCCACAGAAGTCTACAACTTACTAAAATCTGGGAGGGAGGATTGTGGTGGTCCTTTCAGGTGCCAGGTAAGCACTCCATGTAACCCTCTCTTTTAGGTTGCTCTGCCTCCCCTTGCCTCCTAGTTTTCTCTCTTCTTTGCTCATGTCGTGACTTGGAGACACCACAGATCTTCAGGAGCAAGATTGCCATGGATACAAGGTCCCACTACCATCACGCAAGGTCATCATGGAGCTTGGAATTCAGACACTCAGACTGAAGCTCTTGGGCTGGGTAGTACAAAGTCCTATCAGGAAAGGCAAGAATTCTTGTGGGACTCAAAAATGGGGAAATCTCCTGGCTCCATGAATGGTAAATCCCATGGGCTAAAATCTAGACAAGTTAAATCTTTGACCCTTCTCCTTCGAGTCATAATATTCTGGAAAATGTTAGTTTAAGATAGCACTTGGAGTTCATGAGACGGGAGAAAATAGTCCCTGGATCTTGGAGAAAGGAAGTTGTGAGGAGGGGTTGAGAGGAAAAGTGAACCATACTGAAAAAGTTCTGTGCATCTGTTCTGATATCTAAATGAGTATCTCTTTGACCACTGCATCCTGATTTCCTCTCGGCATAGAACTGCTTTCCTATAACTTTCTTGTAACTTTCTTCTCTGGAGAGTCTCTAATGTTTAAAATAATGACAGTAGGCTTGGATCTGAAGGAAATTTTGCAGGCCAATTGGTTGTGTGTTTTTTCCAACTTTATTAACTGATTTACTGACAAACTTACTTTACCTATTTTCATTACTTTTTTTCTACCTGTTTGCATGCAGCTTGTACAGAGGTAATGTTAAACTTTCCAAACAGCAATCAAATCTGTTGGACACACACAAACACACACACACCCCATCAAAAGTTATCAAAGGGGGCAGACTGAGCACAACTGTGCAAGACTTCATTTGGAAACCAAATAAAAACCATTTAAATCTGGGACAGAAGCTCTCAGAGTTTTCTCACCCAACAGATTTTATATCACAGAAGAGGCGATTCCAGCTGAAACACTCCAAAAATGCTTATATAATTTGCCAGTTCTTAGTGCACGTCATCTTGGCTCCCTCAAGTGGCTGGTCCCTGAGAGTGGACACTTTCCTCCTGTCCACAGCACAACTGCATTTGTCACAGCACAGGGATCTGAGGTCTCTGCTGCAGGGATCACGGCATCAGGCCCTGCTGAAGGGGAGCATGTGCTTGTGTGCAGCCCTGGCGTGTCAGAAATTGGTACTCACCACAGTTTTCTGACCTAATCATCCAAGAAAGACTGAAGGGAGCAGGGCAGTTTATATGTCTTTTCAGATCCTTTTCCTCTCTCTTGACATCCTCTAGAGGACTGCCTTGACATTAGTACTTCTCTCTAAATTCAAAGACAGATCCTAATGGTTTTGATGCTGATTGCAATAAGCCTTCATTAGATATCTTAGCTGAGGTCTGTTCTAAAAAAGGCTGGCTGGGGATGCATGAGAGTATATCCTGGCATTAACCTCCTGAAGTTCAGCAAAAACAGATGCAAAATTTTCACCGTGGGACAGTCCTGGGACTGGAGCTGACTGTGAGGAGCAGCTCTGTGGTAGAGGAGCAGATGAATGTGATGCATTGCAAAAAAAAAAAAAAAAAAAATCAGGGCACAGGCTGCAGCAAGGCATACTTTGGACAAAGAAAAATTCACCATGATAGATTCACATCAAAATCACATAGATTTTACAGTAACTGTCCGGACAAGGCCCTGAGTGATCATCTCTTTGACTGACTTTGGTTCCCCCTGCTATGGACTGAAATGGCTCCAGATGATTCCAAGCTTTCTGACATTTGTTATTCTATAATTCATGAAACGTGTGCAGGGTATGAATTTTTCTGTTGTTCACTGCAGGATTGCTTCAAAAGCAGCTACACACTTTGGTGCAGACCCTAAAACCCATCCAGCCTACAGCCAGGCTCAACCCTGCTCTCGACCTCTCTCCCTTCTCTGTCATATTGTCTAGCTTTATCCTAAGTACTTCAACCAGGTTTTGACCAAAAATACACACAATCTTCAGTGGCTGAGGCCACAGAGTTTTACTTTATCATCTCATCTTAATGTTCAAGTGGTTTTAGTCCCATGCACTGACCCCTCAGCTCTGCCCCCACTACTCAGGCTGTCTGTGCTGTCCCCACTGCCTGAGAGGCTGCTGGAGCACTGGGCAGCACTGAGTTCCCAGGAGATGCTGCCACAGCACAAACCACACTGGACAGACGAGTCCTCCAGGTGTGTTTTGTCACATGAAGAGTGAGGACACAAGGTAAATTCACAAGGGCATGAGCCTTGGTTTTTTGCAAGAAGTTCCAGTGAAAGAAGCTGGAGGTGAGTTACTTCTGCCCTGGTAAGCAGGAATGCTCTTTGTGCTCCCTGGTAGGCACACTTCTGGTGAGACAGACCTCTGAATTTATCTCCTTCTGAAAAGAAAACTTTCATATGTCACCTTTAATTTATTAGGTCTTTCCTCAAAGAGAGGCCTCATCCTACAGCCCCTTGTCAGCCACGATTTATCTTCTCTGTTTTAAGTTTCCGTGTCCTTACAGGCAGAGGTTTTCTGGATTTCCTCAAGGACATATAAAGATTTCTCATCAAGGCAATATGTGTTTCTTTATTTTCATGAAACAGGAATGTAGCTTCATCTGTTCTGTTTGGAGATCAGATGGATGGTAACAGGAATGGGTACATAAAGCAAGGAAAAAACTGTAATAGAAACACTGAGTCTGAACTTAATTTGCCCTTTTCATATCATACAATGAGACTTCCTGAGCATTTGCTAAATAGCTTTTTAAGCTAAAAAGCCACTAGCACACCATATCTCTGCTCATGCAGTCACAACAAGCTTCAGTACTTTAGCACGTGATTTTACATATGCACAACTCCCCGAGACCATTTTAAGAAGTGGCTTCCCACTTCATTTAGAAAACACAGGAGATGCTGCAACAGATGCTGAACAGACTTACGAGTTTTCTCTTTTGTCCCTTTTTTTTTGCTGGAAGAGACCTATGTATAGACTGAAAATATGTGATGTACTTCTTTAATCAGTGTGGGAGTTGTCCTGCTTTGGCTCAAATTCTAGTTCAAATCAGAAGTAAAATTTGAAAGCATATATACTGATCCTCTTCACTTCCTTTGAGTTGCTTTGCATCATGGCATGATTACAGGGTGCACAAATTGGAATTTTTTAGATTAAAGTAAACTGGAAGATGTGGGGATGTCACTAATGAGTTCCAACCTCTACTGATGTGACCCGACCGGAACTCTTCAAAACTAAAGTAATCTGATGGATGGTGCCAGCTTTGGTCCTTGGTATCAGTTCCATCACTTTGCAGAACTACTCCTATTGAATGCTTTATGTGTTAATGTAGACAGCTTTTTGTCCACTGAATTTCTCCTTTTGGCTCCTTGTGCACAGCAGGATAGCTGTGACAAGATGGATAGCATGTTGCTCAAATAGTAAAGGTGAAAGGTTTTACATAATCTTTTAACTCTCTACTCTTAGGATACATGCATGTCATGGGTGTGAATGGGAGCTTCAGATACTTTATTAGAGAAGCCCTGCCACTGAGTCAGGAGGTGCAGAAACTATCTCCCTTGTTTTCTAAACTTCTCATAAAGGAGTCTGGGTGCAGCTGGATCCCATTTTAGCCCCAGACTTTTTCAGCATCTTAAATTACCTAATCCAGAAGGATTAAGCATGGCAAATCACATACATTTATATAAAGTGAGTTATTCATTGTGACTAATGATTAGACAAAAGGATCTTAATTAGAATTATTTACTGAACATCTAAAACTACTAGTAGTGTATAGCATGGGATAGGATAGTGCACTATACCAAAGCCATTATATTAAAGTAGGGAAGAAACAATTTTTAAAATAGAGATTGATGTAATGCACCCATACCAATGACCATGGGCTTAATCTCTTCCACCCAGTCTTAAAGGTTATCCTCAATGTGGGGGGGGAACCCCTACCCAAAGGAGGGAGGAATCTTCACATGTTCCAAGGAGGAATATGTTGCAAGAATCAAACCATATAAGAGTAGACTGGACTAGTCCACTAGTATAAAGTGATTGACTCCTAGTCTCATATCTTTGGTTGCCTCACTATCAGGATGTTGATTTGGGGTTGGTGAGCGAGACAGATTTCAGTATAATTCAAAACCAAAAGCAGCACATAATGCCTCCTTTCAATCCACCACTGGTAGCTTCCAAAACATGGCAGATTTTAGTTGTTTGACCACAATGTAAGAGCAAAGAGTCCTGCTACAAAGTGCTGATAGACCAGTAGGATTAGAAATGGAATGAAGTAACTCAGGTCCTGCACTTTTTAAGAAATTTGGTGATAAGACCTGGATACTTTCAGACATAAATATAGGCTCTTGTACATTTTGAGACCTCTCATAAAACTGACATGGTATTATTTCAATCCCTTAACTGTGGGGAGTTGCAGCATGTTTACTGAGGATTTGCACTACCAGTGACATTCACTGTACTTGTAAAGCTCAGCCATTTGGAACGTATAAATAAATAAAATCATTTTCCCCCAAATACCTGGCTTTGGGTTTGGTCTCTGGCTTTAGACTTCTAAGGGGAAAAACACTGGTCAGCACACTCTTAGTCTTCCCTTGGTCTCTGTGTGCAGTGCATCAAGACAGAATAATGCATGTGAAGTCTGGGACTGGGCTCTGCCACTGCAAGAAAGGTGAGGGACTTTTTACTCCCAAGCCTTGGACAAGCCTGCTTGGGATAGTGTGGCCCCACAGTTCCATGCTGCAGCCTGGGCTCAGGCGTCCAGCAGATTTCTGTGTACCTTCAGTGATGTCCCACATTAATCAGAGTGTCCCATGAGCCTGCGAGTACTGCAAGGAATTTTCTCCAGGCTTTCCTGTTTCAGAGGCTAACCAGCCACCTGCCCAATCCACTTCACCTTTGCTAATTAATCAGTTAAAAAACACTTTTCTGCTTTCTAAGGTTGATCAAATTCCTGTGGACACGCACTACTGACTCCTTGGAAAGACTGAAGACAGACTCTAATGTTGTCAACAGCCTTGACTTGCTTGGATTGGGGTTTAAAATCTTTCTTGAGAAGTCAGGGGATCATCATGGTTATCCTCTGACAACCCTTGCCCAGCCAAAGTCATTCCAAAAGTCAGCCCATGAGGAAGAGCCTGAGTATGTAGTTCTGAGCAGTGTCATGTAGGAAAACAGATAAAGTCAGATTACATGTAATAAACAGCTCAATATTACTCTTGTATTTGTCATGAGATTAAATTCCTGCCATTTCTCACCACATTTGCATCTTACTGGTCAGAACAAAGCAAAGATCAGCCCCCCACTCTCCCCAGTAAGTCTTACAGGGTTTTGTGTGGGAATAGGTGAGTGTGTACATCTTTGCTTTGTTTGAAATGTCATCTCAGTTATTTATTGCCGAATATCTTATTTTTTATTACATGTTCCCTATTCCAACAGGAAAAGAACTAATTTACCTCTTCAGCTCATCCCCTATTCCCATCACTATGGTGAAAGGACAACTGGTTGTTCAATCATGTTGTTAATGCCAGCAGGCAGACCACGCTCTGCTCTCTTTTGGTGGGTCAAAAGGAATTTATTATTTTTAAAAGTGGTCAATGCATGGGCTAGCAGAAGGTCACTCCAGATATTATTCCAATGCATAAAAACATGAATGCTAGAGATCCCATCAAGTCCACAAACATGCAGCAGTAGTTTTTGACAGTGAACAGAACACAAATCAAGCAAGACCATGGGAGAGAGAAATGCCTCCATTTTTGACCTCCTGAAAACACAATCATGGCTTATTCCTGAAGCTATTTAACCACCTTAGATGTGAGTGTGGTCCCCAGTACACATCTGTGACATATGGAATAGTTGCTGACATCAGGAAAAAGAGGGAGAGCAACAAACATGCAAATGTGCACCCAGGATCCCAGGGGAGAGAAAGACTGGGAGCAGTGGAGACAGTGATGAGGTGGGCGAGAGGCAAGATCTGTTTTGGGGGGTAAGCATATGAACCCTCCAGTGCACAGCTGGGATGACAGAGAGGGGTGCATGGCTCTGCTGGGAGTGCCTGTCTTGTATAAAGTACTGATGGTGGGATATTGGATATGAGAGCAGAAGACTGGTCACCATGATGACCTGAGAGGGAAAATCAAGGAGAAAAAAAAAAAAAAAAGCTTAGTAAAGCAGCCCAATTAAAGTGGAAAGCCACAGCACTGCCACTACAGTCACATGGTAAAGCTCCTTGAAGTCCTGTGAGAATCAGGGTGCCCTGGGGGCTGGGGAATTGTCCAGTATCCCCTGTGAGACAGACGCAGGTGGAGCTTAGCTCCTCACTGGATGGCAGCTAGCTTTGGGATTTTTCCCCTTCATGCAGGTGGTTCCTCCTGTCCCTATCCTCAAGAGACTGAAAGACAAGGACTGAGCAAAGAAGTAAAAATTGCAACCAGTGCTCCTGAGAGGAGGGCTGGAGAGAAGAGGCCCCAGGGCCAGTCAATAACAAAAAAATTACTGAGAAATATCCAGAGGCTCTACAAAACCCTCCTGGAAACTGAGTCAGTCTGAAGTACAAATCCTTGTCCCCCATTATAAACAAGGACATCAATATCTCTGCTGCAAATGCAAATTCATAAATCCAAAGCAGGAGGAAAACAGTCGATCTTTGCAATGTGCCAAAACACATTTTTCTTACATCATAGGTGTGTTACTTTCTTCAGTGGAGTATCACATGGAAGGAGATCCTGGCTTAGGCCTGGCACATGTAAAGAGCCAAGTCTCATTAAAAGGCACACTGGGTACAATTAAACAATATTGATGTTAATGAACATATATGTGGTATCTGGGATTTTAGGCAAACTCTCTCTCCATCTGAGGAGCTTGTCCTAAATTCACTGTGCACATACCTCGAGTGACTGAGGCAACCTGGGAGAAAGGCATATTGCCTCCCTGCAAAATAGCCATGGGACTGTGCCTCATGCCTTACATCTTAAAACATGAAGGCAGTGGGATCACAAATACCCTGCTACAACCATTACCAACCCTCATTAAAAGCTGAACTGTGAAAATGGAACAGTTTAATGCAACAGCATGAGCACAGAGATGTCAGCATCGAGGAATGAAAAAGGAGGAGGAAATGCCCTTCATCAAAAGACTGATAAGCATATTTTTAGGAAAAGCAGATCAAGGTTGAGATGCACATAAAAGTTACATAAATGCAGATCTCGCCAAGCTTCAGTGTGGATAAGAGGGGGTAAATACACTTTATTAAGTTGCTTCTAAAATTGGAGTAGATGAGATAAGCCTTGAAGAAGACACTCATTTAAGATTGATGTGGAGTAAGTGCAGAGTGATAGCTGTTGAAAGGACTGCCATAAACCAGTTGTCCAAGTTGTCACTCACTGACACTTCCCAGTGTTTTCTAATAAAAATAATCTGTTAAAATCAGACTCTGGAGACAGCTTGTCTTCGGCTACCAGTGTAATTTCTCACAATTGTTTCACATAGTAAATGCTTTTGGGATAAGTCAGAGATTGTTTGAAGAAGAGACAACTTTGAGGCAGATTTTAAAGTTACTGTTATTAATACTGGCAAAGCACTTAATACTGCTTTAAAACAGAAAAAAAAAATGACTACAAGGAAAACAGCTAAACCAGCTGGTTAGCACCATTAAAGTTACTGATAGATAGTCCTTCCACAGAGATATTTGCAGTAACATACAGCTGTGGAGAGACATAGCCTTGTGCTTGAATGGGATTTCATCAGTCCTGGAGTCAATGAAAGGGTTATAAGCTCACAGCATAAATCAACAACCTGTGCAATCAAAGTCCTGTGCAGCCCTGATGGTAACACACTTCTGAAATCCTCGCTGATACAATTACGTGACGTTTTCTACCTAGGGCAACAAACGCTGCTTTGAGCAGGAGAGGGCAGAGATCATGAGCAGCCTGGCAGACACAGAAGTCATCTTAAACTCTTCCACATTAGTAATGACTTTGACTTTTTCTCAGCCCTCTTCCCGCCTTTCTTAACCTTGAAATGATTGCGAGCAGGGTTCAACTACAGGAATACTTTCAGCTGTAGATCTGTGCAACAACCTTCTTTACTAAAAATAGAAAAGAAATACTAATATCTTGAGAAGGTTAGTATAAACCACATCTCAGATATATGGAAACAGTTCTGCTGTTTTTCACTACAGAAAAACACTCTATCTATGAAAATATTATGGTCAATTCTTAATGAGGCTTTTAGGTGCTTCCACTAAGTGCTGTGTGTTGCCTTGTTACTGTAGCAGAGGACACTTAAAGAAGCTTTTATGTGCATTTTGCTGAGGGACTTGTTCATTATGAGCTATCCTCAGCAGCAGCAGGATGTACTGGCTAATGCAGCTCCAGCTGCTGCTGCAGGACCTGGGAGGTGTAAGGCTACTTCGTACACTGGTACGCCCTCAAAGCTAAAAGAAGATAAAGGACAGTCTGGACACTCTTTGCTTGGGGATTCCCCTTGGAGAGAGGGAAGGGGCTGTGTGAGTAGGCCAGCAGGAATTCACTTCTACTAATTTCCATGTGGTCTGCAGGCTTAGGTTCCAGTTATTAAGTGGTTCTCTAAGGACAGGTGTGGATCATGCACCTCTGCCAGGAGATACCCGTGACTCCAACCCAGAGCCTCTCCAGGACCTGCTTGCCCAATAATTTCTTTGTCCCTATTTGTCATGGATGTACCTTTTGTATGGCCCACGTGATGTTTGCAGTGTGCTTTGTGTGGACAAAAAAGGACCCATATAAATGCAAATTTAATGTATTCATTTATTCTATACTGAAGGTTGTACTGAAGGCCAGGTAAATTACACCCACGGTGTCTGCCAGTCAGCTCTTAATGTCATCCACTTCAGGAACAATAACTTCCCATAGAATTTGTTAAACATGATTTTCTTTTGTTAGCCCTTGCAGACTATTTTTAATCAAATAGCACTTCTCCAGGTTTTTTCCATCTGGCTGGACCCACTAGCTGCTGAATTCAAGGACCCTGATTCATTACTACCTGCGTCATTTGCCTGACCTTGCCATGAGACCACAGTGGCAGCTTAACAAGGTCCATCCACCTAGTGCAGCCCCCGTTGGTCACAGCTCATTGCTGAGATCCCCAGGAGCTGAATCCTTGCCTTGATACTTTAACAGTCTGCAACAAGAGCAAGTCCTTCATCACTCACTCTGGTTTTACCCAGAGTCCCTTCATTATTTCTTTTATTCCCCCAGAAAGTATAAGGCTGTCCCCAGCATTGCTCTCATTATCCCTCTATGAACACTGGAAAAAGAACGTATTTACATTTCCTGACATGCTTAGTATTCCTGTCATTGCTGTCTCCCTGAGCCTGCCCTGACCTTTGCAATGACATTTTCAACAACTCTATTCCCCACATATTTTCTTTGCTGCTATTTCCTGTGCAATTTTGACTTCATTTTTCCTGCCCTATTTTTGTTATTATTTTCTTCTTTGTTCTTTTATGCTCTCCTTTATAGATCCCTGGCCATAGTGATGGCCTGGTGGCCCTTCCAGACACTGCTTGTTCCCTGCCACAAGCCTCACTGTGGTCTATAAAGCTGCTGGGTACCGAGTACAGGGAAATTAAGGTCTGCTGTGACTGAGGCTCAGCACATGGAAGGAAGTTTGACTTGTGGAACTTGGGAGACCTCAGCTATTAAACTCCTGGGATGTATGTGCCACTGGCCTCATGCAGGGATGGGATGTCAAGAGGAAGACTAAGCTTTCAACTGCTGGCATCACTAATGTGGTTGTTTTGGCCTCAGGCTAAACCCAGCTGTGAGATCTAAAGCTGTGTGCACCTGTGTCCCCTCAGCTTGTCACACCTCTGTGCTTCTGTGTCCCAGGGCCCGCAGTGCTACACACACTTCAGACCCCCAGGGAGCCTATGGGATGCAGGAATACAATTTCCTTTAGGCTATTTGGGGAAAATCATTTGCACTTGTTGTGAACCTCTGGTTTTGTTTTGAGGCTCAAACTCTTAAACCTTGTCAAGTCCTTGTATGGATTTTTCTGTTGAGTCAGTATGTGGTGGAGTCAGACCTTCAATTACCATAAAGAAGTAAAGTTTTGGGGAGGGCAGTGGATTTATAGTGATAGGCATTGGCATAGCTGACAGTACAAAAGAAGAAAATTTATTGTATTCCTGAGAATGAAAGATACATCCTCTGGAAAGCAGATAGAAAATCTATCTGTTACTTTCTAGGACATCCTTATCACCACAGCTTTTCAGTCATCCCTCCTCCTTTACCAATGCAAGAGAACTGATGTGGTTCAGGAGGGCACCTACTCATTATTTTCATTATCTATTTTCCTCTTTCTTTCTTTCTTTTTCCCTATCAGGCATTGTTTAACCAGCAGTGCTGCTGGAGAAAAGTTGTACCATCTGGATTTGTACCCTCAGTGATTGAGTTCCTCATGGCTCAGAAACAGCAAATGCTACTCTTGCAAAGGCCTCTCCAAATCCCTGGAAGAGACACCCTTAATCTCTGGGAGAATCTTGTAGAAGCAGCCCAAAAAAGACAGATGCAGAACAATGCAGTTAACAGCCTCACTACAGCAAGGGGGGACCCAGCTAAGTACTGTGGCTAAAGTAGGACAAGGGTTACACTGAGGAAGGGTGAGGAGAGCAGGAACAATATAATTTCACCTAGGCAAGCTGAACAGCAAAGGCTGTTCCATTGCTGAAAGCTGATTCTATGGTGACACAGCTAAAGGAAAAAACATTTTTTTCCCTGAAACCAAACAAATTGCTTTTGGCTTCTGATAATTTATAGCCTCACAATTTATTCTCTGTTTTCAGGAATAGGTGGAGTGCAACAATGCTAGCAGCAGTTCATACATTGGACTTCTGCTATGGAGGAAAAGGGGTTGAAGGACACAGGGAATTTGATAAACAGTTCCTTGGAAAAGACATAAAGCAAACAGAACAAATAAATCCAACAGAGATAATGCATCCACCTAAGAGCATGGTGCCATCCTGCCCAAGCACTTTGTCTTTAATTATGTGACTGCTTTTATCTCCCTCTGGATTAGTGAGGGGGGCTTGTGCTGGCCGTGTACCAGTGTCCACACATGGCTGCCACACACAGATCAGACATTCCACACCAGCATGGTTTGGTGAGATCCCTTCAACTTTCCACACCAGCTCCAGTCTGGCATCACTATTTCCTCCAAAGCCTCCCTTCTCCAGAACTTCCTGGGGAGAAATAATTGGCAAAGCACCTGTTGACATCTACTCAAGCAGAGAGGGATGCTTGAGAATGACCAGAAAACAGCCTTGGGACATACTTTGCCCGGGGTTGACTGACCGAACGGAGGGGTGCTGGCAAAACAAGGAGCAGAAGACAGAGTCAAGTTGCACAGGTCAATACAGGTCTTGTAACTCAACAGAGTGAATCTAAATTTCTTGATCTAGATTAGTGCAAGAAAGCAGAGGGAAGCCAACCTCTGTCCTAGAAGCTGCCTCACCTAAAGAAAATGTTTTTAAAATTGTTTAAACTCTAGCTCTACCTTAGAAAATAGTTGCAATGGTTACTGCTTACCTATCTTGATGGAGATTTGTTGTCTCCTTTAACAAAATATCAATTAAGATATCTGCTTTTTCTTTGCAAGTGGAGAATAAACTCTCCAAATTTTTTCCTTTTTTCTGGCTCATTCTGTTAAGTCTGAGTGCAGCCCTTCTTGTTGCCAGTTGAATTCTGGCAGATGGGTTACACTTGGAAAGTGAGGTTTCCAGGACTGAGAAGCAGCTGAAGTAGGAGTGTGAATACTGAGTTTGGCAATCAGGCAGTAAATCTTTTGTAAACTGTCACCCTTAGAGATTGCTTACTTTTTTAAGGAGCAGTGCCAGAAGATGCAAATGTGCTGGTGTTTCCTGGAGACCATACACACAGCACATCCTCTGCCTAACTGGCCAAATCCAAGCAGAAGGTGCTGTAGGCTTGCTAAAGTTTGCTTAGATTAATTACCAGGCTTTTTGGAGCTGGTTTTTTTCAGCTGCTCTTTCCAGTTGCCTGTTCCTCAGCTATAAGAGAGCCCAGCAGCACAGCTATGGAAAACAGACCTGCTTGCTGGGTGTGCTCAGCAATGCATTGATCTACTGTGGTAAGAACATGAGAACCAGGGCGTGCACTGCCATCCCAAGAAGGACTGCTGAGAGAGCACTAAGTATCCTAGAATAAATACAGTTTTGCTAATTCTGGGTGATCTCAACAATATGTGAGTACCGTACCTCTGTGGACAAGTGCAAGTATCAGCAGTGAAGTGTAGCAATTTGCAGATATACTCTGTGGCAAAAACCTGCTGCATCTACAGTGTATTGATGTCAATACCTCAACAAATACTTCCCAGGGTCTGTGACCAGTGTGCAGTCACGATGCCAGTGCCAGTGCTGCAGTGGCCTCAGATATCCTCCTATCCTATCCTATCCTATCCTATCCTATCCTATCCTATCCTATCCTATCCTATCCTATCCTATCCTATCCTATCCTATCCTATGAAGCTGTAACTATGTTTCTTTTCAACCTTGCTTTATACTTCTCATGAAAAGGAAGCAAAAGAACAAGCAGCAGGAATTACCACTTCCCAGTTTTGCAGTCTGAAACAAGAGGGGACAGTAGATGACTTGAAGGGCCAGGCACTCGCTTTCTCGAGTCATTTTGCTTTTCTCAGAGGAAGTTATAAACGTGCTGCCTCAAATCCAGGTATCAGTGTGGGGAGGGATGTTTGTGGTATTTACTCTACAAAGAGCCTCTTTGCTTGGGCTGCCAGGAGAGAATGCCCTGGACAAGGACACTGGAGCTGAGAAGGGACTGGAATGCCCATGGTTTAAAGAAAAGGACAGATTTTTAATTTGCAGGCACTGGTCACTTCCCACACATCCCTTTTTGACCTGGTAGTCTTTATCTCTGGCTTTAGGAGCTGCTCAGCCTGTACTGGGAGTTAACAACAACTTCAGCTCCCAGAATCTGGTCAAGCCCTTGCCTCAAGGAATACCCGTGAATCGCGGATGGATTTAGAGCTTTTCAGCTTGTCTGTGAGCAGTGGGTGTATTCTGGCAAGTTATGGTAAGTAAGTATCCTGGCCTCCACAGTGGATGCTCCATTCATTGCTTCTGTAAGGAGCCAGGGACAGTTTCAGAGAGTAGCTGGTCTGAATTACTGGTACTAAGACATCAGAAGGAACACTGTCTTAATCTGAATAGGCTCAATCTAATTAGCCAATATAAATTAATTTAAGCAGATAATTAAAAGAAGTAATAAGAAAGTAATAGGAACAGTAAATCTGAATCAGGTTTGTGGCTCTGAAATGCTTTTCAAAGTCTGAGTCATGCCCACCATGGAGATATTAGAGATATTGTAGTTAGCAAGGCAACTCTGTCTGACAGCTTGTCAGAGGGCAGCTACTGAGAAGTCTTTCTGCATTCACCCAGCTGAGATCTGCCTGCCTCTCTCCTTGGTTCTGCTCAAGCTCACACACGTCTTCCTGCCCCAGCTGGGAATTGCTCTTCTCCAGGGTCTCTGCATCTCTGTGGAATTGTGTTGTCGCATGCTGTCATCTCTGCATGCCCTCCCTTCCTGACATGAGTTGAGGCTTGAATGCTCCTCAGCATGTGGGACTCTCGAGGGAGGAGACCTGCATGCAGGGATGCTGAAGTGAAGGAGAAGGAGGAAACACTTTCTTGCACCACTGTCATTTCAACTTCGAAAACTTCTGAGTCTTAGTTTCAGGGGAATGGAGCCAATTAAACAGCAAACTGGAAAGCTTAACAAGTATCTCCTTTCAATGGAAGTCCTTCTCTGAGTGACATGAGCTGAGTGGGGGGAAGACTAAACAGACAGGAGCAGCAGCAAGTTGTTTCTAACTGAATAACTTCAGCACTTCATATTTTGGTGCACTGTCATTGAAATGCAATCAATTTTCCAGAAGCAAATACACTGAAACTAGAGAAGACTTTGATTTCTACTTTTGCAATCAAATTTGGCAATGCCTCTGAACATATTTTTCCCTGATTACTTAAAGGACACTGTAGCAGAATTCAGAAATATAGTCAGTCTGTATCTTTTTGTTTGGAAAAGATGGGCAGTCATTTGGTTGACATTCTCAGTGGGATATTCCTTAGCTGTACACCTCTTCAATCAACTAACATTCATGCAGGCACTTTCAAACACAGAAAGGACCCTGCTGATGAAAATAACTGCTTCTTGCTTGTGTTGCTGCATAAAAAACATACCTGCAGAGCTGCCTGGAAAGCCAGAAAGGATACTACAGACAGCTACTGTGATATACAGGTACATATCCTTGTATTTTGCCTACCGAGCTCTGCACTGAGTCAAGTGACTGGAACTTGGTAGCTACCACGGTTCATACTCATACCAGTAAAAGGCTAGAGCCTTTTTGACAAGTTTTGCTTTTCAGACCATCCTTAGATGGTCTTCCAGATTTAGAATCAACATCTTCTCTGGCCCCTGTAATTAAACATGCCAACCTGAATGTTTCTGGAGACCTTGTCAGCTGTAGGCTTTGTTATGCGGTTTATCTCGAATTGCTTCATTACCACCTCATGTTCTTGCCTTCTTGCCTTCTCTCCTTACTGATGAGAGCAGTCACATTTGTCTGATTGTCCAGCCAGCACCTTTAACTTTCTCAGCTGACAACATCCCTTTCCTGACTCCCTCACCTCTTCAAACTTGTGCACTAACTGCTGTCATGCAATAGCAGTTGAGTGCTTCTCTGGGAGATGAGTGATGCACATGGGCTTACCCGTGCTGATGTTTCCTGCTGGTTTGCCCTCTTGCCACATCACTTCATGTTCATTATGGACATTGTACCACCTGTCAAAAATGGTTTTTTCAACTGTACACCCTGTGGAGATAGCTCTGCTGCCAAACAGGTACACTGTTGGTGATACAGCCTCTGGGTAAAGCAAAGCTTATTTGATGAGAATAACATCTCAGAGCACACTGTTTATCTATGGTGCCTTTTTCCTAATTTCCCTTCATGAAGGAGCTAATATTTCATTGACAACCATTTGCTGAAGACTCACACTGAAGCTTCAACCTGACACTGGCAAACCTAAAAACAGAAGAGTCATTCAAACAGCCAGCTGTCAGTTAGCCTGCTGCCAGATCAGGGGGTTTATTCTGAATTCAGTTCAAATTCCTCATGGTGTCAATACAATGAAAGGCACTTGGCTTATTAACATGAAAAGAATTATCCCTACCTCAGTGTATCTTATTATCCTAGAAAGGGAATTCAGACAGTCTGCTCCATTATGTTTAATGGCTGGTATTAAATTTGTCAGAGCCAGTGTAAACTCAGACACATTTAGCAATACTCAGATAATTAAAGAAGGTCTGACACTGAAATCTCTTACTCATATTTGATTTGCTGAGTAGGATGAGGAAAATTACTTTCTCTCCAGCGTTTTCCTGTGCCCTGTTCTGGTTGGAATCAGACAACTTAGGTCATGGCCCTAGTGCCAACAGTTATCAGAAACATGGGGTCAGATCAACCCTCTCTGAATTTAGAGAGGCTGCCAGGTTTACAGTATTATTGATACTCAAAAGACTTGATTGCTGTTTTATTTGAAAGAGAGCTTAAAACACTGACATACACCCACAGGGATAGCAGCACTCTCTTCTCTTTTCAGAAATGTGTCTATTTTTCAGGGGTCCCTACCTGCTGAAGGGAAGTATTGTCATTTACCAGGCTGGGTTTGAGGTCTACAATTCTCTTCAAGGCATTTTGCCTCTTCCCCTCTTTATCCTCTGCACATATGGAGTTCCTGCCTCTCTCTTCATGCATTCCATTCCAAGAAACAGATTCCTAATATATCTTTACCCACAACATTCTTGGAAATACTACTGAGCCCAGGAGGGGCTGTGTGGTCCAAGTGGAATGAAGCATTTGTTCTCACCCAACCCACCACAGACAGAGCTGTGGTGTGGCCAGCAGCAGTGACTGAGAAGTCAGCAGTGACTGAGAAGTCACTGCTCTATCTGGACAACCAGCACTAAGTCACAAATCCAAGAGTGAGAGCTCGTTCTGAGAATAAACTCACCTCACCTCCAAATGAGGTTTTGTCTTGTTTTCACAATGAATATTAAGGATAGTAGGTTCAAATGGGTGTTTAAAGGCCACCTTGGGTGGACAGTGGAACATGGTGTGCTGCTTTCAGGCCTCTATACCTGCAGGCTAATCAGTGCAAGGCCAGTTCCCACTCGGAGCACACACATCTACCCAGCTGGACTGCTGTTCTGGGTCCTGAACAATGAGCCAGGAGAGAAGCAAGACTGCTGGCATACAGAAGATAATTGGAGACCCTCAGCCTAGCTGCTCACTCATTAATCAAGACAAATTCACAACCTACCTGGCTCCTTCTGCCTACTCCTAGTCTATAATTAGCAACTCTTGCTTATGTAGCAGCCCCAGCAAATTGCTTCCCATCTTTGGTGACAGTAACTCTGAGAGAAGGATATGACAAAGGGAAAAGGAAAAGGAATAAATGGCTACAATAAGGCAGAAACCATTAGTCCTAAGCAACAATAACACTTCACATCTTAGTATGAGCTCTGTCTTCATTTGTATGAGGGCGTTGTTGGAATTATGGACAGATATTAGCAGTAGGAATGCAGGCTCCTTTTACACAATAGCAACAACTTTGAGGTTTACCCTTTGGAAAAAGCCTGAAAACTGCTGAGATGGCCCTGGACCAGGGTGCTGGGCTGCACAGACCAGCTCAGGGCTGTCAGGCAGCAGTCCACCCCATCCTCACCATCTAAAACTGTATGCTTGACTGTCCTTGCCCTGTGATACAACAAAATCACACCACTTGCACCCTTGAGGATATACTTCTCTTGATCATCTCCTTTCACTGACTCTGCAAAGAGACATCATGGTAGAAACAGGATCATGATCTGCCTTAGGGGCACTGCTAGTGTAACATTGCCCATGTGAGGTCCAACCACAGCACCTGCAGTTCCTACAGGTGGAGATGGGACTGAGATTCTGGTTTTGGCCTAAGATACTTTTGCTACTCATCCTGACCAGGTTCCATCATCTTGAACCTAAGCTGTGGTCCACACAAAGAGCTTTGTGGCTCTTTTAGTTAGTGACTGCCCATAATGTCTTCCTGCTCTTGGGCAATTTTAAATGAGTTGGTGCTGTACTGTGGGGAAATGGAAATGTTCACAGGTGTGAGAATGCCACTCATTATAATTCATGGGAATTGTCATTAAATCAACACATCCTCAGGTTCTGCAAATCCCTGAATCTGTTGCTTCGAAAGTCAAATCTGTCTAGGCTTTTCGATTGCAAATGAGTATATTGAAAGTGTGCTTCCTTTTCTGAGAAATCAAAGCCTGTTTGATTGAAGCTCATTTTCACATGATCAGCTGATGCAGCTCACACTTTAGACTTTTTCAAATTCTTTTTACTTTCCTAGAAAAATACATAAATTAGAAGAAAAGTGTTTTTCTTCAAAGTCATCTGTCCAGGCTTTCAGTCTCTTACATTTTTTGCTGCCAAACTTAAATAAGTTAAGGTGAAAAAATTGTCTATTTTCTCAGATGACAATAATGAGATGACCTTTCTTCTGAGTATAAATGCAGTAATAAAAAAAGTGGTTTGATGTCAAAGAATTAGACATTCATGTCCTGATAATACTAAAATACTGAAGATTTTTTGTAATAATAATGCCTAAATGATCCTTCCCATTTTTCTTGTTGCCTTCCAGATATTTCATTTCATAGCAAGAATTCTGAAAATCTGTTCTTTCTTTTGGCAGCTGAAAAAACTTGCTTTTTATGACTTGTCTCTCTGATTTTTTGCTTTGCAGAGTCTCTAGCCAGAAGGATGGTATTGTCTTGCCATGAAGCACTGCTTGATGCTCACCTCTCATTCCTAGGTAGAGTCTTGTTTGTCATTATTTCAAAAGCTCAAAACTAATTTAAAATGTAGGCAACACTGGAAAACATAAGGGAAAAGTTCAGCCCTTACAAAAGGGAAGGAAAGCAAAAAGAGGGATGTGACAGAAATATAGATCTGGTGTCTTTTAAGAGAAGGCTGCTAGTAAATACATAGAAAGTGTAACAATTTATCCAAAGTGTCAGATATTTTACCTGTAAGTTTTCTGCCTATCAGGAATTTGAAGGGAGAATTTTCTAAGATGTTACAGGAATGTAGACATGTAGTATGCACTTAGAAGAAAGCTTTTTAGAGTCAAATGCAGAGGGAAAAAAAAGAGAAAGAAAGAAAGAAAGAAAGAAAGAAAGAAAGAAAGAAAGAAAGAAAGAAAGAAAAAAAGAAAGAAAGAAAGAAAGAAAGAAAGAAAGAAAGAAAGAAAGAAAGAAAGAAAGAAAGAAACAAAGAAACAAAGAAAGAAAGAAAGAGTTTTCATTATGAAAACACTGGAGTACAAGATGTTTCACTAAGAGTTACTATAAACTCCAGGAGACCAGAAGCCAAAAGAGAAGCTGCACAAGACAGAGACCTGTCAGATTAATGCCTGCTGACAAAATGTGTGGCATGGAAAGAGAAAGAGAAAAACAAAGTGTAGAATTAGAGACATCAACATCTGGTCAGAGTTTTCTGTTGGTTCAGGCTAAAAAAACCCACAAATTCCAGCCATCAGAGCTGAAAAGTGAAATTATGCAAGTTTCTCCTCAAAACCACATTTAGCTCTTTTTCATAGGAACCTATTTAATCTATGTACATTTTAATTAAATTGATCTTTTCATTATATAAATCTATATTAATTTATTTCAGCTGATTGGACCACCAGGCTGAGGCACTGTCTCAGTGGTTGCAGGTCTTCTTAGACTTCTGAATGCACACAGCTTCAAAGGTGGGCTTACAGCTCTGAAGAACTACCTCTTCTATGAACAAAGAGTCCCTGTGCTGTGTTTTGCTCTGTACAACAGCCCAGTGCTCCTTGTTTCCCTGGCAATGCTGCAGCAGTGAGGCTGGCATTCATAGCTAAGCACATGTTTAAATGCTTGATGGATTTAGGGCTCATTTGGTCTACTCTCAATTGGGCCTTTCTGCTGTCTACTGCTCAAAGTAATGCACATTCACTCAATGCAGTCAAAAATAATCTGAGCAGACATCAGAAAGGGCACAGTGCAAAAGAGCAACCTCTGAAAAGCCCATCAGTACTGACCTGGTGATGTGGACTGGATTTTCCATACAGTGGTAATTAATTAATATTTATTGATTTATTAAAATCAATAAGTTTAATTACATTGCTGATACCAAATAATCTATTTCTCTGCTAGGTCGTGCTGAAAACAACTTTGATTTTCAACAGCTGTGAAAATCCAAAGATGTGGCAGGCACACAGCAGTGCTTGTTTCTTTCATCACATTATTCTTGTGGTCTTTTCCACAAATGCCTGGGTGTCTCTTAGGTATTACTTTTTAATCATCTGCCCTCATTACATGTAGTGCTTACTCCTTTTTCATTTTCTAGCACAAACCCAGAAAGAAGGCAATTAAAATTCAATAATGGTGCAGTGCTTAGACACTCATTAAGTAGTCATTAGGTAGTCTGGAGACTCATTGTCTTTACAAGGGTTTACTCTCCATGAATCTCCTCTCTGCAGTATTAGTTCAAACCAGCAAGCACAACGTGAACGTGAATCCAGAGGGTCCCCAAGTCTCCTGTCCCACCTGGGATGCAGCAAACCCTGAGGGCTCCTCCAGCAGCACCAGGGAGATGCTCAGTCCTGGGGCTGCTCTGGCTGCCTCCACTCCCACTGTGCTACCTGGAAGTGATTCCTGTCAACCTCAGGCAATAGTAGGATCATTTCAACAACCATGCTTATGCTTGTTGGAATACCACCCCCTCCCAGAAACACAGTCCCCAGTTGCCAAGGCAGTTTGTAGAAGGACACGCATGAGTAACTGGCAAAATTAGGCCTCTAGGGAGTCAGGAGCATTTGCTGTCAGCCTCAGGAGCCAAGCTCCTGCCAAGAGAGCATTCAAAACAAGCAGGCTTCATTTTGAGGTGAGGAAAAAAGCACAACTCACTGGCAGAGACAGGATGGCAAAAGTATGCCACTGATTGTCAGATGCCTAAAGGCATCAATAAAATAATGCTCACACTCAAAAACTGTCTTACAAAACAAGAGAAACAACCTCTCTTGATTTAAAGGATTGCCTCTGGACATTAAATAACAGCATCTGTTCTACACACTCTGAGCACCTTAGGTTTGCTTTGCTTTCTGTCCTCGAGGATTTGGGGAGGAAAGAGGACAAGACAAGACAACTGAGAAAGTTCAAGCTGGGAAGATTCCATGGCAGTTCTATGGAGCATTTACCCAGAACTCACTGAGAGCAGAGGGAGAAAACTCCAATGCATTATTTAGGACTACTCTCACACTGCTGACCCTTTATAGATGCAGTTCAATAGAGCAGCCTCTGCCAGAAAGAGACTTCCATATGAAAAAGCCTGAAATAGAACTCGTATTAGAGATGCTGAGAGGAAATAACACAGCCCAAGGGAATATATGCATGCCATGGTGCAACCAGCCAGCTCCTGAGGGATCAGCAGATGGCAATGGAGAGAGGAGAGGAGAGAAATTCACAGATTCCCAGCTTCTTCACAGCACTCGGTCACCTCTAGGGCATAAAGCTCTGGCACAGAGTCACCTCATCGACAGTCCATCACACACACACTTCATGCACAGTCACAGAGTTTTATTTCATTAAATACTGGTTTTCTGTATTAAAATTCATTTCACAACACTCCTTTATGCCTTGCCTCTTCCCACAAGCCATGGCTGACTGCCTGGCACAGCATCAGGTGAGAATCAGGAGGAGTGCTCACCTTGGTTGGCTTCCTGTTGCACTTTGCTATACAAGCTCAGGTTACTACTCTGAACCATCTGACACTCATATTCCTGCTGGACTATTCATCTGGGAGGCCTGGGAGGTTGGGATTTCCTTGGACCTCTTTGTACAGTGCCTGATGCAGTACCTGATCAAAACATTCAGGTTTTTTTTCTATTCACGGTGCATTCAGCTGTGTATTTACTGGCTCGTAAGAATTTTTTTGAGCAGCTGGCAGATATTTAGTTTATCAAGAGAGAAAACATATCCTTGAAGGTTTGGTGACGTGCTGTGCATCAGGATATATACATGCCCATATGTATATAAATATGTTTGTGTGTGCATGCATAGATGTAGAGGGAGATGACTGATAGATAAACAGTTCATGATAGAGTCACAATTCATTTCTCTGTGTAGATACATGTACATAGATACAACATTCTCAGGCTCCCTAAGATAGACTGCAGTTTCTAAATGCTAAAATATATCAATATGTAGGACCATTAACTAGTACAAAGCAGTAATCTTCTCCTTCATTTGCCATTTTTTTCAGAGGTATTTTTTCTTATTGATTGCACACCACTGCCTTTGTACTTTGATTACAGCTACGCTGTAATAATAAGAATGACAACAAAGCTGAGCCCATTTCATCTACGGGGTGATAATCACAGTGTGTGTATTTCTGGCGCATTGCAAAACATTGGAAATCCCTGGCCAGGTGTCATCAAGTGGAATGGAAAATATTTACCCAAGCGGTGTACTTTTAAACCAGCTGACTAAATGTCTGTTTTCCTCAACTGCTCTTTCTGTTGGAAGTTTTCCCAGGACCTGTTTTCTGCTTTTTGACTTAATGGGGAAGTGACCAACTGCACAGTGTGAGAATACTGAAAGTCAGGAGGCTGTAGTTAGCCATTCATGAACAACGGAGGACTGAAACATGTCTGCAGAGCTAATAGAGCAAATTATCTGTAAATACTAACTTCTCAGTCATGATGGCCAAATTCCAAACCAGATAAAAGAAAACTGGATCAGAAGCATATGCATGGTCTTCTCTTGCTGTGACCACTGACATCAAGGTTTCCTGTTAGGTTTTCATTCTTAGTCTCATTTTAGGTAATTCAGTGGCCTTCAGAAAAGGCCATTCACTGTCCCTTTATTGCCCCAACCATAAAAAAGTGGCAAAAGTAAGTAGGACAGGGTGTGGTAACTAAGTATATGAGGAGAAGGTGTAAGAGGAAGGAACCTACAACCCTATTCATCCTATTCCATCCCTTCCCCACTCTCTGTGCCTGACCAGTCTGTACATAAATCTGCCCTTGCTGTTAACCAGCTCTTCTTATGTGCATATATCCAGCAAATCTGCATAGTTATTACCAAGGCAGTCATATTCCTGAACAGGAATAGTCATCAGCCAAATCAGCATCTGGAGACTGTATTTTCATTAGACACCTACTTACTACGAATAATCACATGCAGAAACTTTCTGCTGGACTTTTCTCTCCTGAAAAACAACAGTATTCAGTGGAGACAGGCTCAGGAGTTTTCAGGTTAGGCTGTGTTGTGCACACATATTACAAACAAAATCTGAAAGATGAATGTGCCTCTGTGCATATTGATCCTGTTTCCAAACAAATCTCCTGCTTGAGCCTTTCATCTCTTGCCCACTAAATTCCCTCAGGTAATAGTGGTTGCACCTACAGGTCAGTCTGAGCTGACTTATACCAAAGATGAAGGGTCAGCCTTTGCATTAACCATATGGCCACTTTGCTGTCTCCTACCCTTTTTTTCACCTGTCTACCTGCTTGATGCTCCATTGCTCTGATTTTGTGTGGAGCTGGAGATCCAGGAGTGGCCAGGTGAGCTCCTGCTGTGCCAAGTGCAGCTTTGTGGTTTGGCTGTGAGAGAACCTTGGAGCTGGTCATCACAGGGAGGCGGCCACAAAGTCAGATCTGTGAGGAAGGAAGGTCCTTTCCTACAGGCAGGATTTTCAGGAAATGGAAACCTCTAGTTCATCTTGCCAAAAGGGGATTCTGATGCTTTCTAGAAATTATCTGACAGAACAATCACCTCTAAGAAAGGATTTCCTTTTTGTTTGCTGTGAAAAATAGCATTGGTCTGCCTCCTAATCCAGCTGCCAACAAGAAACTGGCAGTTATACTTCTTATCAGAAAACTCAGGTGCTGTTTTTCCCTTTATAGTTCAAGCACCTTTATACCAGGTTTAAGACCTCAAAGCATTAAAAAAATACTCAGCCCACTTCCTTTATTTTCAATATCTCTTCATCAAGCAATTAATCTTGTAGCATTTTTAAGTGAATCAATAAAAAAGGCAGCAAGGTTGGCTCATGCCTGCAAAGCTTTTGGTACACATGTGTAGGTTAAATGGGATTTTTTATTTTATACACAGCACCTTAATGCCTTTACTTCCTTACATTTACTTCCAGCAGTTCTGTTGTGCTTTATTACTGAAGATCCATGATATCAACAATCATCCTCTTTCCTGTTAGATTTCTACTAATGACCACCAGCAATGGGATTTTGCAAGTTAAACAGTAATGCAAAAATTTCTGTCAAATCCATGGGATGTACTTCTGTGCTTTTACTACAGCTCAAAGGCAAAAATTTCCTGCTGTGATTAATGTGTATACTACATTGGCTAATTGTGATATGATTCACGCAAAAAACCCCCATAAAATGAAACAAAGTATGGTTTAAAGCATATAAGCAGTAAACCAGTAACCTCCAGATCCTCACCTGCCTTGAAGGTCATTTCCTGCAGAGAGCAGACAGCAACTAAGGAAGTATAAAGGTACTGTGAGTTCTTTTTCCTGTGCAAAAAATGAAAGAAAATACTTTCATGAGAGAGCACAACCATTTCCCTGAAGTCAATATGAGTGACTAAACAATGTTTTTCAGGTTTTTTATCCCTTTAATGATCTCCTGAGTCCTTGACTGCCTTAGGGAGTCTGACCCATTCTCACCCAGTTATTTTTTTGCATGCTGTATGGAAAACAGCTTGAAGAAGCCTTTGTCACTAATAAAAGAGGAATTGACTGCTTACAGAGGCTGTTTTTTAAGTTTTTGTGATAAATCACCTTGAATTGCAGCAGAGGTAAAAGAAAGAGTGAAGATTATCTTCTGACATTGTTCTCACCATGTCAGCTACTCATTGTTTGCTTTTGGACTTCATAGTCCCTGCAACATCCAAGCATGCCTCCTGTATCTCGGACTTCAGCACTTCTCTTTTAAAATGGTCTTAAGTTATATTCAGAAAATCACACATCTGGAATCAGACACACATACACAGCATTGAGAAGGATGGGGAGTGCAAATCAAGAAGAAATAATAGGAAATAGACTGAAACCTGACAAACATATATGTTTCCCTACCTCAGTGAACATCACAGTGGACTTTAGTCTCTGGCTTGTAACACTGTGTATTCTAAATAAAAGCTGAAGGTGGGAAAAGCTGAAACATACCAGAATATCTTCTTACTTTGAGCTGGAAGTAAAGTGCCTACATCATCTGTAGCTGGATGTGCTTTTGCTTCCTCAGTTTATAGTGCTGCTAAAATAGATTTAGATGACTCTACTTGCCTTTTGCTTTGTCCTTAACACATCATAAAGATGGATAAGTAGCACTGTTTAATTGACCATCAATACTGGTACACTTCACTGTAAATAACTCGGGTCAAATGGAAATGTTTTTTTGATATTCTTAATACAAATTTCTTCTAATTTATTTAATGCAGTCCCAAAGTCCTTTAAGACTTGTGGTGAAGAAGCAGGAAGCATAGGATTATTGTAATGGCTCAATGTCTAAAATCCATTTGGTTTACAATTCATTTTAGATTCCTTTACCAATTGTATGACTTTGTTAACCTTTAGTCTTTTACAGATGGAGGAAGGAGCTCAGAATGACGAATAAGGAAGAAGTAGAAGGAGAGCACCAGGTATATAATCAGAACCTGATACACAGCTGAAATAAGCAGGAGTGACATACATATGAAGAAGGGAGCATAAACACTAAGAAAGAACATTAACAGTAACAACGTGCAAGGCAGCAAAAAATCAGTTTATTGCTCCATTATTGAAGAATTTATTTAATCCAAAAATATTCATACAAGTACAGTGTATGACCAGACATACTTCTGCCATTATGAATATGCACACCTATCTCTGTGTGCATACATGTCTACAAATATACACACATGTATGTTTTTCCACTGTTCCTTTGAAGCTCAGATTAAATGCAGCCCTCTTGACCAATCAATAATAACAAGACAATTAGGGGCTGAGTGGCCATACATATACATATACATATACATATACATATACATATACATATACATATACATATACATATACATATACATTTAAGAGTAAATCTGCCAAATTACAAAAATTATGGGCTTAAATATCACAAGGACTAGTTAGCACAGAAATCAACACCAGCTGGAGGCTAATCCTTCATTATTCCATAAGAGGCAGCTTTGCCAGAGATGCTCTGAGAGCAGGACTGGAGTCCAGCTTCAGCCTAGAACACCTTTCCTTATGCTTTAAGTGGCAGAAAAAGGGGACATAGTTAACTGTGAATCCTCCCCTCCACTGTCACAAACATTTGCTCTTCTTCCAGCCCCTGAAATTCGTGCCACATTTACCCACTTCTTACTGCAGTCTGGACTCTTAAATAGAGCTTATGTATTACATTACCTTCAGCAGTGTCCTCCCAATACCTCCTGTACTTGTCTGTTGGCCTGAAGGAGGCCCCTTCCCCCTCTGTGCCATTTCCAGCTGTTACTAACACACTGCTACAGCTGAAGATGCAGCTGTGAAGCCTGTAGCTGCTCCTCGAAGTACAGCAGTTGATCCACTTCAAAGCAATCACTTGCTCGAGAAACCAATTTCTCCAAACAGCTCCTGATCTCCTCCTCACTGGCATTCTGCTGCCTCGCTTGCTTGAGGCAGCTGTACACCGCCTCAAATGCCTCCACTCCCAGCTTCCCAATGGCAGACCTGGGGGTAAATATTACAGAAAAGGTCAGGTAAAAGTTAATTTATGATATACAGTAGCACAAGCATTAACTAGTGCATACTTATTCTAAATGTTGTAGGTTTGATTACAATGATATCATGATGCACCTTGTTTACCTGACAGTAAAAGGAACTAAAGTATTCTGGTGAATTTCTCCATGGTTAGCTGCTATACAAAGAGCCCAAGAGAAAAAATCTGGCCATAGCAAAGTCATGGGAAGCATGGCCATCTTCACTGTTACAGTCTGAGAATCCTCTTCATGCTGAGTCTGACAGACTCTTTTATCTAGAAGTCTGGTAAATACACATGTATTACTGCCTCTGGATTTCATCAAAAACAAAAGGAGCAACCCCAGTCAGCTGAACACCAGTGGTGTTTTATGTGAGCACACTCTGTTATTCATTGCTTTATTTTCACTTCTATCAAATACAAGAAAACCATTATACAAGCTCAGCATGAGCTAACTTGACACTTTTTTCTTTTCTACAGTGCTCTCCTTTTATCAGAACACAGATCTGTAACTCAGTGACAAAACACGCACTCAACAGCATCTTAATATTGATTTATAAAAAAGACTCATTTGAAAACTGCAAGACAATGAACAGCATTTCTTCCTCCTAAAAGAAAAGCATCTTTAAATTCATGTATCACAGGTAACATAAAATTTTTCACTTGGTGATGGCTTCATATTTTGATGAAAATACCAGGGTAATTTTCCTTCAGCGTATCAGAGACTATCTGCTTTTCATGCCTCTGACACAGGATTTGTTTTTTTTCACTAAACCTTTACATGTTAGAGCAGTTGGTTGTCTTTTAGATGAAGAGGAGGTGCTTGGAAGGGGATCATGTTATATGGTGCCTGCAGTAGGCTCCCCAGCCAGTGTCTGAGGCAGCAGGAGCTGGGACACCCTTAACTTGTGGCTGTACCAAGGATAATTTATACAGGGGCAGAGAAGGGGATCAGAGATGTCTCCTGGTGCCAGCATTAAGGCTTAGAATTTCAGTAAATGTGCAAGTAGGTTCAGAGGGAGCAGGCACACTTCCCATAGCAGTTTAAATTATTAAACCTACCCCCAACAACAACTTCACAAACTGCAGTTGTAGTTTTTCTTGGTTTTATACTGATTTTGCTACATGTCTAACCCCAGGGCAAGGTCAACTCTCCTCACACAATAGCATAATCAACCTAACGGTGTAGTTGCATTTCATTAGCGGTCACCTTGTTATTGCTGAGGAAAAACATAATCATAGTGACCTGTCAGGCAGTAAGAGTTCCATATTATGTAAATTCCTCAATTCTTAGGAAAACATTGCAAAGAATTTTACTTTATTGCTTCTCAAACTTCTCTCATCCCACTTGTTCTTTGCTTTTCTAGAACCTCGATCATGCCCAGGTGTGATTTCCCCTTTGGCTACAGGTGACCCCTCTGCTGGCTCCTGATACAGAGGCAGATCAGTAAGCTGGGGCAGAGAAAGCCAAGACCCAGAATCAGAAGTCACAGGGCCAAGCTGGAATTTCTACAGGTCTAGACCTGACTCAGCCCTGCTTCCTATAACTAGAAATTAACTTTTAATTTTCTACCAAGGATGTTGCTTATGAGAAAATACAAAGTGTCAGAAATAATTAATTCTCAGGCATTGGAATCCTAGGGATGCAATTACCATTAAAAGCTAAATGGAGATTTGTTTGATAAACAATGTACATTTCTTCACAAAGCATAATCAAAATATCACTATTTCTGTCCAACAGTTAAAAATCAATGAAAAGCTATCCTGAAATCACAATCACTGCTACTTCCTAAGTGCCTTTAATGACTCCTCTCTCCTTCTCAGACAAGTATGTTTAATTTTTTTGTCAGTCCTGTCTATTTAAAGATGAAAAATTAAGCAAACATATACCTTGGGAGTATTGCTTCTGCTAATAAATGTGGCCTGCAGACTTGAATCTTCTTTGTTCAGCTTGGCAGAGCATGCAAATCAGCTAATCCATGTAACAGCTGATACAATAGAATTAAGGGGGAAATGTTCATAGGTTGAAAATTACGGGGTAGGTAACAAAAATTATAACCTGCTTTTTACAAAAGAATACATCAGGTTCTGTTTGGACTTGAGAGCTGCATTAATTTGACTCTACTACCACACCATGCATCACAGAGGCAGAAGTGTAGGCTCTCAGAGAGTGAATGTCAAAGAGGTGTCACCAAGTCAATCTATCATCCTGATGGGGGAACAGGGGAAGGCACCTCCTGGAAAGTGAGTTTTGTCCATTATGGCCCTGATTCTGTGCTAGGGGTATTTGTCCAACCATGTAAAATCCCAGAGAGGCAAAATAACAGATTTCACATGAAATATGGGTAACTGCATTTATGTTTTGAAAATAATTAAAGCCTTGGCACTAAATATGCTGTGAGAACAAGAGCAGAACTCTCATTTACAGTCACATTTGGCCATCCATGTTTTCTTATTTACTGGCATTTACTATTTACATGCTATCCTATAGCTCACTCACCTAAAAACTCACTGTGAGTCATCATCTCTTTTTCAGTCAAGACCACATGAGTGAGGGGGATACCTGACATCTGGGATTTCATTATTGTGAAAAACTGTGGGCCAGACCTCCATCCCACACTGGCCTAAGTTGTTTTCCAGTGTTCTAAAATACAAGGAATTACATCAGGCTCTACCAGTCCAGGGTATGGCTTTGGGTAACACTCAGTAATGTGCTCAAGTGTCATATCTCAGATTGTTCTTTTCTTTCTTAGGTACAGTCTTAGTCGGAGGGATTCACTGAGCTCAACTTCCCTCACTCCTGGCTGCACAGAGCAGTCCCAATGCTCCAGGCAGAGGAGGCACAGGACTGGAAGCATGCTGTGACCACCAACCCACTGGCTGCACAGCTGCACAGCCAGTCTGGGGACACTGTCACCCATGGAAGCTGTGGCCTGAAAAATAACTACTCTTGTTGCCAGCTCCTGTGCAGCACACAACACATGCCTGAGAAAATGAACTACAACAAGACCCAAAGGCCATATTGATATTTGATTTGTGGATAATGATGGAGCGTGAACATAAAATAGAGACTTGCTTCTATCAAGGATAAGGCACTTCTGAGTATGGGAGACGTAGTAAAGAATAACAGCAAAATCACAGGCACTGCTGGAGGGGAGCTAAATTGGAGCCTTGAGAACTGCAGTTTTTAGACACAGGGTGTCTAAACCCATTCCAACTAATTTAGTGGATTTGAATTTATCAGGCTATCTGGTGATTCACAGTTGATTTTCTACGCATCAGTGCAAAATTACTAACATCTGACAATATAATAATATTGTATTCTCAACTGGCTGAGGAAGTTGTAAATCTTTCCCTAGGTGAACAAAGAATTCTCTATTATCACACAGGTTTTCATTTTGACTATTCTGGTACTAGCTACGTATTAACATCTCCTTTATGGCTGGGAGATCAATCACAATACACCTGCCTTTATGCCACACTGACAAAAGCCACAAAACAAGATTAATGCTGAAGTTTGTGATCCTCCATGGGCATTAGCAGCCAGGCTAATATCTCTCAACAACTTGTCATGACCTGCCTTGAAGGATAACTATGACACAAATCAGCAGCTAAGGGGTTTTTCAGCTTCTCACTTTCCAGTGTCATTTAGCATGATGGCAACTATCATTTAAAGCCATCCTGGTCTCACTGGTGCCTTCAGGGAGCTGCGTGTGGTCCGTGCCAAGAGAGGCTCTGCACACACCAGAGCAGTAACACCATGAAAGTACTTCTGGATCAGGCATCAGCAATAACATCCCACCTCTGCCATAACAACAACACCACACTGGACAAATACTACGACAAATACAGAAAATCCAGTTATTTCAAAATACCAGTTACTTATGCCTACATCACTGCAAATCTTAATAAAGAAACTTTCTGGACATGGAATACCCATTCCACTGGGCATTTATTTATCCTTTTGAATGCAGCCAGGCCACCTGCATCCACCACTGAAGATCAAATTGTAAAGCAGAGAACAAACCTGCACTGATTTTGGCTCACGAGGCATAAAAGCAAGTGCAGGGATCTTTGAGGAATAATTTCAGTAGATGCCTCTAAATTCTGATCTTCCTAAGTGAAGGAGCTAACCCCATGGAGTCCAGCAGTATTACTTAGGATTCTCACCAACACATCCAACAATGATTTGTCCCTGAATTAACGCTATTTCCCAGCATCAATTTATTAACCCCATATTTCACTTTAAAACAGTACAATCATGCCACTTTACAGTTAACCAGTAGTGATATTAATCTCAGCAAAAAAGATTGTTACATTTATCTCCTGAGATGACATTGCAAAAGAATCAGGAAATTACATATCCTTAGTCTCATACAAAATATTATTTTCTAACTGTACTAAAAAATTTTAAGATATCTACTACAGCATCTCATGGTTCAGTAAACAAACAGGTTTATCTCAATCAGAACACAAAAGATCTCTGTCCTCTCAAGTTATCTTTCTGTCATTCAGTTTGCTGGCATTACTGACTACAAATGATTAAAATTTTGACACTTGAAAGAAATGGCTCTGCATTCAAACCTTCAAATTTGCAGCATAACTTCTCTGTTGCCATTTGAAGACCCCTTGGGATCTGCTAGGAGAAGGGCATAATAACTTCCATGATTCAGGTTTTAGGAACCTATTTCTAAAGATAGGGCAACACTTTTCTGGTTCTGACAGCTGTTCAATCTTGGGAATGTGAAAAAAATGGCTACGTCTAAGAAAAGGGCTTATTAAAAAAAAAATAAGGTAATGGAAAGTATTATATGAAAGCTAGTTAGAAAATAAATACAAATTACTAATATTAGCCCCCACCTTCACCTTCAAGCCTCAGTGGACTTCGACTATCCTCTTATTACTGCTGAATGAAAATTTCTTCACCTGAAAACACAATGATAATTTTCCTAATTCATCCTTAATTACTTAATTCCTGAATTAAAACACCTTAATTTGATTGCAAACAAAACTCTCTGGCGTTCTACTTCAAAGACCTGCAAAATCTAAAGCATATTTAGGACACATTTTCCCATGAGTTAAAAAGGATCTTATTATTAAAAGATGCAGGCACACAGGTGAAGAAATATCAACAGTAATATTCTCCATGCACCTCATATTCAGAGATAAATGAATTTATAAAATAGGAATTGAAGCTGACATCTACTTTTGGAAGGGAGTTAACTAGAATTTAGAGCTGCTAGTTGAATTCTAGCTACTATGAATTTAGAAGACGCTTTATCATAAGAGAAAATGTCTCTCTTTTTCCCACAGAAGGAAACAAATTACAGTATACAAAGTCATTTAAATCAAAACTCAATACTGCAATTTTAAAGTCTTCCTATTAATTTACTACCAATACTAAAAACAAGAAAGGAAACATGTTTGCTTCTATAGAGCTATTCTTCGTGAAGTAGGGTGGCTGAAAATTACACTGTTTCACTGTGGCCACCTGAAACATTTCCCTGGGCTGCAGGAGTTTTATACACAGTCAGAGATTTCCTAGTCTTTCTATAATTATTATTTTATTATTTTTGATAATAGTTAAAAATAAAATAGTTAAAATAATAAAAATAGTTAAAATAATAGTTTATTATTTTAAACAACATTCTGATTTTTAACAGTGCCATGGCATTCAAAGAATCTTTGAAAAAGTCATCAGTTTAATTCCTTCAGCATCACTGATCACAATCAAGCAGGAATTCATGGCACACTTAACACACACCTGATGCTATTTGCTTTGTTTATCAATGCATTTGCTTTAGAGAGATGTGTCTGAAGAGCAGCACAATATACAGCTACTTCTTGAATGTGGGCATGTAAGGATACACTAGTTTCCTCTGAAAAGTCAATAATTACATGCAGATCTTTATAAGAATTTAAGAATACAGCTGCATTCTCTTTTGCTCAGCTGTGTGGTAACACAGAGTTAATGCTGATTTCCTTTTACATGGCTTAATACTGGGAGGAGGTCTCTCCTAACTTATTATTTCATACTAAAATGACAGCTTTAAAACCAACAAATTGCTTATCAGAGAAAGGAAAATGAATTTATGCATTTCAATGAAACAATCATAACTTAAAAAACAATAACTATTACTACTTTTTTTCTCAATCCAAGCATTGTCTTTAGCCATATTCTATTAAGTGTTACTACTGGATATAAAACAATGCATTTCTGAGTTAGCAAAAGTCAGTCCCATTAAAAGGTTGTCAATGAGTCAGGTGCTTCAATGGAGAGATTAATGTAATCAGCTGGTATGGAGATGGACAATTCTTGATAGAAGTATCACAAACATCACAGTAATTTACTCACAAAATTTCCAGCTGGGCTTGAGCACTGTACAGCCACAGAGGGAGGTGAAGCACATTCAAGCTCTGAGATATGCTAAACACCCATGCAAGGTTACAATAAAAGTAAAAATACTCTTAAACAATCCAGTCAAAAAGACATTTTAAAAGCTAAAAAAAACTGCTGTGGAATATGAGATGTCCAAATATGGCAAATATTAATACATACACATAAAAGAGACACTAACATATAAACAAAAAGACTCCCAAACCCATTTCCATATGGTTTTATGCAAACAGTTTTTTGAACATCAACCATCTGGGCTTAGTTCACATCTTTTTCCACCCAATGGGGCCTGAAGCTAGGTGGATTAGGTCCACAACTTCTTTCAGGTATCTTCTCACATCCATACCCCTTTAAAAACTTCCTAGCACAAAAAAGGACTAAGGCAAATTCACGTTTCAGCAGAGCCATACAATCCCATGATGACACCATTCTAATAGAGAAAGAAAGAAAGAAAGAAAAGCAATTACCAACTATGGACAGTAGATCTGTGATTTTCAGAAAGGCCTAGAAAGATTTATGCATTCAGTTTCTTTTGGGTCTGCATCAAAATACAACAAGCTTCACAGAGCTGTTCAGGCATTTAAAGACATAGATAGAAGTCCAGTACTTTTATTTTGCCTTGAAAAGCAAACACTTAATAGCTCTCAAAAGAGAACTCTGGTCATACCTGCGTTAAACCTCTTGGAAACTTCCCTACCTATATTTCTCTCAAGTAAAATTCCCAAAGTTGCAATGCTACTTCTAGTAAACACTGTCAAAATTCTTCAAGTAGTTCCATACTGAAAACAGACTATATAATTAATGCTGCATGAAAGCATTTTCACATTTGCAAACTACTGACAAAATCAAGGTGCTGGAAATCTGAACAGCTCAATCTATGCATTATGTATGCACACCACGAGAAACTAGGGAAGTTATGCTTTGTGTGCAAAACATAAAGAAGTATAACCCTAATTCTCTGAATGTTTTGAGTGTTTAGGGCCACTTGACATCTTAAAATGAATGAATCTATACTTAAAATTTTAGGTGTTTTGCTACTGAAATGCAATTTTCAAAGTGAATAAAATCCCTCTCTTGTGCCAAAGCAATCATAACATTACTGTCCCCTTAAAAAGAAGTCCTTAAAATTTCAGAATAACTCATGGATCTGTGACATACAGCTTGGCAGAGAAGCTGAAAAAATTCTGTGTTTTCTTTACATATCTAAGCAAATTCGCAAAATATTACATATTGGTTTAAGGGTACAACCTGAGGTTCAAGTAATGTGCAAAATGTGCAAAAGGTGAGCATCCCAAGAAAATGCCTTAAATTGTGCCCCAATACTCACTCACTCTAACTACCAAGTTTGTTCTCATTATTTATTCAAAGTGCACCATAACAAATATAAAGCTGCGAAGAACTGCTGAAATTATGGTCTTGGCAACTGGAAGGAGTATGGACAGTGGGAAGATGCTGAATCAAGATCCATGGAAAATGCCAGAGGAATTAGACCATCAGCTCCAATTTCAGCCTTGAGCTGCTTCTGCTGCAGAGGGCTCCTATGCTTCTGAGCAGCAGACATTGTCTCACTCACCTTCTTAGGCAGAAGAAGCCCAGGATTTCTTCTTAGGTGGGAGAAGCCCAAGATTTACCCATTCCCAACTTTCTCTTTCAGTCATTGTCTTGGCACTGCAATGACTCCTGAGCCAGGAGCACTCCCTCACTTCTCCCTGACAGAAGCCAAGGACCAATATCCCAGCTTGGTCACATATAGGCAGGGTTCAATCTTTCAGTGTTCCCACTGAGTTTACTGTACTTGCTTGTAAAACAAATAGAAAATCCAAAATACTTTCTTCAAATCTGGGTCTGGAAGGTAATGGTAGAATGGATTTTCAGTAAAAGAAAGAGAAACTCATGGACTAAGATGTTTGTTTCATAATGAACTCATTAGACTCATTTGAGATTGGCCTTTAAAAATGAGGTGTGAGAAACTGTGACAAGGAAGATGAATATGCAAATAAAATTTTGGCTTAAAATTTTCTGCATGAGATGCAAAAACCTGTAGTCATGCTGTAAGATGTCTTGGGATCATCAGACAGAACTTATTACTGGAAAATGGAGTGTTGGACAGAACACTGTGGTGTGTGTAAGACAAAATTCAATGCTCAGAAACATTTCAGAATCAATACTTTCAAGAGTATTCTATTCATCTGCAAAAAATGTGGCAGCTCAGACAGAGTCAGTAAACTTCCTTAATGAATATGTATTTTGTCTGTGAGAAGACATCTTATTCCTTAAACATGTTTACATCATGACACCTTAAACATGACAGCCAATGACAATCAAAAGGTCAGTGATAAGTTTTTAAATCAAAATCTTAAAAAACAATTAACATTTCTGTATCTGTTGCTTTTGTCTTCACAAAAGCTGTCCTCAATGATGTCCATAACAAAATCAGTTTCAGCTGGCTCAGAAAGGTCCACTCTGCATAAATTGAAATACTACACCAAGTAAATACTTTCTTTACGGTAATATTTTTTTTTAAATTGCACAAATAAATGTACAAAAAGTCTTCTATATTTCTGGCATTTTAGGACTACTTATCTCAAAGAACATCCAGTGACTACTGAATAACCTCAAAATGACCTTTATTTCTGAATTTTTAAGATAAACGATGATGGCAGCATCACAAGCACAAGAAGCATATATACATACCACTCATGAGTCTAAACCAATAGTGTTAAAAGCATTCACAGGAGCAGAATAAAAATATCACCCAGTGCCTTTTCTTCATGACTTCTGAAAGACTGCTTTACTTACACTCAGCAGGGGATGAGGAAGTCTTTTGCCTGATCATGGTATGCTGCTGTGCATAAGACTTTGGGGACTGACTAAGAGATGCTTACTGCTGGGCTAAAGGATTTTAATTTACTTAAAATTTGTGGCATAAAAGCCTTTTCCTTTTACATACGTTTTATTGAATTCTAAAGTGCATATTAAAGTTCATGCCTATTAAAATGACTCATTGTAGGTATTCATGGATATCTCCACAAAGGAGCACAAAATGATCTGTACTAAGTTTTTCTGTATGGACCTCAGGGGAAAAAATTAATAGGTGCTACTAAAATTAAATCTGACAGGGCAAAAGTGCTTTGGCTTGAGGAGCTGCTTCTGAAGAATAGTGTGGCTCTCTTCTGAGATGCATAGTTGGAAAGTCTCTGTAAGGGAACATCAGTGAAACAGTCATTTGTTTGTCTTCATGGATCTCTCCATGAAGATAACTTGGCTCTGGAGAGCATGTGGCAGTAATGCTTCTCAGACTCAGCATTCACCAAGTTACCTCATACCACCAAGGATGGGAACCACCATGAGAATTAGACTGTGGCCAGGACAGAAAATATCAGGAAATGGCTCCTCCCATTTCCTGCATCTAACATGATTCCTCTGTTACAAAGCCCAGTATGAACAAGAGTCTCATAGCTCTGATCTCTATATTTGGTTGATTTCTCACTGCTGGCATGCAGGGCTAGGAAGGAGCATAATGATAACCTTGGTGAGAGCTGGTTCAAAAAATGGAGATTTCTTATGAACACTGCAGATCCCAATATCGAAATGCTTAGCACTAAAGTGGAAATTTTTGTGGAGACAATGAACTCTGCTTGAAAGGTAAAGATATATCTCTGCTCTTATAAACTTCATAATGAATTCTGATACCAAATTTAACAAATGAGAAATTGCTGTCACTGGAGTCGGCAATTTTTTCATTACTTTTACGGAGAGGACAGCGATTCACATTGATGCTGGATGTGTTCAACTGGAACAGAGAGTGCAACGATAATTGGAAAGAAAAAGTCAGGGGAAATATTGTTATAGTGAAAAAAAAGCCATTTATTTTCATTTAAAATAGGAGGAGATCAAGAACTCCTACCTACTACATTTAAAAATATTAGCAGATTCCTTCTATATTCCCATAAAGATTTTTAGCACAGCTTCCCTCTCACATGAGTATCCTTGTCAAGTCCTCCATAAAAATACAGTAGAAACTTCCTAAATTGATGCTCTGATACACAGCAAGTCAAAGAAGGCATTTAGTGAATTATGCTGCAGTAAGTCAAGCAATGAACACATAACATCTTGTCAAGTGAATGCCTTGCTATTGTTGTTTGCAAGCCAACATCATTCACGTGTCAACTGGAGATGGCTAAAAGGAGCTTCCTCTGTTAGACCCTGTCTTATTTTAGATGAATCTACTATTTTATCAGAGCTACTGACACTTTCTTCCAGTAACATCATGTGTAATGTGGGCACAAAGTTTCTTTATGAACAGTTCATGACATAATAGTCTTCCTCATCAGAATCTATTACTCCTAACATCTGAAAATGCTGCAAATCCCAAACCTTCATAGTCCCCTTTCAAGAGTGACTTGACAACCAAATAGACTTCAATGCTCCTCCACATTATCTCCCCTGCTCTGCTCTTCTCTTTCCTTTTAGGAACTCCAGCTACTCAGTTTCTGCAAGACAAATCCCCTTCATTTTCTCTTTCATCAGAAGCTGTCATCTGGAAGAACTCCCTTCCCCCACCCCGCCCCCCCCCCAAAAAAAAAAAAAAGCCTGCATCTACCCAAGTAAAACTGAATAGCACAAGTCTAAATTATATTAGCCTTGCTTATGAGGCACTGTTATGTGGATGACATTCAACAGACACATCATATGAAGTTTGCTGAGGGATGAGCAGAGAAGCTGTGTCTTTATGTATTGATTCATAGCCACACATGCTTCCTTCTCACCACTGAAAACCCCACTGTGCCCTGTGTGCAGATTGGCCATGGGTCAGAGTTTGCAGGGATCTCCTTGACTACACACATGCTGTATACTCTGCTCATTGACCTGTTCCTTAATACTTTACTTTCCAAGCAATTAAGTCCTTTCTCACCTTTACATATTCATAAAATGAAAAAGTCATGCTATGTTTTGGAGAAAGGACAATAATGTCAGTCTTAACAAACCATGTAAATCATGAAACACCACTGGAAAGACAGAATTTGAAAGAAGTCATCTAATCATACCTCAGCCTTAAAAGCAATGACCGTGAAATTCAGTATTTTTACTTTTATCCAGAAACCATGAGAACACCAGGTGAAATCTGTAAGTTTAGTGGGCATTTTGACTAAAAATCTCACCTTGTTAAGTAGCTGGGACAACACAATGCATTAATTAATTTTTTAAAGTAATTTCCATGAAAAGAGGATGGAAAGCAGTACAAGTGGGAAGGCTGTGAGACCTGGGACTGGTTGCACAATAGAGGCATGGAGTGAAACCCTGAGAGCTGCTGCATCTTGAAATACTGTAAAACCAAACAACTTCTATCAGGAGCAAATGTGATTGGTATTTTCCTGAAGTACATGGTGATTTGTTTTAAACAGTGATTGTTATCAGTGCTGCTGGAATTGTACTTATTTTCTTCAGAGAGCTCACTTAACTGTTAGCATTTACTGTTTGAACTTATTTGTATTCCAGTAACAACCACCACACTATTGGCACTGTCCACCTACACAAGAGAAAAAACTGCCCTTTTTAAACGAGTTTACATTCTGAGAGCAGTTGAATCTTGTGGCATTGGAAAGAATATTTGAGCTCAGAAATAATACACATCACTGTGATTATCAGATCAGCACCTAAATTAGGATTCAATGTCTTTGAAAGCTAGAAATTACTGAATCAAGATAAAGGCTCAAGATACATTAACCAGTACATTCTAGAAAGGAAGCACAGATCTATTTTTATTAAGACACTGAAACCTTTATAAATAAAGCTGGGATTTCAGCAGTGTAGACAATGAGTTTCAAAGGGAACTGCCCATGTACATTCCTCTGTCTCATTTGAAAATCCCAGCCAACAGCAGCAATTTGGTTTAAAACATCATATCACCATGGGAAACAAACCCACTTACTTTTCATTCCAGGCAAGAATGAAGCGTGGGTGAAGGAGTAAATGTGGTGGTAATATGTACATCTGCAGGTGATTTATGGGCATGGGCTGTGCTAATAAAGAAAGTGAAATTCAGAATGACACTGAGAGCATGGAAGGCAAACTGGATCCTGGAAGGATGTCAGTGACTGTGCAGCTTGCAAGAAAACAATCAAAATGAGGATCAACTTTCATCCTCTCTGGACACAAGTTGGCAAGTCTCTAAACACCTTACCATCCACTTCTTTTTGTTGATGGGATTTTTGGGTTTTATTTGCTGTGCTTTGCAGTTTTACAAATCCATATTCTTTGCCTGCACGTTGGTAACACATACATATGCTACTTACTCCCTCATGCGTTTCAACTTGGTCTCAGCCATTGTGCTGTTGAGAGCTCTGAATCCCTGGGGCACCCCTGGAGACACTCCGGTGACAGTCCTCGAGCCTACAAATCAATGCACAGACACACAACCTTATTCACCTTCATCCCCCCAGCTCTACTGTAGAATCAAGGGCAGACAGAAGGAGGAAGACTATTCCCGTTTCTCACAAGGCAGCGCCATATTAATTAAAGACTAATTAGATTATTAAATGTACATTAAGGGCAACTCTTTTCTGAGGGACAAGTAGGTTTATAGTTGAAAGGCACCAGAATTGTAAAAACAAGGAATAACACAGAGAATTACAACAGAAAGGACAATCACTTGAGGAAGTGCTGGCATGGATACATATTCAACAAAATTAAATTTTCTTAGACAATAAGCACTTTCTTCCATTGTTTTTTAACTTATCTTTAAGAGCAAGAATATTCTTCCTAACAGGCAAGTCTCTCCTTGTGCTTTATCATTACTGTAAATGGGAAGTATTTGTCTTAAAACATCAGTTTCTTCTTCATATAAAGGTACTCTTTTTATATATGAATATATATATATAAACATATCTGTATATGTAAATACATGTGTATGTGTAAGAAATATATATATGCATAAACACACCTGCCCACTCTTTCTGTTTGCAGGCCTTGTGAGCTGTTGCAATATTTCAGGACCTGGGGCTCACATACCACTGAGGCACTCATGCACAGGAACACAGAAGTGCTGAATCACAGAGGACTGTCAGGGTTATCAGCTCAAATATACTGCAATTTCGTGTAGTCATACCATAATACAAATCTATTTTCCTAAGAAATTTATGTACTTTTTCCCCTGACTGCTCCCATTGAAAGACAATTTCAAAGCCTCACTGGGAGTTAGTGGCTAAAGTCTCCCCTCTTATTTCCTGATAAAATTTCTTTATCGAGCAGTTCATGCTCATTTTCCTCCTGTGCCAGTCCTTTCCCTTGGCTTATGCAGTTATTTCCTCCCCTTTTGCATAGTCTTTTCATTTCTTTGTAACTGGAAAAAGAGATCCTATTTCAGCTTTCAATTTGTTAAGCGGGACAAAGCAGCTATTTTAGCTTCTTCTTGCAATTTGTTTGGCATTAGGATTTCACTTCCCAAAAGAGATGTATCAGGATGTAAATGTGTGGGCTGTGCCACACAGGACCCAAGTTCTGAACAGGCATGGGAAGGCATTGCATAGGATAGGAGCAAGCCAAAAAGTCAAACACGTTAACACAATGTCTTGTCTAAATGAACACACGCTCCCCTCCTACCAGGGGTTTTTAGCTTGGACTCAGCTGGGGTTTGGCTTAGTTTGGATTGCATTAACAGGGATCACATGCAGCCAGAGGCAGCTAGCAGCTCCCATCCCTCTACGAGCTGGTATAGACACCCCCAGAGAACACCAAATGCTTCCCTGGAATGTGTAATCATGGCTCTCCCAACAGTTAAGTTCCTATGCCTTACATGATTCTAGACCCTGATCACATCTACTTGTGTACTGAGATTAAAACTTTTCACTGTGAGTGATCCCACTGAATCACTCACAGTGAGTGTCTGCTGGATTCAGGAGCTTGGAAGCACAGAAGAAATGGATTCCTGCTTCTGTTAGCAGGATGGACAAACAATTGCACATTTAAAAACATTTTTCTAACTTACATTTACATCTAATGGCTAGGAGTTATCTGGTGCCTAAGTATTACCACTCAGGTATAGTTAATGTAGTTTAAAAGATGAGAAATGACAAGCCCAGTTCTTACTGGCAATCAATTATTTCACCCATTAATGCAAAAACATTTCCTGATCCTTTCCTGTAACAGTGCACATGCATATCTCCATATGTTTTCACATGCAGTCTGTAAGCATTCAACTCCTTCTCCAGCACTGGAAAATTCAGCTGCCCTCAGGCCAGCTCTGAAGAAACCTCTGGTGCTGTGCAAAGCAGTGCTCGTGACTTACTGGGCTGCACACTCCTCTCTCAGTTGGCACAGTGTTAAGGTCCAGATGTAGGACTTTGTGCTTTGAAACCAATTAAAAATGGATGCCCTGAACACCAGTGGCCTAAGGAAAATATAAACCTTGCAGTCTCTTAAGAAAGACTACACAGGCACCAGACAAATTCCAGCATTACTATTATAGGATATATCACTGCAGTAAGAGCTCAGCATATTCTTTCTGTTTAGTGAATTCAGTATGTTTATTACTACAACATTTCCTTCTCCTCTGTCATTTCATTATTAAAGACATCCTTCTTGTTTGTTCTGGTTTGTCTTTTTTTTTTTTTCTCCTCGGATTTATGGCTAAATAATTCATATTTTGTCTACTTTACACATTGGCAGTTGGCCAAGAAAAACATCATCTCTACATGCAAACTCTCTATCTTCCTCTCCATTTAATATGATTTTCTGGCTACTGCGAGGCAGCACACACTGAAGATTGTAGGATGTTGCAAAGGTGTGGTTAGTCATTAAAAAAATGAGTTCTCAGTGAAGACTGCTAAGAGCTTGATACATTGGTGCTACAGCATATCTCAACAAATTTTGCTGGCCTGATTCATAACCATACCAACCTCTATATCAAAGGTATTTTCTTAGAAGCAGTAACTTGATTAATAATATATTTTGCACCCAGCTTCAGGAAGTTTGTGTACCCACATATCAACACAGAACAAGGAACTGTGCTTCCTCAAAACGTTACCTGATAATTATTTGCATTTTTTATCCAATATATCATTCTTGATCCATTAAACAAAATCAAATGAAACAAGAACACTGACTTTGCAAAACCAGGTGTTGTGGTTTTCTAAATATATTTCAATGTCTCCAGTGTCTAACCCAGTATTTCAGAAACAACATAGGGCAAAGGACAAAAGATCTTTGTCCTCTCAGGTGATAGAGCACCATTTTGACATTTTCACTGAGAATCTGGTAGAGAAAGGAATTTAGTCACAGGTGTATTCATTATCTGGTAAGAGTTTTCATAAATTATGGTTCAAAGGCATTCCTACAAACATTTCTGCTAATGACCAAAGGATTGATGATACACATCTATTGCATCTCTTCATAAGCCATGATGTGTTGTGAAGCTCTTAAACTTCTGTTTGTATTTCAGATTTCTTTTCTTTAGTTTTCACAGCTACATATGAGATCCTACAATGCCTTTTTGTACAAGATAGAAAAGATTAGAATCAGATGTGTTTTCCAAATTCACAAACAATACAAAGTGACCCAACCGCCCCTAACCTTCTCCTCCTTAATGCCAAGCAAATTTAGTAAATTTTAAAATTAGTTTTTCAAACTCCCTTATCTTCTGCAGTTTTTTTCCTGGGATCTTCCCATTTTTTCAATTTATCAGCATGGACCTGTATAGCCAACAAAAGCAATTGTCTACCACAAAAGCCCTTGGAGTGATTCTGTGACCTCTTGAGGAGAAAGCTCAGTTACTTCCCAAGTCTTTTATAAACACTGAGGTTTATACTAAACAAATTCCACCTGTTGAAAAACAATGTATATTTATTGGATCCTTTTTAACACAGCCCTTACTGACATTACAAAAAAAAAAAAAAGTTCTAGTTTTTTTCTTCTTGGTTTTCTAACAAACACTTGAAATTACTCATAATTTTTTTTTTTTTTTTGCAACACTTTAACAATGAAAGATGCTTCAAAAAATTCTGTGCTGGCCAGATTCCTGCTTCTATTGCCATGAAATCCATACCGTTTCAGGAGCAGCCATTATAATTCTGTTGTAGCTCTGTGGCCCAATAATATGGTATTGCCACTGCTTGCATCAGGCCACACACTTGGAACTGAGTCTGCAAGGCTTCAGGTTTTGTCTGATCTTGCCTTGTCCTGACAGAAATTTTGATTTAATTGCCTAAGCTATAGCAGCAGTTCTTCTAATTACTATGTAGTGAGCTGTTTTGTTTATTTCCACTTATTCTTGTAATATATAACCTGCACTTTTAGACGTATAGTAATATTCTGTGTAGAAAGACATATTTATAACTAACTTAATTAATTTAGAGAAGTACAGGCCTGGTACAACAGCAGATGCCTTGAAAAGTGGGAACAAAGGATGAGGTGTAAAGGTCTACAGGCATGGGATGACAAGAAGAGACGCTCTGGCTATGCTGGAAATGCCATGGCTATAACCAATATGCTAGTGGTCAGTTAAAGAAATGCAGACCTGGAAGGGGACACAACTGGCTTTAGGGTGAAAAAGGCAGCAAGTACCTAACCTATGTAAAATGCACCATACACAGAAAAATTTTGATGTAACGGGAATTTGGAGCCCAGTGAAGAATATGCAAGGTATTAATGAACATTAGCAAACACATAAAAAAGACCCAGACTGCACATTTATAGCTTGATTCTGGAAGAACTTGAAATAATGACAATTCAAACTTTCTCAGTGACACTGGGCATACAAAAATAAAAGGAAGCCTGGAGATTTGTCTCTTACTATCATCACATGTATTTCTTTGGAGAAAATCATACCTAATTACTACCTTAGCTTAGAGAAAGGCTATAAGTTTCAGCACAGAGAATTTTGGTTGGAGATTTTTTGAATTATAAAAGCACAATTTAATTCTTTAATATTACAATTTTTTTAAATCTTGTCCCTAATACTGAATGAAAAATATTAAGATAAGGGAGTTTCTAATACTAAGATTGTTTTAAAAATACCACTGTTTGTCTTCAGCTAATATTCTTGTTTATTCTCAGAAGCCTTAAAGGCAATTCCTCAATGGCAATTCCTCTAATTTAATTAAATGACAGAATATTGAAGCACAGAGCAAAATTTTGTTCTTATTTCGACTTCTGCAAACCCATTGCAGACAGCAATGCTGCAAATGCATAAATGAGTGCACAATTTGGAGACAGGAGGTTTTCTGTAAGTGTGACGAGAAACTGGATGCAAATGTTTCTTCCTTCAGTCCTGAGGGTCTCCCTGACATGGGATCCAGAAGGTGACCAGTGGCTACAAGAATATGATGACCTTTCATCCTTCTTCTTTGGCTCTCTCTTCCCATTTCTTCCCAGGCTGTTACTTAAATTAAATGTTATCCAGACTTCGATCATATTTTTTAAAATTAAATATTTTAATTGATTTTTCTCTAATTGTTACCAGGACAAAAAAACCATAAAACAGCTTACACATCCTCAGATATTTTCCTCTGGAGAAAAAATGACAGTAGTTTTTAAAGAAGTTTTTTTAATAACATTCTATACTTTTGATTATCATGCTTTCTGGCTTTATTATTTTCAACAAAAGCACTTAACTACTCATGCCTTTTCTTCTGGCACAGTTATACTCCTCTGCAGTAGATTAAGGAAGTAATTTTCAAGGAGATCACATTTTTTTAGTTACTTTGTGGCAAAATGGAAATAGTTGGACAGTGATGCATACAAACTGCTAATAATTGCAGCTATCTAAAGAAGATATATCATCTTACCCAATGAGCTGCTATTTAGGACATTCTCCAAATACTCAACCATTGCCTCCACATCACTGTCCTGTGAATAATGGAATAATGGGATAGCATTAGTGTGAACATAAACTTAAATACAAACACTATGTCCCAGAGGTATGATCACACAAACATAGAGGATATCACACCAGTAAGTGTCAAGACTAGACTATAAAGAAATTGCATTACCCAGGACATTTTCTATGTTTCCTTCTCCTAAAACATCAAGCTCGGGGATGGTGCTATAACCAAATAACTATTTAAGTCAGATTCCTTGTAGAACAGAAGTGTTTAGAACAACTGTGCATGGAATTTAAAGGACATATATTTACTGTGGAGGGTGGTGTGCATGCAGTCTCTGAAAATATACCAGCATTTTATCATCAGTTAGTCCTGGAATATCTAAACCAATATTACATTGAAAAAAGCAACTATATACTTTTAAACTATGCCAGAATTTTTTATGCTTATGATAGCTGCCCACAGCAAATTAATACTTATCTTTCATGTAATTCCATCTATTTACACATTTAGTAAGAGCTAATTGAAAAATTTTTAATTAAGAAGAAATGTTAAAACATTTTTATATTTCAAGTGTTCTGCCACCAAACAGATGGCTAACAGTTTTGCCATGATATCTTTGATATGAAATGCTGTTTGTGTACACAGATGAAATTTAAAGTTCCGACCATTAAGTAATGATTGTTGTTCAGGAAGTATATCACAATTTTATGAAAGTCCAAGAAAATCTTGGACTCTGGGTGTGTAGAAGCTGCTGCCATATCCCATTTAACAACACAGCATTTCTCTGCTATTTAAAACTGACAGTCAACATTTTGACCTTGCTAAAAAATATGTCAGAAATATGTATTTTTAAAAAATAGTCAGCATTCTATGCCTTTAAGACTTAAAACAGTGGAATAAAAAGAAACAATATTAACCTCCACTTCTCAAATGGACAACCTGCTTCATATTCTTCTGTGATCTTACTCAAAATGCATTTTCTTAATTTTTGAAACTTAGGAACTGCCAGTACATCTAAACAGGACAGCAATAACTGTTGGCAATGACTTCCAGCTGGTTAGGGACCTTCCAGTGCAAGTGGGAGCTGTTATGGATATAAACTATCTGTTGTTTTTAATCTATAGTTATCTGAACAAAGCCATATGCTATGGGGCATAAATTAACAATTCTTCACCCCAAGTTGTTTCATGGGCTTATATTTGAAACAGGCTCTGCTACTTCAGCTGAGGTTTGCAAGCCAGGAATCAGTTTCTTGGTTGGCCATTACAGCAGCTAACCCACATGCTCATAGGTTTGAAGGACCCTTTTTGCTCTTTTGGAGCAGCCTGTGGGGTCCTGACTGGATGAAGTCAGGACAAGGGTTTCCAGTTCTGCAGCCAGGAAATGCATTCATTATGTTAATATGCACAGTACATACTGAATATTGAATTAAGACACATTTTGTATTACAGATATAATTTCTCTGTACTTCTAAAAAAAGAACCATTAGGACTCCATTAAAAAGTTACTCAATCTTTTTAATTCAAAACTGAAAAGTAATATTGACTTTCTGCTAATATTACTTTGTAATTATTTTTATTATCACTAACAGTTAACCACAAATCTACAGACAGGTAGACAAAACATAGTAAATAACCATATACAACACTATTGCTTTAACAAAACCTTTAAAAAAATTGGGATGGGATAAAGCCTGTAATTCCCAATCCTTTGACTTCTTACAACAGGACATCATATTTACTCCAATTATAACAACAAAGCTGGTTTCTTCTCGTTATGCTGTAAGGCAAAAGATATATTTTCACCTCTTTGATCACTCCTGTCTTTTCCCCACTTGGGTTTAGCACTGGAAGAGGATTTAGCTGTTTCATTTAATATGTCTCTTTAATCTTTCTCTTTTTATTTTTTTCAGAGAAAGCAAAGCCCTACGGAAATGTCAAGAGGCACTCCCATGCATAAGGGCCAGTGTGGGTGAATGCTTGCACATTTCAGATTCAGAACAAAAAATCCTATTTCTAACAGCCACAAGCCATTCCAAAACATGTGTTAGGAATCCAGTGGAGCATCTTTGGGTTCACAACACATAGACCACTCAGAGCTGCTGGAGCTATGATAATTTATGTCAGCTGATATTCTGTTTTAACAATCTCAGCAGCAACTTGGAATTTGAAAATAGGAAGCTACTGCATCACTGTAGTAGACTTTTTCATAATGAAGAGGGTAAATTTGTTATGGTCACTGAGCAAAAACCACTAAGAGCATGGTGATGAACTGCAGTAGAAAGCATCCACCAGCATCTCAGCTAAATCAAAGCCAATGGAAGCTTCATTACACACTAACTTTTCTATATGAAACCCCTGTTAAACACCACACATTAAAATGTTTCAAAAAACAGTTTGTCATTCTCTTTTATGATTTCCCCCTAATTAGAAACTGGTTCTCCTAGAGAAAAAACATGTGGAAAAGAGCCACTGGCTTGAAAAGGAGATCTGGAAAAGTAATTGGCAAATTGCTGCTTGAAATCTGTCATTGTGCATTTCTGCTCTGAAAGAAAGGAACAAAGGACACTAAACTCCACTGAACTGGAAAATGTATCTGAAATCAGATAGGCTGTACTGAAAGGTATCAACACGAGAAAAAAGCTGTCTCAGCTCCCACCCTAAACCTTTAAAATTAAAGTCTTTTAGTGACTAACTCTACCTTCCTAAGTGGTCTTACATCTCATGTGAGGCTACTTCTCAGTCTGTCCTGACATCTGTGGCAGCCTAATACAGTTTGAATAAACAACTTATATCCCTTTCTACATCTTGCACCTTATTATGTTGTTCATAAAGATGACTTTTCCGACCCCATGCTACTGCGTGAATATTGAAATTTTTTTTTAAATTCTTGTTTGAACTAATGGGGTCACCAGAGAGCACCAGCAGATGCAGCATTTCTGCACTCTCTGTGCAGAAGTAACTAACAAAGCAATCTTGGGATTAAAAATAAAAGAAATTTGCAGAAATTACCTTACAAGCCCTTGCTGTGTTGCAGTAGAATGATTTCTTTTTTAACACACACCTCCAAAAGCTTTGTTTAAGGTATCTTTGAAGAAAGTGTTTAAGAGTATGAATCCCACCATAGAAGTAGGAGGTTTGGTATTAAGTAAATGAGTGCAGAAGCAAACCTTGGCTATTCTGGTAGGATTTGAAGCTTATTATTAACACTGAGCATGATCCCACCTACCTCTGAGTGGGATTCATCTCACATAACCGTTGATACCCAAAGGAAGATGTTATGTGCATGTTAATAACTGCAAATCCCTTTATAATCACCAAAGAGGGACCTCTCTGCATATTCCATCCAACCTGCATTAGATGTTTACTCCCTAACAATTCTTGCTTACTTCCCCTCAAAGTAATGCCTTTCTGTTTGTTGAGTTCAGATACAGATGTTCAGATTTACACAGCTATGTTCAGTCTGCTCTCACCTTGCACTTACTGCAGATTTACTTGAGAAAGCTTAAATTGCCTATTTTCGCTTCCCAAGAAATAGAAAAGGTAATTGTGTCCATACCCAGAAACACACTTATTGAATATCTTAAGGTGCTGGGGTCAACATGAGAGAAGCACAGATAATTATCTTCTTTTACAGAGGAAGTCCCAAAAGGCAAATGGTCATGGGGGTGCATTCCAGTCAGTCTGTGCAGGCCTGTTCACAGAGGGTAGTTGCTCTACGTGCTGGTAAAGCAAAGCCTCAGGGCCACAGGGACTGGACAGAGATGAAGGGGTGCCAGTGGGATGGCTCTCCCAGCCCACCATGCTGGTTCTTATAATGGAATTTTTAGTCAGTCCAACATGAGGGACTGTTGCAGCTCACATCTGAATGCCAACACCTAATTCATTCTGCATTACTGAGAAATCTATTTTTGTCTTCTGCCCTTCATTAATTCTAAGCAGCTGTCTCTCTGTTTAAAAACACTTCTGATTGACACTTAATGATACCATCAATGAAAGATGAATGAAAATTTCAAAAGGCATTCTGAAAAAAAAAGAAAAATTGTCTCAGAGTTTGATGAAAATGAGCAGTAATTTAGTTTTCAAGAGTATCTTGTGCTAGACTTTCTGGCAATGGTTCTTTGCACGTCTATGTGTTGTGGGTAAGTATAAACCCAGAAAACTGAAAAAAAAGTATTGTCTAGGATAAGCCACTGTTTTACAATTGAATAACAATTTCTCTAGACCACTGCTGCACAAACTGCTCCTGAATTTTAAGGCAATCAGTGTGTTTAATTTGAAAGTTAAGAGGACATGTCTAGATTGAATGAAGTTGTTTCTGAGTAAACTTCAAGTTTTACTTGTGGGAAAATTTCAGGATGTCCTGCTACTGTGGTAATAGGGTTCTGATTTCTCACACTTTATTTTTGCCTTAAAAACCACATCTTGAAGAAGCTATTAATTCAAATTTTTCAAAAACAACAAGTTATTTATAATTTAGTGAAGAATATTAGTCTGCTTGACTGGTTCCCTGAAATGCAGAAGACATCACACCCTATTCTGCAAACTCTGCTCATGATCACAGAATAAAGTAACTGGCAGAACCAGTACTATTCAGAGGCACTGTAGGCCATGCCTGAAACTGGTGGGAGAAATTAAGAGTTCCTGAATGCCTTAGGAATATCCATTTTCAGAACTGCCTCAGGCACTTATGTTTATTGATTTCACTGAGACTTGATCACAGGAGACAAGATTCATCTCAGCTCATTCTGATCAGATCTAAATTAGGTGCCTTTTCCAATAATCTTCAACCTTCACACTGCAATCCCTGACTTTCTTGCAGCTGCCTTAACTGATACAGCTACTTTAAGCCTTGCAATAATAAGTTTTCTCTTCACTAACACTTTCTGTGAGGTGGGAAAGTCTACAGTTTTGCTGATCAAGTCTTGCAACTGTTTAGGCTCATCGTTCATCACACTGTCCTAGAAAATATGTCCAATATAGGCAGGAACTAGAGGCGACTATCTTTGCCTAGGAATTAGAGCTGGAACTTAGGTCTTATGCTTCAAGTATACTCTCAGCTTTAATTTAATTTAAATCACAACTAGCATTTGAGAGGATCCCACTTTGAGTGTTTTAGAGTCACAAGGATGTTTTCTGACAATGATCTACCTTAAGGCACTCATGGGAGTGTTATCTTTAATCTTGAAGGAATGCAAAAACCTTTCTCATCAATATCTTAAACTACACATATAATTAATCCTATTGATATGTACACACATTACTAACCAAAAAAAAAAAAATCAGCAATGTCAGTAGGACAAATTCTGGGAAGGAACTCGGTTTTCTCATGGAAAATGAGCGTCAAGTGTATACAGAGTCCTGAAAAGTCACATATACCTGGTGATTTGTCTTAGGGACTGCCCATGACAGTTCTGCATCTTCCTCCTCTTCACTGTCTTCTGAACAGGATTCAAACTCATCTTTATAATATTCTTCTGCAATTTCTGGGTCTTCAGGAATCTCTAAAGGCAGTTATGAGTTTAGAGCACAGAGAAAAAAAAGTACAATCTGAAAAAGATATAAATGAACTTTATAGCACCAATGTTATGTCAACAGTGATGCATTCTGTAATTGAAAGCAAAGGATAGGTACTCAGACTAAAATATTTGTCTTTAATGATATGTTAAGCAGTGTTAAAGCTGTCTCTGGCAAAGGGCAAATTCTTATAATGTGTGAATTAAAGAATTTAAAAGATCTATATTGATATTGCACTGAAATCTCTAAACTATGCAATAAATCAGGCTGGAAGTGACCCTACGGGAACATTTAGTCAAAGCAGAGCCAATATTGATTGAATCCAGCTTTTGTGAGCTGAAATTATAACTCAGTTTTATTTTCTCTAACACACATAACTTGTGGTGAATACAATTGCTAAGCTAAAATGGAAAATAATATGTATCAAGTACATGTTTAAAAGATATGAGAAATTAAATCTATATATTTTTCTGAACTTTCTTGAAGGAAAACCATAATAAAATAAAAGAAACTAGTATAAAGTCAAGCTATGCATACCTTGGTGTCATGCTTTCTCAATTTATTACTATTACAAGTTTTAGTAACAGCAGGGAGTGCAACATTAATATAGCCAATGAGCCCATGAAGTACAATAATTGGTATTAAAACTGAATACATTCATCACAGCTTGAAAGACACTTCAGCCACTCTGCACTGGGTGAAATCCTTTAGCATACCAGACTCTGTACGAAAGAACAGTTTGAAGTCTGATTGCATCTCCTTCAGGGGGAGATTACTACAAGAAATGTTAGTTGAAGACAAAAAATATTTAATGTTCAGCTGTCATAAATCATCACTGTCATTGTCATAATTTTAGCGAATGCTAATTTCAACCACTCTCCTCAATTAAGTCTGTCCCTTTAGAGAAACAAGAACTATCTTATATTTTACAGCATTGAAATAAATTAAATTCAAACCATATGACATAAAAATTACTAATATATTTATTAATTGTTTCACATAGATAAAGATCCAAAAGGATTCAAAGAGGGGAATGCAACTAAAATCCATTAACAGACGTGAGTTTGGGCAGGAGCAATAATTCTAATCTTTAAAGCGAAAGAAAGAAACTCAGGAAAAATAGCGTAGCTATCTTCAGCATTAGATAGCTAAGATCTCCTGTTGAGATATAAGGTCTACTATCTATTTTCTACAAAGTAATTTCAAAAATACTTTCTTTCTTTATAAACCTGATTTAGCTTCAAAATGCTGACACATTCTCACTCAGGTTTCTGTTTTAAGATATTAATGGAAGCTACATAAAAGCCCCATGCTCCACTGCCATAATTTCTAATCCTAATCCTTCCTGTTTCTATTTTTCACCTTTCTTAATCTGAAAAAACAAACAAACCAGCAAACAAACAATCAATATCTGAGTTTCCAGAAAAAGAACACCCCCAACCCAAAACCATTTTCTCACAAAGAAAGCATTTATTCAATTGTTTGAGTTCTACAAAGTGCCATTTGACAGAAAAGACCAGCACTTCATTAAAAAGGGAATCTTGAATATCATCCTTTCTACGTGGAAAGAACACTACAAAATTAAGATACATCTCCTATCCCATGTGAGGTGATCAATTTTTCTTTCTTGCAGAGAGGTTGTCATCCCAGTGATTAGGACAATTTTATTAGATTCATCTGCATTCTGTCTATGCACATTCAAATACATACAAAACAGCCCATTTACTATGTTGTAATATAAAATCAGACTATGCTGATGTTTTCTGAGTTATCTTATCCTCCCACATTCTGCATTTGCTTATTGCTGTACTAAAAAATGCAAGACTCCCCTTTCCAACCAAACAAGGTATCAAAATCAGTCTTTTTACTCATAATTGTAACTTTAAAATGTCTGACCTGGCTACTGTAAGCTCTATATTTTGTGAGCAGCCTATGACCATACAAAACTGGTGATGCTCCTGAACTATGCAGAGAGACTTGGCAGTGGCTGTATCCCACTTCCATGCCAACTTTTGCATCCTTGTTGGAATTATTTACCTCACCATTTGTGAAACTGGTTTCACAGCTGTTCATAGACACCCGGTTAATCCAAGCTTAGTAATACAATTTGAAATGCTAGTTCAGATGCTAGAGATGTTCCAGGGTATACAAGTTTACTGTCCCCCAATTCAGAAACCAATTCAAGTAGCATTTCTGAAAGATGACAGCATATCCAGTGCAGGGGAATTTGGCATTTACCTCATAAAATTTCTTCAAACTTTTTGGTTTTAAAACTAGCATCTTTAAAGAAGGAGCCTTCAAAGTATTTACACATTTATTTAAACTGTTTCCATATAACAATTCTTTGAGTCTTACCAAAGTAAAGCCAGCTCACAGTCCTCCGTGTATTACAAATGCACAAGACATCTCCAGTTCTCTGCAGAATCATCTGAGTACAGAGCAGCTTATTGAGCTGATACCCAGGATCAGATGAATTTCAAGAACAGATAAGGTGGATTTGGCACAGCAGATACCATAAATCTACATGTCAAGCTTTACTTATGCTGGCCTATTGAAGTCCAAGTGCAGATAGCTTGAGTGAGTTAGTGTTTTCAGCACAGGGGGAGTTCAGGCCCCATAAGCTTCCATTTCCATGTCTGCAGTCCTTCCTCTAGAATATTTGCTACCTGAGTTTTCCCATAATTCCATGTGATTTCACATACACCTCCAGTTTCCACAAACCAGGTGACAGAAGTCTGGTTACTGCTCCCATTCCTGAACATTACTAGTGAAGTTGCACACTTATTACTGTAAAACAGAAGAAAATTATTTGATTTGTGCTTTCAGATAAGTATTTTAATAAAAATGTTGGTCTTTGGGCTAGGCTATTTGACCTGTCCTTGACCATTGCAAAGCCCAGCATGGACTTCAGTGACAGGACCTTGACCCTGTCCTTTGTTCTGATAAATAAAATAGATATAAGCCTATTTGTGCCTGGGAGGTACTCAGGTAAAGAAGTGGTGCTCTTGAGGGCAATGCCAAGTCTATCCTGTTGAAAGAGGAAACAAAACTGCTGCTGAAGAACACAGGGACCCTGCCTCTGTTTTGACAGCTGGACTAGCATCCAGCTGACCATCTCTGATACAGCACACTTATATACTTATATTCTCTATAGGGAGTACAAGGAAGGGTCTGTACAGCTGCTTCTGCTCCCTCACACCCCCACATCTCTCAGCTCATCTCTGAAAGCACCTTGTGCTTTATCCAGCTGTGTGTATTGCACCAAGGCCAGTTACAATAGCTTTTATTTGCTTACAAAGCACGGAATTCAGAACAAACTCAGCTGTTGCTTTGGTATTGCTAGATGGTTTAGGCACAGTATTGAGATGCTTGATAGTTGCTATTAAACATTCAAAAGAAAACAAGCTTTGAATAAAAGCATTTCCCCTTAGATCTCTTTCTATACAGTAACATGATGCTAATAGTGGAATGAAGGGTAAAAACCCATTATCTAAAAATAAAATAATCATAAAAGCACCATTATTTCCTGAGAAGACAATCTAAACAGAAAACAGAGGAATGTGATACTTGTAATATTTTGCTTAAATCCACCAAGAGCTTGCTTCAGGTAGCAAGGTAACTCAGCAACAACAATTTTCTCCAAAGAGATGAAAATACTTTGATAAATATCTTTAATTTTCTTGTGCCTCAAACTCATACTTGCATTGATATAGTATTCCCACATTCCAGAGCATGCAGAAGACAATAATAAGGCTACTTTTATTAAAAGAAAAAAAAAAGTAAAAGAAAAACAGTAAAAGAAAAAAAGAATGGTGTAACATAAGTAAATTTTCATCATTTGTATTCACAGAAACAGAGTCACACTTGACTCTTAAGGACTATTGGACTATTGTACTTTTTTGATCCAAAGGCTTCATTGCATCTCTGGGAAAAGGCAGATTTTTTTCAGCTGCCACATTCCTACCTTAAGGGAAAAAATTGCTACAGTTTCATGTTGCTACACTGATAGGCTCGCATAGTACCACACACAGGAAAAGTGAGGAGCAATTCACTCAACTGCTTTGACACATATTCTCATGAGACATAACAGGCTCCTAAGATGGTGACATGAGCCAGGACACCAGAAAGTGGTGTTACTACATCTCTGCTCCCACAGACTGACATAGAGAACTCAGCAAATTGAGAGAGTTGGCCAGGACAAAGACTCATGCACTGGCCCCCTTGCAAGGCTGTGTATATGAGCCATGCTGGGCACTGAGGCAAAGCAGAGAAAATCATTCCTCTGCCCTCTGCTTGTCTGCTGTGCTGCACTGGGCTGCAAGACAGCCCACTGGCAGGACCCTGTCAGTAACACAGAGGTGCCCCTGATCCTTTCCTTTCTCTGGAAATGCATCAGCCAATGCCAGTTTGATCCCATATGAACAGGTGTTACTTACTGGAGTAGATGCCACCGTGGCACCCAGGCTGGGCACAGCGCTGGGTGCAAGAAGGGGCTGTGACAGCAGGATCCCTTCAGCCCTGAGGAGGGAAGGCAAAGGGACAGCCTTGCTGCTCTCTATGACTATCCGATCAGAGGATAAAGGAAGATGAAGCAAGTCTCTTTGCAGAGGTGCATGGTGATAGGACAAGAGACAACAAACATCTGGAACAGCCTAAATTCCAATTTGACATTATTAAAAAAAAAAAAAAAGAAAAGGTAAAAGAGCGTGATCAAATACTGGAACAGGGCTTAAAGAAGCTGCAAGCTCAATAAACCCTTGGAGGTACACTGCCTGATAGCGTAGGGTTAAAATGTTTCTAAAATCATGGGCATTGTATACAATAGATTCAGGGGGTGGAAAGAAAGGTTGGGTCTGGTAGGCCTGGGAAAGGGAACTAGGCTCTGGGAACGAATTAGATCAGGTGAAACTGCACCTGTGTAATCATCATATGATAACTGATACGATTGTTAAATGTAATGATTGTTTGTAGCTGAATGTAATTATTGTTTAATTGTAATAAGAATCATGAGAAAGGCTGTTGTTGTAACAAGAATCATGAGAAAGGATGTTTGGGGGACCTGATGAAAATTACAAAAATTCATGCTTAGATAAGATCAATGTATACAATAGAACAATATGGGTTTAATAATTAATATATAGTTATATAATGAAAAGGGTATAAAAACATGTTCATCTGGAATCCATGTTGGAGTCAGATTTGGGTTTGTACCCTTGATATCCAGAGCTCTTCAACAAAAGCACCTGCAGATAATCATCCTGTGATTATGTGTTTCAGTGCTAACATTCTGACTTGCCTCATCTGAAAAGAATGGCTTTGAGCAGGGAATAGGACTAGGCTGCCAGAGGTTCCTTCTAACCTAAATTATTTTATAATGCTGTAGCTATTTGATTCGTCAAAAACAGCTCAAAATCAACCCAGACCTATTTGTGTGTGTGCACATATTTAGCATGCACACTAAACAAGCTAAGCAGAAACTTAGGAGCTGGCAAGAGGAGCTGGTGCACAGGGCTGGGCAGCTGTCTTCAGAACTGTACATCAGTTATCACAGAGGGAGAAAACAGAAAGGGATTTCTGCTTTCAAGGAAGAAAGCATAAAGAGCTCAAGCACTGTCAGTAGGAGAGAAGTTTGAAACACAGAGATATGTTTCCCTGAGCTACAACACCCTGAATGAGAAATTCTACCACAGAGATCAAAGGCTCTGTGACCCTCTGTAGCTCAGGACAATACTCATATGATTAGAAAAATAAAACAACTCCTTTAATATAATCTCAGATCACTCAGATTGGTTTGGGTTATTTTGTTCTGTTGTGCTTTGTTGTTTTGTTTTTTTTTTCCTGTGCAAGACAAAACCCCTAAACTTTAAAAGTTTCAGTCAAAGAGAATCACCATCCTTTGGTCAGGTATGCATATATATATATATATATATAAGCATTTTCAAGCTCTGAAGCTTCATTGCTCAGAAAGACAGTGGAAACTTTTGTACAGGACTTCTGTACTCATCAAAGTTCTGTACAATCTTTCTGGATAAGAAAAAAAAGGACTATGAAGTTGTTAAATTAATCATCTTCTAACATGGCCATGTCATACTTAGACATAAAGTGAGTTCTAAATGAGAATTAGTAATATAACCAAATTTAAACATTAATAGTTTATAATTGTCCTCTTTGCATTTCAAAAGAAGTAAAAGGCTTCAATTATTTTATGGGTGTCACTGAGTGAAGAACTATCTATTGAGAAATGGCTAGAAAAAGAAATACAGAGGGTATAAATCAGAGTGGCCTTATAGAAATCATCTACTACTTGATGTTAGAAAGAAAGTAGCAAGTTCTAAATTGTTCATCCAAGGAAAAATACCTTTTTTAACCAAATTAAATTTCCAAAAGAAATATTTTATTTGAAGGACACCTTTTTTTTCCCCTAAACATTCCACCACCTGGTATTTTATCAGTAAGCACAAAGCATAAGAGGAAAAAAGAAGTTCTTAAAAGGAGGGGTTAACAAAAATGAATAGCAAGAAGGAAGACTTTAATCACATTTCCCCTAGTTTTCTGAATAATAATAATGATTTCCTAGCTGTCACATATACAGAAATGGGAGCTCTGGTAGGCAGTGACAATGAAGATGAAGCCATGCTGCCTTTCAAGCATGGTTTAAAGTTCAGAAAATCTAAAAATCTTCCAAATGTTCAGAAATCTTTTTAGTAATGATGGCTGAATAAAGAGAAAGAACAACATAGTGATTTAGTCAATAACAGGAAGCATTTGGTGAGTTTTGGAAGCCATTTCATTTATGCGTAAGCATCCTTATTATTGTAAAAGCTGCCCTGCTATTTGCACTGCTTCTAGCAGAAACAGACCAAGAGATGTAAATTAAAGGAAAAGTGACCTAATGACATCAACTTAAAATTATCTTACTCCCTAAGTTATTTTAAACTTTTTTTTTTATCAGTCAAAGCATACTTTCCAATAAAAACTCAGATTTCCTCCTGAATCTGAGGCAGATATTGACCTTCTGACACTTTCCCTTTCAGTCTGACAACAGTGTTGGGAAGGAAAAAGTCCACATGTTAGCACAAAATCTGCCCCTTAAGAGACTTGGTTCTTTCTCCTTGAGATTTGGTTCAAGAATGATATTTTAAAGACTTGATCTGGGGGCATTTTCACAAACAAAAGTTACAGAAAGAGAAGAAAACAAATGGGAATGGCTCATATCCAAACTTGGTGCAAGCAGTTCTGCACATGAGTCTGGATGTAGCAAAAATGCAAAATGCATTTAATTTGGATATAAGCAATAATGTAAGTTATATGATGAACAAGTAAGAAAAACAAAACAACCAAACAAAAAGGTATTGAGCCCTTAAACACTTAAAAGAAATTCACTTGAGAAAGCACGTATTTACAAGATCACAGGGGAACACTTAGTTCTGTGAAGCAGAAAATACAGCAGGAGAATTCAACTCTGATATTCATTGCTGTCATCTTCTCATTCCCTTCACCTTGCTGTCTGGCAGTCACATGCACTGAAAGCCAAACTGCTAGAATTTGCAAACCAATTCAGCATTTACAGCTTCTTTCAGGGCAAATTCTCCCTCACTTGGAATTGGCTCTAGCTTCTTGCATCATCATATAACTTGTCTCAGCTCCTCAAAAATGCTCTCTACATAAGTAAGCCATAAAACTTCAACTGGAGCTGGACTGGGAATCCTAACAAAGTTTTTTCCAACACCATCTCCGTCCTGTTCACTGATGCTTTGTTTGCAAGCAAAAGCCTGGTGCATCTTTATTTACATCGTGTCTAATGTACCATGTAAAGCCATGTTGCTCTGCATGTAGGACAACTTGGAACAGATACTAGCATCTTTCTAAGGAAGTTTTAAACACTGATATTATCTGGAAGTACCTGCTACAGAATCCAGTATATAGTATTTTTTTGACTTACACAGTCTCAGTGCCTTTGCTTCTAATTCCTTCCTAAATTCACAGAGTGTTTCATAAATGTTCTTTAGCAAAATGCTTTGGAAGGAGTGAAGAGAATTCCTGTGCTGTTTTTAAAGAAATTTGGCCAGCATCATTTTAACTGTAGTCATTTACCAAGGTGAATTTTGAAGTAGACTCTCTTAATCAATGCCAAACTAAACCAATATGAAAAATAGATTAGGAAAAAAGAAGGAATTATAAAGTAATATAATTTGCTCTCCCCACACTTTGGAAATATTTGTGTTTTTTATATAACTGCTGTGTAAAGACTTCATACTGCAGGCTTTCCTCTGTGAATCTGCAAGAACAAGACTTCTTGTAAGAAGTAAGCTATAATTTTTTGTGAAGATATGAAAAGATTTTAGTAGCTAGGCATGTTGAAGAGTACATAGATATAGAAAAGGTTTCCTGAGGAGCTTATGGCTAGAGTTCAACTCCTGCTCTCCAAAGACAATACTTCAAGGGAAGAACTCCTTAAATAAGAACAAAAATGCTTTAGTCAGTTATTAAAAAAAAAAAAAAAACAAATTCCAATTTCTGGCTAAAACTTGCAAACTTAACGAACTTCATGAAATCTTGATTTTGCTAGAATAAATCAGGTTTATGGTTCCTTTAATTGAATCTGGGACGAGTTGGGCTCAGTGTGAAACCAAGCAGTGAAAACAAGAGACAGATGAGGAGGTCAGAGGAGCACGCTACGCCCTCAGATCCTGCGAGAGTCTCAGGAGTTTGTCACCCCATGTTCCAAGGACAAGTGTGGGACTGGTAACTGCAAATGCCAGAATTAAACCAGCGAGTTTCTCTCCACAAGCATCCTACACTATCCTTGCAGCAAGTAAGGGAATACGCCTTATGATCCTAGAAGTAGGGTAACCATGAGAAAGAGGACACCAGTGGCTAACCAAAGCAGAACTCAGAGCAATGCTGCCCTCTTAACTGACACAAGATTTCCTGGTTACAAAGGATAATGTAACAAGAATAATGCAGAAAGGTGCTTAATACCACTTACTGTAAGTACTGTTCTCCTTTATTTTGACTTGCCAGACTGAAAAACAAGACAAGACTTGATTTTCCTTAAAGCCTTTGAGCAGTATGATCACTTGTATGGTCATCTTTTAGAGTATTACTCAGTTACCCATGAGTATGAAATAAGTACAATTTTGCAGGCATCAAAACAAAGGGGTGTGTGCACAGTTGCTGGAAGATTTTCTCAGAAATATTACAGGTTTTTAACCTCCCAAAATTTACAGTACTACCTTGAAAATCCTTCAACACAGCTCATGAAAATAACAGGCTAGAAAAAAAGCACAGCATTTTAAGATGAGTGAACATTTCCTATTTGAGGGCCAGCTGAACTTTGCCCACTTGAAAGTCAAGGCATTATATCCATAACTTAAAACTAGCCATGGAGATATAGGAATAACGTATACAATTACTGTAACATACTTAGCTATTTTGAAACCATAATGAAATCAGGGGATTGCCAGGTGTAATGTATTGCAAGATATTAAGCTAAGGAATTTAACAAATGATTACCTTTGCAGTATACAGAAATAAGAAGCAATATAATACAGATCAGAGAGATCATATAATATATCCCTTTATTCATATGGCTTTAATTTGCTACATTATTTTTCTGTACAAAGAATTTAAATACCACAAGTATTTAACTGGAGCTCTTCTCCTCTTTTAACTTGACCCCTTCCCACACAAAAATATGTCTATTAACTGCAGTAGCAGTTTATGTAGAGCTGGGAATCTTACAAAAATGGCAACAGAGGCCCCAGCTGGCAATATAAAAATGCAGGATAGAAGATTTTGTTAGTGTCTTTTATGCCCAGTGTTATTTTGCTTTGGCTTTCTTTCATTCCAGGCAATGAAGTGGTACAATGAGGAAAAGCCCTTAAAAATACAGATACATGTATAATTTCTTGAATACCTTTTTTAAAAATAAATCTTCTCCACCCTTGTTTACCATGTCTCATCAGCTGTGAAATTGATACGAATATAAAGTGGAAATTTTAGCCACAAATGCCAGTGCATGGCTTTAACTCTTCATGCCTCTTAGAGTGTGGCTTGTTGAATTTAACACTCCTTATGGTGCCTGTAAAAGGTCTGGGCCTTTGGTAGTGAAGATAGCTTTGTATTGTTTATCTTTCAAATGTAAACACTGATCCAAACCAGAATGATCAACAATGACAGTAAGGAAATGGTAGATTTGTTGCATCCGTAATTGCACTGAACTATCTAGAAGCACTTTTAGATACAGCTTATGATTTTGTAGCAAATTTCAAGGCAAGTTCCACTGTAGAAATTGAATCAGAAACCCTGAACCTTTAGCTATTACTGTTGTATAACAGGATTATGCCTTGCTCTTCATGCTAGTTTCAGCTGCAAAGATTGAGCTCCTCTACCTAGAGGATTTTCTAAGAAAATTCCACACTTCTTTGCTACAGAGGTCGGTACAATGCATGGTCTGATACAGATTTCTCTGGATTCTTTACATTAAGTGCCTATAAGCAGTGTTTCCTAATTTATTCAATATCTCTGCAAACTTAGGCAAGTCAAAAGGAATCTACTTGTCCAAAGAATTGAGAGGAACTATGCTGTAAAATCTGGCTTCATTAGAAGGCATTGCAACCAAGGTGAAACTACCTGCACTCAAACAATTAATGTGATCTGCCATTATCTAGCCCAGTGTGTAGTAGCACACACAAAAAAGCTGAGTTGGTCTATCAGTAGAAAATCTAGGGCAAAGATGACTTTCTGCATCCCAAAACTTCAATATCAAGTTCTCTGGAAAAGGGGGTATCTGCTTCTCTGGTTATTCTTTTTGAATAAGAAAAGTGGGTGACAAGCTCAATCAGGTGAATTAGAAGACGAATTATAACACTGTATTAGGAAGCAATGCATTGCTTTTGTAATGGCTCCAGTAGCTTTTTAGAAGGAGGTCACATCATTAAACATGTTATGAACCTGCCCAGCTGGAACTGCCCTGCTCTAACTGGAAGAGAAAGACACTGACCATATTCATCCATAACAACCAGGCCGGGCTGTAGGTCATGGATGGTCCTATTATCTTGTTGACAATTTTTTGCTTGTGTTTTATAAAATGGATTGTTTTATTCCAGCTGCAGTAATTACCATTAATGGAAATGAGCAGTTTAATATGCAGAGTTCTTTTTCACAGCTTTGTTGGGTTTTTTTCTATTAGATGAACTGACCTCTGGTTGCCAGCACTACAATACAATTTGCCTCGCTGGTATTTTCACAAACCCACTGCTGAAAGATAAGTACATGCACTGAAAATGCAGTAATCTCCAGCAAAATGTACATTGGCCTATCTGTCCTAATCCAAATAGAGATAGCTTCTATAAAAAGTTGGTCAAGAGATAGGAGAGTTGTGTGTGGGTGTGGGTAGGTGTGTGATGTTAAGCACTTTATTGCTAGGTGCCTTTTCTTTTTGATGATAATAAGAGAAGATGAATAATTTATTTTGTAGGTAAACCTCAGCAAGAACAAGAAATATATGACATTTATCCTGACACATTTTGCATTGCTCATTCCTGCATCATTGCCATGACTTCCAAAACATACTTTTGAACATTCAGAAATAATTGATCAATAAAATGAACTGGAGAAATGAAGTAGAAAACAAAAAAAAAAAAACCTCTGAATAAAAATATAAAGGAAATTCAATTATTAATAATTAGCTATTCCTAATACTAATCATTAGCTATTTCATTTTATGCTGCTTGTTGAAAACAAATAAAGTGTACAGATCTATACATATATATATGTATATGTTCAGCACACAAATATTTGAATTTAACGCTGGCAGTGGCTTAGTGTTTCTGTGTACTATCTCTATACAAATCTTATTTCAGTTCTTTTGACTCTCGCTTGTACTTGGAGAAACTAAAGATGGAAGAGATGCAAAGATATCTAGAGTAACCCAAAATTGTTCCTAGTAGTACAATATATTCTTAACTGCTCTGTATGCCATAGAGTTAAATTATTTGTATGATGACAATTCCTTAAATTCCTGGACAGATAAGACAGAGATATCAACATTTTTCAACTAATATTAAACACAACTATAAAATATCTTTCCATAAATATCTCATTAGCAAAATATAATTCATGTTTTGTTTCCAATTAACCAGTGTAAAAACTTATTGCAGATTAAAGCTATTACATAAAAGACTTGCAAATGAGCAAAAATACTTTTCATTTTCTTCTATTTTCAAAGGTTTAGTATTCTAAGAAACATGTTAATGGTCTAACTAGCTGAAGTATACAGTAAGAACATTTACTGTTCCAATGACACAATCAACATATTTCTTACTTACTTAATATAGCTAATAATACTACTTAATATATTTAATATGGTTAGTAATAAGTAATACTTACTTAATATAGTTAGTAATCATAGAAGTAATTTTTTCTAGTTCTTTCTTAGCCACTCCATTGTCTGTCATTTTACACATAAAGAGAATATTTGTTTACTTTAGATAGTATGATTAAAGATGCAAAACTGTTCAGAAACTTATTATAGCAACATCAGAGAAATAGAAATTTAAAGCGCATTTTTAAAACTTCACTATTGCAAATAATGTTACCCCACACACCTCTCTGAAAATCTGCAGTGTGGAAAAAAGTAATAGCCATACCAAAAGTATCCTTTGTTCTAGTATGTATGTCAGCTGGAGAGACCAAGTCCCAGAACCAGGATAATATAAGAACAAACACTACATCACCCTAAGAAGTGGAATAATGGAAAATGAGGAAACTCAAAGAACAGAGTTAAGAGTTCAAAACTTAGGGCTTTAAAGCAAAAATAATCCGTTATGAATTCTGAGGTAAGAGCTAGGAAGCATCTTAAGGAAAGAATAAGGATGGAAGGTCCAGGTATGCTAAAAGTGACCTGTGTTAAAACATATGAACAATATAGAAGTTTATAGAGGTTTATACACAGGAGGAGAGAAGTATTTAAGATGCTAGGCAATAAGGCAATGCATCTTAAAAATGCTAAAAAAACCAGTATTTATATTCCCTGAAGCACTTCTCCTTAGGAATAAGAATCATATTATTTATTTAAGTTCTTAAGAACTTGTATCAGCTGTAAACAGTCTTGAGGAAGCTTTTCTGTAGTTCAGTGAGTTCATCCACATCAAAACCACAGGGTCCACTCATATCTTTCATATTCCAGAAAATAAATGTGCTTGAACAGTAACAAATTGGTGAACTATAGGTGATTTCAAAGAACTCTTTCAAATGTCTCTCAAGTGCACAAGGCTACTAGTTAGAATAAAAAATGTTCAGAATGTCATTGCTGATTACATAAAACAAACATGGAGTGAAGCATAAACTTCCCAGGCGAGTCTACAGCAGTTGAATGCTTTTGGCATTGCTAAAACTTACCTACTGTGAAGTCCAAAACCCCAAACTGCCATAGTGGGTTTTATTTATCTAACTACACTGCCTTGTTTTGCCCAACTTCCAGTTAAGTGCAGCTACCACTACTAAATCTGACTCAAGATGCCACAGTATTCGAAACTACTTACTAAAGCTAAACCTTAAGATTTGTGTTTGACACCTTCCACATTGACATACAACTGTGATTCACAATGGTTTAGATTATTTTCACTGAAAGAGGAGTGCAAGGTATTTTATTCTCTCTTCCTTTCCTTCATCCATTAATAGCTTGATCTTTCAGTATTCCAAACCCTGCTATTCTCTTCATCTCATGCTGCAAATTTTAGAAGGACAGCAGGCTGTGAGCCACAGATACTCTGACCTTTCCTCCATACCTTCTGGGTCTGGGTTACTCTCCCTAGCTGTTCCTCACCAGCTTTACTTGAGCGGATTTTTATAGGTCTGCCCTGATAATTTAAAACTTGCTCCTGCCTTTTCTCTCCTTCCTAAACAGCTTTTAGTTATTAGTTGTAACTGCTTGTTAGTCTGGTTTTCACATGCTTACTTCTTCTGTTAACATAGTAACGGTCGGCAAGATTAATTAACATGAAAGAGAACTCGCTAAAACAACTTTATAGACTTGGTTATAGTTTTTTTTTTCTTTTATTATTGTATAGCCATTGAACAAGAACAAAATTATGTTGGAAAATCAGTAGCTGGAACAGTTTCTACATTTTCAAATACAAAGGTGCAATTAATAACTTAATAATTAGACATGTAGGATATGCATGGTTGCACTGAAATGCTTAAAGAAAAGAAGAGCATGAATACTGAATAGACTAAGAACCAGCTGTGACATCAGCTTCAGGAACAACAAGGTATTCACAAAGCGAAGAAGAGAAACCATGTAATTTCTCTTGCCTATGCATAACTCCTTTTTATCATGAACTTACCACTCCTCCATCAGAGACTCTGGCACAAGCAATTAAACATGCATTCAGTTTTGTACAATGGACTAAGCCAGCTTTTGCATCACAGATATAAATGCATCTCATTCCTGTCATTATAGTTTAACAGCTTAATGACCTCTAAAGGCAGAAACATACATTTCTTTCCTTCCAACCACGTTGTTCTGTTTCTATTTAGGAGTCTTTGTATGCTTCTCCCAGTCCACCTCTCACCCACGTTTACTGCTTTCTGTCAGTCCTCCCTTTGCACGTTTCCCCACCCTCCCCGCAGGATGTATTTCTAGCAGCTGAGTTCTCTCCTACACAGGTCATCTCTCCTCACACTGCGAAACAGCAAGCCAACCACAGACACAAATGAGGGTACACTGAAAGAAAAATGCACCATTTCCTATTAAAAAAAGCCAAAACACCTCCACCACAAGCAAACTGATTCTGATGCCTTTAATTTAATGACCTATACTTTCACAGATGTACATAAACCAACACTAAAAGGTTATTAGAGAAAAGTAGTCTTCCTACTTTAAAGTATATTGATGCATATTTGCAAGATTTTAATCTGATTAAAAATCTTTCACCATAATAGTGCTCACACAATGATTTTTAAATATTTAAGAGTAAGACACTCCTCCAGAACACTGTAGACAAAAATCATATAAATACGGTCTTAAACAGTCTCCTCATTAAACACAAGATTTCCACAGTCTGACCCTTTTCAAAAAGCTTGACTATTTCTTTACCTATTACAGAAAAATACATGTTATATAGTACTTCATATTCTTTAGACAATAGCTAAGTATTTGTGGACAATATAGATAAGCAGAGTTTAAAGAGTTTCCATCTGCTTCTCTCATTGTTAAAGAAAAAGAAAATGGCATTGAAGTGTACCAAACGTGCAAACACTTTGAATTCTTGTACTCCCTCTTTCCCTGGAGAGGAAAGTTAGGAAATGCTTTTCTAATGCCAGACATTTCATATGTGGAAAGTTTAAGCTATTTCCTTCTAACTCAGCATATCCTTTGGAGGAAATACATTCACCTCCATCTCTGCTCACAAGTCACTCAAACTTTGGGAACACAGATCTCCTGCCACATAACCTTGCTATACATCTGCTGTACATACATTCACCCAGATTACTTTCCTTCTCTCTTCACCATTTTTTGACAACTTTACAAATCTGACCACTTTTTAAACTGCAGTTTCCCCACCACATATGAACTACAAGGGACTAATCTTTTTTGATAGGAATTGTCATTTTAACATCAGACCTTGAATCCTTACCGTGGTCTGTAAGTTCAGACATGCAGAGTTCACTCGTCCAGTTCCCTTGTGGCTCATCATGTCCTGTGGACACATAGTTGCCCGTAGTGGCTAGCTGAGAATCAACGAGGTGATTTGAAATGAGGTGTTTTGAAGTCTGGTCATCAGATTCCTTAGTCAAATGATGAAGCAGCATGAAGAAACAGGAACAGAGCTTTCAGCAGGATCACAACACAGTGGTTGCCCTGATCTACACAATTCCTGGGACTGGTATTAGGCAAATACTAAAATAAAATCTTAACATTTTCGTAAATGATCAGTAGTGATTCAGCCAGAAGCAGCAAGTTTAACTTTTTTTTTTCTCTAGACACAATGGAAAATGGAAACCAGAGGACATGCAAAAGAAAAGATATAATACACAGCACACAAAAAATTATTTCTGAGATACATTCACCAACTATTTCCAAATTGACCCTTTTTCTTTCTAAATAGGATGTGGTGCTAGAATTGAACTGGCTCATCTTCTGCTGCAGATAGCTTAAAAGCAAAGGGCAGCTTATTCTGGGAGTCATTCCAAGGCTTCTTTCTTACTAGAAAGCCAGTTGAAGTGCTACTATGCTTAACCGAAAGAAAAGAACCCACTGCCATGCCAAATTAAAATGTTTAAAGGATTACAATTCTAAACATCGTGAAAAGAAATGTATTTTGAACTCCAATGTCATATAGTCAGTAAAAACATTTCAGAGAGCAGATTTAGATTTAAGGGTAAATTAAGAAAGGATAACTTAAAAAAACCCAAAACTATGCAATGAATATAGAGCTTGTTGAACCATATCTGAATAACTGAATGTACTTTGCCTCATCACAGATCAACAGGTTCAGCTAAGCAGTCCAGATTTTGATGCACTTCCCAGTTATTAGTCTCAGAACAGGCTTGTGCCTCTAGTGCTAAAGAAACCATATGGGAAACAGAAAAGTGATATACACTGGGTGCACATAAATGAGACCTCCAAAACAACAGCCCATATTTACATGTAGGATGTTAACATTCAGCTGCTGAAAATTACAGGACCGGAATTCTTGCATTCTTTTGATATTTTCTTGGTATTTTTCTTCTACCAGCTGCCTGTAAATACAGAACACTTTTATTTACAATGTGATATCAGGACATGCACAAAGGGATCTTCTCAAAGCAGACACGGTAAAACAAATCCCATACTGAGATTTTCATGCTGCCAGATATTCATGGATTCTACTCAAGTTTTAATGAATGCAAAATGAGATTTCAGACCTTATTTCCAAACCCTATTATATTTTACTTTCACAACTTGTGTAACATAATTAAGAAATAGTAAATTACTAGTCCCAGTCTTGTCTAGTTCTTCCAAAGGTCTTAAATACTTAGGACTTTATTCCACCATGTAGTGCAGGGACCTTTCAGTTCTACACAGGCATGCAGCATTTGTGTGCTATGAACTCTTCCTCTGGGGGACAGTTGGTAACCATGGTTTTCTGTGTGGAACCACTTAAAACAGGTGCTACATTAAGCAGTTTTTCCAGCTTCCATTAATATATTCCCTTCCCATCCATCTTTAGATTTGCACTGCTGGAAGTAGAGCTCTAGTCTGAGAAGGCATCATTGTTTCCAACATCTTCAGCCAGCATCAGCTGACAATGACCTAGAGCTCAATGTTCACCCATTTTAAAGATTCATGACTGAGAACAAGGTCTGAATATTAACGTTGCCTTCATATCACAAAATAAATATATTTCATTTTGGTTTTGGGGGAAAGAAAACACATGAAAATCTTATCAGAAAACATGTGAGAACGCAACGAAAGTGAAAACCAAACTAGAACAATCCTACAATTAGTATTATTTCCCAATTTCCATCCATTTTTAAAAAGTGAAAGAGACAGACTTCCTATTTACAAATTTCATACTAGTACAAGAATTGGCTTACCATATTACTGAAAGCACCATGCAGAAGAGGTGGTAAATTTAATACTTTTTATACAGTGGTTTCAGTTCAAGAAGGTTTTTTTGAATGAGAATCAATTTATGTAGCAAATGCCAGTCAGACACAAGTGCTCTTTAGGCATATTTTCCAAAAGGACATGAAGGTCTTAGTTATTTGCTTCAAATGTGTCATCAAAACACATTTTGATGTGTATACACCAGTATATTCTTATTTTTATTAAAAAACCCCAAACAAAGCCTTCTAGTTCCTCATATTCCATCGGAAACTGTACCTAATCTCTTCCAAAACATTTTATGTCTCACTTAATAAAAAATCCCATCAATTATAAAGACTTTACAACACTTCCATTATCCCTGTTTGATCCTTCTACAAGACTACCTATCCTCTGAGTTATTAACTTCTATTGGAAAACCTCTGAGGCCAAAATCATTGACAAAAGCTGGGTTGTAACTAGATGTCCAACTCCTCGGACTGTGCAATTTTCAACATCAACAGTCATTCTAAAAAAGTGTCCTATTGTAACACATTTGAAAATCTCTCATATATTTATTTAACCAGAACCATGGCACTCAAAGTATCAGTTTTGGGCTAACATTCTAATTTCTTCCCTACATAAATAATTAGTGTGATTTATTGTCATCCAAAATCCTCATTGACTTTGAGTAGCTGAATACCCATACTTTTTTTATTTCTACCTTGACAATTCTAACTCTCCTATTAGACTGTTGGGTGGAGAAAATTGCATGGTTAATGCACAGCTTACTTCAACTTCTTTGCTTTCTCGTCTGCAGCATTTAACTTCCTCAGCCGCATTCGTTCCCGTGGTGTCATTTTCTGAACTTCAGAAAGGTCCTGCAGAGTTTGCAAATGAACTTTCTTCTGCCTGAAATTGAATGCAAGCAAACCCATCTTCATATAAAAATGAAAATATTCAGTATTTCGACTGGATATTGAAACAGTGACATTTTAAATGGAATAATTAGAAAGTCTCTGGAACTATAGCAGACTAAATAGACTTTAGTTTGGAAAGCAAATGCCTCTTTAAATTGAAATATTTAAACCTGGATTTGTGAAGAAAGTGAATCATTTCAGGTGATGATGGAAAAAGGTAGATTCATCTCCTTAAAAGAATAAATATTGAAGCACAGTGAAATATATACCCTGTCAGGCTTCATTATTGCACATATTCCAAGTGCAAAGACAGCCTTTAAATGAGAACCATAATACCACTTGTACATTTTACATTGATTGTTACAAGCTGTCTAGAATAAAAGGGAATATTTATGTGTCCTTAATGACAGATATAATTATTATGTTATCTTCTTGAATTTCTGGTCCTAATCAATAACAAGAGTTCACAGGCAAAATGGTCTCCATAGACCATCTCTGAAAGCTGAGCATTAATTATTGATTTATGTATTTCAGCTGTATTTATCAAGTGGAGGAGAGCAATATTAGTCCTTTATCACAAAAAGGATCCTAATCTCAGGTTTTTATCTCACATCCTACAGTAATTAAAACAAAAATTAAAACCTAGTTTGAAATCCCTTGACAGTTTCCTTTCACTTACACAATATATATCTATTATACTGTGTATTTATAATACCAAGTATTCCTTTCAAATTACTGTTTTTGCTCTTATAAATTCACTTCTAATAATCTAAGCGACCAGATTTGCAACCATACAAATTGTAACACTACTTCTGGACTATCATTCTGAAATCAAGATTTCAATAAATGAGCAGAGAAGATTCATTATGTTTTTCAAATAGTGCAAAGATATGAATATTAGTTTGGAATATGAAAGAGGAAGGACAAAGACAAGAAGACTTCAATTATTCATAAGAATGGAACTAACTCTTCAAGTATGAATAATGTAGACATATTTCTTGTCTCCTATAAAAACCTCTAATTTAAATTAAAAGAATCTCATGGGGGAAAAGCAATTTTTCATTCAAGTTGAAACTGAACTTGTACAGCCTTATACTTCCTTAAATATTTAAAATTTATTACTTGAATGGGAATAGATTAAAATAAGCCATCAGAGGCCATTACTGGAAGAAACTAGACTCAATCTTTTTGCTTTGCATGGCAAAAAGAATTCCTGGTGAGAAAAAAGTAAACATTAAATATAAACTAGCAATGGTTGAGGAGAACACTATAGCTAGCAACTGTTTGTACACTCACTGGGACTAGAATAATTGCTGCAAGACAGCATATGTGGGGGATTCACAGTGTTTAATTTTTTTCTCCTCCCCTTCTCTGCTCTGTGTCATTTTTCAGGTATTTTTAGTTCATTTTGTCTATCTCTTTAGATCTGGACTTGTAGGAATTCTTTGGCATTTTGCTTACCAGTGATGATACAGGCAGCTAATATTCCCATAAATACAATGAGAGTCATAAGATTATGACTTCTTGCTTATTCCAAACACTTGGCCAAAAATAATCACACTGTAGCACAAATGAGGATAAGTTACAGAAAAGCTTCTCCTAGTTTGTTTTTTTCCTAATTGATACCCTGAATTTTAAAACCTCAAGACTAATTGCCATTCATTGTTTCAGGATTCCTAGGAACTCCAGACCTCTGCACAGAAGCAGACTGTCTATTTACTTCTAACAACAGTGTAAGAGCATGGTGTTTGTATGGTGTTTGCAGTTAGAACTACTTGCTCTTCCTCTGAGAAACTACAAACTTAGTTGTGAAAAAGTATATTTACAGATTCTGGAATGTACATAAATGTCCTTCCCACATGCTAGCTGCGTCAGAAAATGATGTCCACTTGGAAGGTGATGAGACTCAATACATTCTAGCTAATGACAGTGGATCAGGTACAGAACATAGTATATATTTTACAAAAAACAAAAAGTGGTTTTATCAGTCTCCTCTAGAAGCATGAGGATATTTGAAGTCTGGATATATATTCTGCAAGTAACAATACTGCTTCCCCAAAGTGGATACAATGGTTTTGGTGCATATAGATAATCTGAAATCTTGCTCCCATAAGATAAAGGCAAGAATTAAAAGTTTCTTGAAGATTTTCATCATCTATGTTTCAACAAGCATTAAATACTGAATATAATTCAGATAGAGTTGGCATTATATCTGGGGAATATTTCAGTGTTCCAAAATTATTTACAGTATATCTCTAAGGAACATCTCTGTAGTCAACTATATTTAATTTGAAAAGGAAGGAATCCTCTCAAAGTTAATTGAATTAACTTGAATATATGTATTTATTGTTTCATTTTACATCAAGGCTTGCAAAATTCAATGAACTATTTATACTAAAGGTACCTATTCATACCACAATAGAAAACTATGGCCTCACAAAAAGACACTCATCTGTCAACAAGAGACAGATTAAAGACAGAAGTGATGAGTAGAAACCCAAAACAAAATTTGCAGAGATGAGAACCTACAGATACACTGACAGCATTTAAACTGGATAAAATTATGTATAAAAGGTTTTGCTATGCTGAATTTAACTGTCTGTACTCTGCTTTCTTCCTGCCACTGACAGCAAACTACACTTTGTTTGGAAAAGCTGAAGGTAGTCTCCTCTCCTGAAGGGAGGCTTGCAAGCCACAGAATTGGCAGCATCTGCAAAGTGATCACAGTTGCAAAACTGTGGGTCCTGTACAAGAGCAGAGGTCACAAAATACAAAGGTGAAAGTCCTATAGCCTCAAAGGCACTGCCAGTTTTAGATTGTTTTAATCTTTATTGCTGTTACCTAATAATTCAAAACAAATATCAGAGAGCTGTTAAAATCTTGACAGTAATTTAGAGGAAACAAGAAACAGGATAGTTCATTGCTTCCTCACGGGACCAGAAACTTCTAGGTTTGCTCTTGCTAGCTCCTGACAGAGCAAAGCCTTTACTGAAAATACTGGGATCATTTAGGAAACATAGCTTTCACATTCCACTTCTAGTAGGTACAGAAACAGTAGCACTATAAATGATGATAACCTAACTAAAATGACAGCTTAAAACTCAAAAATTTCAAGACTAATGCCATTATTTACTTACCAATTGGTATTAACATAAACATATACTGTACATGCATGTGCAATTTACACAGTCACATAATAAAAACGTTACATCTGCAAATCTTTTTTTTTTTAACTCCCTATATCTTAATTATGTATCTCCCTAATGGGAGTGGTTGCTCTTTTGTACTTTTGGGGAGTAAGTTTGTCTAAACATAAAGCACTATGAGATTGACACAAGTTTTAATGATATTATTTGGCAACATTGTAATTTCATATACTACTGCCCATAAAACTGTCAAAAATACTTACACAGTACCAAAAATGGGAGCAGTTTCTTTCTGCCAATTAAGTGCCTTATCTTTCACAGTTGTGTTGGTGAACTTGTACTGTATTTTCTGCAAAGAAAGAATAACTAAATAAGAAAATAAAACAGAAGGGGTATCAAGACACAATGCTATTCAGATATAATACCATCCTGATATAAAAAGTGACTGAGCAGTTTCCTTCCCCACCTTCTCAGAAAGCCAAATAACACAGGTACTGAAGCCTGGGTAAAAAGAGGAATAGGTATTGGTTTTCATTAAAACCCTGACTAATCAGAACAGTTATATATGCACCCAGGCCAAAGTGATCTACATTTTTATGCATAAATGTCTGTTTTTCTTCTTGCTCATAACATTTAAGAGGGGATACATTCAGCATGTCAAGTGATGAGGGCTTCATTCCTCAGTCATATTAATACGGTAGCTCTGAAAGTCCCCTAGATTAATGCTCCTATCAACAGCTATCAAATTAGTTTTTCCCAACACGTTTTCCCTGGCTACATTTCGCTTTTGCAAAATATGTACTCAAATGGCAAGTGTACACCCACTGCTTTTTCTTACATACCTTCAGTTGTTCATCAATATAAGGGGATTTTAGGATGTCTGCTGCTGTTGGTCTCAATGAAGGATTCTTATTTAACATGCTGAAACATTAAAAAACAAAAGTAGTAATTAAGCAATTGTAAAAACTTACAGAAAAACCTGCTAAACAAGAAAATAACATACCTGCGTAGCACAGCATTCAGTTTGCTTGTGTATCTCTCAGGAAGAGAAGGTGTTTCACCTTCTACAATTTTTAACATGACAGACAAAAAATTCTGTCCAGTAAATGCATGGTTCATACAGCACATCTCGTACAAAATGCATCCCAGAGACCTTAAAGAATAAACAAATAGAAACAGTATATATTATTCACCAGTCCTAATGACCATCATAAAAGGTGAACAAATTGAACATTTTAAAATAAATACTCTTATAATAATTTTATATAATTACTGTTCATAACAGTTTGCATTTCAGCTGAGTTCTGTCTCACAAACGTTTTTTAAAAAAATAGGGGAGTTGAGTTTTGCAGGCCTTGGAGGATGCTCAGCTCCTTCTCCAGTCAAGGGTGCTGACTTGATCGATGATTGACTTGATCAAAGCCATAGAAAATGCTGATGACAGCCAGATATAGATGAGAGCAGATGAGGCTGCAGCTCATCTAAGCAACCAGCTTAAATATCTTTATATTTGACTATGGAATTTTTAATTTAATCTGTGATTCCAGAAGAAGTAAGAAAATAAAGCACAATGATAAGAAACATGTATGGGTGAATGGCTTTCGGGAAAGGGGTAACAAAATCTTTGAAAGCAAATAATACATAAAGTTTCAGTTATTCATTTTGTTCAAAGAAGATGAGTTGTTTTGGTCCATCTGGCAATAAAAGAACAAGAGCAAATAATTTTAAAGCTGAAACCCAGGCTCTACATTCAGTATGAATAAGGAAGAACAGAGAGGGAATGGGGGGACTCCACTCACTGGCACTTTTCAAGCAATATATGAGAGCCATTTGCAGAGCATTTTTTGCTAAGAACCAACTAAAGAACAACTACTGAGGTAAGTAAATAATTGACTAGGTTTTTTAAAGATTTGACTGTCAAACAGCTTTCAAACTTTCAAAATCAGCCAATAGTAAGATGCAGATGATAATTTGTATTTATGATGTATGTTCAGACTTTGAAACAAGATGATTACTACATGAGAAAATACTTAAAGCAAAAAGAACAACAAAAAGCCCCTATGCACACAGCATCTGAAAGCATCAAATAGAAATGGAAATCAGCCAGAGAGAAGAAGAAAAGAAGGAAAATCCCAACCTAACAGACTGTACTACAACTTCTTTTTGCAGAATCAATCTGTTTTGGAAGCTGCTTGATTCTGGCAGCTAGAAATTGTTTAATGAGCCATTAGGAACACAGGATTTGACACATCAGGGAAGCGGATTTATTCATCTAGTTTAGTACTCTGACTACACTTGAGGTGGAGAAAGATGAAAAGAATGCCAAAGGGCATTCTGCTGCAGCCAGGGCTATGAACAGCCTACCCAGGGAAAATCCCATCTGTCCCATGAAAGAAAATAAAACAGGGGGAAAAGTAAAGAAAAATGAAGGAAAAAGCTTGTTTCCACAGGATTGAAATCTTTGAAATTAAGTAAACATCTCCTAAGATGAGTAATGCTGTCCTGGGTTCCTGAACAAGACTATTTCTTCCCAAGAGAGCTGCTGAGCTGTAAACACCCAAAGAAGTAACAGACAAGTCTTTGGCTCAAAACTGCATTTCTCAGTTGTGTTTTGACATTTCTGGTCTAAGCACCTTGTGAGAAACAGGAGGAAATTGCTTCCCAATTCCCATAAGCAATCTGCACATGATCCAAACATATAATTTAATTACTTCTATAATCATAGCCTGCATAACTGCTGTGTTATAAAATTCTAAAATGGTCATTAAACCAGCCATCCAGCATATTTGGTTTGACAACTCCCTACATTCATGAACAGGTTTGGTGAAGTTCCTGAACAGCACATAATTTCAGCAAAATTGTGGCATGACCAATTCATGTTGAAGCTACTTATGCTCAATTACATCATAAAATTGAGCATATGGACAGCCTTCCGTGTGTCCTCCCCACTCTCAGCTGACAGACCTCTAACTTCTCCCTCTCAGGAAAAACCACCCTGAGGTTTTTGGTGTTGCTTACATAAATAGCATCATCCTTTTAACATCTGATCTTTCTGTAAAAAAACGTTACAGCTTTTCAAAGGTTATAAAACCCAAGTTAGTTTTATATTCAACTTCAAAAGTCTTATAATGTAAATGCATATATCTTTATGGCTAATTAATATCTCTCAGCCTGGTCATACCAAAAGGTCTTAAGAGACTCTGTGAGGAATATGTATCTGAATTTAATTTCCTCAATACACGCCCTTAAATGAGAACTCCCTGCTGCTGTCTTCCCCAACCCCTCAGCCTTCACATTGCTTCATTTTTTGATTGTTAATATTAAAGAAAAAGACAAAGTGGGGGGGAAAGCACAGACAAGCAAGCACAATAAAATGAAAGCCTCAAGACCTGTGGTGTGGGTAGCTCAATTTACCCAAACACAAGAGACAAACCATCTGTCAAAATCTGACCATACTTGATGGAAGACAGAATACAATGGATTTACATGTGATTGTGACATTGCTTTGTCTCTGCCATAGCACTGGAGGCATGGGAATGTCAGACAAGCCCCAACAACAGGGGTGTCACTACAGGGCATGTGAGGGCAGGAAGGGACACCAGGACAGTGGCACAGCAGCACCTCGGGGTCACGCTGTGCTGGGCTACCAGCGAGCCCCCATGGCACACACACACATCACTGATGGACCCCTGGCCCAGCCTGGCCCCTTGGGCTCTCTCTGTCTCGGCTCAGCTGCCGGCACTGCTCTGACTCCTCTCCACCTGCTGCATCTACAGGGGGAAGCACCGATGGGAAGAAGGGGTGGTGAACTGCTGAACTGAGATCAGATCCCTGAAGAAGCTTCTTGTCTGGAAAGGAGGAAACCCCAGGCTGTGTCATCTGCAACAGCTCTCTCTCATGGCCCAGCCAGTCCAGGCTCAGAGATGCTGGGGAAAACATGTGAGCCAACTTTAATTTGCCTCCTATGAATTTAGATTTTACATAAAGCATGGACTAACAAAGAACTCCTGACATTTCAACTGAAGAAAAACATAAATGCTGCCACTTCTCTGAGCCCAACTGCAGAACTTCCATAGCAGAAAAACGTAAAACATGAAGCTTTTTCCCCATTTATTGACCTTGGGCTATAAAGGACAATACTTCTTGCACCAGCTGCTACACTGTGAATATTCCAGTCAATTTTGAAAAGGCAGCTGCAGACTATCTCAGCAAACATGAAAAGCACAGTGTCTCTTTAGAGCACATCAGTAATGCAGCATAAATTAAGGTCTTTTCAATGAAGTGAACTGAAGAGTGAGAGGATCACAATAACAAGGTGAGATAGCACTTCTTTTCCAGAAGATATTTTACATTATCTTACATTTAACATGGGAACACTTGTAAGTCTGAATTTTTGTGTGTGAATTTTTGAGTCCTGCTAGAGATCAGAACGAGTCTGAAGAGAGAATGTCACTTCATCTACATATAAAAGACTTGGGCAACTCTTTGAAATTCCTCAGGGGTCAAAACCAGTGCTATTTAACATCTCTGTAAGCAACATGGACAGAGGGACTGTGCGTATCCTCAGCAAGTTTGCTGACAAGCTGTGTGGTATGGTCAACATGCTGGAAGGAAGGGCTATCATCCAGAGGGACCTTGGAAGTCTTGAGAGGTGGGCTCATGCCAACCTTATGGAGTACAAGGCAAATTGCAAGGTCCTGCACTTAGGCCACAAATACAGACTGGGCAGAGAATGGACTGAAAGCAGGACTGAGGAGAAGGACTTGGGGAATGTTGTTTGATGAAAAGCTCAGCATGACTTGGCAACATATGCTGGTAGCCCAGAAAGCCAACTACATCCTGGGCTGAATCAGAAGCAGTGTGACCAGCAGACTGTGGAAGGAGGTTCTTCCCTCTACTCCACTATTCTGAGACCTCACATGGAGTGCTGCAATCCAGCTCTGGGCTCTCAAGATGAGAAGGATGCAGACCTGTAGAGGCAAGTCCAGAGGAAGTACACAAAGATGATCTGAGGGCTGGAATACCCCTTCCATGGAGACAGGATGAGAGAGCTGGAGTTGTTCAGCCTGGGGAAGAGAAGGTTCCAGGGAGACCTTCGAGCACCTTCAAGTACATAAAGTGAGAGAGAGCCAGAGCGAGACTTTTTACAAAGGTGTGTAATGATGGGACAAGGGGTAACAACTTCAGACTGAAAGAGTTCAAGGCCAGGATGGATGGGGCTTTGAGCAACCTGATTTAGTGGAAGGTGTCCCAGCCCACATCAGGGGAGTTGGAACAATATGCTCTTTAAGGGCTCTTCCAACCCCAAAACATTCTCTGAGTCTTGATTCTTCATGAGCAACCAGACTTCCTGTACAGGGTCCAAGGACTTAATCTCACCTGGAGCCTCCAGGGTGGGCTCACCTGTATGCTTAGTTTCCTCTTATCTTTTGGCCCCTGTTAAATGGGGACAGTAGGAAAAAAAATAGAATCAATATTAAAAGATTAAAAGATGAAAGTATCAGTCAAACACATGAGTCCTGATCAGAAGGAAAAAAGGAAGAGGTTTGTGGGCTGGGGAAGTATTGAGTCAGGGCAGACCTCCTCAGTGCTGCTACAGTGAGGGCCAAGAAGCTCTGCTGAAGGCAGTTTCACCCTCAGGTGAGTGGTCTTGGTAATGCTTTGGAAAGATCACAAAAGGCAGAAAGTAAGCAGACAGCTGGTAGCTACTGAGTTTGGGATAGGGGGCTTTTTTTCTGTGTTTTTGAAATTTTGAAAGGGTGATCAGTACATGATTTATAGAAGTTTAGGACCAAACTCTGACTATGCTTACTCTATACAACTTCAATGACCTATATGGATTGGCACTAGCACCCACAAATAGAATTTAAACATGTGTTTTACTTTTTATTTGCACTGAACTAAAAGAAATTATTCTTTATAGTGGAAGAGTACAAAAGGCAGGCTTCCCTGTCTACTCATTTGTTTTGACATTTTTTGAAATCTTCTCCCAATATATTTTTATTGACTGATATTTGCTACAGAAGATCAAGAGAATCTGACATCAAATCCATAGCAGTCAGCTACACAGGCCATGAGATGAGATTCCTGACATATCCATTGACTGGGCTGAATATGCCAACAGTGAAAAATGGTTGCTACCATTTGAAAATACAGATGGCTGTTCTCCACTTTTAGAATTATATCCTGCAGCCACAAATACATTTTGAAAAGGAAGAACTGAAACAAAGCTAGAGTAAATTATCAAGCAATCAAACTTTATTCCAGGGGCCAAATGTCTCACAAAGGAACTTTCCTTTTGAAGTATTTATTAAAGAATTAATCTTCTGATATAGATAGAAGGTAGATATACATTCCTACAGAAAAAAAAACAAAAACAAAAATCAACAAAACACCTCATAAAATAAATAAAGCCCCTTAAATAAAATACTGTGACAAAATTTAAAAACTCAACTATAACCTTAAAACATGAGATGCTTTAGGACACACATATAAACAAGCCAGATATTTTCACCATTCCAAAAAAATCTTTCTTCATCTTAGCTTAGAAGAGTACCTGCACACCTAAGTTTCCTAAAGTCTTTCAACAGACCTCAGCTCCTAAATTTGATCCTTTAATCATCACCTCAGAAGTCCTGCTCTCAATAATTTGCACCATCTAAATGCAGAACTTTTCTTTCTACCTTTGAGCCTCTTCTAAAATGGAGTGCCTTTTTTTTTCTGTTCTAACACAGCAGTTATTCTCATTTTCAGCTCCACTTGCAAATACCTTCTTTCTTTTAACATTTGCCAATGTTTTAAAATTTAGTTCCTAAGAAGGTCCTTCTTCTATCCTCTCAGCCAGAATCACTCTGGTCATCCACCTGAAGTTTCACAGAATGTTGCTTCTTTCAATTCATCTATCTCAATACACATAAAAAAGAGATTCCCCCTTCCTAGAAAAACCTGAACTTCGTCTACAATCATCCTGTATCACATCAGAGAGTGGACCTGAATCGTATTCTCCTTTAAAGTCTCAGATAACCCAGAATGAAAGCCAACTACACACTTCTCAACACAAAGGGAAAGGCTTCAAATTGCAACATTTATTTTCATGTCCTGAAATAGTTTTAGTGGAGATAAATGACTAATCCAACCAAAACAGCATTGTAACTACTCACCAAATGTCAGATTTTGTATTATATCCCTGGTGCTTCAGTACTTCTGGACTCATGTAGTATGGTGTCCCAGTAAAAGTAGTTGCAAGATCACAAGAACCCATCAAAAGACAAGAAACTCCAAAGTCTCCTAAAAATATCAGTATAAACAATAATCTAGTAATATAAACATGTATCTATTCACATAAACCTTCTTTTGTTTCTTATCAGACATGATAAAGCAACTGTGCATCCAGAAAATTCTGTTAGCATCTATAAAAATGACAAAAAATTATTTTATGTAATTCTTCAAAATAAAAACACAACAAAAGCAGCATAATATCACAGAACAACATGGGTTTGAAGAGGCTTCACAAGGTCATCTGATTCAAACCTCTGGCTCAAAGTTGAATAGGGCTGCTCAGGTCCTGGTCCAGCCAAACTTGAAGCATCCTCAAGGCTAGAGAATTCACTGCCTCTCCTGTGTCTGACTGTCAAATAAATGTTTGACTACAAATCAAAATGCTATTTCAGCCATGATTTTCTTTAAATCTCCTTATTGACAAAATGTCTGTTGGACTGTTCTATCACAGGAAAATATACCTTTAAAAAGTATGGAAATCTCACCAATTTTAAGAAGATTATCTTTCAAAAATATATTCTTGGCTTTCAAATCCCTGTGAAGTATCCGTCTGGAATAGAAAATGAAATTCAACCTCATCCAACTGGAAGCATTGAGAGTCATGTATTAAGCTTTTCAGGTATTTAACTTCTGCCATTTTCAGAAAGGTCAGCCCACCACTGCTACAGTCTAACGCTGCCAGTTACAATCCATGGACAATGCCATTAGGGAGCTTCAAAGAGGTGCATTCACAGGCACCCATATGCAGGGTGAGAGCCAAAGCAGAATGATAAAAATATACCTGGGGATCCCAGCTTAAGAATACAGATACTGACATAGCATGAGCTGCAGAGGAAGGGAGAAAGGCAAGCGCTACTATCTGACTCGTCTTAAAAGCATTACATCTTATTTTCTGCCAGGAGAATGAGATGCCTCACAAGAGAATAAATACCTCACAAGGGAATAACAGATGAGAGAAACAGCAATAAGAGCTTCTTAAAGCTAAGGGAAAACTCCTACAGAGTAGAAGTATTACTTCAAAGACAAATATGTATATAGCCTAAGCTAGTAGTTCAATTTTTTACAGTTACAGTGTGGAAGATGAAAGAACTTTTCAAAGACAAAGATGAAAAGGAAAAGGAACAGAACAATTAGCTTTTACAGACTTATTTTTCCAGCAGAGTTTGAAAAAAAAACAAACAAAAAAACAGCTTATAAGCTACACACCATTTAAGAATATACAGAATCTTCTTAATTTTTATAAGTCTTACATGTGTGACAGTAATTCTGCAGCCCCTTAGGAAAACAAAATACCTCTGCAGTATACAAAACATATTCTAAATTAATTGTTAGTAATGCTTCCAAAAGCATTGTTGCCTGTAACCTCACCTAAACTAGAATTTGTCCACTTTTGAAATGATTACTAATACACAGGATTAGTCAGAACACATTCCTGTCTAGGAGGAGGTTAGAACAGCATTTGGAATATATACTGCCTACAGAAACTGCATTTGCTAATGCAAGTACAATCATTTAGAACATGCAAAGAAAGAAACTGATGATCTAAAATTTTTGAGGGCATAAAAAATTATGATAATTTCAATGTTTTAAGCAATCCTCAAGTATTATCACAAATTTGAATTATTAAAGTCTTAGGCATTGACATTAGTTCCTATATTAACATTAGAAAATATGCATTCTACAGCACAATTTAAATACCCAATTTTGTCCACAGCTCATTTTATTTCTTTTTTTTTTTTGCAAGAAAAGAAAAAAATATGCAATTCAATATACTCAGTTCACAAATGGAAAAAAAAAACATGAAAAATAATACTAGAATTCATTGCAGTATGTACATAGACTGGGCATGAAAATGAAACATTTATATTTTTATGGGTCAAGGAAAAGAGATCTTCATGTTTCTTAGCAATCTTTTTTCAATTCTATTTTGTTCTATTTTTGAAAGTAAAATGAAAGTAAATGTTTTTCTTTCAATTAGAAAAAAGTTTGCATATTGGGAAAAAAGTTCTATTCAATATGCCTCCACCTATGTTTATAGAATACTGTTTATAAATTATTTGTTCTCTGTGCTCAGCTTCTGTGAGCAATATATGTACACTCATACAATACATTAATAAAGAAATTAAACTGAGGTGGTATTTGTTATTCTTTCATAACTATATATATGTTGGTATATACACAGACACATTTTTACAGAAATATTACTGTGTTAACTGAGATTCACAAGGACTTTCTTAGCATTCATCACACAGATCATTTGAAAGAACTTTCTTTCATTGAGTTAAATTATTCTTGAACATTGTTTCTGAGAACTGGTGGAGAACTGAGAACTGAGAAATGAGAACATGCCAACGTTCTTTTAATAGCATTCCTTTGTAGAAATATAACCACAGAATTTTTGAACCTGAAACTTTTCTGAATATCTATTATTTTAATAACAGGTATATTGAAGTAAAAGAATGATCCAGAATGCTTTCAGTAACATTATTTAAAAAGATGAAAAAAAGATGTTTGGGCCACATTAGTTTGCATTACAATGTAGTGCTACTGTAATCTTACAACATATTGATGAAAATGTTATGCATTTTATTTTAATTACCAATAATTATAAGATGTTTTCATATAATAATATGACAAAGAAATATTTGGGGTGATTTGGGGCGATTTTTTTTCAGCTTTCCATGATGATATCTCTCACTACAATGCAACTTATTCTGCTATCATATGCCTGAAGATAAACAAGGTACCAGCTGAAATCTTACCCGGAAAGAAATCTTTAATACTAGTAAGAAATTAATATCGAACCTGCACTGCACAGTTTAGAAAGAGAGCAACTTTTTTTATTTGTAAGAAAAGACATACCTATAAAGGCAACATGAATTAACTGGGCTCCAGCAAAACTCTGCTTGATGGACAGTGAAGTGGTTATGGAGTGGTTATTTGCGGTAGAAATTAACACTAGAGAACAGTTTCAAATATAGGCTGCAAATATACCCATATTCTGTAGAGTATCAGCTTGCTGGCTCATAGTCACAAAAGAACAGGACAAGACCAGAGCCTCCTTGAATGAATCTTTGCCTGCAGCAGAATGAGCTGCAAGTGAAGCTGAGGGAAGCTGAAGTACATTACTGCTGTGAAATAATGTGCAATTAATTTCTCTTTCCTTTATCTGAAGAACTCTGCAGAAGAGTAAGAGGTTCTGTGTAACTCTGAACCTGCATTACCTGCTGTTTGCATAAAGAGTAACCTTATAAAAATCTGTGTTCATAAATTCTTCATAAAGACTAGCAAAATTATAGCTAACATAATGGTCAGTCTTATTCAAATTGAGGTTAAATTAATCAATGGCCTCATTGGCTGATTGCTGTGGGATTATTTTGTGTATTGACATGCAGTGGGCTGTGTGTACCACATGAGACTGCAGGATGGTTTCATGCTAAAGGTCTCCATTGAGATAAGACCACTGAACTGTGTTGTCTCTCTTTTATTTCTCCCTTTTTTTATATTCAAGAAAGATAAGGATTGACTCTGTTTATTTCTAGATAACTTTGTTTTCAAGTTTCAAATAAAAAAAAAATACATTAAGTTTCCAGCATAAGAGTTTTCAAAAAGTGTGGAAGAACAACTAAAGTTGTGCAAGGCAGTACATGTCTGTGTTTAAAACCATAAATAATTTTTGCTGCTCTGGAAAAAAAAAAAAACTCACGTCCGCAGAAGCTGAGTTTTCTTAGGAATGGCATGGGGAAGGACCAATCCACAAGCTATAAACACTTCAAGTTTCTAATTCTAGAGAAAAGTTTTCCTTGCATTAGAACATAATTCAAACATACATCAAGCTTTTTTTCCATGTCAGTAGAGGAGAAATCATGAACGACTCCTCTATACAGAAACAGAGGGCTGTTATTATGTTCTAGTATTTTAAATTTCTGTAGGTAGTTTTCATAATATACATACAATTTCATAATATACATACAGCCAAATAACACAAAATACAAATAAATATATATAAATTAAAACAAGTTATTTTTAAGTATCTGAGGTACTATTAGCTATGAGAGGTACTATTAGCTGTGATTGAAAAGGATAAAATAAAATCCTGTTTGGAAAATCAAATTGCTTTAATTGGAGAACTAACTGACCAAATTTTATATACATATATACCAAATAAAGTTTATTGTAGGATCTTATTTGATTTTAAAGATTTGTTTGAGAACAAGTAGAAGGTAAGTAAAATAGAGAGAAGATATAAAAAAGGCATAAGAAAATACAGAAAATGAAAGACAAAAATAATAACTCCCACAATAAAATAAAGTAGTTCAGTTGGAAGGTGCCTACAATGACCATGCAATGGTCCAAATGCAATGTTTATGTTATTATGCTGCATTATTCTGCACAACGCACCTTCTAAATGCATATGGTAAAGAAAGGACTCTGCCAACAGGGGATTTTCCAGGGCACCAAAGCTGTTAATAATAAGTTGATAAATTGAAGTTCAAGAGAGGGAAAATAACCCAGATCACACTGATAGTTTAGTTAAACTGTCAGGATTTCTATTTCCATTTCCCTCTGTTCTTTTGGCATGAGGTGAATGCTGAAGAGCACAGCATCCCCAGACAATTCCCTGTGTGTGTTCCCATCACTGGCAGAGCAGCATTGCATGTACAAGCCCTAGATAAACTGGCATTTAAGAACAAAAATGCTCTTGCATCTTGGGCAGCAGTTCACTCTGCCCTTTTCCCTCTACAGTCTGACACTGGCAAAAACTCATTGGCATCCATCAGTTTAGGTCAAACACACACTTCAGTTCAACTCAGGAACCGTTTTTCTTGATAACAGGTGACCTCTCTACCTACCACTTGGTTGCACCTAAAATTTAGGCATGCAAATTTTGCCCAAGCTCTGCAAAAGATGCCACAGAAAGGGACCAGAAAGGCATTGTGCATGTCCAGCACATTAGCAATATGGGAAATTTTTCCATCACTGCGGTCAGCCTGCCTAAATCACACTGCAGGCAAGAGCTACACTCATGGAGATGACCAGGTAGATACTCATTTATATACACTACCCCTGCTCCAGCCATGTGTGATCTCCTCATATCTGGATGCCCTGGAGTATTTTTTTAAGTTAATCTTTGATGTGCTATTGAAAGTGACATCTCTTTTCAAAGAATGCATGTATATAACTCCACTGATTTTATTGGGAGTACATCAAGCATATATACTGGATGTTCCACATTAAATATGTGCAGGACATGCTTCCTGATTCCCCTTTAAAAAGATAACTTTTTAAGCATTTTAATCAATTTTCTTCTAAGAATATTGAACTACTTCAAAATGGTGCTCCATTTTCCATTTGACTCTGAAAAAAAAGTGTCTACTGCTAGAAGACATTTACCATTGTCCTGCTAAAAGATGTAATGCACAATGTTCCTGCAGAGTAGATAATTAATCATACTTGAGGTATCTGACATAAACTAACTACATTAGTTTGGTGAACAGAACTTTATTTCTGTTTGAATACCTCCAATTAGTCAGTAAGTCCATTCACTCCCCTCCCAAGCTCAATAGTCTCATATCAAATGACTGTACCTGTCATGCATATAGTTGACTCCGAGTAATAACTGTATAAACCAGTCTATTACTTGACTCTGAGTGAACATCTTCCCAGAATGTTTGTACTCTTGAATTTTAAAGTCTAGATCTCCACCCTGAAAAATATCACAACATATTTGTACATTTAAAGTAAGTTTTCAAAAGCTATCTCCTTCATCATAGTACAGGACCCCACTTCCTTAGGCCTTCAGGCATCCTAACATGTAGGTCTGTCAAATCAACATGTGCACATGAATTCTGAACTCTCCCAGCACCAAATGCATACACAAGTGAGGATCAAAGTGGTATCAACCAGTCTGGTTTTGTAGTTTTCTTTTTCTTAGTGTTGAGCAAGATCATCAGAGTTTCCAACTGTTCTTCCTTCATGTCACCCAACTTCAGCATCTGAGCTGGTCACCCCAAACCTTTATATTCAACACAAAGGAACACACACCTGTTTAGTGCAATTATCTCTGTCATCTAGTTGTTTACCTTTGGAAGGGATGGATCATGTTGTAGAAACACTGTTTCTCTACAAAGATTTATGATGAGGGCCTACATTGACTGGCTATGATATAGACACTTAGGTAAGTAAAATTATTCTGCCCCAATCTGTCTGAATAAGTTAATAAATCTGAAAAAAACTTTTCCACTACAGTCAAACATTGCACACTCAAGCAGCACTCATTTATTATGTTATAATAACCACGTCAGCATCAAAGAAATCATGTTCTTCTCCTAAGAATTAAAATACAGTCTCTTTTTTTATGATACTTTGCCGTCTTTCAAACTTTTGCCAGAAGCAAAGCAGATTTAAAGCCCCAAGAATATGGAGCATGTGTTATTGTGATACTTCATTAAAGCAACAATTGATCTTAAGTAGCACTAGAAATGGAACAATAGGACACAGCAGGAAGTGCCAATAAACCAGAAAATATATCCAGAAAAAGACTACTTGAAAACTGCAATCCAGATATTTGGAAATACCAGTTGCAAAACAACACAATGAAAGAAGATTTTGAGACTTCCAGGAAACCAGTTCTTTTTGCTCAAGAATATACAGATGGTTGTCAGCTTATTGTTTATCCAGTTTATAAAATAAATTAATTTTTTCTACAAGAATGCACACACATTAATGGCAAGCAATGTGTTGAAGTAGCTAACCCCAGAGCAAAGGGGCTGTGAGTCTGATTACATTCTAGTGATTAATTACCTAACATCAGGACAGTTTATTAGCCATAAATCATTACTTTTACATTATAGATTCTACATAAAATCAAAGGCTTTATGTGCCATATACAAGAAACAATTTTGCCTGTACAGTTGTACCAGTACCATCATTTCCCATCATCATCCCTTCATTCCTCTGTACTGTTGACCATTTTATGATGTCCAGCATTTCTTGTTTTTCTGTTCCCAACACCACAGTGCTTCCTACTGATGCTACAAAATAAGCAGATTCTGTCCTTGCAGATCTATATATTCACGTGCTTCTGATATGAGTTTACAGTAATTTCTATGGCCTTTCCGGTTCTAAGTTACAACATTCAAAAGTGAGTGTGTTAAAACGAAGCAAATCCATTTTGTCATCTATCAAAAACGTGTTCCCTGACAATGTCCTGCAATTTGGAAATTAAAATGTCTGAATCATCTCATACACTAGGGAAGGGAATATGGGTTCAGCTCTCCATCTGCTGCCCTGCTGCAGCCCAGAGAGAAGCTCTTCTGGGAACTTGGAACTCTTAGCAGCTGCTTCCCCTTTGCAACTCCAAATGTTCAGCAGCTTCCCCCTGGTTGCTTGCAGCACAGAAGAGGAAGAAAAAAAAAATTGTTGCTGGGTACTCCATTGCATAGCAGCCAGATGGGCTGTGACTGAGTCTACTAATGCACCTAGAAAACAATGAGTCATTATTATAAAATAAACTGTTCCAGACAGATGACCCAGACCATCCAGAGCCCAGGACTGATGGGGTGCTCAAACATGTGTCAGCTGGCTGCTGGCCTCAGGGACTGTGTACTATCCAGGTGAGAACAGATGAAGTACAGCAGGCTCCAATCACTGTTTCTCCCTGTCTCAGTGTGTCCCCTCACACATTGCCATGAAAAACACAAAGAAAAGTAAGGGCAGTACCTATAGAGTTATGGCAGTGAATACTCTGAAGCTTAGGGACAATTCTTGCAAAAGGTCAAAGGAGAACAAAAGCAGTTGAATAATGAACTATATGTGCCCTCACATAACTGCATAGCTTTTTATCTTCAAGCACAGAAGAGTGGTCTCAATTTCCTGCAATTAATTTACCCTTGATTTTGTGTCTAAAACAAGGAAAACAAAAACACATCATAAACGATTTGCTGAAATACTGCTGCTGTGAAACTCTGAAAAAATTTGTTAATCCAATTTCATTTTTTGGAAGGTCAGACTAACGAATTCATAAGGAATTCAACAATTTAACAAATTAGGTACATATGGAGTTTCCAACCTCCAGTTTCTATTTAAATATCAGAGTATCAAATACACCAGTACTTTATTTAATAAACAGCTTAGCATCTAGAGCTGATAACGTGAACAGGCATTGACTGCTTTAGTTATTCCTTTTGCTCAGATTTCCTTAGCATATGTGTACTCACGTCACAGCTGAGATGCAGTAAAGAGACATAAATAATTGTCTGGGGGGAAAAGTACACGGAGTTCTGCCTTATAATACATTAAAACGATGCAATTTTTTAAGTAACTGCTTTGTAAAAACTGTATATTATTGAAATCAAACTTGTACTACAAAATTAACTCCAAGGTTTATTAAGGCATTTTTGTTTTAAATCAGTCTTAGCTGATAATGTTTATACTACCCATAAGATTTTAATTTGGGAAAAGTGTCTAAGAAGCTCAAAAAGTAAGATCAAAACAGAACAAATACACTTGTCTATAATTTTGATTGAATTCAGTTGTAATAAAAGACGTCGATCTGAGCCATGGAGACCAACGTTCTCTGTTTTTCTTTTGCAGGACAAGGTACAGCACTGGGCAGCTGCACTGGAGGCTCACTCTGTGCTACTCAGCCAGAATGAACAAAGCACCGTGGCTAATGAATAAGTCACAGTACTTTGGAGAAAACAGAATAATGCTCAGGGGGGTAGTTCCGTTTCCATGCCAACTTAAAGTGTGCTCTTTGTTTTGAGTCTGCCCAAGAGTAGCAATTACTGCCAATCTGGTAATTATTCTATGCATGAGAAACTGAACTTACTAGACTTCCAAGCAAGGATCAGGTAGCACTACATTTTTCTCAATTTATGCGTGATCTAAATAGGCATCTTCTAGGTCACAACACCCAAATCCTACCACATACAAAGGCAGGTTATAGATAAGTAAATACAAAAGTGTACCTTCTGGAAATACTCTCACTGAAACAGAAAATAAACTTTATAGCACTGTGTGAAACTTTGCTTTGTACTTTTCCTTGTCCGAACATTCAATGAAATACATTGTAATGGCATAAATGCAACAATACCACAGAACATGTCCTTTGGGGAAAAGTCAGAAGCACATCCTATTGGGCCAGGTATCATCCTGACCTCACCTAGCAGACTCAAAATTGAAAAGAATCAGTGCATAGCCAATGAATCCATCTCCTCTTCCTTCACCTGCCTTGCTGTAATACATTCTCACCTGTCTGAGGATGTGACTCCCCGCTCCTAAGGTAACTCTGGTACCAAAACATTTTCATGCAGGGTAGTTTACATTGCCTGCATAAAAAACTCCAAACTCCAAGGAGCGATGCTTGTGATTACTCTGCTATTATGCTCCTTCTTACTCACCCATAACTTTATGCCAAATGAAGAAAAAAAAAGGTGTAAAAAGCAGTGAAGCAGTGAATAGATAAAAGACACTATAATGACTATAATGCTGCTGACGTAGGACCCCTTATTCCTACATGTTAAATTGATCTGGTATTGGGCCACTTTGTACCGCTACTAGAGAGAAAATTGTGAGTGCATGGGAATGGCTGGACATTTACATTAATCCTTCAGCCCTGAGCTCCAGATTTCCTTAAAGAGTTAACAATATTCTCAAACCCCAGCTGTCACACATTGAAGGAATGACACAAAAAGCTTCGGCATGAGTGTTAAAATAGTATGTGAACAAATACTCAGATTGTATCACAGAACTGAATACTTCAGATTTAATTTTTAAATACCCAGCAATAAACACGCATTTAACTGTCATCAAAGAAAGCTTCCAAGGAAGAAATAAACAACAGGAATGGTACTTGTTTAATTATTCCCATGTGAGCTAAATTCTTGAAGAAGTGTGATTAGTTAAGTCAAATCTGATTTGTGTACAGGTAACCCAGTAATCTAAGTTCATTATCTTCCAAAGCTTCATAAAAAGATCACTTTATGTATGACAGATTTTTTTTGAAAGAGTACATCTATATTTAATACAAAGTAGGCACTTGTTTTGTATAAACTACTAAAAAACTGTCTTAAATATGGTTAAATTCTTACATGAAATCTTTAAGACAGATTCCAGCAATATGTTCTTAAACCAAAAGCTGGAGTAAAAAAATTAACCATAACTGTACTGCTTTAGTATTTGTTGTATTCACTACACTCTGGTCTTTGACTCACACTGTTTTTCATTTTATAAATCCAATGTTGCTGCCAAACCCATCATCCATGTGATCAGGCATAAGCCTCTTGTAATCACCTCCAAATCACAAGTGAGTTTTCCCTTCCTCATTTAAATCAGACTTTATATCGTGCCCCATGCCCACAATCTCATCCTCTCTCACCTATCAGTAGCACATCACACACAAGTGGTACAACCTTGCTGAGTTCTCCCACAGATCTGGCAGTGCGTCTGCCTTTAAGCCTTTCTTGTAGCACTTGTAACACCAACACTTGTAAATTGCACTTAAAATTACCTATTTCTTCTTCTTTGGTTTATTTGTCTATGAGTCTCACATGAGCAGGTAACATTCCTTATCTGAAAGAAACACACCTAACAAGAAGCAGGTGATGCTGCAAGCAACAAATAAAAACTAAAATTCAAAATAAAACAGTTTCTAAAATGGCTTCTTACAGGATCCTATTTTAATACACACAGTTTTTCAAACTTCTGCAGTCTCACCTCACAATACTCAGTGATAATGCAGAAACTATCTCGCTCCACAAAGCTTGCATAAAATTTGACAATGGCTGGATGGTCTAATTTGGAGAGTAGCTGTGCTTCCAGATTTGCTTCAACTGTTTCATTAGGCTTTAGGTTTCCAACAGAGATTTCCTTTAGGACCTTTCTAGAGGAAAAAAAAAAAGAAATCTTTATATTAATAAAATCAGAAAAATATAAAAATATGTAACATTCAAAATCCCATCAAAATTTCCTTAAATGCAAAATAGTAACACTGACCAACTATTGGCAACATGAAATGGATGAGGCAAATATGGGTAAACAACGAGAATGCATTAAAAGTCAAACAAATATGCTAGCCACCATATAGATTAAGCAACATTATATTAAAAATACTGTTTTAAAATATTTCTCCCACTAATTACCTACTGCACTGTTTTATTTAGAACATGTTTTCAGTGCTGTGGATTACTGCATAATAACAAACATAAACAAAAAATTAAATCTAAGTGACTTCAAACCCACTCAGAGCATATGGTCAAGGAATAGCAAGAAACTGCATTTGCAGATTTTACCCAAGTCTCTCCATGGAGAGACTTCTTTTATGAGAAAAATCAGAGAGTAACATTTCTGTGGCTGTTTTTCCAGTGATAAACTCAGGCTATCATTTTTTTTTCTTCTAAACATCAGCCTGTCCTTCACCTGAGCACACAAGTGAGAAGTACAAATCTAGATTTAGGACTGGAATCTAATTATACTGTTTCAATGAATTCTAATCCTTTAGTATTTAATGTTTGTTTAGGAAGACCCTAAATCCCCTGGAAAATGCTGGGAAAATGTAAGGATTTTTAATATTCTCCTTAACAACCTTAACACATGAATGTGCACAAGAGAATTTGTAGTTCAGATTTAGCTCTATACAGAAGCTGGAATAGGGCAGTTTACTGTTAACTTGACCTGGAAAAATATAAGGAAAATATAGTGCAGGGCACTATAAGAAAGCACATTTTGGCAAGATTTTCCTGATTAAATGTTTAAAAAAGACAATACAACACATTCCATTTACTTTACTGGTTAATAAAGAATAGATCATAGGTCATTTCTGAAGGAGATTCTGAAGACTATTAGAGAAGATAATGTTTCTTTACCGAAACAAAGTGGTGAATTTCCCCAAACTTTTGAATACATGAAAGGCAAGTTTCAGACTGATGGGAAGCTCCCACAGTGCTTTTAGTAATTTCCCCATTCAATAGAGCATGGTTGTAAAGTTACAGTTGTTAAACACGACTGTGATAAAACTATGATAATTCACATTATCTAAGGGGAGAAAAAAAAAGCTGTGTTTCTTCATGAGAAAATTTTTTCCTAAGCCTGAACAATCAGTTTCTGACTAGTAACATCTGAATTTTCATATAAACTTTCCTAATCCCCATCAGGAATTGTGATAGAAAAACATGCCTTTTTGATCTGTTTCCATCTCTGCAGACAAGCTTCATGGAACATAGACAGGCAATACCTACTGCAATCTTCTCATCTGCAGCTGACGTGGGTCATTACCCCCTCCTTCATAAAAATCATGTCACAAAACTTACAAACAGGATGAGTCCTTGTTAAAGACCACTCAATACAAGTTTCTTGCATACCCAAGACAGCAATAAAAGCCTGATGTGTTGATGTGTACGGATAGCTTGTCATCTTAGTCACTCCGTGATCTTAATGCTGTCATCAGCTGTCAGACAAGATGACAGGTGTTTTTCTTATTTAAATTAATTCCCAGAAGAAGAAATCAAGGAAATATACTTCCTGTAAATAAGATATTGGTTTTCTGCCACACAATTCTAATTCATACCCACAACTGGAAGGCATTTGCTTCTAGGAAGAAAACTTTTGGATGCAACTGGGATTAGACATGTCTGCATGCATACACATGTGTGTACTGTGTTTATATGTAGATAAGGTTTTATTTTACTGCATTAAATATGAAGAACCTAACTAGACTTCTTTCTGCAAGGCTTTTGATAATATTTCAGTAAAAACACTTAAAAATTTAAGAGAGGTATTAAAAATCTCTGCATTAATTAAGTATTGACAAAGAAGTTATGTCAGACTCTCAGAAGCCTCACAGAGAAAACAAAAAAGTCTCCAGATCTGAAGTGGCTCTTTTCTGTTAACTTTAGAATAAAAACAAGGAAAACAAAAGTCTGCAGCTATAAATTAATCCATATAAATTAACTATACTTTTTAACACATAAAACACCTAAAGAGTGCTTAAATTCACCCTACCCCATTCCAGTACTTAGAAAAGTAAATTCTACCTGAACAGGCAGCTAAAATGGGCACATTCTGTGTTTTATACAGCACCTAAGATAACTCGAATTTGGTACCCCTGGTGATGTCAAATAGGCCGATAGATCAATCCACAAATAAAAGCTTAGTAATCATAAGAAAACAACAAACCTTTCTCAGCTACACTATCCTGACTGCATCTCCTCTCTACCAATAAAACCCAGGTGTACAATTTGAAGGAGACAAAGCATTTCAGTTTCTATGATCCAACCTGCATTTTATGGTTTGCTAATAATAGTGAGCCACCATAGCTCATAATTCAGACATGGTACTTGTAGATCATCTGCTGAAAATACGCCTGCATTGTGTTACTTAACTACTTTTTGCAAACTGTTTTTAACAAACCTTTTGAAGAGTGTTACATGAACATTATTCTGGATTTTGGGAATAATACACTCCCTTGTTCAGATTTTATCAAGACTCCATCTGGAGTATACAGACCCACCTGAAAGTCAAGATTTTTCAAAAAATCTGCCCCTATATTTTCTGCCACTTAGGTTCAAGTACTAAGTAGGATTTAAAAGGTCTAAAGCTGTTTGCATGAACTAAGAAATCTCAGATTTATCATATGAACAAAGAAAATAGAGATCTAAGTGGCATCTGTAGAAAACCAAGTAAAGCCACAAAACTGGGTATAGCCTCCAAATACAATACTTACCTACCCCTTCTGATGGAATGCTAAATGAGATATGCTAATTTAAATTTCAATAATATTATAAATTTGACTTAATGCAAAATACGACACATAAGCAGATCATAAAATTGTTTAGGATGAAAATGAACCTTAACCACAGTCCAACCACAAATCTCACACTGCCAAGTCCACCACTAGACCATGTATTTAAAGATAAGATAAAATGCGAATGAACACTCAATTAGAAAACTTTATCACAGAAGCGCTAGCAGATACCTTAAATACAGAACAAAAGCCTCCGGGTTTTTACTGTGTGGAAAAAGCCTTACAATTCATTCAATAATGGAAATGCACTTTAGACTTTATCTCGAACTGATCACAACTGAAAGAGTCTTATAGTGAAAGCATTCCTATCTGAAGAGTAAAATAATCCAACTGTCACCATGTACATTCATCCGGGAGGAAGCTGGGTCTGGTACAGGTAGCAACATCCATCCCTTTAGGGTCGGAAAATAACATGAGAGATGAGCCCACACCAAAATACACTTGGTCCACTTCCCAAAATACAGCAAGCAATGTCCTAGCCCCCACAGTGCCCATGCCTCAACAAGCCCACACCCCTTCCCTGGAACACTTTCTCTGGGAACGTCTTCTGATTTTCACTGGAAAAATCCTGCTGGCTTGTGCTGCCACACTTTGAAAAGCAGCCACGCACTGGGTCTGAAAGCACAATAATGGGGAGCAAGTGGGGCTAAAGACAGCAAGACTTAAGGCAAGAGAAAAACAAACATGAAGGTGGAACCCTCCAGTATTCAGGCATGCAGTGGGAATCCCTTTATAAGCTTTACTAGTGACTGACAATACACCACAGCAGTATTTATCTCAGTCTATTTGCACTGATCTAAAATTGAATGTTTTACAACCCATCTGGTATTTGTTTACATCAGTGACATACTTTATTATTATATAATTTGGTATTATTGGATCAGATGCAATTCTTAAAAGTCAGTGTTTCTCAAAATGCTCTCTGTTTATTGAGTAAACTGCAATATGAATTATTGCCCAGGTAAATTTGCTTGCTGAGAAGGAAGTAAAAGAAATATAACTCTTTTAATGTCAAGAATAAATAGGTCTGCTAAAATAACCAAAAAAAATTTGTGATCTAGGAATGTAAGATCAAAAGTTGAAGCTTTTCATTAAATAGAAACTTCATTTTACACAGGCAGTTCTTCAGTCAACCACAGTTAATTATAATTTCATTTAGATTTTGAGTTGCCACTGTGGAGAATTGTAGCATAACCAATAACTGTGAGCTGAATTTCTATCCATGCTGACTTTTGCAGGAATACCACTACACCCTGGTAACTCCTCAGTACAAGAACCAGGTGCAATTCTGTAAAAATGCATCACCTCTTACTGGGTCTGTAACTGGATTAGAAATCAGCCGCAAACAATAAAATTAAAGGAGTGCCTGTCTAATGCACGATTCCTTTTTTTCTGCTTATCAAATGACAAACAGAGAAGGTACAGCTTGGCAAATGGAGACCAAAATGAAGAAGAATTGACAACCCTCATGTAGAAAGTTTGCATAAAGCTTCCACACTGTTAGAACTGTTACGGAAATTTGGTAACAAAGGCACCATGTACCTACAGACAGGGCAAAGTCACCCACCATTACTACTACTTTTTTCCTGCAGTTGACATCTTAGCAACAAAAATTCAAATAGTCATTCTTCATATCTTATCCATCATATTTGGAACACCAATGTCTGCATGGTCAGATAATTTAAAGACACACATCTATCTGTTAGGGAAGGAGGAAGATGGTGGAACCATGAAATACAGTAAGTCAGCATACACAAATCAGTCCTACCTAGAAGAATTCTTGGGTTTAGTTAAGGAAAGAAACACAGTAAATTAAAAGCACTTTATTTCTATGGGAAAATCAAGAGGATTACCATGCCTCCAGTGAAAAGCAAAGCAGTGATGTTTGGTATTCCCCCTCAGATATAGATACTCATTATCCAAAGCATTTCAGACCCAAGTATGACTACAGAACTTTTAAAATGGAATTTTGGCTTCCCATGCCCACTGTGGATTTATTAGTCAAGCCATAACCCCCTTTCAATAGCAAGTATCACTGCATAGCTTTTTGAATAAAATGCTGCACTTCTTTTGTCATCTTCCTAGACATTACTGACTTCCTAGTAATGCCAGAAGAATCATCTCAACTCATTTTTTCTGTTCTCCAAAACATCCTATTCACACTGTTCATGAACATTCACAGACACTGAGAACTGATCTCTGAGTTAAACACTATGAATTCAATCACTATATGAGCATTGTAATATCTGCAGATAGATTAAATATAATTTCATTTTCTGAATAAGCACTTTAACTAATTTAAACTCACTTTAATATCTTTGAATGGCAATGAGATTTCTTAAATTTGCAAATGAAATAGATTATTCACTTTCCATTTCCAACAGCAAGTCACAATTATAGCACCTACAAATATTTTTCAAGATGCCAAATTTTCAAATGCTCTAACATATGCACTAACACTGAACAGGCCAACTCATGATGAAAACAGATTATGCTTATTTGAAAATTAACTGTTCCTAATTAGTATCCCAAAAAACGTAGAATCTGTTTTCTAGAAAGAAAATACTGATGAAATAAGTTAGCCTCAAGAAATACAGCTTACATAAACTTCTTCTGCACTAAGCAAACTCTCATTTATACAAAGGGGCATAACTTAAATTATTTTTGGTCAACCATATGTGCCAATTTTGGAAAAAATCAGTAATTATAAAGCAAAGCAGAGCAATTGTGTTATCTGCCACATAACTGAACAAGTGATTAAATGAAATTATTTATTTAGATATAAAAATGCATTTACTGTGAATAATTGAGATACTTTTGGTGGTCATTTACATTGATTAAAAATGACAGAATAAAAGTAGGCATTGATTAATAAAGGATGAATTTTTCTCTAAAGCCATATTTTGGAAATTAGAACTTTTTTCCTAGAGAGAAATAGCAAAATAAAACGTAAATACATTTATAGTCCATTCTTATGTTTCAACTCTAAATCAAACACTAATAGACTGTGATTGAGCAGAAGAAATTTGTGTCTTAACAGAAAAAGTACTAAAAATTATTATGAGATACTAATACCTGTGAGTTACATGTTGCATTATCCCCCTCTACCGTTCATTCAACCTTCTTCCTACAGCCCAGTCTACCTTAAGAGTGCAATTAAGCAGCATGCTGTCCCAAACCTAAACGGGATTTTTGAGAAATACAACAAGGAACTAAATAATTGGTTTATTCTCTGCATCTTTGAAGATTTCCATCACACAACAAATCTTCTAAACTAGCATTATGATTTCACTACACAGACAATCGACTTTACAATTAACTGATCTCTGTTAATTAACATTCACTTTAAAACAAGAGGAGACACCATTACAGAACTCAAGACTGAATGCAGCATTTTGTCTTCAAGCTTTTAAATATGATTAAACATCTCATCATTGCCATGTTGTAACTTTTCAACTAGCAGCCTTGGGCTAGAGCATCTGTTAAAAATGAATTTTCCTTCCATAGGAATTAGCTTGAATTTTTAAATTAGTTGCAATTAGAAATTTTGAAGAAAGACCTTCATATCATGATGTATATTCATCAGTTCACAGAAAATAAACTATTTTGATCAACAGGAGTTGTGAAGGGAAACCAGACATACTAAAAATTGCTGTAAGAATACATTCCATAGAAATTCAACTAAAATGCTTGTTATTGCAAAATTTAATTGGTTATCTTCTGAATTTAGATCTATTTGCAAGCAGAATTACGTTCTTTCACTGTTGCAAGGATATTTATGTCAACAGTATTGTCTCTTCAGAGTAACTAATTCCCGAAAGTAATTTAAACAGCAATTGCTGCAATTTTAATGAGAAAATTCACTCTCCCTACATATCTCTTTCCATCAGGCATCTCCTTCAATGTTTATTTCTGATATGCATTCAAGTATCTATTGTACCAATTAAAAAAAGGGAGGAGTGTATAAAAAGATAAAAGCATGGTTTATAGCTTTACAAAAGCACATTACTAAATAGTCTGCAATCAAAGGCAAAGGGAATCAAGAAATTCTGAGAAAATTAATTGCATATAATATCCACTGTTAGATTAAACATCTCTTAATACTTTTAAGCCCTCCCGAGCATGATACTCTGGTCTTAACAATCTGTAACACATGCAATTCAAAACTTAAGCAACTACCCAGCAATATTAAAAAGTTTTAGAACACTTGAAGGGCACACCATGAATGTAAGGGAAACAATGAACTAGGAATTAGTTACTAACTCACATAAGCACAACAACAAAACAAGAGAAAAAAAATAGGGAAAATACAATGACTGCCCAGCAAACCCAGAATTTATTCTACTCACTGCAGCAGTTTTATCATTACAATGTACTGAATGCAACAAAAAAACTGGAGGCTCATTCTGCATGGAAGATGCTCAAACCACCCCATTGCAGACTTAAGAGGAAACACCTTGCCAACAAGGGTAGCCCATAAGAAGATACAGTAGACAGGCATATTTAAATATTTTTAACATCTTTGAGGCAGGTGACCACAGTTCAACCTAAATAATAATACCACACCTTTCCCCATTTCTTACTAAAACTAGCTTACAAATGCAGGAAAACCAGTTTCAGCAAAATGAATGAGACAGAAGTGATATCAAGGCATTTACTTGATTACAAAATCATTAAATTCTGTCTCTGCCATGCACCTCGAAGAAATGTAATTCACCAGTAATGCCTTAAGCACAGGTTTCCACCCAGTGTTGAAAATGTGCTTGTAAACAATTCTCAAAACAATGACCTCAACCACAAGCATTGCTCACTGCCAGCAGGTCAGGCCAGAATGTGGTGAGTGCTGCTCCTGGGAGCTCGGTTCTGTGGGAGACAAGACTTGTTGTAAACCCAAGTAGTATTTCTTCTAAGGCACGCTGCCTCCCACTTACATATGTAAAAGACATAGATAGAATCCTCCCTAGTCAAATGGACAAGTCCCACCAAAAATCAAAAAGTAGGCTACTTAGTTTAAGAAAGGAGTATTAAAAGGAGAGCAGTTTAAAAAAACCCTAAAAAAACCCAAAAAATAACAACAAAATAAAAAAACAACAACCAATAATGAAAACACCAAAGCCCATAAAAGTGATTGAGCAGATGTAAACGTTGCATCAGACAGCACTGAGGAGGATTTCACAGACACCTGTGTTACACAAGCCGAACAAAGGGTCTCAACATGTTCCAGTACGGATCTTTTGCTTCCAAGGAAGCCACAGAATGCTGGGTTTTATGCTTTTGATTATGAGGGAACTGGGAAATGTAACACAGTGATTGCCTGTGCAAAGGTCTGCAGTATGGCTGTGACTTTAAATTGCCAAATCCATCACCAGCACAGGCAGGGTGAAATCTTACATCTTGTGCTTCAATGCCAAGCTACCCTGCAGCACCCACAGAGCCTTATCCAGCACAGGAGCTTCCTAAACTTTCTTACATTGAGCTGGAGGAGCCCTACTGTGCTAGGCTGCAGGAAAAGCTGGGCACTGACAGGGATGCAGGATGTAGGGACTAAAGCACTCTCCCACACGGTTTCCAGTGAGGTCTGCTTCGGGTGAGTCCAAGGTTATCAAACTTGTCTTTGAATCAGGATCGTATTGAACTGCACTAGAAACAATCTGAAACCATTGTGGTCACAGCTGGGACTGCCTGTTAAACTTGAAGCAAAACACCTACAGTTTCACTCCCTGGCAACCTCCATTGAAGGTGTACTGTGAAGTAAAGCATGAGAGCATCGGCCACCCTTACAGAGGTTCAGCAAGGAAATAGTTTGGACACTTAGCTCTAGGCCTTGACTCCTGTAATATTGCCCACATAATATGAAAGTCATGCTTGGCCACTCAAGTAGAAAGGTCATGAAGGCTCAGTTCTCAAACTGCTCTAGCTAAATCCACAAGGTCAATGCCTTTAGGGTCACTTATTTGAGCCAAGCATGACCGTACCCAGTCAGCAGGCATGGCATGCAAGTCGAGCCTCACATGGAAAAGCACAGGTACACGTGACTGAACCAAGCATAAGATGGTCCACTAAGAAAGGCTTATTTAAAAATAAGACACAATCAGGAAGGTCCTACAGCAAATGCACCTTTGGTCACTTTTCAAGGAGATTGTGAATATTCCTTCACAAATCTAAAATACCCTTATAAATTCTAGCCTGAATTTCTAGTTTTATTATTAAATGAAGGAGAACGATAAA